>NC_053035.3:176702855-177396495 GCF_002575655.3 Aegilops tauschii subsp. strangulata
AATGCACGCATACTCTTGACTATCAATTGATAGATGAAGGTCAGAATATAATTGAAGAAGGACAACTCAAAGGAACATGTAACTTTCTGAGTTGTGGATGCATGGATTAGCATGTCAAGCAAAGTTCAACATGTTTCTTCCGGATAACCCATGCAGAAGGGTAGGATTGGCAGAGTCACAACTATCGAATGAAGAACTCGTCAAGAGCACTCTTGTTGTGATCTTTTTGTTCAGAGAACTTCTGCCATAAGCAGTTCATGGTATTTGGAAGAAAGAAATACCACGGACCTTGAGGACTACCACAAAAGTTACTAATATCCTAAAGGAACGAGCAAACATTATCAACATGAAGTAAGTAGGGTGAATCTCGGGTCAAGAACCCAGGAGTAGAATACCTACTACTAAATCGCATCACAGGATGCTTTCGAGAATAATGGCCAGAATCATCACACTTGGGATGCAAAGCATTGCTAGATTACTAAGTAATACTCTAAGACACCTAGGGTCATAATAATGGCTTCAACATATACGTCAAGGCAATGGAGAACCTCAACAGGCTGTTTAGTGCGCTTAATCTGGCGCAAAAGAACATCGGGAACTGGGAGGAAGGACTGCAAATGCATTAGACTATTTAGAAACCTGGGATGACTTGGGCAGCATAACGGCTGTAAATGCTCAAAAGATTTGAGGCATCCTGCAAAATGGTGGCATAACCACTTAACATCACAAGATCATGGTTCCGAGATCAACTATCAACACACAGAAGTAGTAGGGACTGAACAGAGACTTGAACCCATCATTCCTATAAGTCTACGGATTAGTAACACGTGATCCTGATAGAAAGATGAGAAGCCTAGTTCTTAATCCCCATAGAAAAGAAGCGGATGACTCAGATTAGAAGGGCATAAGGTAAAGGAGGAAAAAGAGCCTTACGTTCCCATCCACAATCAATTCCCTTACATAACTAAAGAATTTCTAGACTCAACTTCGACCAGTTTGGCTTGGTAATCCTACAGACAGTCAGGCTCTGATACCAAAGCTGTCAGGATCCCGATTCGAAGTCACACGGATCTAGCATGTAACACATCATATCACTTTGCGGCCTCACGCACGGTATTCCCACGGGTGCCACCTTACCTGGCCCGGGACCGTTTGCGCCTTTTGGCTCACGTATATGATAGTGTCGCTAGCATCCATATGACAGAGAACCTGGCCGACATGACTAGCCGTGAACCCAAATTGGCACTAACTTACAGGGACAAGCATACATGACCCAACATCGAACATGTCGGTCATCAGCGAGTGATTCCGGGCTGTAGCAACTAGGCTAGCAGGACTCCGATAAACCGGGCTGTAGCGGGCTAGCGGGACTCTGGTATACACTGCGTGACATTTCCCCGAAGGGACATACACAAGATCGAAGTAGGACACATGCCGGCCAGTCTAAGTGTTCCGGAGCAGTAGCAACTGGGCTAACAGGACTCCGGTAAACCGGGCTGTAGCAGACTACCATGGCTCAGTGGAAGCACTAGACTACATTTCCCCATAAGAGAGGCTACCAAGGATAGACAACTAGATTGTCGGATCCCACACATACCAAGCATTTCAATCATACACACAATATGCTCGATATGTGTAAATACAACATGGCATCACAACAAAACTCTACGACTCAAAGTATTTATTCATAAGGCTCCAAAGAGTCAGATATTACAAACATGGGTCTCATGACCCAGCATTCAAGTCATACAAGCAATAGCACAAGTGGAAGCTTAAACATGTCTGAGTACAGACAACTACAAATGAAAAAGGCTGAGAAGCCTGACTATCTACAAGACCCTGCCGAGGGCACAAGATCGTAGCTGAGGTAACAAGCTAAACGCTGAGGTCCACGCGGAACTACTAGCGAGACCGAAGTCTCTCTGCAAAAACATAAATTAAGCCAACATGAGTACAAATGTACCCAGCAAGACTTACATCAGAACTAACTACATATGCATCGGTATCAACAAAGGGGGTGGTGGAGTTTAACTACAGCAAGCCAGCTTTGACTCGGTGGCTATCCTAAACTACGACTGCAAGTAACTCTTTTGAGGTGGCGCACACGAGTCCACATATTCACAATCAATACAGCACTATGGATCCGCTCCCGTCTCCCTACGAGAAAGCCATCCATAGCACTCACGCTTATCTTCCGCATTTTAGAGTATCTACTTTCACTTGTCTATGAACTGTACAGGCAACCCAGAAGTCATTTACCGCGGACACGGCTATTCGAATAGATCATTTATAACCCTGCAGGGGTGTACTTCTCCACACACGCTCTCGCTACTTACCACCATGTACACGTCGTGTATCTCGACAACCTTCAAGCGGAAGCCTGGCGAGGGAGTCGGCCACGACCTGACTAACCACACAAGTCTCTAGTCCAAGTTTATCCCCTATTCGGGTTCCATCCACAAGGAGATCCAGCCGGGGTGCCGCTCACGGCCCCAAACGATGTGTGCAGGGTTCCCAAGCCCACCTCGATGGATGGATCTACGCTTGGTACATCGTGCCACGGTGCCTAGTCTGTCCCAAGCCCACCTGTACCGGGTGCCACCTGGTAGACTACTAACACAACCTACAAACACCAGAAACTAGTTGCAACTCCTGGACAGAGATCAAGTTGATTAATAAGTCGAGAGGGGCACTTAAGCATTCCAATGCGTGGTAGTAACTGTTCATGGATCACAAACACAGAACTCAGTTCCTGAGGACGGCTGCAATGAGACAACCCACCATGTACTCCTACATGGCCTCTCACCGCTACCTTTACCAAATCGTGTTCACACACTTAGCTCTCAACAGTAGGACATGTTCACCACATTCCAATTCATCCCCGATGAATCAGACCTGACTCAACTCTAAGCAGTAGCAGGCATGACAAACAAGCATGAATGAGTAGGCACATCAGGGCTCAAACAACTCCTACTCATGCTAGTGGGTTTCATCTATTTACTGTGGCAATGATAGGTCATGCAGAGGAAAAGGGGTTCAACTACCGCGGCATGTAATAGTTGAATCGTTGTTGTCCTAATGCAGTAAAAGAGAGCAGGAGCGAGAGAGTGGGATTGTATCGGAATGAACAAGGGTTTTTTGCTTGCCTGGCACTTCTGAAGATAGTATAGTTCTTCATCGGTGTCATCGAACTCATCGTCGGAACCACGTCTACTGAAAGGGAACAGATACCGGCAAACAAAGAAAGAACACAATCAATGCAATGCACAATATGATGCATGATCATGACATGGTAATATGAGTGTGTTGGCTTAATGCAACTACAACCAGATGGGTTTGGGTCATTTTGAACCAAAGGTTCAACCCCAAATTCAAATTATGAATTTAAATAGTGCCTTATCAATATTTTGAACTAAACAACAAGGTTAAATTGTTTAAACATGCATGAAACCAGTACAAATGGATAGATTGTATTTTTTTGATCATTTTTCATATATAACACTTTGCATTTGGAGTTACAGATTAATTTCTATGAATTTTTGAAGTTAGCACTATTTTCTGAAATTTCCTGAATAAGAATAATTCCAGAAAATGAGTTGCTGCGTCAGCATTAAGTCAGGGTGATGTCAGCATTGACCAAAGTCAAATCTGACTGGTGGGCTCTACCTGTCATTGACTCAGGGGGTTAACATGGGTTATTTAACTTTAATTGTGTCACTAACAGTGCGGGTCCCACATGTCATCGACTCGGGGTTGATTAACTGGGTGATTAGCACCTAATCTAATCCTGCCACGTCCGCGTCGCCGGATTAAGCGCCGGCGACCACATCTCGCGGCGGAGGCTCGCCGGAGTTGCTCGGGCTCGCGCTACAGGCGAAGGTTTGCGACGCGGTTGGGTTCTATGGCGAGCTAGGGCCCGTGCGCAGCTATGGGAGGCCGCAGGGCTACCGGGGATGGCCTGTGGTAGCGACGGCAGCGAGCTGGGCGGCGGCCGGGGCTCGGCTTGGTGCGGGCGCGGGGCTGCAGGGTGTTAGCGAACGTGTTAAGCAGCACAGAGGAATAAGGGGTTCTCCAGGAGCACGCTGCTGTAGCAAGGCCAAGCGGAGGTGCTCGGGAGCGAGCAGCTAGGCGACCATGGCGGACGGCGGTGTGGGGGCTTGCGGGGAAAGTGCTACTGCTCGAAATCGAGCAAGAGGACAAAGGGGAAACGAAGGAAATCTCACATAGGGTCGGGTGAAGCCGGTGGTGAGGTCGGGGGCGCTCCAGTTGCTGCGAATCGACGGTGACATTCTTCGGGCATCGCCAGTGAAGACGAGTGGCGACGATGGAGGCCATCCAGGCTAGCTTACTTCGGTGGAGAGGTGCATCGGGGCTCGGCGGAACTTTTGACAGCTTGGGAAGACGAGGGGTGGCCAGTGGGCATGGCTACGATGAGCTGCGCGCTCATGGCCACTTTGGTCATGGAAGAGAGAGAGCGCCAGGGAAGTGGGGAAAGTGAGCACGGAGGGGAGAGAGAGGCAGGAAGGTGCGTGGCCTTGTGGGAGGCGTCCAGAGCGTCGGGGCGTAGGCAGCCAGGCAGGAGGTGGCTCGGTGTGTGGCTGCACGCGCCGGGCATGCACCTTCGCCTACTGGCGCGAGGAGGAAGGCGGCAGGCGGGGAGCTGCGCTGGGCCAGCCAGCTGGGCCGCTAGGTGGGCTGCGCCAGGTAAGTCCTTCTTCCTTTTTCTTTTCTGTTTATTTGTGTTTTCTATTTTTTTGCAGTTTATTTTGAGTTTGGTTTTCAAACCAAACCAATTTTTATGCTTCTGAAAATTATTATGTGGACTTAGGAAACTAGTTCAGAGCCACATGCAAACTTTCAAAATTATTGGGCTTATATCTATTTTATAGTAAATATAAACCCATTTCAAATAGCTAGTGAATTAATTCAAAGGCCCAAGAATAATTATTTCTGTGATTCCAAAAATATTGGTTTGAGTTTTAGCTCTTGCCAATATTTTTAGAAATTAGCAGGAACATTTTGTTGGGCTCATTTGAAAATATTTTAACGTTGATCATTTTTAAAAGATTTCTGAGGCTTGAGAATTCCCTCAATTCAATTTCCTTGAATTTAAGATTATGCATAGATGCATATGCAATGACAAGCAAAGGCCAAAGCTAGGGCTGTGACAATAATGCAGGGGGCGAGATACTTACTCTTCCTCCGCCTCCTCCTCCACTGTGTAACGCCCACGATGCGGCTATATCTCCCACGTGTCGAGGCACGACTTAGAGGACTAACCGCATTGTGGTATTGTCGCAAGAAGGGTTATCTTCACACAATCCCATGTAATGAACAAGAATGGGATAACGAGAGTTGGCTTACAATCGCCACTTCACACAATACATAAATTAATTCATACATCATCCAAAATCCACACATAGACCGACTACGGTCAAAATCCAAAGGAAAATAAGATAACCCCAAATGCTAGATCCCCGATCGTCCCAACTGGGCTCCACTACTGATCATCAGGAAAAGAAACATAGTAACGACCACGTTCCTCGTCGAACTCCCACTTGAGCTCGGTTGCGTCATCTGCACCGGCATCGTCGGCACCTGCAACTGTTTTGGTAGAATCTGTGAGTCACGAGGACTCAACAATCTCACACCCGCGAGATCAAGACTATTTAAGCTTATAGGAAAGGATGGTGTAATGAGGTGGAGCTGCAGCAGGCACTAAGCATATATGGTGACTAACATACGCAAAAGAGAGCGAGAAGAGAAGCAACTCAACAGGCACGAAGCTAGAAGTGATCAAGAAGTGATCCTGAAACTACTTACGTTCATGCATAACTCAAACTGTGTTCACTTCCCGGACTCCGCCGAGAAGAGACCATCACGGCTACACACACGGTTGATGTACTTTAATTAAGTCAAGTGACAAGTTCTCTACAACCGGACATCAAAAAATTCCCATCTGCCTCATAACCGCGGGCACGGCTTTCGAAAGATAATACCCTGCAGGGGTGTCCCAACTTAGTCCATTATAAGCTCTCACGGTCAACGAAGGATAAACCTTCTCCCGAGAAGACCCGATCAGTCTCGGAATCCCGGTTTACAAGACATTTCGACAATGGTAAAACAAGACCAGCAAAGCCGCCCGAATGTGCCGACAAATCCCGATAGGAGCTGCACATATCTCGTTCTCAGGGCACACCGGATGAGCAGTCCGTACAACTAAAACCAGGCCTCAAGTTTCCCCGAGGTGGCGCTGCAAAGGGCTCTAGTTTGGACCAGCACTCAGAGGAACACTGGCCCGGGGGTTTAAATAAAGATGACCCTCGGGCTCGCGAAAACCCAAGGGAAAAAGGCTTAGGTGGCAAATGGTAAAACCAAGGTTTGGCCTTGCTGGAGGAGTTTTATTCAAGGCGAACTGTCAAGGGGGTCCCATAAATCACCCAACCGCGTAAGGAACGCAAACTCAAGGAACATAATACCGGTATGACGGAAACTAGGGCGGCAAGAGTGGAACAAAACACCAGGCATAAGGCCGAGCCTTCCACCCTTTACCAAATATATAGATGCATTTAATATCATAAGATATGTTGTGATATTCCAAAAATATCCATGTTCCAACAAGGAACCAACTTCAACTTCACCTGCAACTAGCAACGCTATAAGAAGGGCTGAGCAAAAGCGGTAACTTAGCCAAACAACGGTTTGCTAGGAAAGGATGGTTAGAGACTTGACATGGCAATATGGGAGGCATGATATAGGAAGTGGTAGGTAGCGCAACATGGCAATAGAACGAACAACTAGCAAAGCAAAGATAGAAGTGATTTCGAGGGTATGGTCATCTTGCCTGCAAGGTTCTCAGAGTTGTCGAAAGCTTGATCCTCGTAAGCGTACTCAACAGGTTCCTCATTCACGAACTCGTCTCCCGGCTCTACCCACAGCAAGAACACAAGCAATGGAACCACAATCAATCACGGGAAATGCAGAAGCAACATGATGCAATACATGCATGATATGCAAGATGTGGTATGCGATGCATATGCGTGCTCCGGAAGAAAAATGATGAACAAGGCAGTAACTTGGCAAACCAAGCATGCCACTAGAAAGATGAGACAATTTCGGTTGAAATCGATATAAAGATCACCGGAAACGGATGCACGGTTTGCAAATGGCAAGCAAAACAAGAATGACACGATTCTGCGATTACAGCATGATAGCACTAAGAATACATCAAGAAACTATGCAACAGTACTCCAACATAGAAAAAAATCATATGGCAGTAGTCTACAGGAGATGCTTGACAAAAGATGAACACTGAGCTATGGCTAGATCATAACATAACAAGTTCAAACAAGCATGGCAAAAGTGCAAAAGATAACAGGTTCACAGACTTGGTGAAATTACTGGACATGGCATAAACAGTATCAGGTAGCAATGCTCAGAGCAAGCAAAACACTTGCTACAGGAACCTAACATAGCAAAACAAGGCACGACATGAATCTACTAAATGCATATGACAAAAGTCCCTTACTGACCATAAGCGAAAAAGGATCAGAAGATATGATGGCACCCATGTAAACATAGCAAGTTTCGTTAACAGGTTTCAGACCACAGAAAACAGAGCATGGCAGAAACAGTAATATGAAGGCATCTTTGTGAGCTTGATGCACTCACCACACAGCAATGCATGACAAAACAAGCATACGTACAGCAAGATGGCATGTTCGTGAAGCTATCCATGGCAAGAGCAAGTTCATAGAATGTATGGATCAACTACAACAACCTTGGCCAAATTGAATATCACGTAAACAATCTGCCAGAAATATTTTATAGCAAAAGTAGAGCAAGATTAAGACGTGCTATGGCACTCCATAATTGCAAACAGGGGCATGGATGGATAGAACACAACTATATGTACAAAACATACTTACTGAACATCACCGAAAGGAGCATGGATATCTCTGTAGGCACATGGGTACATAGCAACAAAATAACAGCAGTCACAGACTTGGCAAAATTCTAGGTCTCTGAAAACAGAAACATCACGAAGCCTAGTTTGCATGCTTGTACTAGTCACCACAGAGATCACAAAAATACATGGCATACACCTCTGTAAATATGGCATGGCATACATCAAAACACATGTAGAACTCATGCCCATAAGATGCACACATCAATAGCAACAAAAATAACAAATCACCAAGTTCTGATAAGTAACAGCAGTTAACAGCATATAGCACTCTTGCACCAGAGATTTGGGCATCAAGATGGACTCAAAAGAACATGGCTTAATGGAACAAAATGAAGAGCATCTCGAGGAACATTTCGATATATCATGCACGCAAAACGGAGCAGTATGCGGAGAGTTATGATGCAATGAACAGGAGCATATAATGTCAAATCTCTGGGACTTGGAGAAATTAGAGGGAAGGGGAAAGTCAACCGCGCGGTTTGAGATCCAGATCGGGCGCTGCCTCCAAGGATCGCCGGAGTGAGCTCGCCGGAGTTCGGAGTGGAGGAGGCCGGAGCTTGGGGGAGGTTGGTGAGGCGCGGGAGGAGCGGCCGGAGGCGCCGGCGTCCACGGGCGGCGGAGCACGGGAGCTCGCCGGCTCGGGTGCGGGCGGCGCCGGCGACGGGGCGCGCGGCGGCGGCTCGCCGGCCGGTGCGGGAGGGCGGCGGAGGACGGCGGCGAGGCGGCGGGGCGACGGGATCCGGCGGCGGCGCGGGGAGCCGTGGGAGGAGGCGCGGGCCGCGGGGGCGGCGTACGGGCCCGGCGGGGGGAATGGAGCGGGGCCACGTGGCGCGCTGCGGTTGGGCGAGGGCGGCGGCGGCTTCGTCCGGCCGGCGGCGGACGTGTCCGGCGGCGACGGGGTGATTTTTGCTAGGGTTTGATCTGCGAAGATTTCGGAGGGGGAGGTGTTTTTATTGGTAGAGGGAGCTAGGAGGCTCCAAATGGAGTGCGGTTTTCGCCCACACGATCGTGATCGAATGACCTAAGCATGGAAGTGACTTAGATGGGTTTTGGGCTGTTTGGAGGGGGGGTTTTGTTGAGGATATAGACCTTTGAGTCACCCGCCAGGAGGGGCCGGGTTACTCTGATGGTCATTGCCAGAAGCCCGACGCCAAGCTTAAAGACGGTGGGCCAAAGATGGGCTTAAGACCCGGATATGGCTTAAGGCCCGTAGTTACAGTCATTATTATGGTAGAACTTGTAGTGTAAGACAAGAATAGTTAAGAGTCCGAGCCGGACACTTTTATGAGCCGGCCGGGACTCTGAGAGCTGCAGGGTGTCAGCCTCCCTATATAAAGGGACGACCCGGCAGCGGCTTAGGGACAAGAACAATCTCGTCGAGAGCCAGGCATAGCAGTTAAGCTCCCTGGTCAACGAAACCCTAATCAATACCACCGCAAACTGGACGTAGGCTTTTACCTTCACCGTAAGGGGCCGAACCAGTATAAACCCTCGTGTTCCTTGTCCCGCTTAACCCCTTCAAGCTTCCTAGTAGCGATGGCTCCACGACTAAGTCCTAGCTCAAGGACATCTGCCGTGACAATTCCATGACAGTTGGCGCCCACCTTGGGGCTAGCGCACGGTGGATTTGAGTTCTTGAAGGGCAGCTTCGAAGGGCTCAAGGGATACGCTGTGGGTCGGATGACCAAGAGTCGTTGCGGCAAGCTTTACATTGACGATGCAAACTGGGGCCCCGACGCCGGCTCAATTGAGTACGGGTACCGGGTCCCCTTCGGCGGAATTCATGTTTTCATCGGCAAGATTGGTGAGCCGGGCCCTGAGCCGGATCTCTGCACCGATCTCATCGAGGTGGCTCAGCACGCACGACCCGCCCGGGCCCGGCCTGCCTTAAGGCATGCTTTTGTGGGGTGTATCCACGGAGGACTCTCTGATCGATCTGGATCTGGTGATGAGACGGCCGCCAGCTCTGACGCTGGGTCGGCCACCGATGAGTCAAACTCGTTGTATCAACTTCGAGATGGCAGGCTCATGGGTTGTTCCGATGGTGATAGTATTCCGGACCTATTTGAGCCGCCAAGCCGGGTGGGAATCTTTATGGCCGGTGCACAGCCTGTTCAGAACCCCGCGGCTGGAGCGGGAAACCCGGTGCCTTCTCCGGCTCAGGTACTGATGGATCTCATGGACAAGATGACGGCCCTGTTAACCGCCATGGTTGACCCGGCGGATCAAGCTCAGCATGATGCGGAGGTGGCACAGTTAAAATTGGATCTAGTGAAAGCTAAGGAGGACCTTGCAGCGGAAGGGATCAGGATGGCTGCGGAGAGGGCGGCTCTCGATGCCCAAACTTAGTTGATCCAGGCGCAGTCCTTCCAACTCACGATGGATCAGAACGCGTCCAATGAGGTCATGAGAAGGAGGCATCAAAAAACCCAATCTCGGCTCCCGCCGGTTTACGATCCACGCAACCTCTTCGGCACGCCAGGTGCAGGGTCTAGTAACCCGCCAGGGGTCATAGTGCCCGGGTCTGGGCCCCCTATTCAGCCACGAGTGATGGGGCCTCCCCAGGTGCCCCCTGCCCCACCTCAGTATGTGCCAACACCCCCAGGTCATTATCATAACCCGCTGGAGAACATGGTCGCTGCGGCAGCACGGCTGGCGGCTCTCCCAGTTGACAGCGACTCTCCGACGGCTATTGAAACCCGCCGGGTCAGGGAACTCCTTCAGACGGCACTGGCGGAGCAAGAGGCGTACTCCTACAGCCGGGATAGGATCCACTCGACCCCTCGTCCGGGCCGGAGCCCGAGTTACAGCAGGCACATGGTCTTAGCGACCGGCTCAAGTAACGTCCGACGCCATGACCCGCCCCCTGGCCATGGCCTGGCTTATAATGGAGCCTGTCACGCAACATACCAAGATAGAGCGCGGCAAGAGGCGGAGCAGGTGCCTCAATTGACGGCTTACCAGACCCCCCCGGCTTATCCGACGACTTCCGTCGACGTGGGTATCCCTACCAGGACGGGAGGTGTCCCCTGTTTAGTGCCGGCTATCCGCAATGAACGTTTACCCAAGGACTTCAAAGGCCCTAGGAAGGTGCCCAACTACACGGCTGACTTATAACCCGCAGCCTGGATCGAGAGTTATGAGATGGCCATGGAACTACTGGAGGTCAGTGAGGCGACAATGGCCAAGTACTTCACCATGATGTTGGATGGGACTGCCCGCACTTGGTTAAAAGGGCTACCACAGAATTCCATCGGGTCTTGGGCTGAGCTGAAAGCCCGGTTCATCCAAAACTTCAAAGATACCTGTAGGCAGTCTATGTCAATTGTGGATTTGACTAACTGTAAGCAGCAGGAGGGTGAGTCTACGACACATTGGGTTCGCCGGGTTAAGGAGATCATACACTCGTCAGACAAGATGGATGCCGGCTCAGCAGTCTTAATGCTGGAGCAGAATTGTCATTTTGTGCCCCTGAAGATGAAACTCGGGCGGCTTAAGCGCGACTGCAGTGATATGGGTACACTAATGGCGGCTCTTGTCAAGCACGCCGATTATGATGGTACCAAGGATCCCCCTTCAGATGATGAAAGGACAGGGAAGGGAAAGAGGAATGGCAATGGCAAGGGTCCTCAGCATAACCCGGGGAACCAAGGAGGAGGCAAGCGCAAGGCAGATGGCAGCCTAGAGTTTGTAGCCAACGCCAGCGCACAAGGCAATAACCAGCGACGCAAGGGGAGGCCCCCTCCCCGAGGCGGCGGGTCAGGACCGACACTGGAGCAGCTGTTGAATGAGCCTTGTCCAAGGCATGGCTCTAGAGAGAAGCCAGCGACTCATCTATGGAAGGATTGTGCAATCATGAAGGCATTTAAGAACTACAATGGCCCGGGCGGCGGCGCAGGCGGCGGCAGTTTTCATGGCCCGGGCGGCGGCTCAAATTCTAATCCTCAGAACGGTCAAGGGGGCTTTAATCAGCAGTCTGGCCAGGGTCATTAGAAGCAGCAGGGGGGTTATCAGACCAATCCAAAGCAGCTTAGCGGGGGACAGTATCATGTGTTTACCACCAGTCTGTGTAAACGAGATCAGAAGCTTCATAAGAGGGCAGTAAATGCCGTTGAGCCAGCGGTTCCACGCTACTTGCGGTGGTCTGAACAGCCTATAGTGTGGAGTAGGGAGGATCACCCTCCCCGGGTGGATAATCCGGGTCACTTGGCCTTAGTAGTGGCTCCTCAGGTGGGAGGATATAAGTTCACTAAGGTGCTCATGGATGGAGGCAGCAGCATCAACATCCTCTATTATGAGACTTTCCGTCGTATGGGGTTGATTGATAAAAACCTCAGCCAGTCCAACACTATTTTCCACGGTGTGGTACCTGGTAAGTCGGCTTATCCAGTCAGCAAGATTGAATTGGAAGTGGCCTTTGGAGATGAGAACAACTACAGGGTGGAGAAATTGACCTTTGAGGTGGTCAAGATAAGAAGCCCGTACCATGCTATATTTGGACGGCCGGCTTACGCCAAGTTCATGGCACGGCCGTGTTATGTGTACTTACAGCTCAAGATGCCAGGTCACAATGGGACCATTACGGTTCACGGCAGCCGGAAGGTGGCCTTGGAATGTGAGGAAGGCGATGCAGCTTATGCAGAATCTGTTTGTGCAACAGAGAAGTTGAAGTTTTACAAAGATAATGTTGACCCAACAGATATGACCTCTCTGAAAAAGCCGACTACGGAAAATGAGCCGGCGATGAAATTTAAGTCGGCTGATGAAACTAAGCTCGTTGATTTTGTCCCAGGAGATTCATCTCAGCAGTTTAGCATTAGTGCAAATTTGGATCCGAAATAGGAAGGCGCGCTCATCGAGTTCATCCGTGAGAATAGGGACATCTTCGCATGGAAACCTTCTGACATGCCAGGTGTACCTAGGGAACTCGCTGAGCACACTCTCAATGTTGATCCGAAATTTAAGCCGGTCAGACAGTTCCTTCGGCGGTTTAATGAAGAGAGGCGGAAAGCTATCGGTGAAGAGGTGGCCCGGCTCTTGGCGGCCGGGTTTATTGTTGAAGTCTTTCACCCAGAGTGGTTAGCTAACCCGGTGCTCGTACTCAAGAAGAACGGCACTTGGCGGATGTGTGTAGACTACACAGACTTGAACAAGGCGTGTCCGGCTGATCCTTTCGCCCTTCCCCGTATTGATCAAATTATTGATGCTACGGCCGGTTGTGCGCGTTTAAGTTTCCTGGACGCTTATTCCGGATATCATCAGATTAAAATGGCGGTTAAGGACCAGGAGAAGACAGCGTTCATCACTCCCTTTGGAGCCTTCTGCTATGTGTCCATGCCCTTTGGACTCAAGTGTGCACAGGCGACTTATCAGCATTGCGTGCAGAACTGTCTTCATAAACAGATTGGGCGCAATGTTCATGCTTATGTGGACGATATTGTGGTTAAGTCCATAAAGGAGGAAACCCTGATAGATGATTTGAGAGAAACCTTTCATAATCTCCGGGTCTACAAGATGATGCTTAACCCGGCCAAGTGTGTCTTTGGTGTTCCTGTAGGCAAACTCTTGGGTTTTTTGGTTTCTGACAGAGGCATTGAAGCTAACCCAGAGAAGATCAAGGCCATCACCTCCCTGGCTAAGCCGACGTGTATAAATGACGTTCAGCGCTTGGCGGGTCGCATCGCTGCGTTAAGCCGGTTTATAAGCCGTCTGGGTGAGAAGGCCATGCCATTATATCAGTTGATGAAGAAGACTGATAACTTTGTCTGGAATGATGCAGCTAATACTGCCTTTGAGGATTTGAGGAAGCAGCTGGCAGAGCCTCCAGTCCTTGCTGCTCCGGTTGATAAGGAGCCCTTATTATTGTATGTAGCGGTGAACACACGAGGTGTCAGTGTGGCTATTGTGGTGGAGCGCAAGGAGGAGGGTAAGGAGCATCCGGTTCAGCGGCCGGTTTATTATGTCAGCGAAGTGCTCGTTGAGTCCAAGCAGCGGTATCCGCATTGGCAGAAGCTTGTGTATGGTGTGTTCATGGCGAGCCGGAAACTTAAGCATTATTTTCAGGGTCATCCCATCACCGTAGTCAGTTCTGCCCCTCTTGGTGATATCATTCAAAACAGAGAGGCCACAGGGAGAGTAGCTAAGTGGGCTATAGAGCTTGGACCTCATGGTCTCAAATACGTGCCACGCACTGCTGTTAAATCTTAGGCCTTGGTGGATTTCATCAATGACTGGACAGAGTCACAGGTGCCCGAGCAGAAGCCGGATAACACATATTGGACTATTCACTTTGATGGGTCCAGGCAGTTGGAGGGCTCGGGGGCCGGAGTCGTGTTGGCTTCCCCTAAAGGTGACAAGTTCCATTATGTGCTACAGTTGCTGTTTCCTTGCACTAACAACGCGGCTGAGTACGAGGCCTTGCTCCATGGTCTTCGGATGGCTAAAGAGATGAGCTTAGGCCGGGTAAGATGCTTCGGCGACTCAGACTTGGTGGCTCAACAAGTATCAGGAAAGTGGGATTCCAAGGACCCTCTCATGGCGGCTTATCGCCGCGAGGTTGATGCCATTGCTGGGCACTTTCAGGGTTACCAAGTGGAACACATCGATCGCAGGAAGAACGAGGCGGCGGATGCTTTAAGCCGGCTGGGCTCTCAGCGAAAACCGGTGCCGCCTAACACTTTCCTGGACGTCCTGTATAGCCCTTCTGTTAAGTTGCCTACAGAGGAAGACTTGGCTGTCCCTGACCCGGAGGCACGACTGGTGGCGGCTCTCCATATCATACCAGACTGGACAATGCCATATCTGGCTTACATGACCCGGGGCGAGTTGCCTGAGGATGAAACTTTGGCCAGGCAAATAACCCGGCGGGCTAAGTCAATGATTGTTATCAATGGGGAGTTGCATCACCGCAGTGTTACGGGAGCGTTTCAGCGTTGTGTTTCCCCCGAGGAAGGTCAAGAAATCTTGCGTGAGATCCATGAAGGGGATTGTGGCCATCACGCCGGCTCAAAGTCTCTTGTGGCCAAGGATTTTCGTCATGGTTTTTATTGGTTGACGGCTCATGCTGATGCAGAGGACTTGGTCAGTAAGTGTTATGGTTGCCAAAGGTTCTCGCGACGGGCTCATGTACCGGCTCAAGAGCTGAGGATGATCCCAATTACTTGGCCCTTTGCGGTCTGGGGGCTTGATATGGTTGGGCCTTTCAAAAGGTCCAAGGATAAGAAGACCCACCTTTTGGTGGCAGTTGACAAGTTTACCAAGTGGGTTGAAGCGGAGCCCGTTAGCAAGTGTGATGCAGCCACAGCGGTTCAGTTTATGAAAAAGGTGATCTTTCGCTTTGGCTTTCCGCACAGCATTATCACTGACAATGGCACCAATCTCTCCAAAGGCGCCATGGAAGAGTTTTGTCAACGAGAGCATATCCGACTTGATGTTTCCTCAGTGGCTCATCCTCAATCCAATGGTCAAGCTGAGAGAGCTAATCAGGAGATTCTGAAGGGCATCAAGCCCTGGCTTTTGGTCCCTTTGCAATGGACGCCGGGTTGTTGGGTGGAGGAGTTGCCCTCCGTGTTATGGAGCATCAACACTACTCCTAACAGGTCTACAGGTTTTACACCTTTCTTCATGGTTTATGGGGCAGAAGCAGTCCTCCCCAGTGACATCCGTCATGACTCACCTCGAGTGGCGGCTTACGTTGAGGCGGATAATGAACAGGCGCGCCAAGATGCTCTTGACTTGCTGGACGAACAGCGTGATGTGGCAGCAGCCCGTTCAGCGATTTACCAACAAGACCTGCGCCGTTATCATAGCCGCCGGGTTAAATCCCGGGTCTTCCAGGAAGGGGATCTCGTGCTCCGGCTCATCCAAGATCAAACTGATGCGCACAAGTTATCCCCGCCTTGGGAAGGGCCCTTTGTGGTCAGCAAGAACTTGCACAACGGGTCGTATTACCTCATTGACGTTCGGGAGTACAAAGATTCACGTAAGTCGGAGGAAGAGACCCGTCGGCCGTGGAACATAGCTCAGCTTCGGCCTTACTACACTTGAGCCACCGGCTCTCATAATGTACATATTTCTCTCAGCCATGTATATATTATGATAAAGCAATAAAGCAGGACCTCTGTCCTTTTTCTCCTCCAAATGTGCACGTGCTTTCTTTGCAAGATTAACATGGCAACTTGAAGGAGGATCCGGCTTATGATCGTATTCGAATCTAGCCGCAGGTAATTAAAGGTCACTTGGGGGCTTCCTGTTCAAACATGGGTCGTATTCGAACCAAAGAGAACATAGCTGTCGATACCCATTTGATTGGCAAAGTGCCGAGCTCATTGGTAGGTTTTCTCTGATCATATTTGAATCATAGTTTAACCCCTTTGAGAACCGACGTGGATCGTATTCGAATCAGCATCGTTAAACAATTCTTAAAATCACTTGGGGGCTTCCTGTTCAAACATGGGTCGTATTCGAACCAAAGAGAACATAGCTGTCGGTACCCTCTTGATTGGCATCGCCACACCCACTGGGGGCTATATGATCGTATCCGAATCTTAGCTTAACCCCTTTGGGCCGGGTCTCTGGTCGAATTCGAACCGGAAGCCCCCAAGTTCTTCTGCTTTATCACAAGTTTTCTCTGATTATGTCAAAGTGTGTACAGCCGGGTCTCGCTTGGCCGGTTTAAATTTTGATTTCCAGTGTTGGTTGAACACAATAGGTGTCATTAAGACAGATACACCGGAGTTAAGGTACCAACCTTATTACCCGGGTTGTCTAATCCGGAAATACGCTGGCAGGCCGCTAAGTGTGTTATCACGGCTATATTAAAGACATAATTAAGGGTCAATCTTTTTTGATTCATATCCGGGTTATATATCTAAACCGATGATTCTCATCGCGGTAAGCCGCCTAGAGATTTGCGATTTGTCCTTTTATGCAGGATAGTTTAAGGCAATTATTTGAGACTAAGGAGAATGAATGACCCGGAGAAATATCAAGAGACAACTTCAATAGACTTCAGCATTCAATACGTGCACGATGGCACGGCAAAGATAAAGTGTTGCACCTACTCTATTACAAGACTTATCGAGTCCAAAAGGGTGGAGCATTGTTTGGTAAGCCGGCTGCAGAAGTTAAGACGCTTGCTGGGTGGAAGTCTCCGGCTCATCTCTTTCTTCTCCTCCGGCTGTTCCCAAGGTCTGGAAAGTCGACGACTTCCAGTCGATGCCGCTCAGCGCTTCGAATTGGGCTTCCTCGTCAATTAACCCGGCCGGGTCAATCTCCGGGGCGAAGGTGTGCTGACGAGCCGGCGGGATTAAACTCAGAGCTTCATAGCGAGGGGTTGGAATCCTCTGATTTTCCGCATTATAACCCGACTAGTACTTGGTCAGATCCGTGTCGTTTCCAATAAGAGTTGCCACCGGGCGCACGATCTTCACGCAGGCGGCGAAGTCTTTTTGGTCGAAAGCCGTGCCGTCTTCCTTCAGACTTGGATAGCCGAGGGCGATGTCTGCCGGGTCTAGCTCCGGCAGGAAAGCCTTGGCCTGGCTCAGCGCGGCGATCGCTCCGGATCTCGCAGAGGCCCGTTGCAGCTCTTGGATACGTTGAGGCAGAACGGCGAGCCGACGAGGAACCTCTGCCAAGTGAGTCGGCACCTCGTTGGATAAGGCCACCACAGCTAAGGCACGTTGTGACCCGGTGTAGAGTTGCTCCACCAGGGTGTACACGGCCTTTAGCTTGGTTACCACACTCTGGTTGAGGTTGGCACTTCTGGAACCTGTTTCATAGACCAGGACAAGCCGCCGATCAGGGTGAGTTATGAGGCATTAAAATTTTAAACTGAATGAAAGCCGGCGGATGACTTACCGAAGATTGCAGCAACCATTTGAGACACTTGGCGCTTTAAGCCGGAGAGTTCGGCCGTCTTCTCTAACAGGGCCCTCTCCGCCTGATCAGCCCGGTTCACCAATGCGGCCTTTTCTTCGGCCCACGCCTTTCGTTCAGCGTCAAAATCTGTCTTCAGCTTCTCTTGTGCGGCGATGCTGGACACGAAGTTGGCATTTGCCTTCCGGGTTTCCATCTCTTGCATCTTCAGCCGGTTCTTAGATCAGCAAGGTCAGCCTCAAGCTTCTTGCCAGCAGCCTGTATAAATGTCCGGGTTATGGCATGAACAGTCACTATACAAATTTCAAGTCCCAAGCGTTTTCCAAGCAAAGACACTTGGCACTTGGGGGCTAATGCATGTTCAACGTTTCTATTTACAACTTTCCGGTTCATGCGAGTAAGCCGGAAGATAAGTCCCAAGTGTTTTCCAAGCAAAGACACTTGGCACTTGGGGGCTAATGTGTATCGAATGTTCTTATCTACAAATTACCGGTTCAATTGGCTAAGCCGGAACTTAAGTCCACAACATATTCAATCGTAAGTCGTTGACTTGAGGGCTAGCATGGTAAAGGTAACTAGGCAGTAAGTAAGAGGACAGAAGGATAATACCTCAGATTTCTGCTGGATCTGGGTCACCATGGCAACCTCTGCGTCCCGGCTCTTGTGCACTTGGCTGACGTAGCCGGAGACGAGCTCTCCGATGCTCAGGTTGGCATAGTCAGTTAGATCCAGACTGACCCGGCGGGGCTGCAGTAATTCCCCCTTGGCAGAGCACTTGGCCAGTGCCGTAGGCCTCCCCGGCTCAACAAATTCCGTCCGGGTGATTTCCACATCCGGGTCATTTGTTGGCTGAGCCGAGCCGGAGGCCTCCGGGTTAGCAGAAGCTTCTATAGGTGCCTTGTCGATTGGAGCGGTGGCTTCGGGGGCGGAGGCAGCTGGCGGTTCTTGAACCGTCACCTCCGGTTCAGGCAAATCCGGTTCTCCGGCCGACTTGGTTTTCTTCGCCCTCTTGGTGAGCTTTGCCTGGGCACTGAAAGAACAACAAAGGTTAGTACAAAAAGTATGAGTAAAGATCAGAACAACATGAGATGGTTATCATTACCCGGGCACGGTCTTGAAAGTCGGCAGATTCGACTGCATAGAATCGCCGGAAGAAGGGGAAGTCTCCTGATAATTTGAGTCAGAGGAATTAAGCGGTTGGCGTATAACACCCGCAAAAGGATGAAAAGGGTACAATTTTGTGATCACCTCGGTCCGGCGTTTCCTTGATGCATCAGGTAACCCAGAGGAGAGGTCAGTGTCCTTGTTGGTCCGGGTATGCCGCCGGCTCTCATGAACCTGTCGCTTCAAAATAAATTGAGGATCTTGGTAAGCTAAAGGATGGGAAAAGCTTACTTTCCGGGTTACTCTTCGGGTTTTCAGCCGTGGCAAGGGCTCCGAGTCGGAGGAAAGTATTGTTACCTCTTCAACCACCGGGTTACTGGCTCCGGTGTCCTCCTGTTGATAAACAACATTGATAAGGTGGACAGAGCTAAAACAACAAGTATAACAAGAGCTTACAGGTTTAGGAATTACCTCAGACTCGGAGCTGTCACTTAGCTGCAACAGCTCCGAAGCAGTGGGCCTACTTCCCTTCTTACGGGGAGCGGCTTTCTTGGCGGCTTTCTTCGCCTTTCTGGCCTTCTTTGCCGCGTCATGGTCATACTTGACCCGCCAGAACTTGTCGTCAGCCTGAAAAATACAATGATGATTTCTTAAAGATCCAGATGAAGGTTATCTGTGGACAAAGATAAAATGTTTAAAGTAGTGGCTTACCGCTGGGGCTGGGTTGGTCTTGTAGAAGGGGGCTAACCCGGTCCTCCCGCAGTCTGCCAGGCTCTCGTTCAAGAGAGCCTTGGTCATCTCCTCTGCAACATCTTCTGGAAGATCATTGCGGCTGTGTCTCTGGGGGTCATCCTTTCGTCCTGTGCACTCGCACATTAAGCCGGGGCGACGGCTTAATGGGATCACCCGCCAGGAGATCCAGACCCGGACCAGATCGATTCCGTTGAGACCATTGCCCAAAAGAGCCTTGATCTTGTTTATGGTGGGGAGTAGAGGCTGGCGCTCCGCTTGCGTCAACTTGTCAGACAGTGGGTGTGTTGACTCCAGACGAGAGGGGCGAAAGCCGGGCAATGGACTTTCATCAGCCGGCGACGTGTCTTGGCAGTAGAACCACGTCAGATTCCAATCTTTGGGGTGGCTTGGCGGCTTTGCGTATGGGAAAAGGCAGTCCCTTCGCCGTTGGATGGAGATGCCACCTAACTCCAGACTTGGCCCATTGGCGCACTCATTCTGACGGTTCAAGTAAAAAAGCTCTCTGAAGAGCAGCAGACTAGGTTCTTCTCCAAGGTAAACCTCGCAGAATACTTGGAAGTTGCAGATGTTGGACACTGAGTTGGGTCCTATGTCCTGAGGCCGCAGGTCGAAGAAGTTTAGAACGTCTCTAAAAAACTTTGAGCCGGGCGGTGCGAAGCCCCGGCTCATATGATCCGCAAAAATCACTACCTCCCCGTCCTTTGGCTGTGGTCTCTCTTCTGATGGGTCAGGGGCACGGTAGGACATGACGTCCTTCTTGGGCAGATATCCAGACTTGACAAAATCTGCTAGGGTCTCACTGGTGACATTGGACCTCATCCAGTTGCAAGTGATGGAGGCTTTGGGAGCTTTGGGAGGCATGGTGAAAGTCGGCAGTCTATGACAAAAGGAAAACGTCCGGATTAATTATAAGCCGGAGGAAATCTACAGTTCAAAGTCAAGGTGGCGGCTTGTGAAGGGGACTAATGGTATATACCTAAGTACAGCGGGTTATTTAAGCCGCAGGGGTATTAAGAGTAATTTGATTGTCTACGGCCTTATCACAGCTGAGCCGGACAATTTTATGGCGCATAATTTTCTTTAAGCCGGAGGATTCTACGAAGCATGGTTTTCTTTAAGCCGGAAGGTTCTACGGTGTGTGGTTTCTTTAAACCGGAAATGTAAACCGCCGTGATTCAATGATTGCAGTTTTTTACTAAGTGTGGTAAAACAGGATTCACACATTGCAGTAACTATTTTGGATCAAAATGGTCGGGCAAAAGAAAAGTTTCTAGACCTGGAAACAGACACGAGGAAGTTCTTAAGCTCGAACAAGGCTCTTATGCAATAAAACGAGGCTTACTTGGAGTTGAGATGAATGCTAAACAGCCGCCGCACTAGTTCTACCCTATACTAAGATCAAAAAGAGGCAGTAAAATTCAAATCTACTGCGGGCCGCGAGGAACTACGAAGAATAGAGGAAGAACTATGAAGCCCTAGTGCGGATCTGCCCTATGGAGTAGCGAGGACTCACCGATGCTGAAGAGGAGCGGAGGTTGCCGCCGTTTGTCTGGACCGAGTCAGGGTGATGCAGCGGCCGAGGTTGACGAAGACCGGGGGCAAGGCGGCGGCGGCAGAGTTCGAGCTCGAGTAGAGGAGCTGTGGCACGAGGAGGAAGAAGGGTGGCGGAGAAGCCCGTCGGCCCGGCCCATTTATAAGGGCGAGCTCATAAGTGGGCGCGAGAATCAAGGAGTCCACGGCGTGGTTATCTCCTCACGAAACGCCTCGATTTTCGGGATGACAGTAAAGGTAAAGATCCGTTGCGGATCTGGCGGAGTAAAAAACGGGCTTAATGGAAGATGACGTCACGGCGGATTATCCAGAGTCCAGAGGATGACGTCACGCCGGGTTATGGCCTTCACACAATTGTAAGTCGGCGATTTTCTGTCGAAAGGATTGAAGATTGACATGAGCCGGCTCAAATCAATCTGGGGCCTAATGTTGAGGATATAGACCTTAGAGTCACCCGCCAGGAGGGGCCGGGTTACTCTGATGGTCATTGCCAGAAGCCCGACGCCAAGCTTAAAGACGGTGGGCCGAAGATGGGCTTAAGACCCGGATATGGCTTAAGGCCCGTAGTTACAGTCATTATTATGGTAGAACTTGTAGTGTAAGACAAGAATAGTTAAGAGTCCGAGCCGGACACTTTTATGAGCCGGCCGGGACTCTGAGAGCTGCACGGCGTCAGCCTCCCTATATAAAGGGACGACCCGGCAGCGGCTTAGGGACAAGAACAATCTCGTCGAGAGCCAGGCATAGCAGTTAAGCTCCCTGGTCATCGAAACCCTAATCAATACCACCGCAAACTGGACGTAGGCTTTTACCTTCACCGTAAGGGGCCGACCAGTATAAACCCTCGTGTTCCTTGTCCCGCTTAACCCCTTCAAGCTTCCTAGTAGCGATGGCTCCACGACTAAGTCCTAGCTCAAGGACATCTGCCGTGACAATTCCACGACAGTTTTGCTGCAACACACAAAAGGACTTTGCGGTTACCCGGTTAACCGTTGGAGCGTCAAACGATCTCCAAATGGAACGAAACTTGACAGGTGGTCTACCGGTGGTATACCAAGGCCACTTGGCAAACCTCGGTCCATTCCGAGAACGTTTAACACCCGCTCACGAAAAGAGACAAGGGGGGTGCGCCGGAGGAGGTGGGAGTGTCGGATTGCAAAATGGACAACGGGGAAAATGCTCGGATGCATGAGACGAACACGTATGCAAATGAGATGCACATGATGACATGATATGAGATGCATTACATGAACAAAATGCAAAATGCAAAACGAAAAACAAAACCCGACCACGGAGGGAATATCATAACACATAGCCGATAATGGCAAGATTTGGAGTTACAAATATGGAAAGTTACATCCGGGGTGCTACAACACTCCACTACTACGAGAGGATATTGTCCCGAGATCTAGGACTGAAAGAACTCCGGATATTTGGAATGGAGGTGGTCCTCGGGCTCCCAGGTGGCTTCTTGGTCGGAATGGTGCGACCACTTCACTTTCAGGAATTTGATTGACTTGTTGCGAGTCTCGCGCTCAGTTTCTTCAAGAATAGCAACAGGGTGCTCATGATAAGACAGATCTTCCTGGAGGTCAATCTCTTCGAAGTTGATGGTGCGCTCAGGAGTCTTGAAGCACTTGCGAAGCTGTGACACGTGGAACACATCGTGCACGTTCGCGAAGTTGGAGGGAAGCTCAAGTTGATAGGCGAGGTCGCCTCTTTTGCCAATGATCTTGAAAGGACCCACGTATCTAGGGGCAAGCTTCCCTTTGATACCGAAGCGACGAGTGCCTTTCATTGGAGAGACGCGGAGGTAGACATGGTCTCCGATCTCGAAAACCACATCACGGTGCTTGCTATCATAGTAACTCTTCTGGCGCGATTGCGCGGCTTTGAGATTTTCACGGATGACTTTACACATTTCTTCAGCCTCTGTGATTAAGTCATTGCCAAGAAGTTGGCGTTCACCAGTCTCTGACCAATTGAGAGGAGTACGACACTTTCTGCCATAGAGAATCTCGAATGGGGCCTTGCCCGAACTCGCTTGGAAGCTGTTGTTGTAGGAGAATTCGGCATATGGAAGACAATCTTCCCATTTCATGCCAAAGGAAATGACACAAGCCCTGAGCATATCTTCAAGAATTTGATTGACTCGCTCGACTTGGCCACTAGTTTGAGGATGGAAAGCTATGCTGAAGCGAATGTTGGTGCCCATGGCCTTCTGGAAGGAGTCCCAGAACTTAGAAGTGACGATGCTTCCATGATCTGAAGAAATCAATTGTGGAATGCCGTGCAAGGAGACAATCCTGGAGGTGTATAGCTCTGCCAACTAAGTTGCTGTGATAGATTCTTTGATTGGAAGAAAATGAGCCACTTTTGTAAGCTTGTCGATGACAACGAAGATAGCATCATTTCCACGCTTGGACTTGGGAAATCCAGTCACAAAGTCCATTTCGATATGATCAAACTTCCATTCTGGGATAGCAAGAGGTTGGAGGAGACCAGCTGGTCGTTGGTGTTCTGCTTTCACCCTTCTACAGACATCACATTCATTCACGAATTGCGCGATTTCTCGCTTCATTCGAGTCCACCAATACGACTGCTTGAGGTCTGGTACATCTTCGTACTTCCAGGATGAATGGAAAGAAGAGAATTGTGCGCCTCGTTCATAATGACTTTCCTTAGATCACCTTTAGGAACCACAATCCGGTCCTCGAAGAATAAACTGTCTCTGTCATCAATGCGATAGCACTTGTATTTGGAAAGACCCTTGTCGATACCATGTTTCACCTTCTTCACCATGGTATCCAGGAGTTGTGCCCCACAAATTTGATCTTCCAAAGTAGGAGAGACTATGAGGTTGGCAAGAAAGCCTTGAGGAACAACTTGGAGATTCAGCTTGCGGAAAGCTTCACAAAGATCCGGTTGGAATGGCTTGAGAATTAAGCTGTTGCAATAAGCCTTCCTGCTCAAAGCATCTGCAATGACATTGGCTTTGCCTGGAGTATATTCAATACTCGAATTGTACTCTTGAATCATTTAGACCCAACGAGTTTGCCTGAGATTGAGGTTTGGCTGAGTGAAGATGTACTTGAGACTCTTGTGATCGGTGAATATGTCCACTTTTCTTCCCAACAAGAGATGTCTCCATGTTATTAATGCATGGACAACTGCCGCCAACTCAAGATCATGAGTGGGGTAGTTCTTTTCGTTGGGCTTCAACTGACGAGAGGTATATGCCACAACTTTCTTCTCTTGCATTAACACAGCACCGAGACCTTGAAGAGAAGCATCACATAAAACTTCGAATGGCTTGGATTCGTCAGGAGGAGTTAAGACAGGAGTTGTGACGAGTTTCTCTTTGAGAGTGTTGAAAGCAACGTCACACTCAGGAGACCAGACATACTTCACATGCTTCTGGAGGAGGTTGGAAAGAGGCTTTGCAATCTTAGAGAAATTCTCAACGAATCTTCGACAATAGCTTGCAAGACCAAGAAAACTGCGAAGCTGCTTGACATTCTGAGGAGGTTCCCAATTCACAATTGTAGACACCTTCTCGGGATTAACAGCGATGCCCTTGGAAGAGATG
Organism: Aegilops tauschii subsp. strangulata; assembly: GCF_002575655.3. Classification (NCBI taxonomy): domain Eukaryota; kingdom Viridiplantae; phylum Streptophyta; class Magnoliopsida; order Poales; family Poaceae; genus Aegilops; species Aegilops tauschii. Next base: position 176,727,698 of record NC_053035.3, read on the forward strand.
ATATGACCAAGGTAAAGAACTTCATCGAGCCAAAACTCACATTTGGAAAACTTCGCATAAAATTGATACTCTCTGAGCTTGTCGAGCACCAATCGCAAATGTTTGGCATGGTCCTTCTTATTCTTGGAGAAGACCAAGATATCATCGAGATACACCAGGACGAATTCATTGGTATAGGGGTTGAAGATGAAATTCATCATTCGAGAGAATGTTGGAGGAGCATTGACAAGGCCGAAAGACATGACAGTATATTCATAAGAACCAAAGCTTGTTCTGAATGCTGTCTTGGGAATATCTTCTTCACGAATGCGAATCTGATGATAACCCATACGAAGGTCAAGCTTGGAGAATACTTTAGCACCTTTGAGTTGCTCGAATAGCTCATTGATGTTGGGAAGTGGATACTTGTTCTTGATTGTCTTCTTGTTCAATGGACGGTAGTCGGCACACAGTCGGTCCGTGCCATCCTTCTTCTGGACAAAAAGAACACCACAACCCCATGGAGATGAACTCGGTCTGATCAACCCCAGACGCTCTTGTTCATCGAGCTGTTTCTTCAATTCCTTCAGCTCCTTGGGTCCAAGCTTGTAAGGACGCTTGCAAACGGGTTCAGTGCCGGGCTCAAGATCGATAACGAACTCAACTGGCCGGTGAGGAGGCATACCCGGAAGCTCTTCTGGAAAGACATCTTGATACTCACAAACGACTGGAATCTGAGAGATGGCATTCAACTCGCCCTTCTCATTGAGAGAAAACAACCGAATGGTTTCATCACGAGCGGCATAGATAATCACATCCTCAGAAGAGTGTGTCAATTGAATTTCCCTGGCAGCACAATCAAGTTGAGCCTTGTGCTTAGAAAGCCAGTCCATCCCGAGAATTAGATCAATATCCGTGTCACCAAGAACAATTGGTTTGGCCAGAAATTTATAGTCGCCCATCTTGATAACAGAATCCCGAACGAATACTCGAGAAGTCATTTGTCGTGCCGGGGAAACAATAGACAAAGGACTCGGCAATACTTCAGTAACCAGATCATGCATAGCCACAAAAGGTCTTGAAATGAAAGAATGCGATGCACCAGTATCAAATAAGACTTTTGCAGGAATATCATTAACTGAGAGATTACCCATTATCACATCAGTAGATTCCTCCGCTTGAGTTGCATTCATCATGTTCACCTTTGCAGACTTGGGATTATGCTTGACCACTGCATTGCTGGAAGATCTCACAGGAGGAGGAGGAGGCGGAAGGCGCCTTTGGTTGAAGCACTTGTTAGCATAGTGACCTTTCTGCTGACACTTGTTGCAAGTCACCTCTGAGAGTGGACGGTGATAAGGAGCATTCGACTTTGGAGCTTGATTCTAAGACTTGTTCTGATAGCAGAGTTGGATGAGTGGGAAGATCCATGGCCACCTTTGTTCTTCTGCTGGTAAGGCTGACGAAACGGAGGAGGAGGAGGCAACTAGAACTTCTGTTGCTTAGCAGCCACTAGTGAGGAAGAAGAAGACTGAACTGCGTCCCTAACTCTCTTCTTAGAAGCCTCACACTTGAGCTGAGCAGCCTCTTGCTTCAGTGCCATATTGTAGAAATCATCATACTTGGTCGGCTTAAAAAGCACGAGAGGTAATTGCAGGTCTTCTCTGAGGCCACCTCTGAATTGAAAGATCATGCTCTTTTCATCAGGAACGTCTTGCTTAGCGAAGCGAGCGAGTTTCTGAAACTGAGTATTGTATTGATACACGGACATGCTGCCTTGCTTGAGATTGCGGAACTCCTCACGCTTGCTCTCAACAACACTTTGTGGAATGTGGTGAGCTTTGAAGTCTCGGCGGAAATCATCCCAGGTAATCACACGACCTCCTCTGGAATCTTTGTATTGTTGATACCACTCGGCAGCTTGATCCTTGAGTTGAAAAGAAGCGAACTTGACAAAGTACTCAGGCCTGACATTGCTACATTCAAAATGCTTGTTGATGTCCACGAGCCAATCATCGGCATCCGTGGCCTCGGCACAGTAGCTGAAAGACTTGGGCTGATTTGCGAGAAACTGGTTGAGGGTAGCGACGTGAGGCTGATTGTTGCCTTGGCCTTGATTTCCTTGATTGCCTTGCCCTTGGGTACGTTCTTGCAAGAGTTGCAAAATCATCTGAGCATTGGTGTTGGTGGCTGCCATGATAGCTTGCCATGCCTCCGGAGGCGGAGGTGGTGGCGGAGGGTTCGCCTGACTCCCTTCATTGCGTTCCGGATTCTGACGCATTGGCGGAGTCATCCTGAAGAGGGTGACATCCGTTAGCATCTTGATAGACAGATAGGCAAATTGAATCAACGGATAGAAATTGCAACATATAGTCTTCACAATAAACATTCTAACTAGGATGAACGAATGAATTCCATAGTAAATCATCACACTTCCATTAAGGTGAGAAGCCACTTGATAAGAGATTGATGAATAAAATAAAAAGGTACGAGTGGAACAAATAAGTGGTAAGGATTACCCAATCACAAACCAAATACCTGCGGGAAGAAATGCTAACAGCTACATGAATCCCACCTATAAACTCCCGAAACTTTCTGGTTATGCAATCTGGTGTTGGGGATACAGGGGACACAAAATATATCACCCAAACTAGCAATCCCTAGATCCAGCTGTATCCATCCGTCAACACATAACCAAGAAACCTTCGGAAATCGTGTACCTCAACCTTCGAAAAGCATCCGTTATACGAGTTATGGCAATACTCCCGAACTCCCGCCCCAGTACTGGGTGGCGTCGAGGTGGTCTCACCAACAACTGCATAAAAGAGATTTTCGATGTCGGCGAAACTCAGGTATTCCAGAACTGCAACGATAAAATTGTGACGACAACACCTCAGAGCTCAACTCCCCGGGACACTGTGTGACGCCCCCGTTTTGACCGTACACTAATCATGCACGCAAATGTGTACGATCAAGGTCAGGGACTCATGGGAAGATATCACAACACAACTTTACAACATAAATAAGTCATACAAGCATCATAATACAAGCCAGGGGCCTCGAGGGCTCGAATACAAGTGCTCGATCATAGACGAGTCAGCGGAAGCAACAATATCTGAGTACAGACATAAGTTAAACAAGTTTGCCTTAAGAAGGCTAGCACAAACTGGGATACAGATCGAACGAGGCGCAGGCCTCCTGCCTGGGATCCTCCTAACTACTCCTGGTCGTCGTCAGCGGCCTGCACGTAGTAGTAGGCACCTCCAGCGTCGTAGGTGTCGTCGTTGATGGTGGCGTCTGGCTCCTGGACCCCAACATCTGATTGCGACAATCAGATAGAAAGGAAAAGGGGGAAAAGAGGGAGAGAAGCAACCGTGAGTACTCATCCAAAGTACTCGCAAGCAAGGAACTACACTACATATGCATGGGTATATGTGTAAAGGGGCATATCAGTGATTGAACTGCAGAATGCCAGAATAAAAGGGGGATAGCTAGTCCTGTCGAAGACTACGCTTCTGGCCATCTCCATCTTGCAGCATGTAGAAGAGAGTAGATTGAAGTCCTCCAAGTAGCATCGCATAGCATAATACTACCCGGCGATCCCCTCCTCGTCGCCCTGTTAGAGAGCGATCACCGGGTTGTATCTGGCACTTGGAAGGGTGTATTTTATTCAGTATCCAGTTCTAGTTGTCATAAGGTCAAGGTACAACTCCGGGTCGTCCTTTTACCGAGGGACACGACTATTCGAATAGATAAACTTCCCTGCAGGGGTGCACCACATAACCCAACACGCTCGATCCCATTTGGCCGGACACACTTTTCTGGGTCATGCCCGGCCTCGTAAGATCAACACGTCGCAACCCCACCTAGGCTCAACAGAGAGGTCAGCACGCCGGTCTAAACCTATGCACGCAGGGGTCTGGGCCCATCGCCCTATGCACACCTGCACGTTGTGTACGCGGCCGGAAGCAGACCTAGCCCCCTTAATACAAGCGCGAGCTTACGGTCCAATGCGACGCGCGCCACTCAGTTGCTGACGTCAAAAGAGCTTCGGCTGATACCACGACGTCGGGATACCCATAACTACTCCCACGTAGATGGTTAGTGCGTATAGACCAAATGGCCAGACTCAGATCAAATACCAAGATCTCGTTAAGCGTGTTAAGTAACCGCGAACGCCGACCAGGGCCAGGCCCACCTCTCACCTAGGCGGTCTCAACCTGCCCTGTCGCTCCGCCACAAAGATCCACTCGCGGGTACTCCTACGAGCCGACCCGACTCTAGTCATCACATGTGTCATGTATATAGTATATAAGTATATACCCGTGATCACCGCCCAGGTGATCACGGCCCGATAGTATAGCACAGCAGACGGACAAGAATGTAGGGCCACTGATGGAAAACTAGCATCCTATACTAAGCATGTAGGATTGCAGGTAAAAGTAACAACAGTAGTAGCAAGGATAGGCTATGCATCAGGATAGGATATCGAAAGAAGTAACATGCTACAATACTCTAATGCAAGCAGTATAGAGAAGAATAGGCGATATCTGGTGATCAAGGGGGGGGGCTTGCCTGGTTGCTCTGGCAAGTAGGAGGGGTCGTCGACTCCGTAGTCGAACTGGGCAGCAGCAGTGTCGGTCTCGTAGTCTACCGGAGAGAAGAGGGGGAAGAAACAGTAAATACAATGCAAACATAAGCATGACGATGCGTGACATGACAATGAGCGGGGCTAGGTGTGTCCTAACGCGATAGTAGGTGGTACCGGCGAAGGGGGGAACATCCGGGAAGTATTCCCGATGTTTTTGCGTTTTCGGACAGATGGACCGGAGGAGGAAAGTTGCGAGTTCGATAGGTTAGGGAGGTGTGGTGGACGAACGGACTGCGTATCCGGATTCGTCTCGTCGTTCTGAGCAACTTTCATGTTGAAATTATTTTAATCCGAGTTACGGATTAAAAGATATGATTTTCTAAAGATTTTATTAATTTCTGGATTTTAATTAATTATTTAATTTAATTCGAAATTTGTATTTATGACATCAGCATGATGTCATGCTGACATCAGCAGTCAACAGGGGTTGACTAAGTCAAACTGACATGTGGGTCCAGTGGGACCCACCTGTCATTCTCTGTTTTAGGTTAATTAGGGTTTAGCTGAATAATTACTGTTTAATTAAATTAATTATCTAATTAGATTAATTTAAACAGGATTAATTAACTTAATTAATTATTTAATTAAATTTATTTTTATTATTTGTTTTATTATTAATTTTATTTTTATTTATTTATTTATTTTATTTATTTATTTATTATAATTATAATAATTATTATTATTTTATCATTTTATTTATTTTTATTTTTTATTTTTTTATTCGTTCTGGGGCTGGGCCCCGTTTGTCATAGGCCCACGGGGTTCGGGCCCAGTGGGCAGTGGCTCAGGTGGGGCGAGTCCCACCTGGCAGTGGCCCAGAGGGGGCGATGCGGGTGCGGGTTACGGGCGCGCCCCGTTCGGGCGCACGCCCAGGGGGACGCGGGCGTGGGCGCTGGCGGCCACGGCGGGTCACGGCGCCGGCCATGGCCAGAGCGGGGCGAGGCCGCGGTGGTGCGGGGCCAGCCGCCGGAGGTGGTGCAGAGGGGCGAGGCCACCGTGGCGACGGGGCGGAGATCGGCGGAGGTGAGGCAAACGACGGCGATGGCCGTGCGGGCGCGCGTCTGTGCGGTCGGGCGTGGGGGAAGAAGTAGCGAGGGGGGCGGGCGGTCGAGGCCATGGGCCTGCACGCGACGGCGAGGTTAGCGCGACGACGAGGGGGGGGGGCAGGCGGGGCGTGGCCGACGCGAGCGCGCGGTCGGGGCGCGCGCGGGCGATGCGGTCGGGGCGTGACCAGGGCGAGCTCCGGCGCGGCCAACGGGCGCGAGGGCCACGGCGAGTGCGGGGGCGAGGGAGAGAGGAGGACGAGGCCGTGGCCTCACCGTGGGTGTAGGGTCACGGCAGTGGGGCTCGGGGAGGAGGTGAGGACGACGGCGACGCGGTGGCGGGGTGCAGGCCGGCGAGGAGGCGAAGGTAGGCCGGCGGGGCAGCGCTCCGGCGAGGGCGAGGCGGCGCGGGGTCGAGCGCGACGGCGACGGTGGCCTCCTCCCGATCCAGATCGGAGGAGGCAGAGGAGATATTTCGGGGGGAGTGGGGGGTGGCTGTCGGTGGAGAGTGGGGGGGGGGGTGAGGGGATAAGGTGAGAGGGGGGGGGGCGCGGGGTGGGCCGGCGCATTCGGGCGGCTGGGGGTTGGCCCAGTTGGGCCAGGTCCAGGGGGGGGGGGCTTTTGTCTTTTTGTTTTTTTTGTTCTGTTCTCTTTTCCTTTTGTAATTTCTTTTTATTTACTTTTCTGTTTTAATTCATTTAAAAGCATCTAGGCATTTTATAAAAATGTGATTACTTCACCATAATTACCGATGCAATAATTGACATGGCCCGAACATTTTTGTTTAAATTTTTGAAAACTTTTATTTTCCACTTTAAATTTAATTGAAGTTTGGATTAGGAGTTTGAAAAGAAATGTGATTCCAATGTGATCAAGCCCTGTTTAGCAACATGATTAGCTTAATCACAGAGAGTTACTGTAGCATGATTCTCGGGGTGTTACAAATCTCCTCCACTACAAGAAATCTCGTCCCGAGATTTAGGAGGTAGAAGGAAACAGTGCGGGGTATTCTTCGCGCAGACGATCCTCTCGTTCCCAAGTGGCCTCATCTTCAGAATGGTGCGACCACTGGACTTTGAGAAACTTGATCGCCTTCTGACGTGTGCGGCGTTCAGCTTGGTCGAGAATGCGGACCGGATGCTCCTTATAGGAGAGGTCTTGCTGCAATTCGAGCACTTCATGATCCAGAGCTCGGATTGGGTCCTTGAAGCAACGGCGGAGTTGTGACACATGGAACACATATTGAACCTGAGAAAGGTTCGGCGGTAGCTCCAGTTGGTATGCCACTTTTCCACGCCTTTCGAGAATAGTGAATGGGCCAATATAGCGAGGAGCTAGTTTGCCCTTGATCCCGAAGCGGTGAGCACCCTTCATAGGTGTGGCTCGAAGATAAGCCTTTTCGCCAGGTTGATAGACCATGTCTTTATGATGACGGTCATACTGACTCTTCTGACGTGACTGAGCAGTCTTGAGATTCTCACGAATAATGCGGACTTGTTCTTCGGCCTGTTGGATAATATCCGGACCGAAGAGTGGACGTTCCCCAGTTTCTGACCAGTTCAGAGGGGTTTGGCACTTTCGTCCATATAACACTTCGAAGGGGGGCATCTTCAGACTAGCTTGATAGCTATTATTATAAGAGAACTCAGCATACGGGAGAGATTCCTCCCATTTCTTGCCGAAGGAAATAACACAAGCTCGAAGCATGTCTTCGAGAACTTGGTTGACGCGTTCAACTTGCCCTTGCGACTGAGGATGAAACGCAGTACTGAATGACAGATGAGTTCCCATGGCTTCTTGGAAACTTGCCCAGAATCTTGAAGTGAATAAGCTGCCACGGTCTGAGCTGATAACCAATGGAATACCGTGGAGTGAAACAATCCTGGACATATAGAGCGTTGCCAACTGGCTAGCAGTGATCGTTTCTTTGACTGCCAGAAAATGTGCAACTTTGGAAAGCCGGTCAATGACGACAAGAATAGCATCATTACCTTTCTGTGATTTGGGAAATCCAGTGACGAAGTCCATCTCAACATGGTCCCATTTCCATTCAGGAATAGAGATAGGTTGCAGAGTTCCAGCAGGCCTTTGATGTTCTGCTTTGATACGACGGCAAACGTCACACTCAGCAACATAACGAGCAATTTCTTGCTTCATATTAGACCACCAGAATCTCTGACGGATGTCTTGGTACATCTTTGTACTACCAGGATGGATACATAGAGGCGTATCATAAGCTTCTTTCATAACTTCCTGTGTCATATCCAGGTTTTTCTCTGCACATGGCACCACTAGGCGGCCCTTGAAGTATAGGGTGCCATCTTTAGCAATGGTGAAGAATGAGGGCTTTCCTTCTGCGAGGTAGCGCTTAATCTTGTGGGCTTCAGAGTCATACTTCTGTAGCCTTTTGATGCTATCCATGAGATCTGGTTTAGCAACTAGGGTATTGAGGGAACCCTGGGTAACAACGTGGAGGTTCACCTTGCCAAACTCCTTAGGAGGGGGAGCGAGTGCACCCGGTGGAACAATATGGAGGTTCAACTTCCTGAATTCTTCAACAAGCGAGGGCTGAACTTTGTGAACCTGGAGGTGGTTGCAGTAAGACTTGCGGCTCAAGGCATCAGCCATTATATTAGCCTTGCCTGGCGTATAGGAAATACCCAAGTCAAAGTCTGCAACAAGCTCCATCCATCTCTGTTGACGGAGGTTCAGGTCTGGCTGAGTAAACAGATACTTCAGACTTTGGTGGTCAGTGAAGATCTCGCAACGATTACCGAGAAGGTAATGTCGCCACTGCTTCAGCGCATGAATGACAATAGCAAGTTCGAGGTCGTGAACTGGGTAGTTCTCTTCGTGAGGGCGCAATTGCTGAGAGGCATAAGCAATCACTTTGCGGTCTTGCATTAGGACACAGCCTAATCCTTAACGGGAAGCGTCGCACTAAATGACAAAGTCCTTCTTAGTATCAGGTGGAGCTAGAACTGGAGCAGAAGTCAACTTGTCTTCGAGTGCCTGGAAACTTTCCTGACATTTGTCTGTCCATTGGAACTTGACGCCCTTATGTAACAGGTTAGTCAGAGGCCTGGCGATCTTGGAGAAGTTCTCGACGAATCGACGACAATAGCTGGCGAGACCGAGAAAACTTCTGACTTGCTTAACGTTCTTGGGAGGAGTCCAATCAAGAATAGCCTGAACTCGCTCGGGGTTGACGGCAATACCATCCTTAGAGATGACATGCCCAATATAGGTTACTTCCGGTAGCCAGAATTCACATTTGGAGAACTTGGCATATAGTTGATGCTCTCGTAGCTTTTCCAGCACAAGTCGAAGATGTTCAGCATGTTCTTCTTCGTTCTTGGAAAATACCAGGATATCATCCAGATAAACCACGACGAACTTGTCGAGGTAATCCATGAATATATAGTTCATCAGACGAGAGAAGGTGGCTGGAGCATTGGTTAAACCGAAAGACATGACGGTGTACTCGTATGAGCCATAGCGAGTCACGAAGGCGGTCTTTGGGATCTCCTCTTCGCGAACACGGATCTGGTGGTAGCCCAACCTCAAGTCGAGCTTAGAGAACACTGATGAACCCGCCAGTTGATCATACAGATCATTGATCCGAGGAAGGGGGTATTTATTCTGAATGGTAGCTTGGTTTATAGGACGGTAGTCTTGAACTAACCGGTTTGTCCCATCCTTCTTCTTGACAAAGAGGGAAGGTGCTCCCCAAGGAGAGCAACTTGGGCGAATGAATCCTTTGCGAAGAGATTTGTCGATTTCCTCCTTAAGCTCAAGGAGTTCATGCGGCGGCATTTTGTAGGGTCGCTTGGCTATAGGAGTGGTGCCTGGTTTCAAGTCGATAATGAATTCGACAGCTCTAGCAGGGGGAATCCCCGGAAGTTCTTCAGGAAAGACGTCGAGGAATTCACGCACAACGGGAATGTTTTCAATGCCCTCTAGGGGTGCAGCATTCAATGCATTCAATGCATAGAGCCTTGCTTCGGCGTTTTGCACCAGATGGGCTTGGTAAGTAACTATCTCATCTGAAGGGTGTAGCAGATGGACGGTCTTAGTGGCGCAAACTATAGAAGCAGTATGCGCTTTCAACCAATCCATACCCAAAATGAGGTCGATGTTAGATGACTTCAGGATAATGGGAGAGGCATAGAATTCCAGCCCTTCGATTTCCACGGGGACGTCGATGCCAACCAGGGAGGTTTGACACTGTCCCACGGGGGTTTTGACCAATACAGAGGTGTTCATCTCCTCACATTTAACGTCGTGCTTGTATGCAAAATCTTCTGACATGAATGAATGCGATGCACCTGTATCAAATAAAACGGATGCTGGTACTGAATTTACGAGGAGTGTACCCATCACAGTAGCAGGCTGGTCTTGAGCTTCGTTGAGATCAACGTGGTTGGCATGAGCACGACCATAAGGCTTAGCATTGTTGTTGCGGGGCTGGTTGTTACCACGGCCCGTTGCTGGAAGGGCCAGTTGATTCTGATTCTGATTGCAGTCCCTGGCACGGTGACCTGGTTGCCCACACTTGTAGCACAAACCATTATTGGGAGTGGGAACAGGGGCTTGGGACGGTGGAGCTGGAAGTCTTGACTGCCTAGATGGTGGTGGAGGCAGACGAGGTGTAGCATATGTCTGCCTTGGGGCAGATGCATTTGGACGGTACATGCTGTTCGGGATCCATATCTTACGCTTCTGTGCGGGCGAGCCCGAAGATGAGCCCGTGTCACGGTTGCGCCTGTGAGAGCTCTGGTATTCCTGCAGACCAGTTTCGACATTGATGGCCTTGTTCACCAAGGTGGCGAAATCAGCAAAGTCATGCACTAGAAGTGCGAGCTTGATGTCAGCTTGAAGGCCATCACGGAACTTCTCCTGTCTGCGTGCATCAGTTGCAATGTCCTCTTCAGCATAGCGAGACAAGTCCAGAAACTCCCGCTGATAAGCTTCCACAGTTTTGTTGCCTTGGGTGAGGTTGCGGAACTCACGCTTCTTCCGGTCCATGACTCCCTGAGGAATGAAGCGGGCACGGAAAGCTGCTTGGAAGTCTGGCCATGTGATGATTGTTCCAGCTGACAGAGTGCGCCTGTGGCTGTCCCACCATTGAGCTGCGGGTCCCTTCAAGAAGAAGGAAGCAAAGGTGACATAGCTGGCAGGGGCTACATCAGCAGACTCCATCTCATAGGTGATGTCACGGAGCCAGTCATCAGCATCCAGAGGCTGAGTTGAGCTGCGGTAGATGGTTGGGTTGAGGCGTATGAAATCTTGAAGAGTCACTTGGGCTGGCTGCTGGTTCATATTGGGGCGAGGAAACTGAGCCATCATATTTTCCATGAATTGGCGGTTCAGTTCAAACTGTTGGATCATACCAGCCATGTACTCAGGTGGTGGTGGGGCATCGCCACCACGACCACGACCACCTGGTCTAACCATCCTGCTAATATATAACAGGGGTAGTTCAGCATTGAGAAATTTGCAAAGACAAGAATCATTCATGATGAAATATGCATAATGAAAGGGGCACGATAGCTACTACATAGTAGTCGGCATAACTTACAAAGGGGTCATGCATAGAGTTCAGTACACAGAGTTCAGTACATGGACTAAAACAACATAGGCGGCACACAGGCTCGCGGCGAATGCATCTAACACTACAAGCAAGCCTACATCAGTCCCAAGAGGTACTGTGGAGGTAATCGTAGCCCGACAGCTGGTAGTGAGGCAACGGATAGCCCTCCACGTCAGCAGACTGGGGGCCGCGGATACTCAGGTGTAGAGCCCGACGCTCAGGTGGCAGAAGAGGACCAAGTGCAGGGGAGTAGCCTCCCACCTCTGGCCAACCGACACCGTGGGGCATCACGGTCCTGGCTGGGTAGATCGCAGTACGCGGTACCTGTCCAGATCGGACAAAGGGGTGCAGCAGTGTCAGATCACGATAAAGGTGCTGACGGGTGGTGTACATCTCGTGGCGAAGAGCTCGGTTAGCTCGATCCAGCCCATCAGCATGCAGAACCAGGTTCTGATGGTAGAAGGGCTCTCGGGTGACAGTGGAGTAGGCAGCAGTATAGTATCCCTCCGCACCACCATCAGATGCGATAGCAATGTGCCTGAAAGGGGAGGTGTCCAACTCCCGATACTCTCCACGAAGACGTGTCAGAGCAGCATAGGCAGCATCATGGACAGCCATATCGATGGTCACACCAACACCATGTGCGGTGTGCAGCACAGTAGTGGAGTCATACTCCCGAGAGTAGAGGTGGACGATGGCACGATACTGCTCCTGGTTAAAGTCCTGGTACTCCTCGTAGACGGTGTACTCAGGGTGCCAGCGATAACCCAGATAGGTCATCATCTCAGCTAGCACCGCAGGTGATCCCGAGGCACCAATGGCCGTCGTGTGGCGAACGACCTGCCTCGTGGGTTCCATCTGAAAGCAAAGACGTTTCAAAGGAGTCAAATGACAGTGTGTGAATTGTTCAAAATACTACTCTAAGAAACAACTATGGCTTATCCAACTTTGGGGTGAATGCGGTCACGGGATCCTAGTGTTAGAGTTAGTAAATTCGTTTAACCCGAGTAGAAGAGAGTTCAGAGTCCCAGAGTAAAGATCGAGGAGTAAAAGATCCTAGTACCACCCAATGGCGACGTGGGCCCGTAAGACACACAGCCATGTTAGTAAAAGTTTTGTAATGTCTAGACTCGACTTCGGCCAAGGAGTGTGGAAAGGGGGATTCCTACAGGCAGTCGGCTCTGATACCAACTTGTGACGCCCCCGTTTTGACCGTACACTAATCATGCACGCAAATGTGTACGATCAAGGTCAAGGACTCACGGGAAGATATCACAACACAACTCTACAACATAAATAAGTCATACAAGCATCATAATACAAGCCAGGGGCCTCGAGGGCTCGAATACAAGTGCTCGATCATAGACGAGTCAGCGGAAGCAACAATATCTGAGTACAGACATAAGTTAAACAAGTTTGCCTTAAGAAGGCTAGCACAAACTGGGATACAGATCGAACGAGGCGCAGGCCTCCTGCCTGGGATCCTCCTAACTACTCCTGGTCGTCGTCAGCGGCCTGCACGTAGTAGTAGGCACCTCCAGCGTCGTAGGTGTCGTCGTCGACGGTGGCGTCTGGCTCCTGGACCCCAACATCTGATTGCGACAACCAGATAGAAAGGAAAAGGGGGAAAAGAGGGAGAGAAGCAACCGTGAGTACTCATCCAAAGTACTCGCAAGCAAGGAACTACACTACATATGCATGGGTATATGTGTAAAGGGGCATATCAGTGGACTGAACTGCAGAATGCCAGAATAAAAGGGGGATAGCTAGTCCTGTCGAAGACGACGCTTCTGGCCATCTCCATCTTGCAGCATGTAGAAGAGAGTAGATTGAAGTCCTCCAAGTAGCATCGCATAGCATAATCCTACCCGGCGATCCCCTCCTCGTCGCCCTGTTAGAGAGCGATCACCGGGTTGTATCTGGCACTTGGAAGGGTGTATTTTATTCAGTATCCAGTTCTAGTTGTCATAAGGTCAAGGTACAACTCCGGGTCGTCCTTTTACCGAGGGACACGGCTATTCGAATAGATAAACTTCCCTGCAGGGGTGCACCACATAACCCAACACGCTCGATCCCATTTGGCCGGACACACTTTTCTGGGTCATGCCCGGCCTCGTAAGATCAACACGTCGCAGCCCCACCTAGGCTCAACAGAGAGGTCAGCACGCCGGTCTAAACCTATGCACGCAGGGGTCTGGGCCCATCGTCCTATGCACACCTGCACGTTGCGTACGCGGCCGGAAGCAGACCTAGCCCCCTTAATACAAGCGCGAGCTTACGGTCCAATGCGGCGCGCGCCACTCAGTTGCTGACGTCAAAAGAGCTTCGGCTGATACCACGACGTCGGGATACCCATAACTACTCCCACGTAGATGGTTAGTGCGTATAGACCAAATGGCCAGACTCAGATCAAATACCAAGATCTCGTTAAGCGTGTTAAGTAACCGCGAACGCCGACCAGGGCCAGGCCCACCTCTCACCTAGGCGGTCTCAACCTGCCCTGTCGCTCCGCCACAAAGATCCACTCGCGGGTACTCCTACGAGCCGACCCGACTTTAGTCATCACATGTGTCATGTATATAGTATATAAGTATATACCCGTGATCACCGCCCAGGTGATCACGGCCCGATAGTATAGCACAGCAGACGGACAAGAATGTAGGGCCACTGATGGAAAACTAGCATCCTATACTAAGCATGTAGGATTGCAGGTAAAGGTAACAACAGTAGTAGCAAGGATAGGCTATGCATCAGGATAGGATATCGAAAGCAGTAACATGCTACAATACTCTAATGCAAGCAGTATAGAGAAGAATAGGCGATATCTGGTGATCAAGGGGGGGGCTTGCCTGGTTGCTCTGGCAAGTAGGAGGGGTCGTCGACTCCGTAGTCGAACTGGGCAGCAGCAGTGTCGGTCTCGTAGTCTACCGGAGAGAAGAGGGGGAAGAAACAGTAAATACAATGCAAAGTTAAGCATGACGATGTGTGACATGACAATGAGCGGGGCTAGGTGTGTCCTAACGCGACAGTAGGTGGTACCGGCGAAGGGGGGAACATCCGGGAAGTATTCCCGATGTTTTTGCGTTTTCGGACAGATGGACCGGAGGGGGAAAGTTGCGAGTTCGATAGGTTAGGGAGGTGTGGTGGACGAACGGACTGCGTATCCGGATTCGTCTCGTCGTTCTGAGCAACTTTCATGTTGAAATTATTTTAATCCGAGTTACGGATTAAAAGATATGATTTTCTAAAGATTTTATTAATTTCTGGAATTTAATTAATTATTTAATTTAATTCGAAATTTGTATTTATGACATCAGCATGATGTCATGCTGACATCAGCAGTCAACAGGGGTTGACTAAGTCAAACTGACATGTGGGTCCAGTGGGACCCACCTGTCATTCTCTGTTTTATGTTAATTAGAGTTTAGCTGAATAATTACTGTTTAATTAAATTAATTATCTAATTAGATTAATTTAAACAGGATTAATTAACTTAATTAACTTAATTATTAATTAATTAAATTTATTTTTATTATTTGTTTTATTATTAATTTTATTTTTATTTATTTATTTATTAATTTTATTTATTTATTTATTTATTATAATAATAATAATTATTATTATTTTATCATTTTATTTATTATTATTTTTTTATTTTTTTATTCGTTCTGGGGCTGGGCCCCGTTTGTCATAGGCCCACGGGGTTCGGGCCCAGTGGGCAGTGGCTCAGGTGGGGCGAGGCCCACCTGGCAGTGGCCCAGAGGGGGCGATGCGGGTGCGGGTTACGGGCGCGCCCCGTTCGGGCGCACGCCCAGGGGGACGCGGGCGTGGGCGCTGGCGGCCACGGCGGGGCACGGCGCCGGCCATGGCCAGAGCGGGGCGAGGCCGCGGTGGTGCGGGGCCAGCCGCTGGAGGTGGTGCAGAGGGGCGAGGCCACCGTGGCGACGGGGCGGAGATCGGCGGAGGTGAGGCAAACGACGGCGATGGCCGTGCGGGCGCGCGTCTGTGCGGTCGGGCGTGGGGGAAGAAGCAGCGGGGGGGGGGGGGGGCGGTCGAGGCCATGGGTCTGCACGCGACGGCGAGGTTAGCGCGACGACGAGGGGGGGGCAGGCGGGGCGTGGCCGACGCGGGCGCGTGGTCGGGGCGCGCGCGGGCGATGCGGTCGGGGCGTGACCAGGGCGAGCTCCGGCGCGGCCAACGGGCGCGAGGGCCACGGCGAGCGCGGGGGCGAGGGAGAGAGGAGGACGAGGCCGTGGCCTCACCGTGGGTGTAGGGTCACGGCAGTGGGGCTCGGGGAGGAGGTGAGGACGACGGCGACGCGGTGGCGGGGTGCAGGCCGGCGAGAAGGCGAAGGCAGGCCGGCGGTGCAGCGCTCCGGCGAGGGTGAGGCGGCGCGGGGTCGAGCGCGACGGCGACGGTGGCCTCCTCCCGATCCAGATCGGAGGAGGCAGAGGAGATATTTCGGGGGGAGTGGGGGGTGGCTCTCGGTGGAGAGTGGGGGGGTGAGGGGATAAGGTGAGAGGGGGGGCGCGGGGTGGGCCGGCCCATTCGGGCGGCTGGGGGTTGGCCCAGTTGGGCCAGGTCCAGTGGGGGGGCTTTTGTCTTTTTGTTTTTTTTGTTCTGTTCTCTTTTCCGTTTGTAATTTCTTTTTATTTACTTTTCTGTTTTAATTCATTTAAAAGCATCTAGGCATTTTATAAAAATGTGATTACTTCACCATAATTACCGACGCAATAATTGACATGGCCCGAACATTTTTGTTTAAATTTTTGAAAACTTTTATTTTCCACTTTAAATTTAATTGAAGTTTGGATTAGGAATTTGAAAAGAAATGTGATTCCAATGTGATCAATCCCTGTTTAGCAACATGATTAGCTTAATCACAGAGAAATACTGTAGCATGATTCTCGGGGTGTTACACACTGCCACAACCCCTAAATGTCAGGAGGCACCAAGAACAATGTTCTCGTCACAAAACCATCGGAACGATTCTAAGATACCCGCGTGATCCTAAATTTTTTTTAGTGAAATTTGAGGAGAGAAGAGTCAAAACTTCTACGTCAGGAGGCCTCACCAGAGCGACGAAGGGACTGAGGAGTAAAAAGAATCCTACTCTCCTATATATATATAATCCTAAGACAAAACATTTTTGTTCTAGACTCAACAACGCCAGCGATTCGATCAAGCAGGGGCTCCTAAGTCGGGGATGGCTCTGATTACCAACTTGTAACGCCCACGATGCGGCTATATCTCCCACGTGTCGAGGCACGACTTAGAGGCATAACCGCATTGTGGTATTGTCGCAAGAAGGGTTATCTTCACACAATCCCATGTAATGAACAAGAATGGGATAACGAGAGTTGGCTTACAATCGCCACTTCACACAATACATAAATTAATTCATACATCATCCAAAATCCACACATAAACCGACTACGGTCAAAATCCAAAGGAAAATAAGATAACCCCAAATGCTAGATCCCCGATCGTCCCAACTGGGCTCCACTACTGATCATCAGGAAAAGAAACATAGTAACGACCACGTTCCTCGTCGAACTCCCACTTGAGCTCGGTTGGGTCATCTGCACTGGCATCGTTGGCACCTGCAACTATTTTGGTAGAATCTGTGAGTCACGAGGACTCAGCAATCTCACACCCGCGAGATCAAGACTATTTAAGCTTATAGGAAAGGATGGTGTAATGAGGTGGAGCTGCAGCAGGCACTAAGCATATATGGTGACTAACATACGCAAAAAAGAGCGAGAAGAGAAGCAATGCAACGGGCACGAAGCTAGAAGTGATCAAGAAGTGATCCTGAAACTACTTACGTTCATGCATAACTCAAACCGTGTTCACTTCCCGGACTCCGCTGAGAAGAGACCTTCACGGCTACACACACGGTTGATGTACTTTAATTAAGTCAAGTGACAAGTGCTCTACAACCGGATATCAAAAAATTCCCATCTGCCTCATAACCGCGGGATCGGCTTTCGAAAGATAATACCCTGGAGGGGTGTCCCAACTTAGCCCATTATAAGCTCTCATGGTCAACGAAGGATAAACCTTCTCCCGAGAAGACCCGATCAGTCTCGGAATCCCGGTTTACAAGACATTTCGACAATGGTAAAACAAGACCAGCAAAGCCGCCCGAATGTGCCGACAAATCCCGATAGGAGCTGCACATATCTCGTTCTCAGGGCACACCGGATGAGCAGTCCGTACAACTAAAACCAGGCCTCAAGTTTCCCCGAGGTGGCGCTGCAAAGGGCTCTAGTTTGGACCAGCACTCAGAGGAACACTGGCCCGGGGGTTTAAATAAAGATGACCCTCGGGCTCGCGAAAACCCAAGGGAAAAAGGCTTAGGTGGCAAATGGTAAAACCAAGGTTGGGCCTTGCTGGAGGAGTTTTATTCAAGGCGAACTGTCAAGGGGGTCCCATAAATCACCCAACCGCGTAAGGAACGCAAACTCAAGGAACATAATAGCGGTATGACGGAAACTAGGGCGGCAAGAGTGGAACAAAACACCAGGCATAAGGCCAATCCTTCCACCCTTTACCAAATATATAGATGCATTAATATCATAAGAGATATTGTGATATTCCAAAAATATCCATGTTCCAACAAGGAACCAACTTCAACTTCACCTGCAACTAGCAACGCTATAAGAAGGCTGAGCAAAAGCGGTAACTTAGCCAAACAACGGTTTGCTAGGAAAGGATGGTTAGAGGCTTGACATGGCAATATGGGAGGCATGATATAGCAAGTGGTAGGTAGCGCAGCATGGCAATAGAACGAACAACTAGCAAAGCAAATATAGAAGTGATTTCGAGGGTATGGTCATCTTGCCTGCAAGGTTCTCAGAGTTGTCGAAAGCTTGATCCTCGTAAGCGTACTCAATAGGTTCCTCGTTCATGAATTCGTCTCCCGGCTCTACCCACATCAAGAACACAAGCAATGGAACCACAATCAATCACGGGAAATGCACAAGCAACATGATGCAATACATGCCTGATATGCAAGATGTGGTATGCGATGCATATGCGTGCTCCGGAAGAAAAATGGTGAACAAGGCAGTAACTTGGCAAACCAAGCATGCCACTAGAAATATGAGATGATTTTGGTTGAAATCGATATAAAGATCACCGGAATCGGATGCACGGTTTGCAAATGGCAAGCAAAACAAGAATGACACGATTCTGCGATTACAGCATGATAGCACTTAGAATACATCAAGAAACTATGCTACAGTACTCCAACATAGCAACAAATCATATGACAGTAGTCTACAGGAGATGCTTGACAAAAGATGAACACTGAGCTACGGCTAGATCACAACATAACAAGTTCAAACAAGCATGGCAAAAGTGCAAAAGATAACAGGTTCACAGACTTGGTGAAATTACTGGACATGGCATAAACAGTATCAGGTAGCAATGTTCAGAGCAAGCAAAACACATGCCACAGGAACCTAACATAGAAAAACAAGGGATGGAATGAATCTACTAAATGCATATGACAAAAGTCCCTTACTGGCCATAAGCCAAAAAGGATCAGAAGATATGATGGTACCCATGTAAACATAGCAAGTTTCGTTAACAGGTTTCAGACTTGGCAGAAAACAGAGCATGGCAGAAACAGTAATATGAAGGCATCTTTGTGAGCTTGATGCACTCACCACACAGCAATGCATGACAAAACAAGCATACGTACAGCAAGATGGCATGTTCATGAAGCTATCCATGGCAAGAGAAAGTTCATAGAATGTATGGATCAACTACAACAACCTTGGCCAAATTGAATATCACGTAAACAATCTGCCAGAAATATTTTATAGCAAAAGTAGAGCAAGATTAAGACATGCTATGGCACTTCATAATTGCAAACAGGGGAATGGATGGATAGAGCACAACTATATGTACAAAACATACTTACTGGACATCACCAAAAGGAGCATGGATCTCTCTGTAGGCACATGGATACATAGCAACAAAATAACAGCAGTCACAGACTTGGCAAAATTCTAAGTCTCTGAAAACAGAAACATCACGAAGCCTAGTTTGCATGCTTGTACTAGTCACCACAGAGATCACGAAAATACATGGCATACACCTCTGTAAATATGGCATGGGATACATCAAAACACATATAGAACTCATGCCCATAAGATGCACACATCAATAGCAACAAAAATAACAAATCACCAAGTTCTGATAAGTAACAGCAGTTAACAGCATATAGCACTCTTGCACCAGAGATTTGGGCATCAAGATGGACTCAAAAGAACATGTCTTAATGGAACAAAATGAAGAGCATCTCGAGGCGAACATTTCGATATATCATGCACGCAAAACGGAGCAATATGCGGAGAGTTATGATGCAATGAACAGGAGCATATAATGTCAAATCTCTAGGACTTGGAGAAAATAGAGGGAAGGGGAAAGTCAACCGCGCGGTTTGAGATCCAGATCGGGCGCTGCCTCTGAGGATCGCCGGAGTGAGCTCGCCGGAGTTCGGAGTGGAGGAGGCCGGAGCTCGGGGGAGGTTGGTGAGGCGCGGGAGGAGCGGCCGGAGGCGCCGGCGTCCACGGGCGGCGGAGCACGAGAGCTCGCCGGCTCGGGTGCGGGCGCGGGCGGCGCCGGCGACGGGGCGCGCGGCGGCGGCTCGCCGGCCGGTGCGGGAGGGCGGCGGAGGACGGCGGCGAGGCGGCGGGGCGACGGGATCCGGCGGCGGCGCGGGGAGCCGTGGGAGGAGGCGCGGGCCGCGGGGGCGGCGTACGGGCCCGGCGGGGGGAACGGAGTGGGGCCACGTGGCGCGCTGCGGTTGGGCGAGGGCGGTGGCGGCTTCGTCCGGCCGGCGGCGGACGTGTCCGGCGGCGGCGGGGTGATTTTTGCTAGGGTTTGATCTGCGAAGATTTCGGAGGGGAGGTGTTTTTATAGGTAGAGGGAGCTAGGAGGCTCCAAATGGAGTGCGGTTTTCGCCCACACGATCGTGATCGAACGACCTAGAGCATGGAAGTGACTTAGATGGGTATTGGGCTGTTTGGAGGGGGTTTTTGCTACAACACACAAAAGGACTTTGCGGTTACCCGGTTAACCGTTGGAGCGTCAAACGACCTCCAAATGGAACGAAACTTGACAGGTGGTCTACCGGTGGTATACCATGGCCACTTGGGAAACCTCGGTCCATTCCGAGAACGTTTAACACCCGCTCATGAAAAGGGACAAGAGGGGTGCGCCGGAGGAGGTGGGAGTGTCGGATTGCAAAACGGACAACGGGGAAATGCTCGGATGCATGAGACGAACACGTATGCAAATGAGATGCACATGATGACATGATATGAGATGCATGACATGAACAAAATGCAAAACAAAAAATAAAACCCGACCACGGAGGGAATATCATAACACATAGCCGAAAATGGCAAGATTTGGAGTTACAAATATGGAAAGTTACATCCGGGGTGTTACACACTGGCTTCCTATTCCTCCTTGGGCTGAGAGGCCCAAAGTCGAAGATGACCTCCGTGTTGACATCTGCGGGAGGAGGGGAAGAGGATGGAGTCCGGCGACGCTTGGACGAAGAAGAGGCAATTGCTTTCTTCTTTGCCACCGCGGCCTTCACCGCCTTCTTCGCTGCCGCGGCCCTCGTCCGGCGCATGGACTGCTCCTGGACGTGTTGCCGCGGCACGACCCTGCCGGGCCGAACTGGTTCGCCGGAGCCAGCCCGGCACAGGACGCGTCTCCTCCCTGGGGCCGGAGGGTCGTCGGCCCCGGCCTCCCCCTCGGTCGACTCTTCGACCACATCTCCGACAAGAGGAGCCCCGGCGCCAGCACTGCTGGCCTCCCCAATAGCCTCCACCCGTCTGGCGAGCTCCTTGTCCTCCGCGGCCGCACCGGCCTCGTCCTCCACGGCGCCAACGCTGTCGGCCTTCCGGGCAAGCTCCGCCTCCACCGCCCCGGCGGCAATATAATCCAGCTCCTCCTTGGTGGTATCCCAGATAAGCGCTGGCTCATCACAGACGTACCTCTCCTACAAGCTGCAAAGAAGTCCTGCACCTACTCTGCTTCCGGCTCGACCCAGCTCGGGTCAAGGCCGTGTGCATTCAAGTCCGGCATCATAGCAATGATGTTGGTCTGGCGAGAATTGTTGCTCAGCGGGACCACTCCCGCCGGCAACCCAAACGAGGGCCCCTTGACGGCCTTCGCGGCCTTGCCTATCCTCTCAGCCCTGCCATCGCGGTCCACGTCGAGCTGGAAGAGCCTCTGGAAAAAGTGGGCGTGCCTCATCACCGTGAAGTTGTGGTTCAAGCGAGGGCGGAGCCTCATGATGTCGGCCGCGTTCCTGTAATCCCAGGTCGGCCTCGTCTTGTTATGCAATGGGGCGATCCGGCGACGGATGAAATCAGCCCCAATCATTTCAAGGGTGAGCCCGGCCACGGTTAGGCGATGAATCCTAGTGGTGGCGACCGAGAGCTTCTTATCATTGGCATCGACATCGCCCTAGTCATCTCTACGGACCGGCGGCGCCTGACGGACCCGACAGAACTCCTGCGGATCTTCCTCTTTAATGCAGCACCATCGGCCCCGCCACTCTTCCCACCTCTCCTTCTGGGCGCGCTCCTAGTACGTACCCTCCTCCTGGCTCCTTGGGATCTAGGCGACACAGCCAAAGATGGCGCCTCCTTTCTGGATACGACGGTAAAAATAGTGGCGGAAGAGCGTCGTGCTGGGATGCACTCCGGCGAAGCCCTCACAAAGTGGGCAAAATGGCCATGCATGCCACCGCATTTGGGATGAAATCCAGAAGGTGGAAGCCGTAGGTGTGCATGACATCGTTGAAGAAATCGGAAAAGGGGGGCAGAGACCGCGGGAGAAATAGTCAACAAAGAAAGGGTACCGATTTGGGCCGGCCTCAGTAAAATCGGCGGGGATGATGTGGGTGGCCGGGTGCCTCGTCGTCTTCGCCCCCCACAGAGGCTTGAAGTAGTCCCTGAGATGGACGGCGTCGACCGTAGAGGGGAAGTAGGCGTGCTGCATCCGAAGCGCCGCCAACTCGCTCTCCGGCGCTTCCCTCTCCCCGGCATCCTTGGCCGCTCCCTTGCCCCTGCTGGTTTTGGGCGCCATGGCAGCTGGAGGGGTGGGGGGCGAAGAATCAAGAGCAATGGGGCCAGCGACGGTGAGTTGAGGCAAGAGATTTTTTTGCTTTGAGGAAGAAGAGAGGAACGGCGGTTCCGAGATTGAAGAGACACGGAGGGTAAATGAGCAGCGCACCTGTAGTTTCCCCTTTATTTTTGGGAAGGCACGGGCCACCTCTTTACAATTTACTATGATGTGACGCATGAGGGCAGCAACCGCCCCACACATGACCCCCACGTCACGCACGACCCCCACGTCGCGCATTCAACACAGGTCGTGGGGAAGCGCAAGCGAGCCGGGGAATTACTACAATAAAAACTCCACCGCACGCGCGCCCACGCACCGTTCTGGGCCTGGCCCAATAACGCTCCGCGCTCATATGTGGCCCAGGCCTGGGGGCTCCTGTCGGTGTACAAAAGTAGGGGTCCCTTTTTGCACCCCATTACTTGTGCGCGGGCAGTCACAGCCCCACGCCCCTGGCCATGCTTGGCGGGGCAGAGGGAGCAAAGGCACAAGACAACCAGACCAACGCCAAGACAGAAACGCAAAGAGCAGAAGGGCGAGGTGGACTCCCCCGGCAAGACCCTTGCCGGGGCGGCCTCCACAGCCACGGCAAGAGCCTTGCCGGGACAACTTGCCCAAATGCCAGCAGGGCTGCCACCCTCGAGCCTGAGAGTTCCGACGCCCTCAACCACATTGGAACCCAAGCTCGGGAGGTGCCTCCATGGTGGCATGTGGATCTTTGTGAAGACTAGAAGCATACCAGATCAGATGAGAATCAGAAGACGACGATCCTCGGCAAGATCCTTGCCGAGGATACCCACGAAACCCTCGGCAAGCCCCTTGCCGGGGACGACCACAACGCCACGGCAAGACCCTTGTCGGGGCCCCAGCAAGACTCTTGCCGAAGACATCCGTGGGGCCGCAGCCAGGCCCACATCTGCCAAGATTCCACCGCCGTTCCCATGCAACTGCCAGCCCAACAACTAGGCGAGCACCTGCGTGGCGGCGTGCGGCCTCTAGGCCAACTCAGCAAGCACCTACGTGGTGGCATGCAGATCTTCGTGAAGACCCTACCATCACGCCAACTCAGCAGCCTGCCAGCCTACATGGCGCCGCATGCCTCGTTGGCCTGGACGCGTGTTGAAGCAAGGTGGAGCGGTGATGGACGGGACATGCCTCGTTACCATCCCCAATAAAGCAAGAGGACACCTAAGTAGCGCATTTAATGCGCCTTGTCCTATAATGACGGGCGATAAGCTTGGACACTGTATACCTTTCCACCTCTTGTATGCCACTGTGGCAGCCCCTTTGTCTATAAAAGGAGGCCCGCGGCGTACTGAGAGAGGATTCGGATCTTTTGGACGACGCACGCACCATAGCTAGTTCAAAAGCTCAAGAACACTCAAATATACACCAAAAAGCAGGACTAGGGTATTACGCATCCTCGCGGCCCGAACCTGGGTAAACGATCTTTGTGCTGGCTTCTAGAGCCGCTCTTTGCACAACCCCGCGCCCGCCAACCGTAGAAGAGATTCCAGTGATCCCATAGGTGTTGTTTTCCCCCGACAGAGGGATAAACTCAAGCAATATGTATAAACCCCATCTTTTTATCCTCGATGGCAACAATACAATACGTGCCTTGCTGCCCCTACTGTCACTAGGAAAGGACACTGCAAGATTGAACCCAAAGCTAAGCACTTCTCCCATTGCAAGAAAGATCAATCTAGTAGGCCAAACTAAACCGATAATTCAAAGAGACTTGCAAAGACATCAAATCATGCATATAAGAATTCAGAGAAGAACCAAATAATATTCATAGATACTCTTGATCATAAATCCACAATTCATGGGATCATGGCGAACACACCGCAAAAAGTATTACATCGAATAGATCTCCAAGAACATCGAGGAGAACTTTGTATTGAGAACCAAAGAGAGAGAAGAAGCCATCTAGCTAATAACTATGGACCCGAAGGTCTGTGGTAAACTACTCATGCTCCATCGGAGAGGCTATGGTGTTGATGTAGAAGCCCTCCGTGATCGATTCCCCCTCTGGCAGATCGCCGGAAAAGGCCCCAAGATGGGATCTCACAGGTACAAAAGGTTGCGGCGGTGGAAAAGTGGTTTCGTGGCTCCCCCTGGTGTTTTTAGTGTATAAGAGTATATATAGGCGAAAGAAGTATGTCGCTGGAGCTCTGTGGGGCCCACGAGGGTGGGGGTGCGCCTACCCCCCTGGGCGCGCCCTCCTGCCTCGTGGCCGCCTCGTGGAGTTCCAGACTTCAACTCCAAGTCTTCTGGATTGCGTTTGTTCCAAGAAAGATCATCGCGAAGGTTTCAGTCCGTTTAGTATTCCTTTTCTGTGAAACACTGAAATGGGCATAAAACCAGAAACTCGCACTGGGCCTTCGGTTAATAGGTTAGTCCCAAAAATAATATAAAAGAGCATATTAAAGCCCATTAAACATCCAAAATGGATAATATAATAGCATGGAACAATCAAAATTTATAGATACGTTGGAGACGTATCACATGTGAGATGGTGAACGGAGGGAGTACGATACCATTAGTACTACAATTCTTTTGGAAGGGTTGTAGTAGTCCCTCCCATTCACATGTTCACATTTCAAGATCCAATAAAAATGTTGCACACAAGGGTTAAGAGAAACCTCAGCAATGCATGTACTCCCTAAATCCATATGGGGTATAAAATGTGTTTTGGAGGCTAACTTTGACCACATGTTAGATCAATAATATGACATCCAACTTACACAAATCTTACCATCAAATCCATATGTGGTCATTATACTGCTAACAAATGCATGTGTTGCAATTATTATGTAGATACAATAGTAAACACTCACTATCTAGTACTATATCTAGTACGTAGTACTAGTAGTACTCTACACTACTACTACTATGAGGCCATCCAACTGTGTCCCGAGCTCCCGGCAAAAGACCGCGGACACTGACTATTCATTCATATTTAATTTTTTTTCACACAACGAAATATCTCTATCTCTACTCTTATAAAAAACCGAGTTGGTGACGATGGTGTGCCTGCCATCTTGTAATATAGACCGTCCGATCTATATCTGACGGACAGAAAGCAAAATTTCACGATGAACGAGGGATTTGAATGTGCTGGGAGGGGCTGTTTGGATCTTGCCTGGGGTAGCCAAAATATTGGTGACCCTTTTGACCACCGGTGCCTTTGCCACCAATGAACGAGGAATAGCTCGGGTTGTCATGCATACTCCAGCGCGCACGTTGGAGACGAGCTCGCACGAGCTGTGCTTTTTTTCCCACCACACCGCCCGAGCTGGCCGCAGACCGGCCGGCGACCCGCAAATTACGCCATCCAACCGTGGCCTCACACATTCTGACAGCAACTTAACCAAACGGACAAAATTCATGCAAACAAGGCGATATTTCATATAAACAATGACGGAATTCATATAAAATACCAGATTTTCATACAAATATGACGGATTTCATTACATTCAAATCAACTAAGCGGTGCTAGTTCTGGACAACACATGTATAATAATACCTGGCCTAAATGGTCGCCCGCTGATCCATTTGAGTCCTCATGTACGGCAGCACACTCACCGGACTGCCGGGAGCTCCAGAGGTATATGCTTCAGGTCAAAGGACGGCTCGCTTCCCCACTGCCCAACTAACATCGTTGGCCGATGCCCAAGATGGAGGTGGAAGGGGGCTTCTCCGCTTCCGTGGAGCCCATGCGGGGTTGACGAAGGTCCTCGCAACAAAAGGATCTGGCGAGACACCTGCTGTGTACGCCGGCGTCACCTCTGCGGTGGCTTTCATGGGACCTAAGTGGCGGCAGCCTCCCGTGTTCTACTTCTCCTCGATAATGGTGGCGGACGCGGAGGCGCTGACCACCAACTCGACGCTCTCCGCGCACCCGACTTCTGTCTCTGATTGTATGGCGCGGCCGCCGGCATGGGAGCACAGAAATGGGAGACGAGGTCACAGACACGGCGGCGGCGTGGACGGCAGCGACGACGCCCGTGCGCAGCTCCTCATCGAGCTGGCCTGGAGCGGCGAGTTGCTGAACCACGCGCCGGCTTGGGGTGGCAACTGGCTTTGTCGGGTGAGGGGAGGGAGGTGGATCAGCGAGCTGCATAGCTCGTATCTGGCAGGCTCGGTGGGCCACCCAGCCGGCTTGGATGCAGGATAACTACTCTTCGTAAGCCATTTCAAGAGTGGACAAAATGGTGAAGCAGGAGATAGAGGAGCGGCGGAGGTGTGCGATTCTTGGCCGGCGTCTGGCCTCGTTTAAATAGGAGATTAAATAGACGTCGGAAGGGAGGAGCTCCTCCGGTGTTGCATTTAATGCCGGCTGGTCATGATCGGACGTGTGTCTAGAGTGGGTTTCTCGGCTTCCACACGGGTTTCATAGAGGCGTTTGAATCCGGCAAGGAGGCCTGTTCAGCCGGGCGTGGAGCGAGCGGCGCCCTCGACTCTGACGTATGACACCGCGCCGTTCTTCCACTGACGTGTGGGCTCTTTGGGTACCTGGCCTGCATGTCAGTGACCCAACGCAGGCGGCACATGGCAGAGGAGCTTTTAAAATTTTAAAATTTTCATATATATGTTGATAGCCCATTCGATACGTTGTGATTCATAAAGACCGCTGCAAACATCAATGTTCTGCTTATCACAGATGAGATTGATCAATACCCGTAACAATCCATGTCCTTAACAAAGGGTGCATGCTCGTATAGGTTGAGCACATGTCTTGTGTTGTGTGCTGTGTGCATCCAGGCGTGTGAGTGTTGCGTGCATGCATGTGTACGTTTCAGTGTTGCACGCATGTGTGCGTGCGTGCGTGTGTTCGTGAGTGCATGTGTATGTGTCAGTGTTGCACGCCTGCATGCACGCGTGTGTTCATGAGTGCATGTGTACGTGTCAGTGTTGCATGCCTACATGCGCGTGTGTGTTCGTGCGGGTGTTCCGTGCGTGCATGTGTACATGCGGGGTGAGGCTACACGTCAGTCAACTGCCTTTTTCATCTCTGGCCAGTCAATTTTGCAGCTGTTCGATACGAAATCAAGGGCCTGCAGTTTATCTTCAACCTCCACCCCCATGAGCCGCCAGCCACCACCAAATCCCCACCGACCACTAATTTATTACCATTTATGTCTTTCATATACGCGCTGATGGGTGGGCCCTATGGTAATGTGTGCTGCTGAATGTGGACCGTTTGACTGGTCAATTGATCGTGTCATAAAAAAATTACGGAGCTGTATGGTGAGCCAGTGACCATATGATCACCCTAAAATGTATTTTATTAACACAGTACAGACTCAAACCACCATTTCTTTCTTTCATATACGCACTGACAGGTGGGCCCCACGGTTACGCGCGCCCATGTTGCAACACTAGTTATGCCACGTGGAATGTTTGACTGTTCAGTTGATTGTGTCATCAACAAAATACGGAGTTGTATGGGTTTGCCCCTGACCGTATAATCACGACATGTATTTGTTTAACACGGTATAGACGCAAGCGCTCATATATACGCGCAAGCACTCACCACTATAAGCGCGCGCACACAGACCCTACCCCTATGAGCACCTTCGAGAGAGTGAGCCAGCATATGATCTTCAGATTTTATGAAGTCACCATAGGTTCCTCATAGTCGAGGGGAACGTCTCCTCCCACTGAATGCACATCACCGGAAAATACTAAAATTAACCCAGGATAAATGCGAGCACTAGGACTTTAAACCTGGTTGGCTCGGGAAACGACTGTCCTCCTAACCATCCAACCACAGGTTGGTTAGCACCACAAAATGTATGTGGTGACCGTGATGAGCTTATTCTAAAGTCCAGTTACCATATCGTGCTTTCTCTTCAAATACAATGACCGTAAGTGTCGTCAACAAAATACAGAGCGCATCAAATACAATGTCCGTCAGTGTCATCAACAAAATACGGAGACATATCGTGAGCTAGATACCGTATGATCACCACGAGAATGTATACGGTGACCGTAATGAGCATCTTCTGAAGTCCAGTGACCGTATAGTGCTTTCCCTTGAAATACAGTGACCGTCACACGTGAATGTGTCAGGGGCATGCATACTTTAAGAGGACCGACAGATAGTTTGTGTGCGTACGTGAAAGTGGTGTAGAAAGAGGGGGTGTCCGGTGGAGATAAGGAGAGATATGCCCTTCGTTTCTCTTTGCCGTGACTAATATTTTAGGAGAAAATATAAACATTCACAATGTAGAATAGATATTTTGGGATGCACCATGCAATTAACTTTCATGTATAACATTGTACTATTGTATATGCTTATTTTCTTAGTGGCCTATTGCGTGTGTAGTGTGGTGGGCACATCATTTCTAGTTGTGGTGGGTCAACATGAGGACTCATGGGTCGGTTCCATCCTGCGCCACATAGGTTGGACCGAGACGCATTATACGAAGACCCACGTGGAGGACTCGGCGTACAAGACGAAGCTACCAGAGTCGTGGAGGACTCTATCCCCACTGATGATAAGCCGACTATATATGATTTGTAACCCTAGGCCCCGAGTATGTTATCGAAGCCCGGGGGCTAGTTCATCGATAGTATACACACACGCACAATCTCTGGTATTTACGTGTACTTTGTACACACCCCTATCACTAATATACAGTACCAGGAGTAGGCTTTTTCCTCAACTGCAAGGGCCCAGACTTGGGTAAAACTTTGCCTCGTATTACGATCCAGCCTAACAGTGAGGGATATCCTACCGAATGATCTGATGGAATTATATCTGCTAACTACTAAGAGAGAGGTGTGTCTGTGGGGGGGGGCAATGTGTGCGAGAGAGGCCTAAAGATAATGTGCGTGCGGGAGACACGTAGGCACATATATGTGCGTATAGAGGGCTAGTAGAGACCGTGCGTGTGAATATATGCATGCGAGACAAATAGTGTTTTCCAACTGAGATTAGTGAAAAGAGTGGTACATAGTAGTCAGAAAGAGAGGGGGGAAATATATAGAGAGTGTGTGCGTGAGACACCCCGACACCCCGGGAGAGATTGTGAACATGTGTGAAAGAGAAATGCCGATGTATATAAAGTGTGTGCACTTATGCATTAGATAGAGAGATATATAACGCGTGTGTGAGAACGGGCCGAGGCATAGTGCATCTACGTGTAAAAGGCGGTTCTATGCATTAAATTAAAATATAAATGGCATTATTATTTTTGGATAAGATCATGAATTTTGTAATTTGCTTATGAACGAAAATCGGTCTATCAGACACCCATACTCTATTGAATTCTAGCATGTGCATGTGTTTATTTCATATTATCGATCCATAGAGTGAGAGCAGTTTGAAATACAGGCAATGCATTGCTTTTGCAATTCATATATAAACATTAATTAGTGCACTCCATGTTGTTAGTGTGAAGCACTTTATACATTTGTCACTTACATAGATACATTCCAAATTGCTAGCTACGAAATAGAATACATGTTGAATTCAACATAAAGGGGGTTTCGAAGATTCGAATTCATAGGAAGTGCATTAATCTATTTGAATCCGAGATAATGCCATTTGTAAATCAGATTTAAAGGGGGCATCAATATTTGTTGTGCGTTTGAACATGCTATATATTCATACGCATGTCTAAATATATTTTTGCAACCAAGGAGATTATATATGGAACCATGCATAAACTGAGGTAAGTTGCATATTTTTAATATATACTCGTGTACAATGTATATTCAAATGTACCACCTCCATTCCAAAATAATCGTAGTTTTAGGATTTTCAAGAGTCAAGATTTGTGAAGTTTGACAAATCCTGAAAGTTCAATTCAAGAGAACCGAAAACATTAATGCTTCTGCTCCCAAATATTGAACGAAGCGTCAAATAAGCCTCTGGTCACCCGAACCCACGCGAGACTAATATTTGGTGGTAGGAAATTACTGTCCTGACTTTGGCCCGTGTAGCCTATCGTCCTGATGTCCAAAGGTCTAAACCGGGGTAGGTTTGTAACTTCACCAAGACGCTAGTCTCAACCGCCTTCGAGAAGCATTCATTCTCCATGGGTGCCTAAACACCCACGCGCTCGGCCAAAATCTATGCCGCCCACCATTTGGCACACCTGAGATTACTATCCTACCCCAACACGCAATATGTCTGAAATTTTAGATGGGGGAAATGTCAGATTGCGGGTTCCGCAAACCCTTGAGAAGTTCGAACTCTGGGGTGCGCACGAAGAACACTTTCTCCCCAGCTCGCTCGCTCAACGATTCCACGGCCTAGCTCGACGAACCCAAAGAACAAGGGACATAGGGGTTTATACCGGTTCGGGCCACCTTGCGGTGTAATACCCTACTCCAGTTTGTGGTGGATTGCCTCGTGGGGCTGAGGATGAACTAGTACAGTGGATGAACAGCCTCAGGAGGTGATGTGTCCTTGAGCTTGATGAGCTGGTGGGTGTGAGGATGGTCGGAATGATCCGTCCTCCTCTACGGTGGTGGCTAAGTCCTATATATAGTGGCCTTCGTCCTCTTCCCAAATGTTAGGCGGGAAGGGATCCCACAACGGCCAAGTATGAAGGGGGACAACTAGTACAAGCTATCTTGACAAAAGGTGGTCCTCACCTGCCAAAGGTTCTGGTGGTGATGCTACTATGGGCTCCGCGATGACCTCCGTCCTGCCGTCCTGCTAGTCTTGGTCTTGTTGCACCGATAAGGAACCCTTTGCTTGATGCCTTGGGACCCCGCGCCTGCGCTTGCCTCCTTAGCACCAAAGAGGAAACTGGTACACTACGCCCGCTGGCGCCTGCCTAGCCTTGGTCGTCATGGCTCACATCATGCGAGCCTCACGTGGTGCCCCTTGCGTAGATATCTCCGCTTCTCGGGAGCCAGCCTAGTGAGACTGCCCCCAAGGAGGTCTTGGCGTCGTCCGCCTCGCGAGGCTTGGCCCCTCGCGAGGGTCTTGAGTTGCTGTTGCTGAAACTGGGCCATACCGGGCCATTGATGGAGCCACGCTCACAGGCCGCAGGCAGGCAAGTCTGGGCACCCCCCTTCCCAGGACGCCGACAGTAGCCCCCGGGCCCAAGGCGCGCTCGAGCTTGGCTTCGAGGCGAAGCCAAAGGGCAAGTGGGGAGCGCCGCAGGCCCTAATAGCCTGCGGCCTTGATTGTCGCATGGCGATAGATGGGACGTGGGCGCCTCCGCTTCCCCATGCTGCCTCAGCAACCGTTCGACTTGACGAGACCCTACTGCATGTAGAAGAAAACCATCATTACCTGTGATCATGGTGGCCGGCGGTTGGCCTCCTTCTGGCTATAAATGAGGGGAGGAGCTGAGCCCCCCCGCTCATATCTGCCTTCTCGCCGATTGCTCCTTCTTCTTCCTCCTCGCCTCGCTGCCTTGCCGCAACCCCCATGCCGTCGATTAGGAGGTTCTCGCCGCGGACAAGGGAAAGACCCCCGCGAGGAGCTAGGGCCACTCCCACCGATGAAGAGGTTCAGATGTTCCCGCGACGTTGGCGTGGGGCAGGAGGTGACGCGGCCTTGGTACGAGTGGCCGCCGCCTGGCTACCCGCAGCCCTTGTACGCCCAAGTGCAAGGCTCCGGAGGAGAAGGCAGCGCCCTGCGCCGCGCAAGCCGCATCCACGGAGGTCAGGCTGTGGTAGTACATGCTGCTGGCCCACGAACCCATGCCGAGGGCTCCTCGCACGAGTTCGTGGTGTGGGCGGCGATGCCACCGCGCACATGGATCAGATTCCTGAAGTTCTTTGCTGAAGAGATGCCACCGACAGGGCCGCTCGAGCTAAGGTTGCAGCACGTCGAGTGCAGCACTCCGGCCACGTGGGCTGAGGTCGAGGTCGTCTCCCTTGGCAAGATCTTCATGACCCGCTGACGGGGCGAGGTCGCCCGTGCTTGCCGTGCGGAGGGGGCCCTCGCCATCCACTTCGAGTACGATGCTGCCTCCATGCTGCTCTTCAAAATCTTCGACGAGGAAGGCCGCCGCCTGGAGTGCTGCCCTGGAGGAAACCACTGAGATGGTACGGCAGCAGGTGTCGAGCCTGCCCCTGGTCCTGCCGGTAGCCCCTCCAGCAGCGGCGACGGTTCCTGGGAGTCCAGTGACTCTCTTGAGCCCGGTGGGTCTCCAGAGACGAGCGACGACAGTTACGCGCCACCAAGCTCCCGCCGAGCCTGGAGAGCGGTAGCGGCGTCCGTCCGTCATCGTCGATGACCTGGATGGGGTTGGCGTCAGCCTCTCGTGGCCCACTGTTGATGATGGCGTCGGCGGCGACGTCTGTAGCCAGGGTTTCTTGGGGTCTTTCCTTCTTTTGTGCCCTGCGAGGAATCGAGACGAACCCCGTGGGGGTGTGTAAAGAAACTATAATGCTTTTGCTCCGATGCTTATTATCCCTAACATGAGATTTGTGGTTGCATGTCTTGCTTCGGCACTGTCCCCCTTTTCGTTCTTGCGGTAGCTTGGCGCTCTACGACGGCAGGTCCCAGTCCCTAGGCAGGCTTCAACCGTCGCTGGTATGCCAGGTCGTGATGCCGTGGTCAAGGCCAGGAGGTGAGCGGCCCAAGGTACGGTAAGAGCTCCCGAGGCGCGATGCTCAAGAGGTCCCCTTTGGCGTGCAAGCAGCATCCTGAAGGCAGAAAAGGGAGGCGGCATTGCCAGAGCAAGGCTGCCCGAACTGAAAATTCCAATTGCGACGTCGTGCTAACGCGAATATGTGACTTTTCTTGTCGAGTCCGAGGTGGTTCCTTATATAGCGTCCGATTTGCGCTTCAGCGGCAGTGTTATTAGGTGAGGCTCACGCCGGCTTACCCCTTCCTTGCTCATCTAAATGCTGTGCATCCTCGGGTCCCGACCCTCTAGCAAGCTTAGCCGCTGCTGGTATGCCAGGTCGCGATGCTGTGGTCAAGGGCAGGGGTGAGGGCTGGAGAGTTAGTAAGAGATCCTGAGGCATGATGCTCAGGAGCCCCCTTTAACGCGCAAGGGAATCACGCGAAATGAGGGCGGTCGGCGAGGCCACCCGTAGCCAAGCTCCATAGATCCCTGTGGGTTAGTTCGAGGGGAGAATACAGTTTGTAATCGCGTTTGCCATCCTGCCGCTGATCTTTCCGCAAGAAGATGAAGGCACTGAGGATCTGGTGAGGTGACGTGCGCGGGGCGGGCCGCGATCCAGAGCTCGATCTCCCAGGTTTGTCAGCGTTGCAGGGACGGACCCGAGCACAATCATCGTGCCAGCAAGTCTAGCCCCCATTGCGGGATGAGCAGGAGGCCGTTTAGCAACACGGGAGTCTGCAAAGGGAAACAGGCGAGCAGGCGATAATCATAAAGTAACTCTTGGGAGAAGGCAAGCTAGCTTGGATAAATGCAAGAACGATACATGCCGCAGGGACGGACCCACGCGGCCTGGGGATGATGCAGCCTGAGGGGCGCCCCCAACAGAGTAAGTTAAAGACGCAAAAGGATACACGTCGCAGGGACAGGCCCGTGCGACTTGGGGATAATGCTGCCCGAGGGGCGCCCCCAACTGAATGAATCGGAAAGAGTCACCTGGCATCGTTGCTGGAGGGATGTTGAAGCAGCTGAAGATGCATGTTGAAGAAG
Source organism: Aegilops tauschii subsp. strangulata (assembly GCF_002575655.3). Classification (NCBI taxonomy): domain Eukaryota; kingdom Viridiplantae; phylum Streptophyta; class Magnoliopsida; order Poales; family Poaceae; genus Aegilops; species Aegilops tauschii. The sequence continues at coordinate 176,761,721 of NC_053035.3, forward strand.
TTGCTCCTCATGAGCTGTATGATTCCAGAGCCTTGGGAGGCTTTGGGGGCCCGGGTGAAAGTGCAATCATGCCCTTAATCTTATTTTGATGTTGATGACAACATGCATATAAGGGACTGATCATGTTTATCAATTATATCTCAGAATTAAGTCTCAAGGGCGTGTGCGGATCACAACAAGGGACAAATGCATATCATTCAAGATCGGAGATACAAGAAAATAGCTCTGGCTTTTTTCTTTTCCTTCTTCTTTGCGGCTTTGTTTCTTGAGTATAGGGATCCTGCACTATTAAGAGGGGATCGTTGGATCTACTGAAAGATTTGATCAAAACCCACCAACTCCATTTTTCTCAGGATGTCCGGTACTCTACTGACGTCCGATCCCTCACAGCTGACCGGACTTCCGTCTCTCCACGGACGTCCGGTGTTTCTTCACAGAACAATATTTGTGGATATCCAAGCCTCTCCGGACGTCCGGTCGCCGGACGTCCGTTTTCCTCCGGGGACCGACACTTTCTCAATAGAACATTGTTTACGAATTTCCGGTCATCTCCGGACGTCCGGTCACCGGACGACCGACACGTTCCAGACGTCCGATGGCTGTGTGCTGATTCGTGGCCTGTGGATTTCCTGCGACCGGACGATCGATGGTTGTCGGACGTTCAGACCTATTTGTGCCACTGGACGTCTGACCTCTACAGTGCACTTAAGTTCCTCAAATGGTTACTTTTCCACTTCCACTCTATATAGCCTTCTCCCCCCCACGGGATGAGGTTGACCATTCACTTTGAGCTTTCTAAGAACACATGTCACTCACTCTCTTGTTTCCCTACACCAAATCCTAGATCCCCAAGGGATTTGGGAACATTTGAGAGAAGTTCTCCAATCAAGTGATAGATCCAATCCTTCCCCTTCTTTGCACCAAAGGAATTTGTGATTTGAGCAAGTACTCTTGAGCTTTTCCCCATCGTTCTTGTTACTCTTGGAGGTTGGAGACTCCTAGGCGGTAGGAGTCTTTCGGAGAGGAATCGACCATTGTGATTACCCCCGGAAAAGTTTGTGAGGCTTTGGAGACCACCCTAAGGTCTACCACTAGTGGTTGAGAAACACCTTCGTGGTGTTGTCTCAAAGGGAGAATAGGGTGATCCTTCGTGGCATTGGTGTGCCTTCGTGGTAACATCCACCTCTCTAAACGGTGACGTAGCTTCCCTCCAAGGAAGTGAACATCGGTATACATCCTCGTCTCTCGGAGCTGCGGTTATTCCTAACCCTAACTCCCTACTTGTGGTTACTTGTCTCTTAGCTCTTACATATATCATATTGTGCTTGCTTACTCATATACTTGTGCCACTTGTTTATCTTGCTTAGTTCCTAGAATCACTCTTGCAATTGTTAGGCTCATTTCATATTCCGCATTATTGCGTAAAATTGCTAAGTAATAATTAAAATTTGTAATTGTACCTATTCACCCCCCACTAGGTCCATCTCGATCCTTTTTCAATTGGTATCAGAGCCTCGTGCTCTATTCTTGTGGCTTAAACGCCCTAGAGCGAGATGAACCTCGATGGGACTCCCCTTGTTTAGATCCGAAGAATACGGGCGCGGCTTCCACGGAAGCCAAGTCCTTCACTTCAGAGGATCTGGAACGAGCTCTTGCTAAGAAAAAGGAGGAGCATGATGCCTCTCTTGAGGCCTTGGTTCAAACGTGGTTAGCCACACTAACCACGATGCTTGCACCACTTTCTGGTGGTGCGGCCTTGAGGCCAGCTGTGCCTACTCCTTCACTTGGCCAACAACCTCCTAGCAATGAACACTCTAGTGTTCCTTGGCTTTATGCAAGACCTCAAATAGAGAAACCTAAGTATAACCCTCAAGGCAAACCTCCTTTACTTGATGAAACTACCGATTTTGCTTTGTGGAGATTTGCTACGTAGGATCATCTTCGATATGGAAATGATGAGATGTTGGAGATCTTGGAGTGTGGCTACCAAGCTGTTGACCCGAAGAATCTTACTCCAAGAGAGGTATATGACAAGAAGCTCAATGACATAGCAACCATGTGCATAAGAAGAGGTATGACCGACAAGCAAAGGAGACCATACATACGTATCACAAGTGCCAAGGAATTATGGGATACCATTGTGAGAAACAAGACCGGTACCTCCACTCTTCGGCTTGCTCAATATGAAATTGCCAAGGGGCAACTGCAAAACTTTTGTATGGAAAAAGACGAATATCCTAAGCAACTCCTTGAGCGTCTCATGACTCTCACCGCCGACATTGAGTCATGTGAATGTGACAAGATGCAAGATGGATTCAACTTGACTAAGCGATTTCTCGTGGATAAGTTGCTTCACGCTCTCACTACAAAAAATACACTTCCTTGATGATACGTGTTTGTCACAGTAGGTCGCGTTTTTTGTCATGCATGTACATCCATGACAAATTTATGACAGAATCAAGATAGCCATACCTGTGCTGTCGTAGAAGTGTTCCATGACATTACCAAAATTATCATCACGGAAGTGTCCACTTCCATGACGATAAATCGCGCGTCACAGAAGTGCTTTCGTCAAGGGTGACCGACACGTGGCATCCACCGTAACGAAGCGCTGTTAAGCTATCGGGTCGGGTTTTGGATCCGATAACCCGTTAACAGCCCCGACCAATGGGGATTTTCCACGTGTAAAATCATCATTGGCTTGAGGAAACACGTGTCGGCTCACCGTTGGGACAGATGTCATCCGCTCATTGGACCGAAGGCGCCTATGATACGGCAACACGTGGCACGACCCAACAGAGGCCCATTCCTGTGAATAGGCCGGCCCGTTTGACTTGGTCAAAAGGTGGCGGCCCGGCCCACGGAAAGCCTGTTAATGGCCTGTTCGCATATAGCCCATTTACTGCCCGCTAACCTAGAGCCTGTTACGCCCTATCCGAATTAGGCCCAGTAGCGTCATCTGGGCCATCCAATATGATTCAGCCCGTTTTAACTTCCGGCCCATGTGTGGCCCATGACTTCTTTCGGCCCATATGAGGACCTTTGTAACTCTTGGCCCAATAACGGCCCGTGGTGAAACTGGCCCGTAATGAACAGTGTATCACTTTATACTCATTAACGGCCCGTTATTCCATTGGGCCATTTCCAGCCCAAGTTATCTTTCGGCCTTCTCAGGGCCTATTGATTCTTGGGCTCATTTGTAGCATTCGGTTACATATGGCCCGTTACTATCATTTTCTGCTTGTGGGCCAAATTCAGCCCGTCGTTACAGTCGGCCCGTTTGCGGACCGTTAATACGTTGGGCCGTTTTCATGTCAAAAAAAACCCGTTGGGCTGTTTTCATAGAGTTATCAAATACGGCCTATTAACGGCCCGTTATGGTCCACGAATAGTACGGCCCATGATTGGCGAAATGATGATACGCCCCGTAGAAGGCCCATGGATCCTACGGCCCGTATGAGGCCCATGGATAGTAAGGCCTGTAGAAGGCCCATGGATCGTACGGCCCGTAGAAGGCCCATGGACCCTAAGGCCCGTATAGAAGGCCGATGGATCCTACAGCCGGACGAAGGCCCATGGATCATATGGCCTGCAGGAGGCCCATGGTTACAACAGTCCGTGTGTTGCCACGATTATTTTGGCCTAGTTACCAAAAATAGGCTATTGTGGCCACTAGAAAAAAACAGAAAAAGAACTGCAGTGACTACAAGCAAACAACTAAAAAAGACAATAAGGAAATAAATAAGCAAGCAATTAACGCTAGCCTATTACCGCTATTACACATATTACATCCACTGGGCATCAAAGTTCGCCACCAGTGCAAATATAGGGAACAAAGCAGCACATTACATACACTGGCCGTCAAAATTGGCCACCAGTGCAAATAAATGCGGCAGCAAAACAAGAGCATAACTGAAACAACTTCAAAAGAGCTCAAGAAACGCTATCCTGGGTATCCACCATGCTGGCAATAAGCTTAGCAAGCTGATTAGCTTTGTCCTGTTTGGCGCTAAAATCCTCCAACGCTTGCTCTTGCACCAGAAAGTATGCATCTGAATGCTCCAGGGACTTCCGCAGTCCTCCCGCTTCTTGTCGCAGCACAGCTGATCGATCTCTTTCAGTTGTAGTTGAGACTCAAGAAACCGAACTGATTCGGACAGTGAGTTTGAATAGCTTGTGCAAGCGGTAGTGGCCAGTAACTCGAACACTAAACCAAGACAGGACTTTGGGGTTGTCTCGCTGTCTTCAAGATAGTCTTCCTTAGCTGTTTTATCAGCTTTGTTGGAGACCAACAAGGATGTGTCACTATCTTGAACCTTATCTGCATTACTTCCTTTACCATTGCTTAATAAGGCACTCTTCCCCAATATTCTGTCAGCATTCTAAAAGAAGAAACAAGCAGACACATAACAAGTTTAGCATGTACTAGTATATGAAACTCATTTCGGTGAACCAGTTCATTAGTAAGGTGGACAGGATTAAACTACCAAGTCTTCTATTGCCAAGTACTAGTACATAATAAAAGCATCAAACAAACATATATCTATGTCCTATGGTCACTGCATTGTCTTGCCAAATCAAAATAGAGACACGGTTCAAATCATATCAGTTCAAGACAAAGCAGCAGTGAAAGAATACAAAGCATGGGAAACTACACGACACAACAAGATTTTAGATGGGTACCACGGGTCTACATGTACAACAACACTATTGGCTCTGTTGTGATGCTAGTAAGGTGCATGATATGAAAGTCAATTGTATACACAATTGAAATTGAAATCAACAGAGCTATTGATAAGAGCAAACCTGTTAAAGAAACATGCGTGAACATACCTGCTGTGCCATTGGAGTTTCGATTGGATCCTTCAATTTAAAAATAAGTTTGTATGAGTAAATACAGTGATACAAGAGCAAAGCAATCATAGTTAAAAAAGGCGCGCCTAAGCGAGCGCTTAAGCGCGCCTAGGCTCTAGGCGTTGGCAAAACGCATTGCGCATAACTAGGCATAATCTGTGCATAACTGCGCAAAAGCATGCCCTTTGGTCAGTAAAGCGCAAGGCGGTGGCAAAACGCACAATTAACGCTCAGCGCTTTTTTGAACTATGATAGCAATGGAATCTTAAATTAGAACAGTTGTTCTTCAGGTTTAGGCACCTATTCTACATGAACAGAGCACAGTAAGACGCAAGAATATAATACTAAAAAATAGAAAATGAGCTCATAGACCTTACCACATTCTTGGTTCGGGACTAGTACAGAACAAGGCGTTCCCAGTCATCGTCCAGTAAATGTGTCTCAGGAGAACGTAAGGTAATTTGATGAGTTTCTTTGCCGGTGAAGTACGTTTTCTTTAGGTAATTCCAATACTTCCACCAAGCATTCTTGAAGATAGCAGAGGTATTAGCACAGGTTACCTCATCCTGAGTTTCCAAATCGGTCCTTCTCTATAGAGAAAAATGGGAAAATTTGTTGTATTATAACCATCATGGAGGTAGGATGTATGGGACGAAGCAAAGTAATTGCCATGAATAACATTACTTACACATAACTCCTGGACAAACACCTACAACTGGCATTTTCCTTCATCTTCAGTATAATATTTCCAAGATGGGAAGATACGCACATACGATTTAACAACATAAAATGCGATAGATGCTAAACTATGACTAGCTGGTTGTGCTTCCTCCACAGGAATAGGCGTACTAACTGGTGGAGTTGGGGTTCGCCGTGATAGTACTGGCCCTTTGGGCACTGGAGCTGCCTTACTAACTGCTCTTGTTTGGGAGCTTTGTGGTGGAGATGGTGCTGTGTCAACAGGAACTGGGTTACTATCGGCTGGGGTTGGGGTTAGATTGGGTGAAGCTGGTTCTCTGTCCATCGTAGTAGGGGTACAATCTGCGAGAGTTTGGGTTATGTGTGGTAGGGCTGGTTCTTGTGCATGTACAACCGGGGTGCTATCTCCACCAAGAGGTAGCACCGTTTTATTTGAAGACCGTGTTTTTAGTCCGCTAGATACTAGCATCACCCGCTCCAATTCAAATGGCTGATAAACAGGAAACATAGTTGAATGTACAGACATTGTATGAGAGACAGATGCAATAGATAGTGTGGAAAAAAGAGGGCATGAAATAGTTGACATGTATATTGTTTAACTAAAATGGATAGCATGACATAATTTCACATATATGATGTCTATCTAAACTAGATAGCATAACATAACATAATTCAAAGATATGATGAATAACTAAACATGATCGCATGACATAATTCACCTACATGTTATCTAAGTAATCAGGATCGCATCATTTAATTCACATATGATTTATATGCTAAACAGAGGGCATTCGATATGATGTCTGAACTAAGAACATGGTGTTGAATATTGTGTATATGATGTCTAAACTATGCAATGCAAGACACCGTATGCATGATATGAGCAGTATAACCGTGCCAAGTTAGAGCATACAACTCAGTGGGGGAATAGGACTGGTCATCTGTCTCTGAATCCATCTCTGAGGAGCTATCGAGACCCAACAAGAGATCTGCTTCGATAGGTAGCACTCTCTGCTCCGAAGGCCTTGTTTTCACTCCAGATTTTTCCATCTCCCACGCAAATGGCTGATTCACAGGAAGAGTAGTTTAATGTACAAACATTGTCGACAAATGGAAATGTAATGAAGAAAAGGATGGGCAAGATATCATTCAAATATATGATGCCTGGTTAAACAGGATGGCATTGCACATTTCACATATATTATGGCTTGCTAAAAGACATGAGACTGCATAATTCCCATATATGATATAGAAACTAAACAGGTGGCATTACAGAACATGTCTAAACTAAGCAGATGACATATATGATGTCAAAAGTAGGCACTGCAAGCCAACATATGCATGATATGACTAACATCATCATGCCAAGGTAGAGCAAACACCTTGGGGGGTAAATAGGAGTGGTCAGCGGCGTCTGAATCCGCCACAGAACAGATATCTTCCTCTGGATTACAATCTGGATAGGGGTGGGGAGGGTTTGCCATTGAACCCACCATGGATCGATGTCTGCATGACATTGTATTGCCGCGCAAAACTCTTCTCTTTTTCTCTACATGTTCAGTATGACTGTGTACAATATCTGACATGCATACGAAAAAAATATGGTGAGATTATGTAAGGAGAGCATGCAGAAATTTAGAGTGATGGTAACAACCAGTGGATCGACGTTTTTCCGTTGAACCAAAATAGCCCTAATGGATCGACGTGAATGTATAGTAATAAGTGATGCAACAAGTGTACAACCTCTTTGCCGTAGCCGTGTCGACCTCAGCATCATTGGGTTGGTCGCTGAAGCAGTTGAGGCAGAGGTGGTTGTCGGAGGTGTGGAGGGAGATCTGAGGAATCTGTAGACGACGTCCAGGGCACTGCTCTGTTGTGATGGATCGTTCTGTCGTTGGAGCAGCTCTGGTGAGCCGTAAGACGTCAAGGCTGAAGCAGCACAAGACAGACATCGTCAATCTCAAGTGGGAATCTAATAGCATATCCAATAGATGATGTAAAATGGATGTAAAATTAACATCACCAAAAACTACCTGACTACAACAGATGAGGTAAAAACTGTTGACTCTGAACTTAACTGTTGAAACTGAAATTTACTGTGGAATCTGAATGCTACTGTCAAAACTGAACGCAATGGTAGCAGAGAGGCACTTGACATGTAGTTTAGGGAGGGCCCGCAGTTCATCTTCAACATGCACCCCCCTGAGCCGCCAGCCACCACCGGCCGAACCGCCGGCCCCAGCGCCGCCTCGCCGCCCCGAAACAACTCGCCACCGCCGCCCCGGCCAGCCCTCTAGGCCCCCGGCCCCACCCTGAACCCTAAGATAGATAGTGGGGTAACTCTCCGGCGAGCCCCCGTCCCTGCTGCGGGTGGTTCTTCCTTAACTCCGGCGAGCCCCCCCAACCCCTGAAAATCGACTGACCCAAAAGTCGATTCAGTCGACTGGAGTGTGGCTTAATCGGAGCAGAGCAGCAGCACGAGCGAGGGGGAGAGCAGCAGTAGCAGCTGGGCGAGCGAGCGATCAAGGGAGAGCCGGAGCAGCAGCAGCAGCGCGAGCGAGCGAGCGAGAGCCGGAGCAGTAGCAGCAGATCCGGCTGGATGGACGCCACCGCCGAAGGGGCCTCGCACTGGGGGAGAGCCGCCGTGGAGATGTCGCCCGCGGCGCCGGCTTCAAGGTAGCCGCTCCATGGGGGTGCGGGATGGAGCACCGTTGGCGCCGGGAGGTCGAGTTAAGGAGAAGGTGCGATGCAATGAGTGTACAACCTCTTTGGTGGCGCCGAGTAGGCCTCGGCTTCGTCCGAGGAGTCGGTGAGGATGTTGCGGTTCCGGTGGAGCAGGTTAAGGTGGCGCTGTGGGGATGGAGCAGCCGCGATAGACGAGGCAATCATCGGAGCAGCTCCTTGGAGGTGGAGGACGGGGCGGCTGAACCGGCGGGACGACGAGATGGACGACAGATCCTCATCCGGGGAGGTGGATGAGGGACGTCGAGCTGTTGCGGTGGACGACGTCGTCGGGGAAGAGGCTCCCGCTGGGCAGCGGTGACATGGCGGACGGAGGAGGGTGGGTTTCGCGGCTGGAGCAGAGAGGTTATGGCGGCCTGGGATTTCGAATGGCGAAAAGGGGGCGATGGGAGGGGGTGAAGCATGACTGGGCGCGCTTGTCCAAAATGTAGGGTGTGTTACAAAAGTACCCCTCACCGATTTGAACTAGCGGCCCTTTCGACTCAGGGTTAGAAGGGGGATTTTGCGTGTCGGGATTTGGCAGGTGGAGGGAGTTTTCGCGCGCGTTGTAATTTCGGGATAGCAAGGCGCGGGTTGTGAAGGCGCCAGTTTTGGGAGCACGATATCTGAATTTTCGGGATATAACAAGACGTGGGTTGAATTTTACGGACAAGCCTAACGTGTAGCAATATTGTAGTTGTACGTACCAAATCAATTCGCACTTCCCTCAACCAAAAAGAAAACGAAAAAAATAAAACTATTCACACCACACAAAGAGATAGTCCTGCCCCGTTTTACTATACAAATGCTATTCAAAGCTACCCCCTCCTTCCATCTATATAGGGCCTAATGCGTTTTTCGATGCTAACTTTGACCAAATATTAGAGCAATGATATATGACATGCAACTTACACAAAGCACATCGTTAAATTCGTCTGTGAAAGGTTCTTTCAATGATATAATTTTCACATTGTGCATGTCATGTACTATTAATCTTGCCAATAGTCAAAGGCGGTCTTAAAAATCTCATTACGCCCTATATAGATGGAAGGAGGGAGTATGAATCCATGTTATGTCTGATTAAATTTTTTCGCTTGCTGTATAATGCATGTAACCTACTCATACCAACATTTTAGTGCATTCCAAATGTCTATACTACCGCTGCAATTCAAACTAAATTTGAATTCGTTTCTCTATTTCAATAAGAGTCTACAATCATGATTGTTGCCAACTTCAACCATCATAGTTTCCTTGCTATCCACCAGATATAGATCGGACGGCCTATAATGCAGGATGGCAGGCACACCATCATCAACAACTCCATTTTTTATAAGAGTAGAGATAAAATATATTAAATGTAGTATAACATGTTCATAACCACACCATGTGTATCACCGTTATATATATTCACACATGCGTCGGTTTGAAACACTATGATAAATTCTTCAAATATCCGAATTCGCTTTTTATAATGAAGTATATATGATCTCTATTCGTGTTTTACACCCACACAACCCTCTTATCTTTGTAGCTAGTGCTAACTTTCTCTTGTGCATGCACACGCCCGCATCCCTCTCACCCTCCCTCAGCATTCTCTAGCTCCATCGCGCAAATTCGTCTTTTCACTTTAGGTCATTCACTCACGGTGTGTGTAGGCCCCCCAGCTCCTTCTTTACGGCACACATTGATCGATATGCCTCTCTAGCCAGGTGTGCCTAGCACAAACACAAGCTTCCCCTCTTCTCTTGTCACCGTCCATGCCTCACTCCCACCACTCTTTTCATCGTTCTCGTACTCGCACACTCCTCCCCCCTCGATATAGTATGCCTCTCGTACCACCTCCTACATGCATCCCTCTCTCTCTATCCTTCTCCTCGTGCCTCATTTGCTTCTAACACACACATGCATGTATACCGATCGATCTCCCAACATATACCTAGATCGACTTTAACTACCCCCCCATCGATCGACGTACCTCACAAGTTATGTCTCTCCTTTCTCTAACAAAGGGCGATTGATCTTCCTATGTAGTTACGTCTGCTTACCACAGCCACATCGTCCCCCCTCATCATTCGTGCATGCCTCCTGACCCGTCTCTCACACGCACGTGCATAGACAACAAGCAGCCATCTCCTCTCTTATTGATATTGCGGGCGTGCCCTTCGTTTGTCTAGCAAGCCTATCCCACCATTTGTTAGAAGCAACTCCACTACCACCCCCTCCAACACTCTAGCTCTGTCTCTCTCCCAACCTTATTCCTCTCCTGCACATATGCATGGATGCCGATCGATCTCCCTTAATACATGAGGCAGATCGATCTCCTTAATACATGAGGTAGGCCTCTCTCCTCCTCCACACATATACCAGCCATTGTACCTCTATAGTTAATTGGCCCCCCCTCTTCCCCTACCACACACCGATAGTCGAGCGCTGCAGGTAGGTATCCATGCCACGGAGACAAACTGCACATGTCCCATCTCACGTTCCAGTAGGCCAACCACTCTATATCTTTGACGTGGGCACACACAAATTCGATGGCACTCTTTATCGATCGCGCGCTCACACACACACACACACACATCATCCCTCTCTTCAATTCTATGGACACCTCAAGCCGATGATACCTCCACTCTCTTCTCGTGGATCGCCCCCTCTATATATATGTTATATCCAGGACTCTATTTCACACACATTGCATATGTTACATTTTTTGATTGACCCCCCCCCCCCAAAACTCTCAAGAACCCACAGACTATATCTCTCTAGGTTTGTATCTCTCTCACACAACCCCACGTAGGTGGTGTACGTATATAAGAAGAGAATAGGTGCACCGTGCACGTACTCACGCTTCGTGCCCAGCCACACCCGCGCGGGTACACGGTGGAGCTCATTTCTTTACGAAATGGCAGCCCACGTGCTAATTTGAACGCCTGTAGCGGTTGTTTACCTAGGGAGGTCGTGTACCACGCGTGCACGAAACAATGTTCGACTTGACGCGTTGCCGCGTTATTTTTAAATAAAGTTATAGCGCTCAATGGCACATACACAGAATATAAAACGATTTTTATGGAGAAAAAGGTAGTCCGCTCACTATATACAATGGAGCCTGCCTGCGTGGTTTGTCGCTCTTCAGAGTATCTCACACAAGGCTGCAGTGGCCTCTCTCTCTCTCACCGTTGGTCACTGATCCGGCCGCATCCCGTCCGCCGGGGGAAAGGGAGTGCGGTGGCCTCTCTCTCTCACCGTTGGTCACTGATCCGGCCGCATCCCGTCCGCCGGGGGAAAGGGAGTGCGGTGGCCTCTCTCTCTCTCACCGTTGGTCACTGATCCGGCCGCATCCCGTCCGCCGGGGGAAAGGGAGGAAGTGCATCATTTCTCCGTTTGACGGCGCCGAGGCAGCACGTCCCGATCTGCGGTACACGTCGTTCTCTCTGACCAAGCTCCGGCGCGGTAGGGCCTACGCCACCTGCTCGCAGATTCCGCCCGCCGCCGCTCACCTAGTTACATCCCGACGACCTCCAGGTATCCCCTCCGGCCTTGCTCCACTGCCCGTCTTCCCACGTCGCTACATGTGGATCTTCCATAGTTCTTTGCCCAAAACGTAGCTCGTCCGGTGTACTTTCCATATTGCATTCTCGTCCTCACACCGTTTTAGACAAACACAACCGTGTTGTTATCTTCCCTTAGGACAAGGAATATGCTTCTTTTTTGTCGTCGCATGTGTCATCAACTGTTATCGGCCAGTAGTTGTTTCCTTTCTACTCGTTGCTATTGCGACCTTTTGGTGAACTGCACAAATCACTTTTTTCTTAAGAGTGTTTTGTGCAGTTGTACTAAAATGTCACACGGGCAACGTCTCTACATTTCGGTGCGACTGCACAAAGGGAGATTGGTTTTGCTCTATCCTCCTCATCCAACTCCGAGCCTAATCTTCTCCAACTAGTTAGTCTTAAGAGAGGCTGCAAAGGTGACCGGCTTCTATTTGTTGTGTTTATTGTTTCATCAGCAATCCTCTATTATCGTAATCACACTTAATATCTTTGGAACAGGGACGCTCAGCTCTATTTTAGTGGAACTGCACAAAATGATCGGAATGTTGCATGCTCCAGACAACTATTTTTTTCCGAACATGCCTTGTTGATTTAGACAAAGCTGGGGGGACGTTGCTGCCAATGAAAGCATGGATCAATTTTAATTTAACACCTTCTCACAACTCCGTCTTCAGTTGTGATGTAATTATTAGCTCTGATCTGCTAATAATTGACATGCATTAGCAAGGAAGTTAGTTTTTATTGTTTCCGAAAGAGCATCGATGGCAAGACACGCGAAACAAAAGCTGAAAGCTCACACCATTGTACAATTTCATGTCGCTGGAAAATTATTTGTATAGTACGTCAATTATGTAAACAAATGATGGAAGCTTGATAGCATTGCCAGAAGCCTCTTCATCATCCGGGTCCATGTGCCATGCACAAAATTATACTCCTTCGTTCCTAAATATTTGTCTTTTTACAAATTTCAAACGGGCATATTTTAGAGTGTAGATTCACTCATTTTGCTTCGTATGTGTACTCCCTCCATTCCTAAATATTCTATTCGTCTTTCTAGAGATTTCAACAAGTGACTACATACGGAGCAAAATGAGTGAATCTACACTCTAAAATATGTCTATATACATCCGTATGTGCCAGTCCATTTGAAATCTCTAAAAAGATAAATATTTGAGTAGTCACTCGTTGAAATCTCTAGAAAGACAAATACTCCGGAGTATATTTAAGAACCGAGGGGGTAGTGCACAACCGCATGGGAGACTCAGCCCGGTCGTTGCGCCGCATTAATAGTATAATAGTGAGTAATGAGCAGTCAAATCATAAGCCCCACCTTTCCCACTGTAAGTTGCTCTGAAGAAGCAACCATCAATACGCTATTTTTTGAATCCGCTCATACTACTCCATCCGTCACTGTTTATACAGCGCGCTTCAGAAAAAAGAAAAAAAATCTATGGGACCAAGGCGACTAGCGATCGCCTGAAAAATAGCATTGGTAGTTATAGCACGGCGTCTATTACTAGAGGGAATAATGCGTACACACATGCATGCAGTGCTTCCACCCCGGGTACACACATGCATGCACTTACTCCACTCCGTAGTAGTACAGTACATGGAGAGAAAATTGTGGACTTGATTGCGGTTACCACGCCCTAATTAATTGAGCATTAAACCAAACGCGTCTAAAGTCTCTCTGGTGGTGGAAATGCATTGAGAGAAATGAATCATAATGAAGCGCGCCCTGTAAACTGTGACGAAGGGAGGAGTAGTATGAAGGTGCAAAACCAAGTACGCGTATGGCCAGTCGGTCAACGCACCTCCTCTTGGCATATCACTGACATGTGGGACAGGAGTGTGAGCAAACCGATCTCAATTGACGGCAAAGAGCCAACCCGCCGTTCCTTGAGAGAGACGAGGAGCGAGAACACATAGATGGGCTCGCACGGAGGCCAAGATATATTCGAGCATGGTTGGTTGATCGATATCATTCATTACATGTTGGGCTGCCGTTTTCCACCCTTCTCCGGAATGAACGTGTACTTTATCAGAGATAAAAAAAATAAGAGTACAGACGCTCCACCATGCGGTTCTAGTAGTAGTACTACTCGTACTACTGCGCTTGGCTCTTCGCCTCTTCATGAAGTCGAACAATGATGGTAGTCCGCATGTTGGGTACTACAGTGTATGCCTCTGACAATCTGACACCGAATGGACTGATGCATGTCCACCGAGGGTAGGTTGCATTAGTCAAAAGGCGTAAGCGAGCTTCACCTTGTCCTGCAAGCTTCTCCTCGTTCTGCGAGTTGACGGGACACACCAAAAAGTAGTGCTAGTCCATACTCTCTCCTTTCCGGTTAATATGGCTTAATCTTTTTTGCGGGTAGATGAGAGAGCTTTATTCATATATAAGCATTCTTAGGACGATCAGCCAAGACACTGGTCACTAGGAAGCGAGGTACCCCGCAAAAAAAGAAGTAGGAAGCGAGGTGTTTCATCAAGCCAGCTCTCGGCCACATTCAAAGTGCGGCAAGCACGGTTCGCATGAAGATGCGCCGCACGGTTCGCACGAAGATGCGCCGCAAGGTTTGCTGACCTGTTTACTTTGCGCTTGGCTGTTTGCCTATTCGGGAAGTCGAACAATAATAGCACTAGTAGTATGTGTATGCTTCTGGCAATCTGACACCGAATTAACTGTTGCACGTCCATCGCCTGAGCGAGGGAGAGCTTGCATTAGTCAAAAGTTTCTCCTTGTCCTGCGAGTCACCGCGCGCAAGCTTCTCCCGTCCTGCAACCTTCTCCTCGTTCGGCAAGTTGACGGGACACAGCAAAGTAATGCTAGTCCATACTGCCTCCTCTCCGGTTAATATTGTCTTAATTTCAAACGAGATAAATACACTGTCTGTCACTGTATATTTGTAAAAATACGGTCAGTGGACTTCATAATACGCTCATTGCGCTCAATATATATTTTCCGGTGTTTATACGGTCACTAGCTCACCCTGACTGAGTATGTGTGTGCATGCACGTGTAGGTTGAGCACTTGAGCATGACCGTGTGTGTTCCGTCGTGTGCTCGGACATGCATGCATTAGGGCGTCGCGCGCGTTTTTGCGTCCATGTGTACGTGTGACTGTTGCATACACGTAGGGGGAGTACGTGTAGGGGCCACTAAGGAGCAGTCAAATCACCCAGTAAGTTAGTCGGAAGAAGCAACCATCATTTCACTCTTGAATGACACGTACGCAATATAAAATGGTTGATATGGAGAGAAAAAGAAAACCACTATATATACACTAGCAGGAGCCTAAGCTACAAGCCTGCTTGCTTTGGTTGCTCTCTTCACAAGCATAGAACGACGGGCCTGATCCCGCAGCTGGGGGAAGGGAACAATGTTCTGCGTAGACGCGGTCGACATCGGCGAGGGAGAAAACTCACAGTCGGTGCGTCCCAATCGGGGGTCACCGCGGTATGGGCCGATGTCGCGTCCCAACCGCCCTTCTAGCTACAGCCCGACGTCCCAGGTAGTCCATCTTCCTTTTGGAGCCGGCTTGCTCCATTGCCGTAGCTCCATCTCCATGTCGATCTTTCTCTAATTCTACCGGCTTCTACTTGTGATGAGTTTATGTCTGATGAACTAGTGCCAGTACTATTATTCTAATCACACTTCTTCAATATCTTTGCCATCAGGGATGCTCAGGTCGATTTTAGTGTAACTGCACAAAAGCATCGTATGATCCGAGGGTGCCAGCCGTCTTTCCTTCGACAGGTTCTACCTGGCCAGGAAATTAAATCATGTTTAGGGTTTAGGGTTTAAGTCATAGTGACCCCATTAGTAGTTTTTCTTTCGTACACGCTCTCACAACTTTTTTCTTTAGTTGTGAAGTAAATATTGGCTATGATCTGTGAATCATTGAGATGCATCATCATGCGTGTTAGTTTTCCTTTGTATTTGATGGAATGTTGTAACGGGGCAACCTTGGAATAGGAATGAAAATGGAGTGGAAAGTTTCCATTTTTTCGGAGAAAAAATGGAAACGGAGAGAAACCAACGTTTCGTTTCGTTGGATTGCGCCATCGAGCAAAACCAACGTTTAAATCACGTTTGTCGTGTTCGTGTCTCACCCTCCTCCACGGCTCGACCCCACACGGTCGCTCGGCATGCCACTCACCGCAAACCGAGTATACGATAACTTTCCCGCCTGCTTGTCGATGGATCGCGCCATGGAGTACTAGCACTACTGGAAGAGATTGACGAGTTGGGAGAGGATAGCTAGCTGTAGCACGGACTCCCAAGAACTTTTTATATGCATGTTGTAGCCGGCTATTGCGACCTTTGAATGCGGAGCAGCCGCGTGCACCCGGAAGCGGCGCGGGCGACGCTCTCTCGGCCTGCGCGCCGCTTCAATGTCGGCGCCAGTGAGAGGCCGCGTCCGCTCTGGCCGGGCATGAATGCGGCACTGACCGTTTCGGGCGGGAAGCACGCGCGGGTGATGAAGAGGGTTCGGGTTGGTCAGGACCGGCCATGGCAGCGGTCCGGACGTGCGCAAACAAGAGATGATGTACGTTAATATTGCTGCGTATATAATTAACAACGTAAATAATGTGCCAGTTGGACAAATATGATTGGAGATGGAGATGGAAATGGAATTTTACGTAAACACGGATATGCATGTCTATGTCTATGTGTGTGTGCGCGACGACTCTCGCGACCTGGAAGCGGGGGCGTGTTTTTGATCGAGTTTTCTTTCTTGGTACGTTAGAAAAATTGTCCGCCAGTTTTCGTTTCTTTTTTCCGGGAACGCGCGTATTCTATTTAAAACCACTGCTATGGAGAGATTCTTTTACTCCATTATAGCCTCTTGTTTGATAGAGTTTCTCGCGTCTCGCTCTCTCACCCTCTCCATATCAAAACAAGATGACAGTGTCCACTCTATCTCTCTCCTCACCGGTGGTCACAGATCCGGCCGAATCCCGTCCGCTGCGGGAGGTGAGGAGGTGCAGCGTTGACGTTGTCGCCGTCGGCGACGGAGGAAGCCGATGCGCACCGTCCTCTCGGAGCCGGCGCTGGCGCGGACGAAGATCCTCCGTGCCCTTGTTCGCTGCCGTCGTGTGGGTAGATCCCGCCCGCCAGCCTAAACGACATCTCGCCCACCTGAGGTATAACTTCTTGTACTGGTCCAGCTCCCCATGTCGCTGCGTGCGGGTTTTCTTCTATGCGACTACTCCCCAGCTCCCCATGCATAGTAGCTAGAGTTCGTCGGCTGGTCCAACATCACCTACTAGTACTATTATAGAGGAAATGCCACTCGAAAAGTTGTCCTGGTTTATGCCTCGGTGGAGGTATACATGTTGTTTCGACAAAAAGTACATGGTGGTTGTGCGGTCATTGTCCATATGGTGGTAGTACTATCACTGGTTAAATGAAGAAATGCTTTTTTTCTCGGGTATCCTGGTTTAGCTCCCATCAAGATAATTATGATGCTTCTGTTTGTTGGTGTACTTTTCATTAATTCTTATTGACAATTGAGATGTCGTTGCTAACCCTTTTTCATATTTTTGGAAACAGCGATGCGTGTCTCCATACCCGGGCATGTCTTCCTCAATTTTAGTGGAACTGCACAAAATTGGATGGCCATTGTTGTTCCGCCTCACTGTCCTCTGCCACGTGGTTCTTCCTTCCTTGAGCTTGATTACTGAGAAGAAACAGACCACAGTGAGGATTTGTCGAACTTCATAGGTGCCTCACCCAAACTTGATGCCAAATGGATGATGCATCACCACGATGACCTATCGATGCTCATGGTTGCGCCTCATGGTTGCGTCGGCTGGTGAAGCTGATCGATTTCAATGAAAAACAACCTGTGTTCCATCAGTGCTCTTTGCTTTTTACGCACAAAGATGATATCCTTCGTCAGTTCACCTTGGTTGCGTTGGAGACGCAGTCGTCTTTCACGTTGGTGCAATTTTATCACACAATTGGCTATGAACCAAATGTTTCCTCGAAGAAGGATCGACGTTGGTACTAAGAGCATAAGTTTTGTATTGATTTCTATGCCTTCTCACAACTTTGTCTCAAGCTCCCCTATAATTTTATTTGTCCAGCTATTAACTTTGATTTAAAAAATGGTGTGGACTAAAAACCCGGATGGACGTAGTAGCCCTCCATTTTTATTTACTCCGCATATTAGATTTGACTGAAGTCAAACTTTGTAATACTCTCAAACCTTTCCGATAATTGAAATTAAAATTCTTTATTTGCACACACTCTCACACATTTTCGATAATTTGGCGCATGTGTGGTTGTTCACTTAAGGGAGGGTAGTGTACCACACGTGAAGGACAGGAAGTGCGACCAGGACGCGTGGGTGTGGATCGTTAGTTCATCGGAAGTAGTACTAGTTTTCTTCACTGTACATTAAATAAAGAGTTTTGTTTCGTACTTACACAATTTAAAACGATTGTTATGGAGAGAATAAGAAAACCACTCCACTATATATATTAGTCGTATACACGAGAGTACTATATGGACGCAGCTTCATTGACTTAGTGCACCTGCCTTTGGATTTATGACAGGTGGGCCCAAAATGTGGCTGGCTCACCTGTCATACAGCCAAAAGCAGGTGCAGTGAAGGCACCGGAGCTCAGTCCATACTACAGTAGTATATATATAAGCGGGAGCCTCATCCCTTGTTCGCTAGGGTTTGCACTCTCCACACGCTCGCCGCACTACATATATGTTACACGCTGGAGGCTTAGCGTTCATGTGCTAGGGTTTGCTATATTCACAGTCTCTCACCCTCTCTTCACCAGATCTAAACAAGACTGCGTTGGCCTCTTGTCTCTCTCTCCCCCCTCACAGCTGGTGAAGGAGGTGTCCGTATCCCGTCGCACCGGGAAGGGGAGGAGGTGCAGCGTTCACTCTATCGCCTTCGGCGAGGGAGGCAATCCACTGCCGGCTGCGCTGTTCTCTTTCACCCAGCGCCTGTGCAGGAGGGCCACCGACCCCTTCTTCCTCGTTGCCGTACGTAGTGTGGGCAGATCCGGCCTCCCGCCGCACGCCTTGCCACATCCCGACGACCCTAAGGTATAAGTTTCTTTGAAACCGTCGTTGCTCTAGCTGCATGTGGATCTTTTTTGATCTATAGTCGAATCTAGGTCTTGGTTCAAAGAGGAAAGAAGGGTGCGGTGGGCTGGAGCAAGAATCTAGGACGTGGTTCAATGAGGAAAGGAGGGGCGGAAAGTAGTATAGACTAGCTATCCAGCCGCTTTGTAGGTCGAAAAGGGATAAAGGGGGTAACCCAGTACACACATCTGTAAGGAACCGATCTCTTTGTTGAAAAGGGAAAGAAACTGGGGGGTCGGGTAGTTTGTGCAGGACTAGATTTGTTGCCCTCACATAGGAAGAAGGTTCAAAGAGAACAAATATGGGACCAGCGCATATATGCTGCTTGGCTACATACTCTAGATCACCCATTTATACGTGTGGACGCCCATGGTGCTGGCATGTCCCATACAGCTATTTTGCTGTTGTTAATCTAAGAATGCCGCCGGAAAATTGAAGCAATGCACTGTTAAAAGTAAATTACATTTTTTAACGAATGTTGTTTCAAGAGAATGTCTCTGTTAATATGAATCAATGCAACCATTTTAGAAATGCTACTGTCCTACTTTGTTTTCCATCCAAGATAAGTTAGATGCTTCTTTCTGTCACCGTTTGTTTCATCCTCCTTTATCGGCAAGTAATTGTTTCCTTTTTTGCCTCTGTTAAAACAGGGCTATCGATTCAACTTGTTGCTATTGCGACATTTTGCTTCGCTACTCGAAACACTTATGTTTTAAGAGTGTTTTGTGCAGTTCAACTTGAATGTCACACTGGTGACTTTGCTCAATTTTGGTGGAACTGCACAAAAGGAGATCGAGATTCATATTTTACGTTTGTCGGTCTCATGAAAGGTCAGTACAGGCCTTCAACCACATGATTGTGCAGTGTGCTTTGAGATGTTGTGCTACTTGTATTGGTACTGTTTTAAATAAATGTTGAATTGAAGCTATTGTATTGCTGTCTTTTCCCATTAAGTAGTGAACAAAAATGGGACCAACCCAGACATGATGCTTGTTGCTTTGTTACAACAAACTCTGCATCACCCCCTTTATAAGTAGATGGAAGCACATACTGTTGTTGCGCCCACTCTCCCCTGGAACTATTTATGCTTTTCGTTAATCTAATGCCGCTGGTAAAATTAAGCAATGCCACTCTCAGAATTAATTAACTACTGAATCTTAGTTCAAAACTGCAACACTTGTTAGGAATGGTACTATCCTGCTTTGTAGTTCTTTCTACATGTTTAACCAAGGTATTGTTAAGATAATGTCTCTGTTAAAATGAATCAGTTGCATTGTTTTAGGAATGGTACTTTTCTGCTTTGTCGTTCTTTATACATGTTGAAACAAGGCATTGTTAAGATAATGTCTCAGTCAATATGAATGAATCACATTGATGGAGAATTGCTACTCTCCTGTTTTGTTTCCCATTAAGATAAGGTAGATCAGTAGATGCTTTTCTTCTGGGAGTACAAGTCATCAACCGTTATTTCTCAGTAATTGTTTCCCTTATACCTATTGTTGCTTACAGGGATATCAAAATTAAAGCTCGGTTTTATTCCGACTTCGATTTTAGTTGAACTGCACAAAAGGAGCCAATGTGTCCAAGGCAAACTGCTGCATTACTGGGTCCAGTTGGTCGTTCCACTTTGCAGAAAGAAGCAGTCACTGTTTGCGCTACATTACAAAAAGAATGACCGAGAAGCTTTACAGAGTATTATTAGACACCGGTGACATGACTAGTCTGCAGAGACCATTAGCAATTTAACAACACGTGGAGTGCCTTGGGCAAAAAGTGCCCAAAAAAGTACAAGAAGCTACGACAGGACTCCACGATCATAGGCATTACATATTTTGAATGGGAAAAGCTTGTCAAAGTTTAATCATTGATGTTAGCAAGAAGACGTTAGTTTAATATATTGGAATTGGAAAACCTTGTCAAAATTTGCTCATTGATGTTAGCCAGAAGACATGCATTTGATATTTTTGAGTGGGATGCCCTTGCTGTGAGCAGCATCGAGTGTTTTTTCCTATTCCTGTGTTCAGTTTAGAAGTAAATAGTTACTCTGCTGAGATATTCTTGTGTTAAGAGTTTGTTCTGAATATTGTCTATGTAATGCCAGGCCTTGTGTTTGATTGCAAAGTTGAGCTTGGAATGTTGTGGCATGCGGCATCACGAGCTGTTCACCGTGCCTCCTGAGAATAATGCTTCGTATTGTTTTGCATGTCGATCTAATGCCAGTGATTTGCTTGTTAAGAAGATCATCCTCTTCTGTTGTTTCCGTGCTTAAGAACTTCATCGTCTGATGTTTCATTCATAGCCTATACGACAAGTCGGGTAGGTTAGACGTGAAACCATATGATCTTCCGACCAACTCATGATATTAGGCCGTGATTGGATCGTCGTTTTCCAACCAAAACCGCTTGTAAAACTGACGCTTGTAAATTAAAGCAGATGGTCTCGGGCGAAGGCGCTTGGTTGGTCGATTTCGACTAGTAAAATATCGGAAGTACTTCACACACGATAAAAACGCTGAACGACACTCGGACGATTGCTAATCCAGCCATTAGCTGCTGTTTCAGCCTTGCCCATGGATGGCATGATACGCACGTTGTGCATGTATCGTCTGGTAATGTCGTCCATATAGCAGTGCTCGTAAAATATACACTGGTCTCTCAAATTACACGCGTAACCCGCCGGTTTTACTTACAGACCTCGGGCCCTCGGTTTCATTACGCCTGTATTTTATGCGTTGTTTCCGATGACGAGTAAATTACACTTGTATGTTAATACAGGTTTGAAATAAACCAGAGCTCCCAAGCGCGGCCTTACCGTTTCATGTCGTCTCAGTTTCTCGAAGGTGCTCATAGGTGTCCGATGATCCTGGCTTCCTGAATGAGCAGCGGGCACTGTATCAGACCATCCGTAGGGCCCGCGAGGCCCTCTCCGTTGTCCTTCGAGTTGTTGCGCTCGCCGTGGCACCGAGCATTGTTAACATCGTCAACGAACATGAGGATTCAGGAGATGACTTTATTTTGACTGGATGACACTAGGGACCCACTAGGGCCATAGCCGTACATACGCAAGTGCCTCCTTATTATGTACAACTATATTTTTTTTGCTTTCTCCTGGTTTCCTGGCATCACGGTCCCACACCATTGTCAACCTATGTAGTCAATATAAACGAGAGAATTGCACAAGGTGCGGCCGACAGCTGGGACCAAGCAGCTCGAGCAGTATTTGTGTTTTTGAGGCATGAGCACTGCAGAGTTTTTCTTGGCGATGATTTCGTTGTTGTTCAGAGGAGAGCAGGGTATTAACTGGGCGGGCTGTGGCCCGTCTAGCCCAGGCCAGATATCCAGCCCAAATACTAATTTTTCAAGATGAAAATGGCTTGCCCAGCTATACGTCTTTTTGAGGAATACCCAGGCAAGGTCAACTTGTTATTCTCCGCCCCGCTGGGCTGCAAATCTTTCCTAGGAGGGATGCATTAGGCTTAACAGGAAAATGGGCTTTAAAAAATAATAAATGGGATGTAATTATAAAAACTGGGCAGTAACTATAAAAAATGCACCAAACATGAAATTAGTTTATAAAATATTATTTATGGATTTTGAAAATCTTAAATTTTCATTGTTGCGCGCGCAATGTTTCGTTGGATTTTTACGTAATACAAATTTATATTTAATCTGACTAGAAATTTCGGGATAAAAATATTTCGGATCCCATCAAAATGTGGGAAATTTTATTGAATTCTGTCTTCAACGGTTGGTTCAAATTATTAATCGTTGTCCTAGCTAGAAAATGGGTTGTACTTTTAACAAACTGTAAATGGGTTGTTGTAAATTCCATTAGAATTCAAAAATGGGTTGTACATTCTTACAAAACGCAAATGGGCTATAAGTTCTCTGCCACACACTTGTGGGCCTACTAAGTGACGTGTCCCCTGTAGAAAATAAGTTGACGCGTATGCAAGGCTTTGTCAACTTATTATAGTCAACACACGGTTCTAGCAGCAGTGGCCGTTGGATGTCTATCCAACGGATGTCGTGCTTCTTCTTCAATCTCGGATATTCTTAGCTTCGACCGCCCAAAAAATGATTCCTCCCCCTGACATCTGGGGCGCACCGTTTCGGAGGCTGGCCTGTGGGCCTACTAAGTTGGAGCGTCCCAAGGGCTTTGTCAACTTAGTCAATATAAATGATTCTAGCTTCCGTGACCGTACGATGTCCATCCAATGGCCGTAGTGCTTCTTCAACCTCTGGTCTTCTTGGTCCAGCCGCCCAAAGCAGCGCCGGTCGTGCCGCCTGCTCCTGCCTCCCGTGACCGGCTGTGCTGCCGCGGAGGCCTCACTGCCCCCATACTACTCCCACCGCTGGCCAGGCCATCCCTCCACTCACCCACACCCCCTGTTATTCTGCGGCGACGGCAGCCTCACACCGCAGCCGAACCAGTGAACCCTCGTACTCCTCTCCGCGTGGGCTTCCACTGCTGCATCTTCCCCGGCTCCGCGTCGTCCCCTTCCAAGGCCTCGCCGTCGTCCACCGCCCTGGTGCTCTCGGCGCGGCGTGGTCAACGTGGTCAACGACCGACTTCCATCGGAAGAGTACTGTACGTGGAGAGGCTGACAGCTGGGTCCACGGCGGCGGCAAGGAAGTGCCTCCTTATTACGCGCAAAATAATTATTCCTCCACCTGACAGCGGGGACCCACCGGACGGGCCACCAGTATTTTGCGAAAAAATCGTTTCCCCTGACTGCTGGGACCCATCGGACGGGCCACCGTATTTCGTGAAAAAAAGTTCCCCCCCCGCTGTCAGCTCGGACCCACCGGAAGTGCCTCCTTATTACGCACAAAAAAATGAATACTCCCCCGGCTAGCTGGGACCCACCTTGGTGGGAGGCTGACTTGTGGGCCTACTAAGTTGACGTGGACGAAGGGCTTTGTCAACTTAGTCAATATGAACGATTCTAGCTCCAGTGACCGTACGATGTCCATCCAACGGCCGTAGTGCTTCTTCAACCTCTAGTCTTCTTGCTCCAGCCACCCAAAGCAGCGCCGGTCGTGCCGCATGCTCCTGCCTCCCGTGGCCGGCGGTGCTGCCGCAGAGGCCTCACCGCCCCTACTATCCCACCGCTGGCCAGGCCCTGCGGCGACGGCAGCCTCACACCGCAGCCGAACTAGTGAACCCTCGTACTCCTCTCCGCGCGGGCTTCCACTGCCGCGTCTTCCCCGGCTCTGCGTCGTCCCCTTCCTAGGCCTCACCGTCGTCCACCGCCGTGGTGCTCTCCGTGCGGCGTGGTCAAGGAACGAGTTCCATCGGAAGAGTACTGTACGTGGAGAGGCTGACAGCTGGGTCCATGGCCACAGCCCAGTTTTTTTTGTGATTTGCCTAGTAAGTCGCTTTGTCAGGCCTGTTGGGCTGCAAATCTTTCAAGACGAGGAGAGATTTCATTCGGCTGGCCGAGAAAATGGCCCATCAGTAATGAGAAATGGGCTGTACATTTTTAAAACACATCAAACCGGCAATTAGTTTCAAATATCTTTTTTTTCATTTCAAGATTTTAAATTACATTAATTTTTATGCATGGAGAATTTGTTGGATTTTATATTGATATACATTTATTTTTAAAATCAGTTTGAATGTGAGTCGAAATTTCGGGATTAAAAACAGTTCGGACCGCACCGAAATATGAAAAATTTCGTATAATTTTTTAACCGTGGCCACAATATGGGCTGTAACGCTAACAAAAAGAATATGGGCTCTAAAAAAACATTAAGAATTAGCAAATGGGCTGTAAATTATTAGAAATAATGGCAGATGGGCTGTATGCTATTTTCCACAGATTTGAGGCTTTCCTAAAAAAAAGGTTGACGCACAAGCACCGACTGTTGGATGTCCATCCAACGGCCGTCGTGCTTCTTCAATCTCTGCTCTTCCTGCTCCAGCCGCTCAAACAAGCGCCGGCGGGAGTGCCTGCTCCCTCCTCCCCGAAGCTGGCTGTGCTGCCGCGCAGGCCTCACCGCCCCACTGTACTCCCATCGCTGGCCTAGCCATCCTTCTACTAACCCACACCTGATGTTATTCTCCGGCGATAGCAGACGAACCAGTAAACCCTCGTACAGTCGTACTCCCCTCCGCGTGGGAAACAACTGCCGAGTCTTCCCTGCCTCCGTGTCGTCCCCTTCCTAGGCCTCGCCGTCGTCCACCGCCGTGGTGCTCTCGGCGCGGCGTGGTCAATGTGGTCAACGACCGACTTCCATCGGAAGAGTACTGTGCATGGAGACGCTGACAGCTGGGTCCACGGCCGCAGCAAGGACGTGCCTCCTTATTACGCGCAAAATAATTATTCCTCCACCTGACAGCGGGGACCCACCGGACGGGCCACCGTATTTCGCGAAAAAAAACGTTCCCCCCCCGACTGCTAGGACCCACCAGCTACACCTTCGCACGCAAGGAAGTGCGTGCGGGCAAAAAAAACAAAACGATTCGCCCCCCTGACTGCTGGGACCCACCAGCTACATCTTCGCACGCAAGGAAGTGCCTGACAGTCGGGACCCACCTGGTCGAAGCGTACGTAGCGTTGTCATTCTGGTCGCGAACGTGTACGTACATATATACTGGTGGATGTAGAGGCGCGCACGTGTCGTAGTAGAGGCACGCACGTAGCATGTACACGTACGTACAGCGGCCAGGGTGCAAGAAAGAAAATACGGCCACGTATGTGTACATACGGGCGGGGTCTCGAACGCCTACTCGTGCATACGTACGGCGAGGGCTCGGTCGGAACGGAGAAACAGCGTCGTCGTCGTGTTCATGGGGAGGCAACGGAATGCGTCGTGTTCATCGGGAGGCAACGGAACGCGTGGGAGCCAACCGGCTGGGTCGGAATGGAATGCGTGGTCGTGTTCATCGGGAGGGCTTGGACGGAACACGCGATGGAAATGAGGCCTGGCGTACCGCACAATGGAGGAAACGGACCTCCTACGTTCGGAACGGGGTCCTGTTGATCGGGAGGGGTGTGGCATACCGCAAAACGGAGGAAACGGACCTCCTACGGTCGAAATGGGGGTCCTGTTGATCGGGAGGGGTGTGGCGTACCGCAAAACAGACGAAACGGACCTCCTACGGTCGAAACAGGGGTCCAGTTGATCGGGAGGGGTGTGGCGTACCGCAAAATGGACGAAACGGACCTCCTACGGTCGAAACGGGGTTCCTGTTCATCTGGAGGGGTGTGGCGTACCGCAAAACGGGACTCCACGGGATACTGTTCAGCTCCACCGTCGACCTCCTCCAGCCTCCACGACCTACCGTCGACCTCCTCCAGCCTCCACGGGCTCCTGTTCATCCAGCCTCCACCGCGCGCTACTCCACCGGCTAATGTTCAACCACCCCTCCACGGGCACCCCTCCACCGTCTACTGTTCATCCATCCCTCCACACCACGGGGTCCTGTTCAACCACCCCTCCACGGGCACCCCTCCACCGTCTACTGTTCATCCAGCCCTCCACACCATGGGGTCCTGTTCAACCACCCCTCCACCGTCTACTGTTCATCCAGCCCTCCACCACACCACGGGGTCCTGTTCATCCAGAGGCAATGCCACCGCTCACTGTTCATCCAAACACCCCCGCAACGCTCACTGTTCATCCCAGAGGCAGCATCGACCGGCTTAAGTTAGCAGCAGTAGCGAAGGAATTGCTCGATCAGGTTCAGTTAACAGCCATCGAGCGACCGCTCGGGTTCAGTAATGCGTAGCCTGCAGTGCAATCGCTCGGATTCAGTTAGAGCCCAACGCCTCGCTCGGGTTCAGTTAGAGCCAACGCCTCGCACACACGCGCGTACGTGTACGAGAGAAACGCGCATCGCTCGGCCCCCGACCTCCCACCATAACCGGGAACTCCCCGAAATTTTCCTCACCCTCGCTTCTACCACGGTTTTTCCGGCATGGACGGCCCAAAGAATGTCATGCTGCTGCATCTCCGGCCCACCCAGGACGAAAAGCCCATTTTCTGTCATGATTTTTTGTCATAGAAGTAGGAGCCCACCACATCTATGATGATACCGGGTTTTGTCACAATTATCATCATAGAAGTGTCATATGTATGACATAATTTTTTTTCGTTCGGCCCAAAATGTCACGGATGTGTCTTTTTTTTGTAGTGTCTTGCTCCGTATCATCACCAAATGGTGTGGGACATAAGACAACACCATGGATTCAAGGAAATGACTCCGGATGACATCATATCCACCTTCCAACTCTTTGAAGAGTCAAAGGCAAATGCTACAAAACATCTTGCCATGCATGGTACCTCAACATCAAAGATCAATCTTGCATTGAAGGCCAAGCATGTATGTGAAGAAGAGCAAAGTGAAGAAGAAGATGATGATGAGGATGAGGATGGTGATGAGATTGATTCAGATGAGAGCCCGTCATATGAAGACATTGCTCTCTTTGTCAAGAAGTTTAGCGCGGGAAAATTCAAGGGAAGAATCTAGAAGAACAAAGTGCGGAAATGCTATAACTGTGAAGAAACCAACCACTTCTCCAACGAGTGCCCTTATGATAAGAGAGAAGATAAACCAAGGTTTCCCAAGAAGAAGTTGCCAAATCCTTTGAACTCCAAGCTCAAAAAGAGAGATGGAAAAGCAATGGTTGCTCATGAAGAATCCGATCCGGATGATGTTAGTGGTGTTGCCAGAGTTGCTCAAGATTCTCAAAACACATTGAGGCTAGTCAAAAAGAGTGGTGATGTTGTCACCTACAACTATATGAAGGACTACAAAGGCAACACTCACAAGTGCCTAATGGCAAAGGCTGTGGTAGAAGATGGAGAGGATCAAAGCTCTCCTGACAAGGTCAAGGTAACCCCACGACCAAACCCTCCTCTTTTCACTCCTCCTACTCCTAGCGATGAGTATCTTGATGCGGAGGATAGTTATGAGGATGATGATATAGATGATCCTATGCTTGCTAAACTAAATAAGTTCATGTGCTCCCTCAAAGGAAAGAAGCTCACTATGTTTCATATGCTTATGGAGATGGTGAGTAAGCACACCATCACCATTAAGGAACTCGAAACCCTCATCACCAAGGAAAAGGAAAAATATGAAATCCTTGAGCAGAAAGTCCAATATGAGGAAGCACAAAATGATGAACTATGATTGAAAATTGGTGCAAACATTGATGTTCATACTAAAGATCTTGCCTCCTTGAAAAAGGCTATTGACTCTTGCGAAGACTTGATGAATGATAAAAGTAAGCTTGTGAAATCTCATGCTTCTCTCTCTAAGGATTGTGAGCTCCTATCCGTGTCCCTCACGACTAAGGAAGAAGAGCTCACCATTCTTACAAAGAGTTTTGAGATACTCAAGCTTACTTATCTTGAAACTCTAGCCAAGGCTTACTCTTCTCCTATTATCAATGTTGATGCTTGTACTACTAACTCTAGTAGTGATCTAGCATATATTCTTGAGGAGAATCGCTTTCTCAAGGCTCAAATCGAGAAAGGTCTCATGACATGTGCTCAAGGGCAAAAGAACCTTAATGAGGTATTGATCCAAGACAATGAGGTGTTTGCCAAAGAGGGACTCGGGTTTGACCCAAGCACAAGCAAGAAGAAGACGTCCTCTCAAAAGTGCACCACCCCTCTAAAAGAAACTTTTGTACGCGAAGGGCACAAGGAGAAAGGTAAGGTTGCTAGTGGGAAGGCCACCAGGGGCATGCCCACTCTCAACAAGCCGAAAGAGTTGATGCCTCAATCCTATGTACTTCGTAAGACTAAGGATGGAGAAGTTTATGCAAAGTTTGTTGGTCCTCGAAATGCATTCCGATTTTATGCTATTTGGGTCCCTAAGACAATTGTGACTAACTTGAGAGGTCCCATTGCAAAATGGGTGCCTCTAACCAAGTCATAATTGTGTATAGGTTGCCTTCTCCGGTGGAGTAAAATGGGTGATTGATAGTGGATATACCAATCATATGACCGGAGATAGCAAATTGCTCTACTACTTCATGGAAGCTATTCAACCATTTATGAGCATTATGTTTGGTGGAGGATCAAAAGGACAGGTACTCGGGTTAGGCAAGGTGGCTATCACAAATGACATGTCTTTGCAAATGGCATGCTTGTCCAATCCCTTAAATACCATTTGCTTTTTGTTCGCCAATTGGCTTCTATTGGTTATGATACACTCTTTGGATAAACAAATGTGAAAGTCTTTAAGAGAGATACTCTCGAAGTGGCCTTTGTTGGAGAGTTGGATGGCAACCTTTACACAGTTGATTTCTCGAAAGAGAGCACATTCCATGCTACTTGTCTAATGGCCAAGGCCGACAAGGGGTGGCTATGGCATCACCAGCTAGCCCATGTCGGCATGAGAAATCTTCAAGATCTCTTAAAGGTAATCACATCCTTGGACTAACTAATGTCTCTTTTGAGAAAGATCATGTGTGTAGTGTATGCATAGCTGGTAAGCAACATCAATCAAAGCACCCACCAAAGAATATTGTGTCTACTTCAACGCCTTTGGAGCTCCTTCATGTGGATCTTTTTGGGCCTCCTTCATGGGATAGTCTTGGTGGGAAAAAGTATGGGCTTGTCATTGTTGATGATTACTCAAGATATACATGGGTCTTCTTCCTCAAGTCCAAGGACGAGACTAAGATCACCTTCATTGATTTTGCCAAGCAAGCACAACGCAAGTTTGACAATGAAATTTTGGCCATAAGAAGTGATAATGGCTCTGAGTTCAAGAACTACACATCGGAAGAATTTCTTAGTGATGAAGGGATTGAGCATCAATATTCAGCTGCATACACTCCCCAGCAAAATGGTGTAGCAGAAAGGAAGAACCGCACACTTGTGGAGATGGCAAGGTCGATGTTGGATGAATACAAGTCGCCACATAGTTTTTGGGCCGAGGCTGTCAACACCGCATGCCATGCATCAAACCGGCTCTTCCTCCGCACTATATTGGAAAAGACTCCATATGAACAAGCCGAATGTCAAGTACTTTCGTTTTTTTGGGTGCAAATGTTTCATCCTCAACAAAAAAGAACGGTTAGGCAATCCAAAACCATTGAGGGCATATTTGTTGGCTATGGATCAAACTCTCACGCCTATAGAGTCTACAACAAATCCAATGGATGTGTTGTAGAAACTTGTGACGTGGTGTTTGATGAATTGAATGGCTCCCATGGGGAGCAAGTTGATCTGAGTGATGTACGTGAAGAAGATTCTTCTCAAGATATCTTGACCATGGGTGTTGGTGCACTTCTTCCAATGGCACAAGAACCTCATGATGATGAAGAAGAAGATGGAAGCTTCACGCATCATCAAACTACTTCAACACCCATACCACCACAAGCTCCTATTACTCAACCAATGCCCATAGACCAAGTACAAGATGATGATCAAGTTCCTCTTCATGATAATCATCAAGAACAAGATCATCCTAAAGGGAAAGAACAAGAAAGTGCAATCATTGACAATGAAACTCAACAAATGCAAGACGAAGAAGAAGATCTTCCACCACACATTAATGATCCATATGTTGAGGATGTGGATGATGGACTGTCACATCCCTAGTTCTGGTAATGCTTAGTGTAAGCATCTTGTGTTGCATCATGTTTAAGTTTCAATTAACTTGAAATGGGGAATGACCAAACCCTAACACCAAATGAATTCAAATAGGCTCAAATAAAATCATTTTCAATGAACCCAAAATGCCCTTTGAAAATGTTCATGATTTTTGATAAAGGTGAAAATCTCTGCCAAAAATGATGAACATATTTCTAGGTCATTCCTGGATTTTTTTGAGTTAAGTCATATTGTATTTGACTTTGGGAATTTGAACACTATAAATAATTTAAATGCTCAAATAATGTTGGAACTATTTGTGGGCCACTGAAATAATTCAAAAAGTTCTCATGAATATTTTCAGGATTTATAAAATTGACTTGGTTTTTAAAACTGGATAAAAAACAAACTGCAAATTAGAAAACAGAAACAAAACTAGAAAAGGGTTAGAAACTGACCTGACCTTACCTGGTGGCCCAGCTTCGCGGCCCAGCCCACTGGCCTCCTCCTTGTCGTCTTCCTCCCCTGCCAGGAGGACGAAGGCGCGTGCTCGCCGCGCACGTCCACGCGCGAGGCCACCTCCTGCCTCTGTGCAAGCTCCCCGACGCCCTACACACGCCACGCAACCCGTGGAACCCTCTCGGCCTCCCCCTCCCCCTCGTGCTCCTCCCCCCCCTCTGCTCTCTCCCTTCCACGCACCCGAGCGTGCTCATCGTTGCCGTTGCCGCCAACACGCCCACCGGCCATACCTCGCCTGGCCAACGCGCCAAGATGCTCCGCCGCTTCATCCTCGACCTCCTCAACGAGCCACGCCCCGCGGGAAGCCCCGCCTCACCGACTACGTCGCCTTCTTCAACCTCTGGCCGTGAGATTGCAGGTGACCTTGCGCTGGCCTCGCTGTGCCCCCGAGCCCGCTGAACCTCTCTTCTGAACCACCGTGAGCTCCCGATCCTTTTCCCCCATCTCCCCTCGTCGTTAACCTCGCCTAGCCCAAAGTTTCGCCGGAGCCGTGAGCTCCTCGCCGCCGGCGATGATGTAGCCACAGCCACGACCGCTGCAGCCCGTGTCCGAGCACATCAGTGTGCTCAGGACGTCTACGCCAACCCCTAGCCACCAGCAGCTCCCCCTCCCATGCTCTCTAGCGCCGAACCCGACTGCTCCCGACCTCCGACCGCCGCCCAAGTGTTCGCCGCCGGCAAACCAGACCACCCCGCGACCCCCTGACGCGCCCCTGGATGCGCGCTAGCGCAAGCTTGCCTCATGTGCCCTCGGCGTGTCTAGCCGTGGCCAGAAACGGCTGGCCGACGAGCGCCGCGGCGCTCCGGTTAGCGCCGGTGATAGTCGCTGACATGGCCTTGTCATTAGCTGTTAATGGCCGCGTTAATCACCCTAGAGCCACTGCCATGTGGGTTCATGCGCCCATTTAGGTTAGCCTAGTTTTCTATTTAGATTAGGGCTAATCATGTGGCCCCACGTGTCAGCTTGACTTTGACTTAGTCATCGTTGACCGGACCCACCTGTCGGCGACCTAACTAGCCCGGGGCCACTGACCAATGGGTCCCACAGGTCTGGTTTGACCTGGACCGGACCCGTTGACCCGCTGACATCACAGTGATGTCATGTTGTCGCAGTAAATATTCCCTGGGATTTAAAATAAATCAGAAATGATTTATTTAATTTAGAAAATATCCAAAACTTCTAAAAATCATAGAAAATAATCTGCCCCGTTGACCCACTGACATCACAGTGATGTCATGTTATCGCAGTAAATATTCTCTGGGATTTAAAATAAATCATAAATGATTTATATATTTTAGAAAATATCCAAAACTTCTAAAAATCATAGAAAATAATCTGTAACTCCAAATGAAATAATTTATATATGAAAAATGATTAGAAAAATCCAAAGAATCTGTTTATAGCATTTTCATGCATGTTTGAACAACTTAAAGTTGTTGTATAAGACAATTTGAATTAATGGCATTTGAAATGCCTTATGTGGAGTTTGAATTTGAATCTAGTGTTCAAACCAACTCCATTTAAATCCTTGCTAGCTGCATTAGCTCAAATCACAGCATTTTTCCGTCACATTCATGCATCATATTGTGGCATTGCATTGATCGTGTTCTTTCTCTGCTTGCCGGTATTTGTCCCCTCTCAGTAGACGTGGTTCCGACAATGAGTTCGATGACACCGATGAAGGGCTATACTATCTTCAGAAGTGCCACGCAAACAAAACCCCCTTGTTCATTCCAATACAATCCCACTCTCTCACTCCTGCTCTCTTTTACTGCATTAGGACAATAACGATTCAACTATTACATGCTGCGGTAGTTGAACCCCTTTCCTTTGCATGACCTGTCATTGCCACAGTAAATAGATGAAACCCACTAGCATGAGTAGGAGTTGTTTGAGCCCTGATGTGCCTACTCATTCATGATTGTTGTCATGCCTGCTACTTCCTAGAGTTGAGTCAGGTCTGATTTATCGGGAATGAATTGGAATGGTGATGAACATGTCCTACTGTGTGTGAGCTAAGTGTGTGAACACGATTTGGTAAAGGTAGCGGTGAGAGGCCATGTAGGAGTACATGGTGGGTTGTCTCATTGAAACCGTCCTCAGGAACTGAGTTCTGTGTTTGTGATCCATGAAGAGCTACTACCACACGTTGGGCCCTGAAATATGACCCCGCTCGACTTATTAACCGCCCCTGTCCTCTGTCCAGGAGTTGCAAGTAGTTTCTGGTGTTTGTAGTATGCTGGAGGCCGTGCGCAGCGCTGACCCGAGGGGTGGGCTGTGATGCGGTAGGCACGTGGCCCGGTGTACCGAGTCGCCCGTTTGGTGACCCGGGAACCCTGCACACATCGTTCGGGGCCATATGTGGAAACCTCGGCCGGACTCCCTGCGGATGGAACCTGAATAGGCGATAAACCTGGACTAGGGACTTGTGTGGTTAGTCAGGTCGTGGTCTACACCCACGTCGGCTTCGCTTGAAGTCTACCAAGCACATGTCATGTGCAGACGCTAAGTGGTGGAAACATGTGTGAAGAAGTACACCCCTGCAGGGTTACAAATGATCTATTCGAATAGGCGCGTCCGCGGTAAAGGACCTCTGGGTTGCCTGTATAGTTCATAGACAAGTGAAAGTGGATACTCTAAAATGCGCAAGGTAAGCATGAGTGCTATGGATGACGTTCTCATAGGGAGACGGGAGCCGATCCATAGTGGTGTATTGATATGATGAATATGTGGACTCATGTGCGCCACCTCAAAAGAGTTACTTGCAGTCGTAGTTCAGGATAGCCACCGAGTCAAAGCTGGCTTGCGTAGTTAAACTCCACCACCCCCTTTGTTGATACTGATGCATATGTAGCTAGTTCTGATGTAAGTCTTGCTGGGTACATTTGTACTCACGTTTGCTTAATTTATGTTTTTGTAGAGAGACTTCAGTCTCGCTAGTAGTTCCGCGTGGACTTTGACATTTAGCTTGTTACCTCAACTACGATCTTGTGCCCTCCGCAGGGTCTTGTAGATAGTCAGGCTTCTCAGCCTTTTCATTTGTAGTTGTCTGTACTTAGACAAGTTAAGCTTCCGCATGTGCTTGTTGCTTGTATGACTTGAATGCAGGGTCATCAGACCCATGTTTGTAATATCTGGCTCTTCGAAGCCTAATGAATAAATACTTTGAGTTGTAGAGTTTTGTTGTGATGCCATGTTGTATTTGCACATATCGAGCATATTGTGTGTATGATTTGAAATGCTTGGTATGTGTGGGATCCGACAACCTAGTTGTTTATCCTTGGTAGCCTCTCTTATCGGGAAATGTCTCCTAGTGCTTCCACTGAGCCATGGTAGCTTGCTACTGCTCTGGAACACTTAGGCTGGCCGGCATGTGTCCTTCTTCGATCCTGTGTCTGTACCTTCGAGGAAATGTCACGCGGTGTCTACCAGAGTCCTGTTAGCCTGCTACAGCCTGGATTCTCCGGAGTCCTGTTAGCCCCGCTGCTACAGCCCGAATTCACTCACTGATGACCGACACGTTTGTTGCTGGGTCACGTATGCCTGTCCCTGTAAGTTAGTGCCACTTTGGGTTTATGACTAGTCATGTCGGCCCGGGTTCTCTGTCATATGGATGCTAGCGACACTATCATATACGTGAGCCAAAAGGCGCAAACGTTCCCGGGCCAGGTAAGGTGGCACCTGTGGGGATACCGTTTGTGAGGCTGCAAAGTGATATGATGTGTTACAGGCTAGATCAGTGTGACTTAGGATCGGGGTCCTAACAACTTTGGTATCAGAGCTTGACTGCCTGTAGGATTACCAAGCCAAAATGGTCGAAGTCGTGTCTAGAAATGCTTTAGTTATATAAGGAAATTGATTGTGGAAGGGAATGTAAGGCTCTTTTTACTCATTTACCTTATGCCCTTCTGATCTGAGTCAACCTCCTCTTTTCTACGGGGATTAAGAACTAGGCCTTCTCATCTATCTATCAGGATGACGTGTTACTAATCAATAGACTTATAGGGTTGATGGATTCAAGTCTCAGTTCAGTTCCTACTACTTCTGTGTGTTAACAGTTGGTCTCGGAACCTTGATATTGTGATGTTGAGTGGTTATACCACCATTTTGCAGGATGTCTCAAATCTTCTTTGAGCATTTACAGCCGTTATGCTGTCTGAGTCATCCCAGGTTTCTAAATAGTCTGATGCATTTGCAAACCCCTTCTTCCCGTTCCCGATGATCCTTCTGGGCCAGATTAACCACACTAAATGCTGATTTGAGGTACTCCATTACCTCGACATATATGTTGGAGCTATTATTATGACCCTAGGTGTCTTACAGAACCACCTAGTAATCTAGCCATGTTTTCTATTCCCAGTGTGATGATTCTGGCCATCATTCTCGAAAGCATCCCGTGATGCCATTTAGTTAGTAGGCTTTCTATTCCTGGGTTCTTGAACCCGAGATTCACCCTACTCATTCATGTTGGTAGTGTATGCTAGTTCCTTTAGGATATTAGTAACCTTTGCGATAGTCCTCGAGGTCTGTGGTACTTCCTTCTTCCAAATACCATGAACTGCTTATGGCAGAAGTTCTTTT
This sequence comes from Aegilops tauschii subsp. strangulata, assembly GCF_002575655.3. NCBI lineage: Eukaryota > Viridiplantae > Streptophyta > Magnoliopsida > Poales > Poaceae > Aegilops > Aegilops tauschii. The sequence continues at coordinate 176,797,326 of NC_053035.3, forward strand.
GAACCAAAAGATCACAACCAGAGTGCTCTTGATGAGTTCCAAATTCTATATTGTGACTCTGCCAGTCCTACCTTTCTGCATGGATTATCTGGAAGAAATATGTTGAACTTGTTTGACATACTAATTAAATCTATGCGTCCGCAACTCAGAAAACCATATGTTCCTTTGAGTTGTCTCTCTTTAGTTGTATTCTAACCTCTGTCTATAAATTGATAGTCAGGACTAGTTGCGCATTCGTGTTACCAATGCCTATTATTCTTGTGGTCCGTCAAGCCATTCTATTCCGGAATGACTAGGATAAACAAACTCCAGCACCTCATCCATTTCTTGGACTGGTCAAAGTAGTTGTATTCCGCAGATCAAAATGCCAATCCAGCTTATTTTCTGTTCTACCTCGGAGTATTACCCCCTTTATGTCACGATTGTCATGAGAATTGCAGCATCTCTCATGAATTCTTGACCCAGTGATACTTCTTGCCATCATTTTTCATTCCTCGGTCCTGTGGTGTTGCAACCAGAATACCGACAAGTGAACCATGATGTGTGAAATCAATACTCCGAGCAACTCGTTGCTTGGTAGTAAATGGACAATATTCTCATTCTTAGCGTGTTGGTTATTGAATCATCATTCTAAGATAGATTGTGCTACCTAGTCCTTATTTCTGGTGCACTCTTCGATCAATGAGTTAGGATTATTCAATCCCTTGCTTATTTGATCATATCGTCTTGCTCTGAAAAGCAAGATTGTTCTTGAGCTTAGTAACATATCGGTGGTTCGTGATGTTCTGAATGTCTTCTCGGAAGTATTACCAGGTTGTCACCTGACCGTTATGTTGAGTTCGTGATCATGTTGGTTTTCCTCCAAACCACCCATTCTCCAAGATTCTGTGTTGGATACCCTGAACTAGTCGGTTGAGCTAAACAACAACTTGGGGAGTTGGAAGATAAAGCTTTATCTAACCTAGTTCATTCCAAAGGTATATCTTTTGTGTGTGTGTGTGTGTGTGTTGAAGAAAGATGATATCTCCATCAATTGGTCCTCGTGATCAGATGTTGGATCTATTGCCTTGTCAAAACTTTGACTTGAGTATGGGCTATCGTCAAGTCAAGTCAGAACCAACGATGTTCGTAATGTTGTCTTACTCGTGGTTGATACCTTGAGCATACACCATTACATCTTTTGGTCTGACCAATGCTATCACCGTGTTCACATAATGGTGGAAGTCCAGTGATATGGAAATTCCGATGAGTTGCTATTGAGCCCATCAGCAGCATTTTGTCTCCTCCATGATTCATGTTGAACATCAAGCTAGTGTTGGAAACTTTTGTAAGCATTATCTTCGTGTCCTGTTCATGAAGCCTATGTTTGGATGAAAGAAGTAACTTCCTCTAACTCACGTGCATTTGATGTAAGTTGTCGCCGTGGATCCGAGAAAGCTTGTTTTTGTTCCTATGGAATCATTCCAACTCAGTCATGTACGTGCGAAGTATTCTATGGTCTGGTAGACTGATCATCTTCATTCCATATGTATTCGCTAGCACACCAAGCCACTGATTGATTTGGTCAAGGAGAAGAAGTTCCTTCTTAAGAGCTAATCATGACTTATGTAAGGACTTCGACATCCTCATTATTGCTTCCCCACCAGAACTCGGTAGTGTTTTTTTGTAAGACTACTATGTGGCCTTGCTTGTCTTGGACAACATGTTCACATGTATGTAGCAGAACTAGCTCATGTTTTGGAGCTTGCTATCGTAGTTCATTTCCCGAGAATCTCGCAAAGTCAACTCGTTGGTTTGGGTTGCAAACTTTCCTTTTCAGACATGTTGAGTCTGAAGTATCCTGTTACTAACTAGATCTGAATCTCAGGCTGATATGATGGTTGGAACATTCCAACATTTGCATGTTGTTCCCAGCTTGCACCGCCATTGTGCCAATCTCCCATGGGCTAGTATAAAGAGTCTCAATGATCTCTATATCAAAAGTAATTCTTTTTGCCACTTAAGGGGATACTTCTATGAGTCACCTTCCCCAAGGTGTCCTGTTATGGAATCATGGCAATTACTTCCTCACTATCTTGAAACCATGCACCATCATCTTAAGCATGGTATTTTTGCCTACCCAGTCGAACCGTTGTCATATACCTCTTGCCATTGCTCTCAATGTGTGTTTTGGGTCTCATCTCAAGAGATGTTCTTACGTCTCAATCCGTGAGTGGATCTTGAGTGCTCGATCTTCGAGGAGATCGTTTTCTGTAGAGTTTAATTCCGTCGTCATTGTGTTGGATAAAGATCTCGAAAGCAAAGACGTCAAGATCAACTTGAAGCAATGAATCAACATCTTCAAGAAGGACAGTTGGATCGTGGAGATTGAGATAGTTTGTGTCCCCTCTGTCTTCTTACCTCACGTCTTGAATCTCGGGACGAGATTCTTGTTTAGTGGGGGTGAGTTGTCACATCCCTAGTTCTGGTAATGCTTAGTGCAAGCATCTTGTGTTGCATCATGTTTAAGTTTCAATTAACTTGAAATGGGGAATAACCAACCCCTAACACCAAATGAATTCAAATAGGCTCAAATAGAATGATTTTCAATGAACCCAAAATGCCCTTTGAAAATGTTCATGATTTCTGATAAAGGTGAAAATCTCTGCCAAAAATGATGAACATATTTCTAGGTCATTCCTGGATTTTTGAGTTAAGTCATATTATATTTGACTTTGGGCATTTAAACACTATAAATAATTTAAATGCTCAAATAATGTTGGAACTATTTGTGGGCCACTGAAATAAATTAGAAAGTTATCATGAATATTTCCAGGATTTATAAAATTGATTTGGTTTTTAAGACTCGATCAAAAACAAACTGCAAATTAGAAAACAGAAACAAAACTAGAAAAGGGTTAGAAACTGACCTGGCCTTACATGGTGGCCCAGCTTCGCGGCCCAGCCCACTGGCCTCCTCTCTGTCATCTTCCTCCCCTGCCAGGAGGACGAAGGCGCGTGCTCGCCGCGCGCGTCCACGTGCGAGGCCACCTCCTGCCTCTCTGCTAGCTCCCCGACACCCTACGCACGCCACGCAACCCGTGGAACCCTCTCGGCCTCCCCCTCGTGCTCCTCCCCTCCTCTGCTCTCTCCCTTCCATGCACCCGAGCGTGCTCATTGTCGCCGTCGCCACCAACGCGCCCACCGGCCATACCTCGCCTTGCCGACACGCCAAGATGCTCTGCCGCTTCATCCTCGACCTCCTCACCGAGCCATGCCCCGCGGGAAGCCCCGCCTCACCGACTACGTCGCCTTCTTCAACCTCCGGCCGCGTGATCACCGGTGACCTTGCGCTCACCTTGCTATGCCCCCGAGCCTGATGAGCCTCTCTTCCGAACCACCGTGAGCTCCCGATCCTTTTCCCCCATCTCCCCTCGTCGTTAACCTCGCCTAGGCCATAGTTTCGCCGGAGCCGTGAGCTCCTCGCCGCCGGCGATGACGCAGCCACAGCCACGGCCACTGCAGCCCGTGTCCGAGCACATCAGTGTGCTCAGGACGTCTCCGCCAACCCGTAGCCACCAGCAACTCCCCCTCCCACGCTCTCTAGCGCCGAACCCGACTGCTCCCGACCTCCGACCGCCGCCCAAGTGTTCGCTGTCGGTGTCAAAACCGGCGGATCTCGGGTAGGGGGTCCCGAACTGTGCGTCTAAGGTCAATGGTAACAGGAGACAGGGGACACAATGTTTACCCAGGTTCGGGCCCTCTCTATGGAGGTAATACCCTACTTCCTGCTTGATTGATCTTGATGAATATTGAGTATTACAAGAGTTGATCTACCATGAGATCGTAATGGCTAAAACCCTAGAAGTCTAGCCTGTATGACTGTATATCTATCCGGACTAAGCCCTCCGGTTTATATAGACATCGGAGGGGACTAGGGCTGTACAAAGTTGGTTACAGAGAAAGGAATCTTCATATTTGGTCGCCAAGCTTGCCTTCCATGCCAAGGAGAGTCCCATCCGGACACGGGAGAGAGTCTTCGGTCTTGTATCTTTACAGCCCATTAGTCTGGCCCATGTCCAATAGGCCGGACACCCGAGGACTCCTTAATCCAGGACTCCCTCAGTAGCCCCTGAACCAGGCTTCAATGACGAGGTGTCCAGCGCGCAGATTGTCTTCGGCATTGCAACGCGGGTTCCCCTTCCCGAATACTCGAAGATAGTCTTCGGACGCAACGAACGTGTCCGGATCTGTAACACAAGTACCACACACACAGCCGTAGAGAGTATAATATTTCATGAGTCCCATTCGCTGACAACTTTTTGCTAGATGACATCACGTCTGCCCGGTCATTATTTTGAACCGTTTTGTCTGCCGTTCCGCGTTTCGAGATGCGGTTTCCATTGGCACGTCGTGTCAAAGCAGAGATCGTGTCCCCTTATTGCGGGATTCTCATCAATACGGGCGTGGGTAATCCAACCATGCCATTCGCACAACCCTTGGGAATAGGCGAGTGGGGAGGCATTCGATATTCACTGCCTTTATAAGGGGATAAGGATTCCCTTTCTTCACCCACGCCTTCTTTCTTCCTCTGCCCTTCCATTCTCAAGCTCCAGCGCCCAAGTTCTCATCTTTTCCACCTCGAGCAAGCACTCAACCATGTCCAGATCTGGAGGACAAGGCAAGTGGATGGACTCCTCCGTCAAGGAGAAGGACATCACCGAGCTTCGGGCGGCCGGGTATCTAGCGAAGGAAATCACCCATCGTCTTCCGGCAAAGGGGCAAGTCATCCCCATACCGAAGCCTAATGATAGGGTGGTGTTCCTCCCTCATTTCGTCCGCAGGTTAGGGTTTCCACTCCACCCTTTCGTCCGCGGACTGATGTTTTACTATGGGCTAGATTTCCATGATCTAGCTCCGAAATCTTTCCTCAACATCTCGGCATTCATTGTCGTGTGCGAGGCTTTCCTTCGCATCCAACCCCACTTCGGACTGTGGCTCAAGATCTTCAACGTGAAGCCGAAGGTGGTGGATGGCCTACACACAGAGTGCGGAGGAGCCATGGTGAGCAAGATGCCCAACGTCACATGGCCCAAAGGTACTTTTGTGGAGACTGTCAAGGAGTGGCAGAAAGTGTGGTTCTATATCACAGAGCCCCGCAACGCCACCTGGGCCGTGGCTCCCGAATTCAAGTCCGAAGCTCCAATGCGGTTGACCTCCTAGATGGAGAAGGACCCAAATTGGTCTTCGTCGGATGAGCTGATGGCGCTGCAAATGCGCATCCAAAGCATGGTGGACAGAAACATCAAGATCGTCGATGTGATCCAGGTGATGCTAGTTCGCCGGATCCTCCGCTGCCAAAGCCGAACCTCCCCTTTATGGGAATTCGATCTGGAGAAGCACCAGACCTTGGTGAGGCTCTTCGGAACCACTCACGAAGATGCCTGGAAGCTGCTCTTCAAGGGCGATGAGAAGCCGCCGGCCATAGACTCGGACTATGGGCACGATCTTGCCCATTCTCCAATGCAGTAAGTCCTTCACATCTCAAGGCGTACCCTCTACTTGCTTGTCCAAGGAGGGTAACTAAGCTTTACTAATTTATCCTTTCAGGTATAGACAGAGAAAGCGGAGCAGATTCAATGTTCGGCTCCGCTGCCCGAAGAACCAATCATCCCGCTCCTGGCGAAGATGCTGGTCCCGGCGCCCTATCAGCCGCCGGAGAAGAAGGCCAAGGGGGCCCGAGCTGGCCCCCGCCGCAAGGGCTCTTCGGACGTGATGTCCGAAGACTCACTCCTCTGCCGCCGAAGATGATGATGAGGAGGAGGAAAGCCACTCTCCCCCTAATGGGGGGAGGCAGAAGAGGGCGGCCTCCACAAATCTGGAGGCGGAGGCGCCCAAGAGGGGGAAGGGGCCCCTCACGGATAAGTCTGCGTGGGACGTCGACAGCAGCCTAGAGCGACCCCCCCCCCCCAAAGCAAGCCCCTGCCCTCATCGTAAGTAGTAAAAATGCCAACATGCATCCCTGTATCCGGCCTCTCCTCTTTATGGTATTAATATGGTTAATCATGTTATTGTAGTCCGGCCCACGACAGCTCCCAGCGATCTGCATCAAAAGGCTCGTTGGATTCAAAGGCGATGGCCAGCGAGTCACCGCCGGCCGCTTACTCTCCACGGCCAAGGGCGACGCCGAGGTGCTGTCGCGAAGGATCTTCCCAGGCCAGAGAGAGTCTCAGGAGGCCGTCAGGGTGGCGCCAGAGGGCGAAACCTTGACCGCCGGACACATGGGGTGTGACAGCCTGGATTTTTGCCTTCTCTCTTTTTACCGGACTTGCCTTCTCTCTCTTTCCGAACTTGGTTTTCATCGTGGTTTTTGCCCTGATTTGATTTGGATTTTTGGATCAATTCAAATGGACTTGTCACTTGGACATATCCTTGGCTTTCACCCAAGTGACCTATCTACCTTATTCCTCCCACAAATTCCCAAAATAATAAAATGAATATTTTTCCTAAAAGGAAAATATTCATTTTTCTCTCTTAAACTCATTTCAGAACTTTGTGCTCCATAGCAACCTCAATTTTTCTTGCTCAGAAATATCTGAGATAATTCCTAAATTTCTTAGGACCATGGAACATCTTCCCATGCAAAAATATTGCATCACTTTTTGTAATATTTTTGATGTAGAAAATCTTTTCACTTCTGGACCAGAAATGCACTTTGTACAGCAAGTGCATTTTTCCTTGAGCTTTTGGCCTTGAGATTTCTTGAGCTTAAAGACCTTCCTAAGAAACCCTAAACCCCAGGAGATTAGCCCTAATGGCCTTCTAGAAGGTGGCCAAACTTGGCGACCAAGTTTCTGACTAGAAACTTGCCAGCTTGGTGGAGTCGCGTCTGGTCGGCCTGGGTATGATCCATCACCTCTCCTAGATGTAGCACTGCACGGTCGAGCTCGTAGACAAGGTTTGGCCGCTCTTGGCCGTCGTTTTGGCCATGCCAGCTTGGTGACCGCGCGAGGACACGACGCCTGGCAGCGTCTCGACGCGCTCTGGCTGGTGCTTTGCGTTCTGTTTCGCGCGTGTGCATGCAAGCGCTCGCCTCCGACTGCCGCAACATGCACAACCCTCGACCCATCACCCATGACCCCTCCCTGGCGCTCGCCGACGCCGGAGCCGCCGCAGCAAGCCTGGTCAAGTTGCGGGCAAAACGGCACAGTGCGCGCGTGTGCTTGTCCCCATCTCAAACCGCCTCCTGTGCTCGTCCGCGAGCGTGGGGAAGCCCCGGCGTTGACGCTACACCCTGTCACCTTCTGTTGGAGCCTCTCGTCGACGTTCACCGCATGTCCAAAGCGCTCCAGCGGCGACACGTTCCCCCCCCTCTGCTCCGGCTATATAAAGCCACCCCGCCTCCCTCGCTAGCCACGCACCACTCCACACCACATCCACGAACACGTAGACGAGCAGAATCTCGGTTGGGTAGGCCTCTGGCCGTCGCCCCGACCCAAGGACTCCGGCGATCCCCGCAGGCCAGCTGCCGCTCTCCAGGGCCTCTCGAGCTCAAGCAGCTGCTCGGGCAGGGCCTTGGTGGTCTGCTGGAGCTGCCTAGACCCCGCCAAGCCCTCGGAGCTGCCTCTAGCCACCATCTTCCACCTCTCCGGCGAACCCCGTCCGCCACCGAAGCTTTTGAGCTCGACTGCGACCAGCTCCGTCCACCTTTCGCCAAGCCACGGGTACGGGCAGGTGCGCCGCGAGCCCCGCTTCCGATCTAACCCTCTAGCCTAGCCCCAAACCCCATCGTCGCCGGCATGAGCTCCGGTGAAGCACCGCCTCCCCTCTGATCTCGATCCCCTTCCCTCTCTCCTGACTGGTGGCGCCCAATGTCAGCCTCACCACTCGCGCCCGAAGCGGTACGAGTGGAGGCGCACTCCCACTTTATGCCTTCGACGTCACCCCCAGGATTTTCTTTTATTCAAATTTAATTCAGAAATTTGACTAAACTTTGACCAGCCACCATTTCTAAACCATAAGTCCAAATGAATTGATTATTTTTGCATTGTCTTTGTTATAGAAAGCTCTAGCGGCAAACCAAAAGGTGGATTTTTCCCGGCTGTCTAGAATTTCTAGTGATTTTCAGAATGTGTTTTGACATTTCTTTTTGTGGTTTTAAAATATTTTCAGAAGGAGGATCTTGCCTTGAAGCTAACCAGGAGGAGTGTGACCCTCCTCTGCACTAAGGCAAGCCACAACATCATTTGGATGGTGTTATTTCAATATCTATGATTTTCTACTTGAATATGAGTCTTTATTTGCATTTATAATTTGATAAATTAATATGGTTACTTGCTAGTTGTTTTATGATGCTTGATATGCTTGTTTTAGCTTCTGGTTGAGTTCATAGAATTGTTTGGCTAAGTAGAGTAAGATTTTGCACTAGATATTTTGTTACGGAAAGTTATGGTAGCTATTTTTGCTAGTAATAGTTTTCAACTAAATGATGAACTAATAAAAATGTTGTTTGTAGATAAAAATGAGTTATAACCAGAGAAGTTTCTGATCTTAGTATTGCAAGATAATTATGTTGCTTGTTTTGATCCATTCTTAAGAGTTGCTTGCTCTGTGTGATGAGTAGTTGCATGATTTCCGGTATGATGCCATGTTAGTAATAAAAAGTTTTTCTGAAAGTTATTACTTGATTAAGTTCAACCTGAATATGATGTTGATCACATCATGGTGCCACTGAATCAGGTTTTTAATTTAGTGCGACCACATTTACCTAATGGGAAGGTCTTGATTCGGTCCTTTGCCGTGGCTCTCACCGGTGCCTCCCGCGAGGGAAGGTTATGGGCGTGCATACCCTGGCCCGGTAGGCAGACATAACCTTGTGTGCTCGTTTTGGTTTTACGGTACCTTGTCACCGTTTGGGACCGTTTTGCCATGACGGTGGCCGTTGGTGTCTTTGGTAGACACGGGGCCACCCAAGACCTAGCCCTGAGAGGGAGATGGTCGGAGTGGCCGGGGAGAGTGCATGGCAAAGGAAGGGTTTCGTCGGAATACTTTGGTCCACCCGAATGGGAGTACGAGGCCAGGTATTCCGTAGTGTGGGTAAAGTGAGCTACCTCTATAGAGTGTATTTAACCTATCGATAGCCGCGCCCTCGGTTATGGACAAGACTCGGGAGTAAGTCACACCATGGATCAACTTTTATAATTAATCTTGCAAACTAGTAATTGTTGTGATGCATTGTTTCGTGGTGAGCCTTGAACACTCGAGGTGTTCATGAGTGATTGGTTTGAGGTGTGACCCCGGCATGGTCACCGTTTGGTTACGAGGTAACCGTCTGGTAAGCGAGTCCGTGTGACTCGGTGCGCTGTTTGGTTGCATTGTATAGCTTTGCATTTGTAGTAATTTCTTGCATTAATTTAACTTGATTAATTATCATGATATTGTCTGTCCTCGTGCTTATGTTTGTTGTGAGCTTGCAAGTACATTCAATGTACTGACCTAACGTGTCATGCCAGCTTTCAGGCAAGTTGATTCGCATCAGAGCGCATCTCGTGTCTAGGCTGTATCCACGTCGGTGTCCCTGTGCCATGGAGTTCCGCTATGTCGTTATTCCACTGCCGCGTAGTTACGTGTGATCGAGGCCCCAGCCATGTTCATTAAATAATGTACATACTGTCCAACAGCACCGTGTGTGTCGCTTGGCCTTGAATCTCGATGTAATATCAGACCTTTGTACCACGCTAGTATCAATAAAGCGGTTATTTCTATACCATGTTGTTGTGTATTGCCAGAATACTCGATCTCTGGGCTGGCAATGCAGGGTAAACCAGTTGCTCTGAGCTGGGGTGCCACATGGGGGAGCAGATCCCCATGGTGACTGGCGATGGGGGCCATGTTCAGTTTGGCCCCCATCCGGATACGGTTCCGGAGACCTATACGGCTCCGGAGTCCGGCGTGCAGCCTCCTTTGAAAGAAGGAGGTGTGCATATCCCACCGGTGACCTCTGTCCAACCAGGGGTACCGGACAATCTTCTGGAAGCGCTACGAGGCGCTTCCATTGTGGAGGAACACCGTATCCCTATGGGTACAGTGTGGCGACCAGACCTCAGACGGTCAAGTCTCTGTGCATCAGTGTCATCCTTGGATCAGCAATGCTGACATGCACAGTACTCGAAGGATTTATAACAGAGTAGCAATCACACACTTATTACATCGAATGTCTCAAAAGAGAACTTAATACAATAAATATGGTAGACAGTACCACCTACAACCCCTACATCTGCTAGTCTACCACTGTAAGAGTTCACACAACTTAATCAACTATGCTAGAGCCCATAATAGCTTGTGGCTGCACACGGAAGTTTCTAGCATGAATAATCTCATGATCCCTTTGAGCCTGGGTGGCGGTCCATAAAAAAAACAGGCAATCGCTGGAATACCTAGGTGCCTCAATCCACCCAGATGTGTGTTTAAGTAGCCACCTTAAATTGAACCATTAATTAACAATCTCACATCTGTCATGGATACACTCACCCAATCCACGTCTACTAGCATAGCATAGCAATATAAGCAAACGTAGAAGTAACTCCCAAGGGTTTGGTAATAAACAGGGCAATAGGTTCTACCTCATCAGCTACTTCCCAACCCAAAATTTAATCAAATCCTAATCATGCAATTGTTTGAGGATTGATCTAATGCAATAAAACTGGGTATGAAAAGAGGTATGATCAAAGTGTTACTTGCCTTGCTGATGATCCATGAAACCTAGGGATTCGAAGTAGCAATCGGCGCACTCCGGGTACTCTATCACAAACAAACAAGCATACAATAAGTACTCGTCTAATGCATAGGTAAAACTCAAATAAGAGATCTAACCAGAAAGTTCAACTTAAGAACTCCGGTTTGCAAAAAGAATCAAATCAAACGAAGCAACGAAAGTCAAACGGCGAAAGAAACAAGCTTCGTTTACTAATCTGGACCTAAGTCAAATTTTACAGTAGAAAAAACTTGTTTGAGTTGGTTAAACAGAAAGAGGGTTTCGAGACGAAACTCTAGGCGCTTGAATCGCCTGATTCTGACAAACGAGTGAAAGTTAAACCAAACCGAAAAACAGATTGGAAATCGCGATCAGAAATAATCGCGGAAAATCCGAGAAAAAGAAAAACTGACGAACAGTTTAACGAACGGACGCTCGTTAACTGCAACTAAACGATGAACGCGTTCGTTAAAATGAACGAACGAGCAAACGCTCGCTAAATAAGAAAACAAAAAAAACAAAACAAAACCGATCTAAAAAAACCTAGGGTTTTCTAAAAAAAACTGAATTGGTTTTCTTTAGAAAACCAGGCGGCTGGCAGCTACCTCGGCTCGGGGCTCCGGCGAAGTCCGGCGGCCCCGGCGGGGCGACGGGAGGCGGCATGGGGCGGCGTGGCTGCGGGCGTCGTCGGCGGCTGCTTTCCCGGCGGCGGCGACGACCTTGGTCGGCGGGGCGGCTCGGCGGTGGTGCGGCTCCGGCGGCGGGGCTGCGGGTTCGGTGGCGGGGTGAGGGGCAGCAGCGGCTATTTAAGGAGGGGGCGCGGCTTGGGGAAGGGGGCGCCTCGGGAGGCGTGCTCCTCCCGGACTCGGGCGATGGGAGCGGTCTCTGATCCGGAGATGGCGGCGGGAGGTGGTGGCGCGGGCGAGCCGGCCTGGTTCGGCTGGGCTTCGGCCCAGTCGGGCGCGCGGGAGTTTTTTTTAAAACAATTCCGCCGAAACTGAGAAAAATTCTAGAAAATAAAATAAAAATCTAAAAATGCCAAAATAAAATTTTCACCGTCTGAATAAAATATTTAGAACAAGATGAACATTTTCCTGGCCCTAAAATGCAATTTTGAAAAACGTGCAATTTTCCTAAATTCAAATAAAATAGCAAAACTCCAAATAAAATAAGATTTGATTTTTTTATTAAATCCTCAATATTTCTTATTTTTGGGAAAGTCATTTTATTCCCTCTCTTTTATTTTTATAAATGAAATAATTGAAGATAAAATAAATAAAATCAAATGATCCTATTTTCAAAATTTGAGAAAACCCAAATATGAAAATAACGAAATCCCCAACTCTCTCCGTGGGTCCTTGATTTGCGTAGAATTTCTAGGATCAAACCAAAAATGCAATAAAATATGATATGCAATGATGATCTAATGTATAACATTCCAAATTGAAAATTTGGGATGTTACAAACCTACCCCCCTTAAGATGAATCTCGCCCTCGAGATTCGGGTTGGCTAGAAAATAGGTGAGGGTGGTCCTTCCGTAGATCTTCCTCTCGCTCCCAGGTGGCTTCATCCTCGGTATGGTGGCTCCACTGAACTTTGCAAAACTTGATAACCTTGCTGTGGGTGACTCGGCTGGCATACTCAAGAATCTTGACTGGTTTCTCCTCATAAGTCAAATCACTATCCAACTGAATCGCCTCCAGTGGCACTGTATCTCTGAGCGGTATATCAGCCATCTCTGCGTGGCACTTCTTCAACTGGGAAACGTGGAACACATCGTGAACTCCTGACAATCCTTCGGGTAATTCCAACTCGTAAGCTACTTCTCCCATACGCTCCAAAACTTTGTATGGTCCTACAAAACGTGGCGCTAACTTTCCCTTAACTCCAAAGCGCTTAACTCCCCGAAGTGGAGATACATGAAGATAAACTCTGTCTCCGATTTCGTAAACTGTCTCCTTACGTTTTGAATCCGCATAGCTCTTCTGTCTGGATTGGGCTACCTTGAGCCTATCGTGAATCAACTTCACCTTCTATTCAGACTCCTTAATCAAATCTAGTCCAAACAACTGGCGGTCTCCAACTTCGTCCCATAACAATGGTGTTCTACACCTCCTTCCGTACAAAGCTTCGAAAGGGGCCATCTTCAAACTGGATTGATAACTGTTGTTGTAAGAGAACTTTGCATATGGCAAGTTATCGCCCAACTAGATCCATAATCTAGCGCACAAGCTCTCAGCATGTCCTCTAGAATCTGATTGACTCTCTCGGTCTGTCCATCTGTCTGTGGATGAAAGGCTGTACTGAATTCTAGCCTGGTACCCAAAGTTTCATGTAACTAATGCCAGAACTTTGAGGTAAACTGGGTTCCTCTATCTGATACAATGCTCCTCGGAACTCCATGCAGACATACGATTCTGGTCATGTATATCTTTGCCAACTTAGCACTGGTGTAAGTGGTCTTCACTAGGATGAAATGAGCTACCTTTGTCAAACGATCGACTACAACCCATATTGAGTCATAGCCTGAACGAGTCCTGGGCGATCCCGTGATAAAATCCATGCCTAGTTTATCCCACTTCCATTCGGGTATCGGCAATGGCTGTAGCAATCCTGCTGGCTTCTGATGCTCTGCCTTCACTCTCTGACATACATCACAAACTACTACATACTCCGCAATATCCTTCTTCATTCCGGTCCACCAGAAAGTATCCTTCAAATCCAAATACATCTTGGTATTTCCTGGGTGAATCGAATACGGCGAGTCATGAGCCTCCTGCAGAATCAACTTCCTGATCTCCGGGTCATTAGGCACATAAACGCGGTCCTCAAACCATAAGGTATCGTGCTCATCCTCACGAAATCCCTTGGCTTTTCCTTTGCTCATCCTTTCCTTTATTCCGGCAATCTCCTTGTCTGTCTTCTGAGCTTCCCTGATCTTATCCATCAGAGTAGACTGTATCTCCAATGCTACAACATAGCCTCTCGGAACTATTTCCAAACATAGCTCGCGAAGATCCTCGGCTAATTCCTTCGTTAACTCTCTGGTCATGAGTGTGTTGACATGGCTCTTGCGGCTCAACGCATCTGCTACTACGTTAGCCTTTCCGGGGTGATAATGCAATCTCATATAATAATCCTTTATGAGCTCCAACCATCTCCTTTGCCTGAGATTCAACTCCTTCTGCGTGAAGATGTATTTCAAACTCTTGTGATCCGTGTACACCTCAAAGTGGTTTCCGATGAGAAAATGTCTCCATGTCTTCAACGCATGTACTACGGCTACTAACTCCAAATCATGCGTAGCGTAATTCATCTCATGGGGTTTAAGCTATCGTGAAGCATATGAAACAACTCTTCCTTCTTGCAGAAGCACTGCTCCAAGTCCTCGACGAGAAGCGTCGCAGTATACTTCATAATCCTTGCGCTGATCTGGCAGAATCAACACTGGTGATGTAACCAAACGTTTCTTCAACTCTTGGAAACTAGCTTCACATTCCTCAGTCCAGTTGAACTTGGTGTCCTTCTTCAACAGCTCCGTCATGGGCTTAGCAATCCTCGAGAAATTCTCAATGAATCTCCGGTAGTATCCTGCAAGTCCAAGAAAACTCCGGATCTCTCCAACTGATGTGGGTGATTCCCAGTTTGTCACAGTGTCAACTTTGGTGGGGTCTACTACTATTCCTTCTCCGGATATAACATGTCCGAGGAATCCAACTTCCTTCAACCAAAACTCACATTTGCTGAACTTGGCGTATAACTGATGTTGTCTGAGATTCTCAAGTACCAAACGCAAATGTTCCTTATGCTCCTCTTCATTCTTGGAGTAGACCAAAATATCATCAATGAACACCACGACGAACTTATCCAAAAACTCCATAAACACCTTGTTCATCAGGTTCATGAAATAGGCAGGTGCGTTAGTCAGACCAAATGACATAACAGTATACTCGTACAGCCCATACCTAGTGGTAAAAGCCGTCTTAGGTATATCCTGCTCTCGAATCTTCAACTGATGGTATCCTGACCGCAGATCGATCTTGGAAAATTCCTTAGCTCCTTGTAAGCGGTCAAACAGATCATTGATCATCGGCAGTGGGTACTTGTTTTTGATGGTCACTTCATTCAGTCCTCGATAATCAACAACCATCCTTAATGATCCATCCTTCTTCTCCACTAGAAGCACTGGCGATCCCCAAGGTGAAGAACTTGGGCGAATATAGCCTTTATCCAGCAACTCCTTAATCTGCTTCTTAATCTCCTCTAAATCCTTTGCAGGCATCCTGTACGGTCTCTTAGATATTGGCCCTGTGCCTGGCAAAAGCTCAATCAAACACTCAATGTCTCTATTCGGTGGCATGCCTGGCAACTCCTCTGGAAATACGTCAGGGAAATCCTTCACCACTGGTACTTCCTCCTGTACAACTCCTGATAAAGAATTCACCTGAGTCCTCTTCGGCACATGCCGGGATACATACTTGATCCTTCTTCCTTCTGGGGTGGTAAGCAAAAATCGACTTACTAGCGCATTCAATGTTCCCTTCATACTTCGATAACCAACCCATGCCTAATATCACATCCAGTCCTTGCGATTCCAATACTATTAGGTCCGAGGGAAACACGTAGTTACCAATCCTTAATGGTAACCGATCACACCATAGACTAGCCATATACTCTGCTCCTGGCGAGGTTACTAACATGGGTGACCTAAGGGCTTGGGTTGGCAATTTATACTTATCCACAAATCCCCTTGATATGTATGAATGCGATGCACCAGTATCAAAAAGAACGAGTGCAGTAAATGACTTAACCAAAAACTTACCTATTACTGCATCTGGCTGGGCTTCAACCTCCTCCACGCTAACGTGGTTCACATGTACTTTGTTGAAAGGGTTGGGCTTCTTCCCAGAGCTTCCATTGCCATTTCCATTCTTAGCTTCAGGACACTCATTAGCATAATGTCTAGTCTTCTGGCACTTGTAGCAAGTGACTTGGCTTAGATCTCTCTTAGCTGGGGTCGATGGGTTGGTACGGTTCTGTCCGTTGCTTCCTCCATTCCCATTAACATCCTTGGGTCCACTATGGTTGTGCGAACCTCCTGCTCCATGGGTATGCTAAAAAGGTCCTCCCGAATTCGGGGTAAAACGTGGCTTATGATGAGCTCCAGAATTGTACTTCCCTTGTCCATACTTCCTCTTGCGGCTTTCAATCTGCTGCTGCTTCCCTTCAATCATGAGAGCTCTATCTACCAACTCCTGGTAGTTGTTGAAGGTTGCTACCATCAACTGCATGCTCAGCTCATCATTTAGCCCTTCCAGAAACTTCTCCTGCTTGGCTGCATCTGTAGCAACGTCATCTGGGGCATAACGTGCTAACTTACTAAAGTCCTCCACATACTGGCCTACGGTGCGTCCTCCTTGGCGTAAGTTGCGAAACTCATGCTTCTTCATGGCCATAGCTCATGCTGAAACATGGGCAGTACGGAAAGCTTGCTGAAACTGGTCCCATGTGACAGTGTCGATGGGGTGAGTGGCTGTGTAATTCTCCCACCATGATGCTGCGGGTCCATCAAGCTGATGTCGGCAAAACACACTCTCTCCGCATCTGTGCATCCTGTAGTGGTCAACTCCCTTCCAACTTTGCGGAGCCAATCATCTGCAACAATCGGCTCGGTGCTACTGGAATACACCGGCGGATTTAGCCTCAAGAAACGGGTCAAATGATCAACAGGTGGTGGTGGTGGTGGGTTGTTGTTGTTGCCTTGGTTCTGTACTAGTGCTTGCATCAAGACATTCTGCTGCTGAATAAACTGAGTGATCTCCGGTGGGAAAACAAATCCGGTGTCGCGTCTCGGAGGCATCTGATGGGTTTAGAAAAGATGAGAATTTAGAATAGAATGAGGTCTAGAGAGAAAACACTACCCATATGCACATGAGACAAACACAATCAATATCACTCAAATCAATTCAAACAAGGCATACAATCGATCTAACTATCGTCACAAAGTGCTCGGACTATACTATATACATGGGGGAATACTACTACTGATTATGGTGGTCTACTAGAAATTTTGATCGGTCGAAGACTCCATGATATCTGCTCCAGCTTCATCAACAAAGTAATCTTCACTGGGGTCCGAGTCGGTGTCGTCGATGATGATGTAGTTATCCGGGCAAGCGCAATCATCGTCTTCTCCTCCTGGTGCTGGGTCTCCCATGAATACTCCGATCTTCTTTTCCAGGTCGTCATTCTTCTCCACCAGTGCGACGATTTCGTCCATATAATCCTCGCGTGTAGCCTTGAGTTCTTCCTCCAGCTCCGCGATCTTGGTCAATGCCTTCTTCAGATCTATCATGCCTGTGCACATTTGGTTCTCCTGGCGACGAATGTGCTGGTTTTGCTCCTGGATGAAAGCTGCAATTGATCTATCCTTCTTGGTACTGATAATCTCCCATTGCTCATCTCGGCACCCACAAATCTGGTAAATGGTATCCTTAAGCTCCTTGTGGTAAACTTCTCCAATGCGTCCCATGGTGATGTGGGCTGCCATGCTCTTTCCTAGACTCCAGGTTGGTGCATCAAAGGAAAACTCTATGGGCTCGGTGACGGGCATGAACGTCCTTCCTGGAACTTGAACTTGAATCATCCAACGCTCCTCTTCTGGTAGTGTGGCGTTGTAGGTTCCGGTGAAGCTTGGTATTCCGATGTTTAGGTATCTAGCGACTTCCTTCAAGTGGCGTCCAAAGGGTGTATCTTCATCTGGTTGCATGAACTTGTTCCTGGCATCCGCCATCCTAAAAGAGTGGAAAATGGAGAGGAGTCAGAAATGAGAAGATAATATTGATCTAGGGTTTAAGCTTAGTGGTCGTGTCCTACAGTGAGCGTGTGCTCTGATACTATCTTGTGGCGACCAGACCTCAGACTGTCAAGTCTGTGTGCATCAGTGTCATCCCTGGATCAGTAATGCTGACACGCACAGTACTCAAAGGATTTATAACAGAGTAGCAATCACACACTTATTACATCGAATGTCTCAAAAGTGAACTTAATACAATAAATATGGCTTAAGGCCATCTAAAAATGATAACAACGGAAGACTTGGAAGATAATCGAGTCCATCAACTCCAACGGCATCACTGAGTACAGAACCACGACCTAAAGCACCTTACTCGTCGTCTGGAAAGTCTGCAACATGAAACGTTGCAGCCCGAAAACGGGTCAGCACATGGAATATGCTGGCAATGTAACACATAGAGAGTAATGAACAGAAGAATGTTATACTACATGCATATTTAGCTGGTGAAAAGCTCTATGGTTACAGTTTTGCGAAAAGCCAATTTTTCCCTAATGCAAAGGAATACATTTTATTTAACTATCATGGTGGTTGTTAAACATTGAGGATGGGTGACACCATCTCAATCCCAATTAAGTTTCAACATTAATCCCAACAAAATTAATTAAAGTAACATGATGAGATTCACATGATAATCCAAGTACTAGATACTCAAGTTGTCCATAACCGGGGACACGGCTAACCATGATTAGTTTATACACTCTGCGGAGGTTTGCGCACTTTTCCCCACAAGACTCGATCTCCTCCGTTGGGATTCTCGCACTACATGATGTTTGAGAAACGGATGACCGAGAGATAGTCTTTCAGAAGCGTTTGCACCATACGATCGGGTAGACAGTACCACCTACAACCCCTACATCTGCTAGTCTACCACTTTAAGAGTTCACACAACTTAATCAACTATGCTAGAGCCCATAATAGCTTGTGGCTGCACACGGAAGTTTCTAGCATGAATAATCTCATGATCCCTTTGAGCCTGGGTGGTGGTCCATAAAAAAACAGGCAATCGCTGGAATACCTAGGTGCCTCAATCCACCCACATGTGTGTTTAAGTAGCCACCTTAAATTGAACCATTAATTAACAATCTCACATCTGTCATGGATACACTCACCCAATCCACGTCTACTAGCATAGCATAGCAATATAAGAAAACGTAGAAGTAACTCCCAAGGGTTTGGTAATAAACAGGGCAATAGGTTCTACCTCATCAGCTACTTCCCAACCCAAAATTTAATCAAATCCTAATCATGCAATTGTTTGAGGATTGTTCTAATGCAATAAAACTGGGTATGAAAAGAGGTATGATCAAAGTGTTACTTGCCTTGCTGATGATCCGTGAAACCTAGGGATTCGAAGTAGCAAGCGGCGCACTCCGGGTACTCTATCACAAACAAACAAGCATACAATAAGTACTCGTCTAATGCACAGGTAAAACTCGAATAAGAGATCTAACCAGAAATTTCAACTTAAGAACTCCGGTTTGCAAAAAGAATCAAATCAAACGAAGCAACGAAAGTCAAACGGCGAAAGAAACAAGCTTCGTTTACTAATCTGGACCTAAATAAAATTTTACAGTAGCAAAAACTTGTTTGAGTTGGTTAAACAGAAAGAGGGTTTCGAGACGAAACTCTAGGCGCTTGAATCGCCTGATTCCGACAAACGAGCGAAAAGTTAAACCAAAACCAAAAACAGATCGGAAATCGCGATGAGAAATAATCGCAGAAAATCCGAGAAAAAGAAAAACTGACGAACAGTTTAACGAACGGACGTTCGTTAACTATAAATAAATGATGAACGCGTTCGTTAAAACGAACGAACGAGCGAACGCTCGCTAAATAAGACGCTCGCTAAATAAGAAAACCGAAAAAAAAACAAAACCGATCTAAAAAAACCTAGGGTTTTCTAAAAAAAACCGAATCGGTTTTCTTCAGAAAACCGGGCGGCGGGCGGCGGGGCTGCGGGCGTCGGCGGCGGGGCTGCGGGCGTCGGCGGCGGCGGCGGCTTTCCCGGCGGCGGTTGCGACCTTGGGCGGCTAGGCGGCTCGGCGGTGGTGCGGCTTCGACGGCGGGGCGGGTTCCGGCGGCGGGGCTGCGGGTTCGGTGGCGGGGTGAGGGGCGGCGGTGGCGGCTATTTAAGGAGGGGGGGGGGGCGGCGCGGCGCGGCTTGGGGAAGGGGGCGCCTCGGGAGGCGTGCTCCTCCCGGACTCGGGCGGCGGCGGCGGTCTCCTATCCGGAGACGGCGGCGGGAGGCGGTGGTGCGGGCGGGCCGGCCTGGTTCGACTGGGCTTCGGCCCAGTCGGGCGCGCGGGAGTTTTTTTTAAAACAATTCCGCCGAAACTGAGAAAAATTCTAGAAAATAAAATAAAATTCTAAAAATGCCAAAATAAAATTTTCACCGTCTAAGTAAAATATTTAGAACAAGATGAACATTTTCCTGGCCCTAAAATGCAATTTTGAAAAACGTGCAATTGTCCTAAATTCAAATAAAATAGCAAAACTCCAAATAAAATAAGATTTGATTTTTTATTAAATCCTCAATATTTCTTATTTTTGGGAAAGTCATTTTATTCCCTATCTTTTATTTTTATAAATGAATAATTGAAGATAAAATAAATAAAATCAAATGATCCTATTTTCAAAATTTGAGAAAACCCAAATATGAAAATAACGAAATCCCTAACTCTCTCCGTGGGTCCTTGAGTTGCGTAGAATTTGTAGGATCAAACCAAAAATGCAATAAAATATGATATGCAATGATGATCTAATGTATAACATTCCAAATTGAAAATTTGGGATGTTACATACGGTGATTGAGAGGGTTCAGTCCGTCAAGAACGGACTGACCGAAGCCTCCAGCGTCCTGCTGACAGGTTTTGAGGTAAGCGACACAAAAGATAAAATCCCAATATAGACTATAGCCCCTGAGACACTGTCCGGTGTTCGGAAAGCAAGGCCGGACAGAGGATCAATTCATTTTTGCAGGAAACTAACTAAATGTGTCTTATATGAATGAGCAGGCGTCGTTGCTGGCCGTGATCTCACACACTGCCGAAGTCTCCGAAATAAAGCAGAGACTGGGGCGGTCCGAGGAGGAGCTCGGCCAGGCGAGGAAGCAGCTAGAAGACCAGCAAGGTATGTAATGACTCGCTATATATTCGGAAAGAATAAATGATGTGTATTGACCGTAGTGTCATGATATGTGTAGGAGCAATGATCGAGCTCGAGGCCCTAAAAAGGCCCTGGTGTCGGTGTCAAAACCGGCGGATCTCGGGTAGGGGATCCCGAACTGTGCGTCTAAGGCGGATGGTAACAGGAGGCAGGGGACACAATGTTTACCCAGTTTCGGGCCCTCTCGATGGAGGTAATACCCTACTTCCTGGTTGATTGATCTTGATGATATGAGTATTACAACAGTTGATCTACCACGAGATCGTAGAGGCTAAACCCTAGGAGCTAGCCTATGATTATGATTGTTGTTGTCCTACGGACTAAACCCTTCGGTTTATATAGACACCGGAGGGGGCTAGGTTACACAGAGTTAGTTACAAGGGAGGAGATCTACATATCTGAATTGCCAAGCTTGCCTTTCACGCAAAGGAGAGTCCCACCCGGACACGGGACGAAGTCTTCAATCTTGTATCTTCATAGTCCAACAGTCCGGCCAAAGTATATAGTCCAGCTGTCCGAGGACCCCCTAATCCAGGACTCCCTTAGTAGCCCCCGAACCAGGCTTCAATGACGATGAGTCCAGTGCGCAGATTGTCTTCGGTATTGCAAGGCGGGTTCTTCTCCAAATTCCAAATACCTGTCGAGTAGTGTTCGGCTTCCCATGAATGTTGCACTCCTTGGCTTCCGTGCCTAATAATGGCTATCTTCCATGTGTCGAGCGAATGCGAGAAGTCGGGGCATTTTTACACTTGCCACCCTAACCCTGTGAGCAATCATCTATTTAAAGAGACGGGGATCCCCAGATTCAGATCACACCATCCTCCCACAGCGAGTATCCATCGGAGCGCGCCCGGAAAAGTCCATCCCATCATGGTCGGCCATCGCAACTCCTCCTCTTGCTCCCGTAGCACTAAGCCAGGCAATTGGAAGAAGTGTTCCGTCCCCCACAGCCAATTAGTGGAGTTATAGACCCAGGGGTTTCTCCCTCCAGCGTATATGGTCCCCGTCCAAGCCGGACTAGCCACTTACAACGGCGGGGAGCAAGCGGAGAGCTTTCCCAACCCATCCATGGCGGAGCGGGTATGCCTTGTCCCTTACTTATTAAGAGGACTTGGATTTCCAATCCATCCGTTCCTCCGCGGGCTCCTTGAGTTCTACGGCCTCCAGCTGCATAACTTTACTCCCGCCTCCATATTACACATCGCTGGCTATGTCACCCTTTGCAAGCTGTTTTTGGGCTGCGAAGCTCATTTCGAGCTATGGAAGAGGCTATTCTGCCTCGTACCCCATACACAGGAGGGGTCAATATATCAAGTGGGCGGAGCCGAGATATGGTGCATCGCCGGGACCGGATACCTGTCCGGTACTCCGAAGAAGACATCCAAAGACTGGCCTTCAGAGTGGTTTTATATGGAGGACGTACCCCTTCCGGACCCTATTCGGATGGGCCTTCCTGAGTTCAATAACGCCCCTTTGAAGGAATGCCGCAGTTGGCGCCTCGGAGCCCCCAGGAGGAAGATAACAGAGAGGTCCTTTACCTGATGGGCCGGATAAAAACGCTGGCCAAATTAGGATTGACAATAATTGAGGTTATGTCAATATGTATAATGCGGGGGGTGCAGCCAGTTCAATATCAGGGACAACCCATGTGGCACTTCAATGGAGAAGACGATGCCACCCGCTGCGGTCGTAAAGGTCCGTACTCCGTCGTTGCTCTAGAGAAAATACTGTCCGATTTCTATAAAGGAGAGGAAGAGGAGTTCATCCGCATTAAGCCACGGGATGGATTCTCCATGTACAACGCCCCAAACTGGGTGAGCTGCTACTTTTTACTCCAGACCTTCCCGCATTCTTCTTCATAGGTATTTACCTTGCTATTTCATCGCAGGAACTGCGAAAAGCTGTGAGGGAGGTCCACAGCCCGTATCCACAACTAGAGGACCCTGACCGGGCCCTCGACCCCGGACTCGAAGAAGATCCGGACACATTTGTGGAGCTTATCGACATGACGTTCTATCAGTTAAGCTGCGACGGTGCCTTGGTGGCCATCATAGCCGATTATCCTGGACTGGTCCCTGCATCGCATGTAAGTAAAACCGAAGTCCCAACTTCCGAGAAGGGTCCCTTTTTTGCACTTCACCTACCACACACATATGGTGTCTTACAGGGAAGGCCCTCGGGACGCCACGCCGAACCTGCAGTGACTCACCAACAAGGGGCACCGAAACTGGGTAGGCTTAAAAGGAAGGTGGTCAGGACTGAGACGCCGTCGCAGAGGTATGAAAAAGAACCCTGCTTCATGGTTGTCGTCTTGAAAATATAATGAGGTCCATGGTTCCTGGCAGGAAAAACGCTCACCGGACCGTATCCGGAGAGCCTGCCGGCCACGCCTCCACCAGCCGGGCTCCAGAGCCGGACTTAGAGGCAGATGCTAACGTGGGGACAACACCGGATGTTCCTCCTACAAAGGATGCGGATATGTTGTCCGCTATGAATTCCGAAGTGGAGAGTGCCATGAATCACAGGCCTCGCCAGGCCGTGCTCCGCGACCCTTGTTTCTCTGAAGAGGCGTTCGATGCCTTCAACTCAGGAGACGCGTACATCCGAGCTGCTCAAAATGGTCTTGCCAGAGCCACGGAAAAGTATGTAAAGGATATACGGGTAAGAAAATCTGATAATTATGTATATCAGTAGCTCCTAAGACTTGAAACAGTTGACACAACTGATTTAAGGATCATTATTTGCGTAGGTTCTTACGGAGAAGAATACACAGTTGGCTCAAGAGCTGGAGGAGTGCAAAGCCCAGCAACGGGCCACAGTTGCCGCAATGGAGTCCGAGAAGGCCCCATCGGGTAACACTTGTTTCTATCAAAAAGGATGACATGAACCGGTTAGTATGCGGCATGCATGCAAATTTAACAAAAGATTCTGCAGATGATCCCGGAGTGAATCCGAAGGTCATACGGGGGGATGAGCAACAGGCTCAACGAGAGCTAAAGGCTGGCGAGCGCGTACTTACACAGGTTAGGCGGGAGAAAAATAATCTCCAAGATGCCAATACCCGACTGGGCGTTGAACTGAAAGATGTTCGGGCCCAGCTTGCTGACTCCGTAAAGGAGAATAAGAGGCTTCGACGCGGCATTTTTAGTAAGTGCTTGAACGAACTTTTATAGAGTTTGGCGAAGAAACCGGCTAACAGAGTTATATCTGTAGGTATGCTGACGGGTCGTCCCGCAGAGGAGATGCCCGGGTCTGCAGGTGATCTTCTGCCAGAGCTCTCACAACTGCACGAACAAGTTCGGCAGGTGATGCAGGCATTGTCCAGGCCTTGTGGCCATCCGCCTCCCTGCCAGGAGGCATGGGGGAGCTCGTAGAGATGCTCAAGGGAGCACGGCGACGCTTCTGATTATGGAAGATATCTGCCTGTCGACAAGGTGCAAGGGAAGCCTGGTCCATAGTGTAGACTCGATATACCAAGGCTGACCCGAACCATATGGCTGAAGCCGGACCTGTGGGGTTGGACGGGAAAGAGATCCCCGTCAGTTTGGTGTATGACCAGGTGAAATTAGACACAAAGTATTCCCAACAGGATTGTAGGCTAGACAACCTGTTGGATGGTATAGAAGAAGAATTTAGTCAGTCTAAATGACTGTGTACTTCAAGTGACATATATTGTCCCTAGCCGGATTGTAAATCATTTGTCATGGCGGACCTTTTCGCTTCGACCTCCAGACCCGACAGTCCGGAGTGTATCCGAATACCCGCTCAGTTATGTAAAAACCGGGGTACGCGTGGAAACTAGGCGTAGGGGTCATAAGTGCTTGAACAGACAAGTACCCAACTAGCTATCTTATATTACATGGATAGTAAGAAACATCTTCCAGGGAGAATAGTTCCGTTAAGGGTTCCTTTCCCTGGGTATGCATGCATTAATGTGCATGCCCGAACTGCGAAAAGAGACGCAGGATATAAACATCTGGGGGCTTGTATTAAAATAATTAAAAGTCATCTTTTGTTCACCGACCGAATATTCCCTTAAGAACGCTAGCTTTTGGCTTCACCCAGTCGGAGGTACACATCTGGCTGACCCGGCAATAACAATCGCAGAGGTGCTCCCCTTATGCCCTAGCCGAATTAACGGGAACATAGGGCATAAACACAAGAGCCAGGCAACCCAGCTTGGCCAAAACTTAAGTCATATCGATGCAGACAATGGCGAAGAAAAGGTACATGTGGAAAAGTAACACATGTGCGGGGGGCATAGAGCCCGGAACATAGTTATATTAAGCTTCTTTATAAGAAGCCCCCAGGTATAATGAGCATGCGTAGCGCGTCAAGATTGTGTAGTCAAGACACATTTTAACCTTTTGAGACCGTGAAGAAAAAGGGAAGAAAGAAAGCAAAGACAGGTAACAGATATATATATATATATATATATATATATATATATATATATAAAATTGACGGAGGTAAGGAGACGGACACAGAGTCCGGCACTAGGCGTAAAACCTTCGGAGTCTGGCCGCGTTCCATGGGTTTGGCTCGAGTCGATTGTCCGATGCATCCCGCAGACAGTACACTCCACCGGTCAGAACTTTGTCAATAATGAAGGGACCTTCCCATTTGGGCTTGAGCTTGTCCTTTTTCTTCTCTGGTAGGCGTAGAACGAGTTCGCCAAGTTATAAGTTTTGGCCCGTACTTCTCTACTTTGATACCGTCGAGCCTGTTGCTGATAGAATGTGGAACGGGCTTTTGCCACATCACGCTCCTCCTCCTCCAGGGCATCCAAACTGTCCTGCCGATCAAGCTCGGCTTCTTTCTCTTCGTACATGCGCACTCGAGGTGAGTCATGAATGATGTCGCAGGGCAGTACCGCCTCTGCGCCGTACACCATAAAAAACGGTGTGTATCCGGTAGTGCGATTCGGCATGGTCCGCAGCCCCCATAGTACGGAGTCGAGCTCCTCAACCCAGTGCGTATCTGATTCCTTCAAGGATCGCACTAATCTAGGTTTAATGCCACTCATAATGAGACCATTTGCTCGCTCGACTGGACCGTTTGTTTGGGGGTGATAGACGGAGGCATAATCGAGCTTAATGCCCATGTTGCCGCACCAAGTTTTTACCTCGTCGGCTGTAAAGTTCGAGCAGTTATCGGTGATGATGGTGTGGGGGACGCCGTAACGGTGTACAACCCCGGATATGAAGTCTATCACTGGTCCGGACTCGGCCATTTTAACTGGTTTGGCTTCTATCCATTTGGTGAATTTATCCACCATGACCAATAGGTACTTTTTCTTATGGCTTCCTCCTTTAAGGGGTCCAACCATATCAAGCCCCCAGACCGCGAAGGGCCAAGTAATGGGGATTGTTCGGAGAGCAGTAGGTGGCAGATGGCTTTGGTTTGCAAAAAGCTGGCAACCGACGCAACGTTGGACGAGGTCCTGTGCGTATGCTCGGGCCGTCGGCCAGTAAAAACCTGTACGGAAGGCCCTGCTTACAAGGGCCCGAGCTGCGGCGTGGTGGCCGCCGAGTCCAGCATGAATTTTTGCCAAAAGTTGCCGTCCTTCCTCTTCGGAGATGCACCTTTGAAGTACTCCCGTCACGCTTTTCTTATAAAGCTCTCCCTCGTGGACCTTGTAGCATTTAGACCGCCGCACAATGCAACGTGCCTCGTTCGGGTCCTCAGGGAGTTCTTGCCTAGTTAGGTAGGCTAAGAAGGGTTTTGTCCACGGGGCGATGACAGCCATAATCACGTGGGCCGAAGGCGTTATTTCGGTGGCAGAGCCTCTGATTACGTCAGAGTGTTCGGTATCTGGCGTTGTGGCCGGGTTCAGACTATTGTTGCCGGTCTCACCTTCCCATACCACGGATGGCTTAAACAGCCTTTCCAAGAAGATATTAGGTGGGACAGGGTCGCGCTTAGCGCCGATGAGGGCGAGGATATCCGCCGCTTGATTGTTTTCTCGGACCACATGGTGGAATTCGAGCCCCTCGAACCGAGCTGACATTTTGAGGACGGTGTTGTGGTAAGCCGCCATTTTCGGATCCTTGGCGTTGAAGTCTCCATTTATTTGAGATATTGTGAGGTTCGAATCCCCACGCACCTCTAGGCGTTGAATGCCCATGGAGACTGCCATCCGGAGACCATGTAACAGGGCCTCATATTTTCTGCATTGTTGGAGTTTGTGTATAATATTTCGAGTACGTATTGGACTGTATCTCCGGTGGGGGATGTCAGCACGACGCCTGCCCCCAGACCAGCCCGCATTTTAGAGCCGTCAAAGTGCATGATCCAATTGGAGTACGCGCCGTACTCTTTAGGGAGTTCGGCTTCTATCCATTCGGCGACAAAATCAGCCAATACTTGTGACTTAATGGCTCGCCGTGGTTTGTATGTTATGTCAAACGGGAGGAGCTCAATAGCCCATTTAGCAATCCGGCCTGTGGCATCGCGGTTATTTATTATGTCGTTGAGTGGTACTTCGGAGGCCACCGTAATTGAACACTCTTGAAAGTAGTGTCGTAGTTTCCGGGATGCCATGAAGACCACGTATGCTATCTTTTGGTAATGTGGGTACCGTGATTTGCATGGAGTGAGGACAGTGGATACGTAGTATACCGGATTTTGAAGTGGGAACTTATGTCCGTCCGTCTCTCGTTCGACGACGAGCACTGCGCTTACAACTTGGTGTGTTGCCACTATATATAACAACATTGGTTCGCCGACATTTGGCGCGGCCAAGATTGGGTTGGTGGCCAAGACGGCTTTTATTTCTTCCAATCCGGCCGTGGCCGCATCCGTCCACTCGAAGTGTTCAGTGCGTCAAAGAAGGCGATAAAGAGGTAGTGCCTTTTCTCCCAATCGGGAGATAAAGCGGCTTAAGGCAGCCAATCATCCAGTTAATTTCTGAATTTGCTTGAGGTCTGTTGGGATAGCCAACTGTGACAGAGCTTGAATTTTAGCCGGATTTGCTTCAATTCCTCTATTGGAAATGATGAAGCCCAAGAGCTTTCCGGCGGGCACGCCGAAAACGCATTTTTCCGGATTGAGCTCGATGTCATATGTTCGGAGATTGTCGAACGTAAGCCTCAAGTCATCTATTAAAGATTCGATGTGTCTGGTTTTGACGACCACATCGTGTATGTATGCCTCCACTGTTTTGCCGATTTGTGTTTTCAGGCATGTCTGAATCATGCGTTGATAGGTTGCACCGGCGTTTTTGAGCCCGAAGGGCATGGTGTTAAAACAGAAGGGGCCGTATGGAGTGATAAATGCCGTTGTGGCTTGATCGGACTCCGCCATCTTAATTTGATGGTATCCGGAGTATGCGTCGAGGAAACACAATGAGTCGTGTCCTGCGGTAGCGCCGATGATTTGATCGATGCGGGGGAGGGGGGAAGGGATCCTTGGGGCAAGCCTTGTTAAGGTCCTTGAAATCGACACATAGGCGCCAAGATTTGTCCTTCTTTGGTACCATCACCAGGTTTGCTAGCCAGTCCGGATGTTTTATTTCTCTAATGAATCCGGCCTTGAGTAACTTGGCTAGCTCTTCTCCCATGGCTTGTCGTTTAGGCTTAGAGAAACGTCGAAGAGTCTGCTTGACCGGCTTGAATCCTTTTAGAATGTTAAGGCTATGCACGGCCAGCCTGTGTGGGATTCCTGGCATGTCTGAAGCATGCCAGGCGAAGATGTCTCAATTCTCGCGCAAGAACTCCCGCAGTGCGGCGTCCGTTGTGAGGTTCAGCTGTGCCCCGATGGATGCTGTTTTTGTAGGGTCCGTTGGGTGGACCTGGATTTTGACTATTTCGTCCACTGGTTTAAAAGAGGTGGACTTGGGTCTTTTGTTGAGTATCACGTCGTCCCTGTCCACTTTGGAGCGTAGCACAGTTAGTTCTTCGGCCGCAAGGGCTTCGGATAACGCCTCGAGGGCTAGTGCGGCGGTTTTATTTTTGGCGCGGAGTGCTATATCCGGATCACTAGCTAGAGTGATGATTCCATTGGGCCCGGGCATTTTGAGCTTCATGTACCCGTAATGGGGTATAGGTTGGAAGATCGTGAATGCCTCCCACCATAAAAGGGCGTGGTATCTGCTATTGAATGGGGCCACTTGGAATGTGATTTCTTCGGACCTATAATTCTCCGGCGTGCCGAATTCCACATCTAGTGTGATTTTTCCCGCACATCGTGCCTCCCGACTAGGGATGATTCCTCTGAAGGTCGTGCTGCTTTGCTCAATGTGGCTCTTGTCTATTTCCAATTTGCTAAGAGTTTCCTCGTAGATGAGGTTTAATCCACTGCCACCATCCATGAGCACTTTAGCAAGCCGGAAGCCGTCCACAATTGGACTAAGGACCAAAGCGGCTGGTGCTCGAGCTGTTCGGAATTGAGGTTCGTCACTCGCATTGAAGGTTATGGCCGTGTCGTTCCATGGATTTATTGCTGCAACGTGGCAGACTTCGGCAAGGTTGCGGAGTGCTCGCTTGCGCCTATTATTTGAGGCGAAGGTCTCGAAGACTGTCAATAATGTATTGTTATTTTCCACGGGATGGTGCTCTGTTGTATTGTTGCTGAGGTGATCCTCGCCGCTCTTGGCCACCTGCCGGAGTATCCAACATGCTCTAAGGCTGTGTGTTGGCATGGTATCCGCTGTACTATGAATTTTGCATGGCCCATTGAGCCATCCCTCCAATACAGTTCCACACCCTGTAGTGGGCTTTGGTTTCTTTGTAATTGGATCAGGTGACTTACGAGAGTACACCCTTTTAGTTCGGACGGGGGGTTAAGTGAGAGCCAGAGGATCCTAGAATTTTGTTTGGGTTTTCCAGGCGCTTTCCATCGCACAGTACTTCTGTACTATGCCCGCCAAGTCAGCGAAGTGTGCTATGTCACGGCGACTTATGGCGTTGAGGATTCCATTGTCCGTGCAATTTTTGCAAAAGAATGAAATTGCGTCTTCCTCGCGACAGTCCTTGACCTTGCTCATTACAAGGAGGAATCTGGCTCAATAGTGATGTACTGTCTCTTGGGGCTCTTGTCTAATGTGGGAAAGATCACTTATGTCTGGGTGGGTGGGTAGATTTAGGTCCAAACCCTGACCCGATCTGAGACCCAGGGGCGGAGGAGTTTCCGAGCTTGGCAGTTCGGGCTCCGGGATGTTGCCCAATAGTTCTGGCCCGTTGTCTGATTCTAGGTTTGAAGCTTGGGCCATGTCCTCCCATGGACAGGTATCTGGCTCGGAGAGCTCGGGAATCCGGACATAGTTTGTCCTCAAAATAGAGGAAGAATTGCTACATTGCTCCTCCACCACCGCTATCTGATGGGTGACCGGCGGAGAGTTAATCTCCCTTTGGTCGGGTTTAAGCCGGATCTGATCATAGTCCGTAGCGACTCCCAGGGCGGCGATGCGATCCAAGAGCTCGTTCAAGGAAGAGAGCTCTATTGGATCCATCTGCTCGGCGAATCCCGAGCCGACGTGGAGGCTGTTTTTGATGACCCGAGAAGTCATCATCGGCGCGACTGCCGAACGGGCGGTCATGACGAAGCCACCTAGTCGGGGAGTTTGGCCTACAGCCAGGGCTTCCCCCGAGGTAATGTTGTCCTTGACAACAAGACGAGCCATCAAGCCTTATCATGATGGCACAGTGGAACTCTCAATGAAAGCACCAATGTCGGTGTCAAAACCGGCGGATCTCGGGTAGGGGGTCCCGAACTGTGCGTCTAAGGCGGATGGTAACAGGAGGCGGGGGACACAATGTTTACCCAGGTTCGGGCCCTCTCGATGGAGGTAATACCCTACTTCCTGCTTGATTGATCTTGATGATATGAGTATTACAAGAGTTGATCTACCACGAGATCGTAGAGGCTAAACCCTAGGAGCTAGCCTATGATTATGATTGTTGTTGTCCTACGGACTAAACCCTCCGGTTTATATAGACACCGGAGGGGGCTAGGGTTACACAGAGTTGGTTACAAGGGAGGAGATCTACATATCCGAATTGCCAAGCTTGCCTTCCACGCAAAGGAGAGTCCCACCTGGACACGGGACGAAGCCTTCAATCTTGTATCTTCATAGTCCAATAGTCCGGCCAAAGTATATAGTCAGGTTGTCCGAGGGCCCCCTAATCCAGGACTCCCTCACCTGGCCGAAGCCAAGGAGAAAGCTGCCAAGGAGCAAGCCGCCCGTAAGAAGCTCAAGGCCAGGCTTAACAAGGTCCAGCAAGAGCTCCGAGATGCTGTGAAAAAATGCGAGACCTTGGAGTGTGATGTTTCGGCTCGAGAGACCGAACTCGCCAAGGCTCGCCAGAGCATGGAGGAGGCCCGGGTGGAAGCCCAGGGCGCCCTCCAGGAGACCAGGAGGCCAAGAAGATCACCGCGGGTAAGGCGTTTAGTATGCAAAGCAAGTATGTGAAGAAGAAGTATTTCTTACTAACCCGGATTCGGAGTTCTCCAAGGGCGTTTGCGGATCTGCCGCGCAGTGTGTCAGACGCTGCAGAGTTCTTCCAAGCCGAAGAAGGGAGCTGAACGGAGAAGCTATTCTGGTCGCAATACCTTGCGCCAGAACATCCAGCGCCCTTCACCGATCAGCTAAAACAGCTGGTCGAGCTGCATAGGGTGGCTGAACTGGCCATGAAGGATTTAATAATCCGGCTGTAGCCTGCCGAAGCTATACCCAGCAGCTACTTTGGTCTCTTGAAGTGGCTGGTAGATGCCTGCCCTCGGCTGGATATCATCAAGTGGTCGGTCTGCATCGAGGGCGCGCGCATGGCCTCCGCCCGTGTCAAGGTGTGGTGGGCGAAGATGGACGCCGTCAAGCTGTGACCGAGGGGCCGCCTGAGGGCAAGGAGCACCGCACGCCCAAGCGATATTTTGAAGATGTCCTGGAGGGGTCTCGCATTGTGGCGACACAATGAGCAAAAGACATTATCTTTGAATGAATACATTCATGTTGTCTCTGCCTTGTATGATGAAACAATGTTGTTATGTAATATAATGTTTGTTTTAAAAAAATTCACCTCCTGTGCGGCCGTATTGTATGAAATCTGAGAGTTGGCCAGTCGTCGGCTTCTGCCCCCACGTAGGTAGTATGGGTGTGTTCGGGATGTAATCAAAACACTCTTGATCCAATTGTTTGGTCCTTGAAGGAGGTGTTTAGTGCAACGAACCAGGCAATCAGACTATTCGGCTTGAACACCCTCACTTAGCCATAGGAGTTTGACAATAAAAATTTAGGCGCAGCCTCTGGTATCAAAACTAGGAAGTTGTAAACACTTGATCGGGGAAGTACCAATCCCTCGCATAATGCGGAAAAAATCTCTAAAGATTTGAGACCTCCGAAGAGTTGACCGGCTCTCACCGCATCATGACAGTCAGTTTTCGGCTTTCTCTACTGAGGTGCTCCTTCGGGTAAACCAGGGCACAATTATAGTAGTTCTCCCTTTACTACCTTAGCCGATATAGCGAAACGTAAGGTAGCAAGCACAGGAGCCGGGCAACCCAACTATTGACCAAAGACATGATTCGGAGCCAATGCATATAGTGCTAAATTCGGGGTGCCGAACTATACTGTAAAAAGTGTTCGGACTTTGTTGCCGTAGTGTGGGGCGCTATGAAGCCCCTGGCAAATGTGAAACATACCAAAGTGTATGGGTGCTGTCTGATAAGGTTATCAACAGAAAATGGAAAACAGAAAGGGAGCAAAGGTAATGAGCTGGGGCCCTAAAATTTGGGCCGCAAACTATTTCCATTATAATTTGATTAATACGTCAAAACGCATTGATACAAGTAGTATGATAAGCAATAGGCTATTTAACATGCCACAACCAAGGGAGAGCTGCGTGTTGGTCCTGAAGACAGGTAGAGTGATCGTTAAAGAAACCACCTAGGAATTCCCCTGTACGTCTGTGCTTCTTTCCATCTTGGTGTATTTATCCTTCGAAAGGACCATTGGTCAGGCCGTCAGAGGAGGTCTGTGGAAAAGAAACCTAAAAAGGAGAAAAAGGGAACAGTGAAAGTATATGTGTCCGGGAGCGGTCGAGCCGTATTGTGGATCAGAAGGTAGGTCTGCCTCCGTCTATGCCCATGGTATTTTGAGTGCGTAGTTATGTACGTGCGGTGCAAATGCCGCCACTTGATCGGTACTAGGATGGAGGCCAAATTGCTAATCGAGCTCTCAACGAGCCGAGCTGTCCTGCTGCAGAATAGTCCGGACTCTCTTGACAGTGTCCGGGAGTTCGGCCGCTGAATTGAGGTTCTGCTTGAGAAGGCCGCTCTGTACTTCTGCTGCTAAGGCAGCGGTGTGCTCCTCGGTACGGAGGGAACGTTCCGTGTTTCCATTAACTGTTATGACGCCGCATGGTCCGGGAATCTTGAGCTTGAGATAAGCATAATGTGGCACCGCGTTAAATCGAGCAAATGCCGTTCGTCCCAGCAGTGCGTGATAGCCGCTGCGAAAGGGGATGATATCAAAGATTAACTCTTCGCTTCGGAAGTTATCCGGAGATCCGAAGACAACCTCGAGTGTGATTGAGCCCGTACAGCGGGCCTCTACATCTGGTATGACTCTGTTAAAGGTAGTCTATGTGGGCTTGATCCGTGATGGGTTAATGCCCATTTTGTGCACTGTATCCTGATAGAGCAGATTGAGGCTGCTTGTCACATCCTAGCTAGTTCATGCATTAGAGTGTTGCATCATGTTTCTTTTTTCCAGAAACTTGAAATGGGGAAGATAGAAACCCTAGCACCCCCCTGTTAACAACTAGGGTTTACTAAAAATAATTTCAATGAACCTGAAATGCCCTTCTAAAATGTTCATCATCTCTGCCTTGGTCTTAAACCAGTGCCAGAGGTGATGCACATTTTTACATGACATATAAGGTCACTGATTTAAATCATATGCTATTTGCAATTGGGCATTTAAATGATGTATATTATTTTAAGTGCTCAATTAATTCTGAACTTAAGTGAGGGCTGTTAGGAATAATCCAAACAGTGCCCACAAATATTTTCAGGATTTTTGAAAATGCTCTGGCATTTTTAATAAAGCAGAAACAATTGCAGAAAGTAGAAAACAGAAACATTAGAAAGGAGAGGGAGCCACCTGGCGGCCCAAGTGGCCGGTCCAGCCCACCTGGCCCCCTCCCCTGTCGTCTTCCTCCTTTGCCAGGAGGATGGGCGCGTGGCCGACGCACGCAGGGGCGCCCCGGCCACCTCCTGCTTCGCCGTGTCGACGCCTCCTTCCTCCCAACCCCGCGCCACGAGACATGGATGAGGCCGTGCTGACCCCCCTTCTCCCCTGGCCATTTTCCCCTCTCCCTCCTCATTCTTCGCCCGAACAGAGAGCCGTCGCCGCCGTTCACCGTACCCAAGGCCACCGGCCACCCCTCGCCCTGCCTCTGAACCTAGAAGCTCCGTCGCGTCTGCCTTGCCCTCTCCACCGAGCTACGCGACGCCGGAGGCCTTGCTTCATCGCCACCGTCGCCGTCTTCACCGATGCGCACCGAAGATCGCCGGCTCCGATTCACCGTCTCCAGGCCGCCCCCGAGCCCACTGACCTGCTCTGCGAGTCCACCGTGAGATCCCCTTGCTTCTCCCCTCTCCCCTAACTCCCGCGCAAGCTCTAATCCCACCGCCATCGTGCCCGTGAGCTTCACATCGCCGGCGATGTCGCCGCCGTCATCCTAGTCACCAGAGCTTGCGTCTGAGCGCTTCATCGTGCTCAGAGCATCTCCAGGAACCCGTATCACTCGCTGGTTCGCCTCCCATGCACCGTAGCCTCGTCCCCAAGGTCGACCGAAGTCCGGCGGCCGCAACCGAGCTCGCCACCGTCGACTCCGGCCACCCCAGGCCCAGCCACGGCCACCACCCGATATGCCATCGAGCTAGCTTTCCAACGCGCTTAGCCACGCGTCATTTGGAGCACTACAGAGGAAACCCGATGGCACAAGTACGCCGCGGACCTCGTCGGCGACTAACCGCCGGCGGGTTTGACTCTTTGACCAGGGGTTTGACCTCCCCTGCGTCACTAACGTGTGGGCCCGGACCCTGCTAACTTTTGGTTAAGTTAATAACTAAATCTAGTTTAGCCACTGACTCACTGACATACGGGCCCCGCCCGGCTAATTAAACTAGATTAGGTTTAATCTATATTAGGATTAGCTACAGTCACTGACGTGTGGGTCCCAGCCATCAGGTTTGACCTGGGCTGGCGCCTTTGACTTGCTGACGTCACCCCGACGTGATGCTGACGTAGTTTACCTTTTTCTGGATTTATTCTTATACAGGAAATTCCAGAAAATACTACAAACTTCAAAAATTCATAGAAATTAATCTGTAACTCCAAATGATAAGATTTATATATGAAATTGATCAGAAAAATCCAATCTTTCCATCTGTATTGGTTTCATGCATGTTAGAGCAACCTAACCTTGCTGTTTAGGTGAACCAAGTTAATGCACCTTTATGACTTCATAAAATGGGTTTGCATTTGAATCTTTGGTTCAAATGGACTCATCTCAATCTGTTCTAGCTTGCATTAGCCCAAAACACATTCATATTGCCATGTCATAGCATGCATCATATTGTTGCATATCGTGATGTGTTGATGGTGTTCGACGTATCTTTCGTGGTAGGTTCTGCCTCCGAGGATACCCACGATTATCCGACTAAAGGGCAGTATCCTACTACCACTCCATCAGGCAAGCAAACCCCCTTGTTCATTCCGATACAATCCCACTCTCTCGCTCCTGCTCTCTTTACTGCATTAGGGCAACAACGATTCATCTATTACTTGCTGCGGTAGCTGAACCCCTTTATCCTCTGCATGACCTGTCATTGCCACAGTAAATAGATGAAACCCACTAGCATGAGTAGGAGTTGTTTGAGCCCTGATGTGCCTACTCATTCATGATTGTTTGTCATGCCTGCTATGCTTAGAGTTGTGTCAGGTCTGATTCATCGGGGATGAATTGGAATGGTGATGAACATGCCCTACTGTGTGTGAGCTAAGTGTGTGAACACGATTTGGTAAAGGTAGCGGTGAGAGGCCATGTAGGAGTACATGGTGGGTTGTCTCATTGAAGCCGTCCTCAGGAACTGAGTTCTGTGTTTGTGATCCATGATACAGTTACTACCACGCATTGGGCCCGAAACCAATGGAC
Organism: Aegilops tauschii subsp. strangulata; assembly: GCF_002575655.3. NCBI lineage: Eukaryota > Viridiplantae > Streptophyta > Magnoliopsida > Poales > Poaceae > Aegilops > Aegilops tauschii. Next base: position 176,833,238 of record NC_053035.3, read on the forward strand.
CCTCTCGGCTTCTTGATCACCCTTGTCCTTTGTCCAGGAGTTGCAAGTAGTTTCTGGTGTTTGTAGTATGCTGGAGGCCGTGGACAGCGCTGACCCGAGGGGGTGGGCTGTGATGCGGTAGGCTCGTGGCCCGGTGTACCGAGTCGCCTGTTTGGTGTCTCGGGAACCCTGCACACATCGTTCGGGGCCGTATGTGGAAACCTTGGCCGGACTCCCTGCGGATGGAACCTTAATAGGCGATAAACCTGGACTAGAGACTTGAGTGTTTAGGTAGGCTGTGGCCGACACCCTCGTTGGGCTTCCGCTTGAAGGTTGCCGAGTACATGCTGTGTAAACGGCGGTAAGTGGTGAGAGCGTGTGTGACGAAGTACACCCCTGCAGGGTTAATATGATCTATTCGAATAGCCGTGTCCGCGGTAAAGGACTTCTGGGTTGCCTATAACAGTTCATAGACAAGTGAAAGTGGATACTCTAAAATGCGCAAGATAAGCGTGAGTGCTATGGATGGCGTTCTCGTAGGGAGACGGGAGCGGATCCATAGTGGAGTATTGATATGGTGAATATGTGGACTCGTGTGCGCCACCTCAAAAGTGTTACTTGCAGTCGTAGTTAGGATAGCCACCGAGTCAAAGCTGGCTTGCTGCAGTTAAACTCCACCACCCCCTTTGTTGATACCGATGCATATGTAGATAGTTCTGATGTAAGTCTTGCTGGGTACATTTGTACTCACGTTTGCTTATTTTATGTTTTGCAGAGAGACGTCAGTCTCGCTAGTAGTTCCGTGTGGACTTCGACGTTTAGCTTGATACCTCAGCTACGATCTTGTGCCCTCGGCAGGATCTAGTAAATAGTCAGGCTTCTCAGCCTTTTTCATTTGTAGATGTATGTACTCAGACATGTTAAGCTTCCGCATGTGTTTGACTTGTATGCTCTGAATGTTGGGTCATGAGACCTATGTTTGTAATATCTCGCTCCTCGGAGCCTAATGAATAAATACTTGAGTCGTAGAGTTATGTTGTGATGCCATGTTGTATTTACACATATCGAGCATATTGTGTGTATGATTGAAATGCTTGGTATGTGTGGGATCCGACAATCTAGTTGTTTATCCTTGGTAGCCTCTCTTATGGGGAAATGTAGTCTTGTGCTTCCATGAGCCATAGTAGTCCGCTACAGCCCGGTTCACCGGAGTCCTGCTAGCCCAGCACTACTGCTCCGGACACCTGACTGGCCGGCATGTGATTCACTTCATTCCTGTGTCTGTCCCTTCGGGGAAATGTCACGCGGTGACATACGGAGTCCTGCCTAGCCTGCTACAGCCCGGGTTCCCAGAGTCTTGTTAGCCCAGTGTACAGCCCGGATTCACACGTTGCTGACCGACATGCTCGATGTTGATTCATGTATGCCTCTCCCCGTAAGTTAGTGCCGCTTTGGTTTCACGACTAGCCATGTTAGCCCGGGTTCTCTGTCATATGGATGCTAGCGACACTATCATATATGTGAGCCAAAAGGCGCAAACGGTCCCGAGCCATGGTAAGGCGACACCCGTGGGAATACCGTGTGTGAGGCCGCAAAGTGATATGAGGTGTTACAGGCTAGATCGGTGTGACTTAGAATCGGGGTCCTGACAGCGTTGGTATCAGAGCCTGAGTGCCTGTAGGATTACCAAGCCAAACTGGTCGAAGTTGAGTCTAGAAATGCTTTAGTTATATAAGGGAATTGATTGTGGGAGGGAACGTAAGGCTCTTTTTACTTCTTTACCTTATGCCCTTCTGATCTGAGTCATCCTCTTCTCTTCTACGGGGATTAAGAACTAGGCTTCCTCGTCTTTCTATCAGGATCACGTGTTACTAATCCATAGACTTATAGGATTGTTGGTTTCAAGCCTCAGTTCAGTCTCTACTACTTCCGTATGTTAACTGTTGATCTCGGAATCCTTGATATTGTGCTTCTGAGTGGTTACGCCACCATTTTGGCAGGATGTCTCAAATCTTTTGAGCATTTACAGCCGTTATGCTGTCCGAGTCATCCCAGGCTCCTAAATAGTCTAATGCATTTGCAAATCCTTTCCGTCCGTTCTCGATGTCCCTTTGGGCCAGTTCAACCACACTAATCGGTGAGTTGGGGTACTCTATTGCCTTGACATATATGTTGGAGCTATTATTATGACCCTAGGTGTTTTAGGGAGTCACTTAGTAATCTAGCAATGCTTGCATCCCCAGTGTGATGATTCTGGCCATTATTCTCGAAAGCATCCCGTGATGCCATTTAGTTAGTAGGTATTCTATTCCTGGGTTTGAACCCGAGATTCACTCCACTCACCTCCTGTTGATAGTATTTGCTAGCTCCCTTAAGATATTAGTAACCTTTGCGATAGTCCTTGAGGTCCGTGGTATCTCCTTCTTCCAAATACCATGAACTGCTTATGGCAGAAGTTCTCTTGAACCAAAAGATCACAACCAGAGTGCTCTTGACGAGTTCTCCATTCAAATTGTGAATCTGCCAGTCCTTCTTCTTCTGCATGGGTTATCCGGAAGAAATATGTTGAACTTGTTCGACATGCTAAACCATGCATCCACAACTCAGAAAATCATATGTTCCTTTGGGTTGTCCCTCTTTAGTTATTTCTTGGCCCTCGTCTATCAATTGATAGTCAGGAGTAATTGTGCATTCGTGTTATCGATGCCTATTATTCTTGTGGTCCGTCAAGCCATTCTATTCCGGAATGACTAGGAGAAACAAACTCCAGTACCTTATCCATTTCTTGGATTGGTCAAAGTAGTTGTATTCCGCAGATCAAAATGCCAATCCAGCTTTTGTTCTGTTCTACCTCGGAGTATTACCCCCTTTATGTCAGAATTGTCATGAGAATTGCACCATCTCTCATGAATTCTTAACGCAGTGATACTTCTCGCCATCATTGCTCATTCCTCGGTTCCGTGTTGTCACAACCGGAATGCCGACAGGTGAACTATGATGTGTGAAATCTATACTCCTAGCAACTCCGTTGCTTGGTAGTTAAAGGACAATAATTTCATCCTTAGCGTGTTGGTTATTGAATCACCATCCTAAGGTTGATCGTGCTACCCAGTCCTTATTCCCGGTGTACTTTTCGATCAATGAGTTAGGATAGCGTCAGTCCTTGCTTATTCGGTCATATGGTCTTGCTCTGAAAAGCAAGATCGTTCTCCAGCTTAGTAACATATCGGTGGTTCGTGATGTTCCGAATATCTTCCCGGATGTATTACCAGGTTGTCACCTGACCGCTATGTTAAGTTCGTGATCATGTTGGTTTTCCTCCAAACCACCCATTCTCCAAGAATCTGTGTTGGATACCCCTGAGCTAGTTGGTCAAGCTAAACAACAACTTGGAGAGTTGGAAGATAAAACTTGTCTAACTTAGTTCATTTCCAAAGGGATATCTTGTGTCTATGTGTGTGTTGAAGAAAGATGATATCTTCATTGATTGATCCTCGTGATCAATTGTTGGATCTATTGTCTTACCCAAATCTTTGATTTGCGTATGGGCTATCATCAAATCAAGTAAGAACCAACGAATGCATAATGTTGTCTTACTCGTGGTTGACCCCTCGAGCATACACCATTACATCCTTTGGTATGACCAGTGCTATCACCATGTTCACATAGTTATAGAATTACATTTATATGGAAACCTGGATGAATTGTTGTTAAGCCCATTGACAACATTTTCATCTTGTCCATGATTCATGTTGAACATCTAAGTTAGTGTTGGAAACTTTTGAAAGCATTTTCTTTGTGCTAGTTCATGAAGCGTATGTTTGGATGAAAGGAGTGACTTCCTCTAATTCATGTGCATTTGATGCAAGTTGCCGTCGTGAATTCGAGAAAGCATGTTTCTACCTCCTCTGGAATCATCCCAAGTCAGTTATGCACGTGCGAAGTATTCCGTGGTCCGTTAGACTGATCATCTTCATTCCATATGAATTCTCTAGCACACTAAGCCACTGACTGATTTGTCCAAGGAGAAGGAGTTCCTTCATAAGAGCTAATCCGGACTCATGAAAGAACTTCGACATCCTCGTTGATGGTTCCCAACCAGAACTCGGTAGTGTTTCATTGTAAGACTACCATGTGGGCATGCTTGTCTGGGACAACGTGTTCACATGTTTGTAGCAGAACCAGCTCATGTTTTGGAGCTTACTACCGTAGTCCATCTCCCGAGAATCTTGCAACGTCTTCTCGTCGATTTGTGTTGCAAACTTTAATGTTCTTTCTAGACTTGATGAGTCTGGAATATTCTGACACCAACTAGATCTGAATCTCAGGTAGATATGATGGTTGGAACATTTCCCAAGAATTATAATATTGCCCTCTCGATAACCGGTAAAGTGGATGTCGTGGCCAACACATCCAGCCGGAAGGCCTATTATTGTAGTATCTTGATTGAGGAAGTTGGCCACCCCCCATAAGGATCTCGTAGAATTTATTCCAATAGATGTTCCTTATGGATTTTTGTGTTCCCGAAGTCCGACCTTTTACTTGATGTTCTAGATATCAAACCATATCTATGAATGGATTACGCTAGCACATCAAGGAGAACATTAGAAAGCGGAGTGCTAAATGTCTCTCGGTCGATCATTCAGATTCTGTTCCCTTAGCCTCGCTAAGGGGAAGTCCGAGAAAGGTGTTATCTTCCTTTGTATCCACATCATCCATCACTAGTCATCATGGTAGTATGTCGTGTTGCCGGGATCCTTGCCGCGGATGTTGGTAAAACCTTGATGAATATAGAAATGCTCAAGTTCTTAAGAGCACGCGCAAGCAAAGTCATCCCTTGCGTTTTCTTCAACAAGGTAGTCCACATCATCCATCCTAGTCCGAGTATGCCATTCCTTCGAACTCCGCCAAACAATTGCTGTGATTTGCCTTAGGCTGATATAAGAGTCTCAATGATCCCTATATCAAAGGTAATTATTTTTGCCACTTAAGGTAATAATTCTACGAGTCACCTTTCCCAAGGTGCCCCGTTATGGAATCATGGCAATTTCCCTCGCTGCTTTGAAACCCTCGTCAAATTGTTTCTTCCGCCCCTCCTGATGCATGTTTTGCCTCTCAGCTCTAGAGAAGTTTCTATATCTCATTCCGTGAATTGATCTTGTGATCATTAAGATGATCCTAAGTTGCTCGAATCTCAGAAAGATCGATTCTTCTAAAATTCTCTCTCTCTATTCGTTGTTATGTTGGATGTAGTTCTCAAAGCAAGACGTCGAGATCAAGGTGATGCAATGAATCAACATCTTCGAGAAGAGCAATTGGATCATGAAGATTGTGTTACTTTGTGTCCCCTCTGTCTTCTTACCTCACGTCTTGAATCTCGGGACGAGATTCTTGTTTAGTGGGGGTGAGTTGTCACATCCTAGCTAGTTCATGCATTAGAGTGTTGCATCATGTTTCTTTTTTCCAGAAACTTGAAATGGGGAAGACAGAAACCCCAGCACCCCCTGTTAACAACTAGGGTTTACTAAAAATAATTTCAATGAACCTGAAATGCCCTTCTAAAATGTTCATCATCTCTGCCTTGGTCTTAAACCACTACCAGAGGTGATGCACATTTTTACATGACATATAAGGTCACTGATTTAAATCATATGCTATTTGCAATTGGGCATTTAAATGTTGTATATTATTTTAAGTGCTCAATTAATTCTGAACTTAAGTGAGGGCTGTTAGGAATAATCCAAATAGTGCCCACCAATATTTTCAGGATTTTTGAAAATGCTCTGGCATTTTTAATAAAGCAGAAACAATTGCAGAAAGTAGAAAACAGAAACATTAGAAAGGAGAGGGAGCCACCTGGCGGCCCAAGTGGCCGGCCCAGCCCACCTGGCCCCCTCCCCTGTCGTCTTCCTCCTTTGCCAGGAGGATGGGCGCGTGGCCGACGCACGCAGGCGCGCCCCGGCCACCTCCTGCTTCGCCGTGTCGACGCCTCCTTCCTCCCAACCCCGCGCCAGGAGACGTGGACGAGGCCGTGCTGACCCCCCTTCTCCCCTGGCCATTTTCCCCTCTCCCTCCTCGTTCTTCGCCCGAACAGAGAGCCGTCGCCGCCGTTCACTGTACCCAAGGCCACCGGCCACCCCTCGCCCTGCCTCTGAGCCTAGAAGCTCCGTCGCGTCTGCCTTGCCCTCTCCACCGAGCTACGCGACACCGGAGGCCTTGCTTCATCGCCACCGTCGTCGTCTTCATCCATGGGCACCGAAGATCGCCGGCTCCGATTCACCGTCTCCAGGCCGCCCCCGAGCCCACTGACCTGCTCTGCGAGTCCATCGTGAGATCCCCTTGCTTCTGCCCTCTCCCCTAACTCCCGCGCAAGCTCTAGCCCCACCGCCACCGTGCCCGTGAGCTTCACATCGCCGGCGATGTCGCCGCCGTCATCCTAGCCACCAGAGCTTGCGTCTGAGCACTTCGTCGTGCTCAGAGCATCTCCTGGAACCCGTATCACTCGCTGGTTCGCCTCCCATGCACCGTAGCCTCGTCCCCGAGGTCGACCGAACTGCGGCGGCCGCAACCGAGCTCACCGCCATCGACTCCGGCCACCCCAGGCCCAGCCACTGCCACCACCCGATGCGCCATCGAGCTAGCTTTCCAATGCGCCTAGCCACGCGTCATTTGGAGCACTACAGAGGAAACCCGATGGCACAGGTACGCCGCGGACCTCGTCGGCGACTAACCGCCGGCGGGTTTGACTCTTTGACCAGGGGTTTGACCTCCCCTGCGTCACTAACGTGTGGGCCCGGACCCTGCTAACTTTTGGTTAAGTTAATAACTAAATCTAGTTTAGCCACTGACTCACTGACATACGGGCCCCGCCCGGCTAATTAAACTAGATTAGGTTTAATCTATATTAGGATTAGCTACAGTCACTGACGTGTGGGTCCCAGCCGTCAGGTTTGACCTGGGCTGGCGCCTTTGACTTGCTGACGTCACCCCGACGTCATGCTGACGCAGTTAACCTTTTTCTGGATTTATTCTTATGCAGGAAATTCCAGAAAATACTACAAACTTCAAAAATTCATAGAAATTAATCTGTAACTCCAAATGATAAGATTTATATATGAAAATTGATCAGAAAAATCCAATCTTTCCATCTGTATTGGTTTCATGCATGTTAGAGTAACCTAACCTTGCTGTTTAGGTGAAACAAGTTAATGCACCTTTATGACTTCATAAAATGGGTTTGCATTTGAATCTTTGGTTCAAATGGACTCATCTCAATCTATTCTAGCTTACATTAGCCCAAAACACATTCATATTGCCATGTCATAGCATGCATCATATTGTTGCATATCGTCATGTGTTGATGGTGTTCGACGTATCTTTCGTGGTAGGTTCTGCCTCCGAGGATACCCACGATTATCCGACTGAAGGGCAGTATCCTACTACCACTCCATCAGGCAAGCAAACCCCCTTGTTCATTCCGATACAATCCCACTCTCTCGCTCCTGCTCTCTTTACTGCATTAGGACAACAGCGATTCATCTGTTACTTGCTGCGGTAGCTGAACCCCTTTATCCTCTGCATGACCTGTCATTGCCACAGTAAATAGATGAAACCCACTAGCATGAGTAGGAGTTGTTTGAGCCCTGATGTGCCTACTCATTCATGATTGTTTGTCATGCCTGCTATGCTTAGAGTTGTGTCAGGTCTGATTCATCGGGGATGAATTGGAATGGTGATGAACATGTCCTACTCTGTGTGAGCTAAGTGTGTGAACACGATTTGGTAAAGGTAGCGGTGAGAGGCCACGTAGGAGTACATGGTGGGTTGTCTCATTGAAGCCGTCCTCAGGAACTGAGTTCTGTGTTTGTGATCCATGATACAGTTACTACCACGCATTGGGCCCGAAACCAATGGACCCTCTCGGCTTCTTGATCACCCTTGTCCTTTGTCCAGGAGTTGCAAGTAGTTTCTGGTGTTTGTAGTATGCTGGAGGCCGTGGACAGCGCTGACCCGAGGGGGTGGGCTGTGATGCGGTAGGCTCGTGGCCCGGTGTACCGAGTCGCCCGTTTGGTGTCTCGGGAACCCTGCACACATCGTTCGGGGCCGTATGTGGAAACCTCGGCCGGACTCCCTGCGGATGGAACCTGAATAGGCAATAAACCTGAACTAGAGACTTGAGTGTTTAGGTAGGCTGTGGCCGACACCCTCGCTGGGCTTCCGCTTGAAGGTTGCCGAGTACATGCTGTGTAAACGGCGGTAAGTGGTGAGAGCGTGTGTGACGAAGTACACCCCTGCAGGGTTAATATGATCTATTCGAATAGCCGTGTCCGCGGTAAAGGACTTCTGGGTTGCCTATAACAGTTCATAGACAAGTGAAAGTGGATACTCTAAAATGCGCAAGATAAGCGTGAGTGCTATGGATGGCGTTCTCGTAGGGAGACGGGAGCGGATCCATAGTGGAGTATTGATATGGAGAATATGTGTACTCGTGTGCGCCACCTCAAAAGAGTTACTTGCAGTCGTAGTTAGGATAGCCACCGAGTCAAAGCTGGCTTGCTGCAGTTAAACTCCACCACCCCCTTTGTTGATACCGATGCATATGTAGATAGTTCTGATGTAAGTCTTGCTGGGTACATTTGTACTCACGTTTGCTTATTTTATGTTTTGCAGAGAGACGTCAGTCTCACTAGTAGTTCCGTGTGGACTTCGACGTTTAGCTTGATACCTCAGCTACGATCTTGTGCCCTCGGCAGGATCTAGTAAATAGTTAGGCTTCTCAGCCTTTTTTATTTGTAGATGTCTGTACTCAGACATGTTAAGCTTCCGCATGTGTTTGACTTGTATGCTCTGAATGTTGGGTCATGAGACCTATGTTTGTAATATCTCGCTCCTCGGAGCCTAATGAATAAATACTTGAGTCGTAGAGTTATGTTGTGATGCCATGTTGTATTTACACATATCGAGCATATTGTGTGTATGATTGAAATGCTTGGTATGTGTGGGATCCGACAATCTAGTTGTTTATCCTTGGTAGCCTCTCTTATGGGGAAATGTAGTCTTGTGCTTCCATGAGCCATAGTAGTCCGCTACAGCCCGGTTCACCGGAGTCCTGCTAGCCCAGCACTACTGCTCCGGACACCTGACTGGCCGGCATGTGATTCACTTCATTCATGTGTCTGTCCCTTCGGGGAAATGTCACGCGGTGACATCCGGAGTCCTGCCTAGCCTGCTACAGCCCGGGTTCTCGGAGTCCTGTTAGCCCAGTGCTACAGCCCGGATTCACACGTTGCTGACTGACATGCTCGATGTAGATTCATGTATGCCTGTCCCCGTAAGTTAGTGCCGCTTTGGGTTCACGACTAGCCATGTCGGCCCGGGTTCTCTGTCATATGGATGCTAGCAACACTATCATATACGTGAGCCAAAAGGCGCAAACGGTCCCGGACCATGGTAAGGCGACACCCGTGGGAATACCGTGCGTGAGGCCGCAAAGTGATATGAGGTGTTACAGGCTAGATCGGTGTGACTTAGAATCGGGGTCCTGACACTGCTGCCACCGTCCATGAGGACTCGCGTTAGGTGGAATCCATCAATGATTGGGTCGGGGACCAGTGCGGCTGAACCGCCATGGCGGATACTAGTCGGATGATCCCGACGATCAAAAGTGATCGGGCATGATGACCATGGATTGAATTTTGGGGTGACTGGCTCTATCGCATAGACGTCCCTGAGTGCGCGCTTGCGCTCCCTCTTCGGGATGTGTGTAGCATATATCATGTTCACCGTTTTGACCTGAGGGGGAAACTTCTTCTGTCCCCCTATGTTCGGTTGCTGGGGCTCCTCGCCATCGTCCTCGCTTTGCGATCCCTTTTCCTTGTTCTCGGCATTTAACTTGCCGGCCTGTTTGAAAACCCAACAATCTCTGTTGGTATGATTGGCTAGTTTGTTTGGGGTGCCATGGATCTGGCACGGACGATCGAGTATGCGGTCCAAGCTAGATTGCCCCGAGTTGTTTCTTTTGTATGGCTTCTTCCGCTGACCGGACTTGGAGCCACTGAATCCGGCGTTGACTGTCATGTCATCGGTGTTGTCACCATTGCTTTGGAGTTTGTGCCTGCTGCGTCGGAGGTTGCCGTTGCTATTTTTGACCTCGGAGGTGCCCGTTTCACTTGTTGTGTTTTTTCTATGGGCCAGCCAACTATCCTCACCCGCACAAAAGCGGGTCATGAGTGCCGTGAGTGCTGCCATGGACTTCGGCGGGCGAGCCATTCGTCACGGATGCTATGTTTAAAGGCCGCTAGGGCTTCGGCATCCGGACAGTTGACGATCTGGTTCTTTTTAGTGAGGAACCTAGTCCAGAATTTCCTGGATGACTCTCCAGGCTGTTGAACTATGTGACTTAAGTCATCGGCATCTGGTGGCCGGACATATGTACCTTGGAAGTTGTCAAGGAAGGCTTCTTGCAAGTCCTCCCAGCTGCCAATAGAATTTTCTGGCAGACTATTTAACCAGTGCCGAGCTGGCCCTTTGAGTTTGAGTGGGAGGTATTTGATGGCGTGAAGGTCATCTCCGCGGGCCATATGGACGTGGAGAACAAAATCCTCGATCCAAACCGCGGGATCAGTTGTTCCATCGTATGATTTGATATTTACGGGTTTAAACCCTTCTGGGAAATCATGATCCATTACTTCGCAAGTGAAGCAAAGAGGGTGTGCGGCGCCTCTATATCGGGCCACATCGCGATGTAGCTCCGATGGAGTCTGTCTGCGGTTTTCGGCATGGGCGTGACTAGGGTTGTCACGTCCAAATAGATAGCCATCGTAACATGTTGGGGCACGTCCTCGCGATCTGTAGATTAATCTGGTATGTCCTGCTCTACTGTCCAGGTCCTGCCGAAGGTCATATGTATAGCCCCGAGCTGTTTTATCTCTGCCTTTACGGCGAGGTGGGGCGGGCTGGTGTTCGGCTTGAGTTGCTGCTTTATCCCGACCGCGTGGTGGTCGGTCAGCCGCATTGCCTGATGATGGTACGGGCTCCGGTGCCTCAACGTCGAACTGAGGTAGCAATTTGTGCTTCGGGTAACTTTTGGCTGGGCGCTTGAGGCCGTATTCCTCGGCTGCCAGGACATCAGTCCATCTATCATTGAGCAGATCTTGGTCAGCTTGGAGCTTCTGCTTCTTTTTCAGGCTCCTTGCAGTGGCTATTAGCTGGTGCTTAAAGCGCTCCTGCTCGAGAGGTTCCTCAGGCATGACAAAATCTTCATTGCCAAGGCTCACCTCATCCTCGGAGGGTGGAAGGTAAGTGCTGCCCTCCGAGTCATCTTTTATGGTCTCTTCATCAGGGCTAACTTGCCCATCTTCCCGATTGTCCTGTTCGGCCGTTTGTTCGTTGGGATTTTCTCTGTCATCGGCACCGTCCGGAGTGTTATCGTCTCCTGTGCCGGTGTTGCTATCCTTGCCGCGGCGGGATTTAGAGCGGCGCCGCTGACGCCGGCTCTTTGGTTGTGTCTTAGGTGGCTCATCCTCCACTGGATTTTCCTTGTCCTCGCCATTATTCTCTTTAGGTGTATCCACCATGTATACATCGTATGAAGACTTGGCCGTCCAGCGTCCGGTGAATGGCGGGTTTTGGCCGTGCTCCTCGTTTGCATCGTCGTCCATATCGTCGATGTCTTCGTAGCCGTAATCGAGCATGTCGGTTAAGTCCTCGACAGTGGCTATGTAGTGGGTGGCGGGTGGGAAGCGAAATTCCCCGTCATCAGCCTCCAGTTCGAATCGGATACAGTTCGGTTGTGAGTCCCCCGCTAAGGACAGATTTTTTAATGAGTTCAGCACGTCGCCTAAAGGCGAGTGCCAGAAGATGTCCGCGGCGCTGAATTCGGCGCTCGATGTCCGATCCTGCTCGACATACGTGGACACACATAGTTCAGAACTTATAGCCGGAAACGAGTCCGAGGTTCCGATGACACGGACATCACCCGAGGTTAGGTTTGTGTGCGGCTCCAACACCACGGAATCAGCGGCTTCCGTGGCAGGGTTAGGCTTCCCGTCCTCGGATGGCGCGATCTCCTCAGGATCTAAGGCCATAGCGGTTACAGGTGCAATTTCCTGGGTATGGACCGATGATAGATTTAAGTCATGTTCATCGTGGTGGTGGGGAGCGACTACCGTGGTCACGAATCCGTCGAAGATCAAGTCTCCGTGGATGTCCGCGACGTAGTGCAAGCTCCCGAATCTGACCCGAGGCCAGGGGCGTAACTATCGATCTGCTCCAGATGGCCAAGGGAGTAGGCCCACAGTGCGAAGCCGCCGAACACGAAGATCTGTCCGGGGAGGAAGACCTCTCCTTGGACAGCATTGTTGTAGATGATTGAAGGAGTCATCAAACCTTTTTGAGGACGGCATAGTGGAACTCTCAATGAAAGCACAAATGTCGGTGTCAAAACCGACGGATCTCGGGTAGGGGGTCCCGAACTGTGCATCTAAGGTCGATGGTAATAGGAGACAGGGGACACAATGTTTACCCAGGTTCGGGCCCTCTATATGGAGGTAATACCCTACTTCCTGCTTGATTGATCTTGATGAATATTGAGCATTACAAGAGTTGATCTACCACGAGATCGTAGTGGCTAAACCCCTAGAAGTCTAGCCTGTATGACTGTATATCTATCCGGACTAAGCCCTCCGGTTTATATAGACACCGGAGGGGACTAGGGTTGTACAAAGTTGGTTACAGACCACCCCGCCAAGCTTGCCTTCCACACCAAGGAGAGTCCCATCCGGACACGGGAGAGAGTCTTCGGTCTTGTATCTTCACAGCCCATTAGTCCGGCCCATGTCCAACAGGCCGGACGCCCGAGGACCCCTTAATCCAGGACTCCCTCATTCGCCGCCGGCGAACCAGACCACCCCGCGACCCCCTGACGCCCCCTGGATGCGGGTGAGCGCAAGCTTGCCTCCGGTGCCCTCGACGCGTCCAGCCGTGGCCGGAAACGGCCGGCCGACGAGCACCGCGCCGCTCCGGTTAGCGCCGGTGATAGCCGCTGACGTGGCCTTGTCATTAGCGCTAATGGCCGCGCTAATCACCCTAGAGCCACTGCCATGTGGGTCCATGCACCCATTTAGGTTAGCCTAGTTTTCTGTTTAGATTAGTGCTAAGCATGTGGCCCCACGTGTCAGCTTGACTTTGACTTAGTCATCATTGACCGGACCCACCTGTCGGCGACCTAACTAGCCCGGGGTCACTAACCAATGGGTCCTGCAGGTCAGGTTTGACCTGGACCGGCCCCGTTGACCCGCTGACATCACAATGACGTCATGCTGTCGCAGTAAATATTCTTTGGGATTTAAAATAAATCAGAAATGATTTGTTTATTTCAAAAAATATCCAAAACTTGTAAAATTCATAGAAAATAATCTGTAACTCCAAATGAAATAATTTATATATGAAAAATGATCAGAAAAATCCAAAGAATCTGTTTATAGCATTTTCATGCATGTTTGAACAAGTTAAAGTTGATGTATAACACAATTTGAATTAATGGCATTTGAAATGCCTTATGTGGAGTTTGAATTTGAATCTAGTGTTCAAACCAACTCCATTTAAATCGTAGCTGGCTGCATTAGGTCAAATCACAACATTTTGCCATGTCACATTCATGCATAATATTGTGGCATTGCATTGATTGTGTTCTTTCTCTACTTGCCAGTATTTGTCCCCTCTCAGTAGACGTGGTTTCGACGATGAGTTCGATGACACCGATGAAGAGCTATACTATCTTCAGAAGTGCCAGGCAAGCAAAACCCCCTTGTTCATTCTGATACAATCCCACTCTCTCGCTCCTGCTCTCTTTTACTGCATTAGGACAACAACGATTCAACTGTTACATGCTACGGTAGTTGAACCCCTTTCCTTTGCATGACCTGTCATTGCCACAGTAAATAGATGATTCCCACTAGCATGAGTAGGAGTTGTTTGAGCCCTGATGTGCCTACTCATTCATGCTTGTTGTCATGCCTGCTACTGCTTAGACTTTAGTCAGGTCTGATTCATCGGGAATGAATTGGAATGGTGATGAACATGTCCTACTGTGTGTGAGCTAAGTGTGTGAATACGATTTGGTAAAGGTAGCGGTGAGAGGCCATGTAGGAGTACATGGTGGGTTGTCTCATTGAAACCGTCCTCAGGAACTGAGTTATGTGTTTGTGATCCATGAACAGCTACTACCACACGTTGGACCCTGAAATATGACCCCGCTCGACTTATTAACACCCCTGTCCTCTGTCCAGGAGTTGCAAGTAGTTTCTGGTGTTTGTAGTATGCTGGAGGCCGTGCGCAGCACTGACACGAGGGGTGGGCTATGATGCGGTAGGCACGTGGCCTGGTGTACCGAGTCGCCCGTTTGGTGACCCCGGAACCCTGCACACATTGTTCGAGGCCGTACGTCGAAAACTCGCCGGACTCCCGGCGGATGGAACCTGAATAGGCGATAAACCTGGACTAGGGACTTGTGTGGTTAGTCAGGTCGTGGTCTACACCCATGTCGGCTTTCGCTTGAAGTTTGCCGAGCACATGTCGTGTGGAGACGCTAAGTGGTGGAAACATGTGTGAAGAAGTACACCCCTGCAGGGTTACAAATGATCTATTCGAATAGCCGCGTCCGCGGTAAAGGATTTCTGGGTTCCCTGTACAGTTCATAGATAAGTGAAAGTGGATACTCTAAAATGCACAAGATAAGCCTGAGTGTTATGAATGGCGTTCTCATAGGGAGACGGGAGCGGATCCATAGTGGTGTATTGATATGGTGAATATGTGGACTCGTGTGCGCACCTCAAAAGAGTTACTTGCAGTCGTAGTTCAGGATAGCCACCGAGTCAAAGCTGGCTTGCTGCAGTTACAACCCCTTTGTTGATACTGATGCATATGTAGCTAGTTCTGATGTAAGTCTTGCTGGGTACATTTGTACTTACGTTTGCATAATTTATGTTTTTGCAGAGAGATTTCAGTCTCGCTAGTAGTTCCGCGTGGACTTCGACGTTTAGCTTGTTACCTCAGCTACGATCTTGTGCCCTCGGCATGGTCTTGTAGATAGTCAGACTTCTCAGCCTTTTCATTTGTAGTTGTCTGTACTCAGACAAGTTAAGCTTCCGCATGTGCTTGTTGCTTGTATGACTTGAATGCGGGGTCATCACACCCATGTTTGTAATATCTGGCTCTTCGGAGCCTAATGAATAAATACTTTGAGTTGTAGAGTTTTGTTGTGATGCCATGTTGTATTTGCACATATCGAGCATATTGTGTGTATGATTTGAAATGCTTGGTATGTGTGGGATTCGACAACCTAGTTGTTTATCCTTGGTAGCCTCTCTTACCGGGAAATGTCTCCTAGTGCTTCCACTGAGCCATGGTAGCTTGCTACTGCTCCGGAACACTTAGGCTGGCCGGCATGTGTCCTTCTTCGTTCATGTGTCTGTCCCTTTGGGGAAATGTCACGAAGTGTCTACGGGAGTCCTGTTAGCCTGCTACAGCCCGGATTCTTCGGAGTCCTGTTAGCCCAGCTGCTACAGCTCGGATTCACTCGCTGATGACCGACACGTTCGTTGCTGGGTCATGTATGCTTGTCCCTGTAAGTTAGTGCCACTTTGGGTTTACGACTAGTCATGTCGGCCCGGGTTCTCTGCCATATGGATGCTAGCGACACTATCATATACGTGAGCCAAAAGGCACAAACGGTCCCGGGCCAGGTAAGGTGGCACCCGTGGGAATACCGTGCGTGAGGTTGCAAAGTGATATGATGTGGTACAGGCTAGATTGGTGTGACTTAGGATCGGGGTCCTGACATTGACATGAAGTTGAACCTCGTGAAACTCTTACCTCCATCATGCCTCGAGTGGCCGTTCGTGTTGATGTTGACAAAATTCTCACCGGCATATCGGAAGGTAGAGTCACTAGTAAACATTTGACAAACTTTTGTGCTCACTTCTCGTTTGTGTCTAGTGTTGAGCCTCTCAAGGTACAAGATGCATTGATGGACAACGATTGGCTCGTCGCTACGCAAGAAGAGTTGAACAATTTTGAACGCAACCAAGTGTGGTCATTAGTCAAGAGGCCAACTACCGAGCACAATGTCATTGGAACAAAATGGATTTTCAAGAACAAGCAAGATGAGAATGGTGTAATCATCCGTAACAAGGCAAGGTTAGTGGCACAAGGGTACTCACAAGTTGAAGGTTTGGACTTTGGTGAGACCTTTGCCCCCATTGCCCGTCTTGAATCCATTCGCATCTTACTTGCTTATGCTACTTTCAATGGTTTTACATTACATGAAATGGATGTGAAGAGTGCTTTCCTTAACAGCCCTCTACAAGAAGAAGTATATGTATCACAACCACCTGGGTTTGTTGATCCCGATCACAAAGACTATGTGTATAAACTTCATAAGGCTTTGTATGGCCTCAAACAAGCACCTCGTGCTTGGTATGTTCATCTTAAGAAGTTTTTACTCGATGATGGTTTTGTGAGAGGGGTGATCGATCCCACACTTTTTACTAAGAGGGACAAGGGTGATTTGATCTTATGCCAAATCTATGTAGATGATATCATTTTTGGTTCTCCTAACATTCATTTGTGCAAGAACTTTGCGGCTTCCATGACCAAGAATTTTGAAATGTCACTCAATGCGGATTTCAAGTTCTTCCTCGGATTTAAAATTCAACAATTTCAAGAAGGAATTTTCTTGTCTCAAGAAAAATACCTCAAGGATATCCTAGAGAAGTTTGGCATGTCTGATGCTAGTACATGTAAGACACCCATGCCAACCAAAATAGTACTCAGTGAAGACACAAATGGTATTCCTTTCGACCCATCTATTTACCGCTCTATGATTGGTTCATTGCTTTATCTTTGTGCATCTAGAAAAGACACCATGTTTAGTGTATGCATGTATGCTAGATCTCAAGCTTTCCCTAGGGAAATTCATCATAAGGCGGTTAAGCATATTCTTAGATACCTTGTTCACACCCCAAAGTTGGGTCTATGGTACCCCAAGGATGCTAAGTTTGATCTCATTGGGTACACGGATGCGGATTGGGCTGGAGACAAAGTGGATCGTAAGTCCACCTCCGGTGCATGTCAACTTCTTGGACGCTCCTTGGTAAGTTGGTCCTCGAAGAAACAAAATTGTGTTGCCCTCTCCACCGCAGAAGCTGAATACATTGCAACCGCCAGTTGTGCAACTCAATTACTATGGATGAGGCAAACTTTAAAGGATTACGGTATCACCTATAGACATGTGCCTCTTCTATGTGATAATGAAAGTGCCATCAATATTGCTTAGAACCCCAAAGATCATACCCGCACCAAGCACATTGATATTAGGTATCACTTCTGGAGAGATCATGTGGAGAAGGGTGATATTGACATTGCTCATGTTTGTACGGATATGCAACTTGCAGACATTTTCACCAAACCATTGGATGAAGCAAGGTTCTGTCAACTTAGGCGTAAACTTGGTATCTTGGAGCTTGACAATATGATGTGAAATCTAGTATCCAATCATGCATGAACTTAATGTCTTGTCTTGATGTAGGCATATATTTAGGGGGAGACACTCAACTCATGAGTACTCTCACCCTATGCAATGCATAAATAGAACAAACACTCTCAAAGCTACCATGTTATTCAAACTACGGTGCTTTAAAATGATGGAGTAGTGATTATACACCCAAAGTTCAAATTCTTGTGGTGCCATGTCACGTATACTCAAGCATGGGTTAGATCGGTGTGATCTATTTTTGTTGTTGTTGTTGTTGTTGTTGTTTTATTGGCATAGGATAATCACTGCTTGACATTATACTAATTCTGAAATCATCATTGTCATCATCGTTGGTACCCTTACATATGGGTTAGATCATCATTGTCATCATCTCCTACCTTTGTCAACATCTCCATTGTCTTTTACAGACAAATTTCTGTGTGTCGGTCGTCCGGTACTGTCCGGACGTTCGTAAAAAGCCTTCTGTTGCTCTCTTCCGGTCGCCCGGTCTATCCGGTCTTCCGTTAATTTTTCCCCTGGCCCAAGCACCGGACGTCCCTAGAACTCCAGTCGTCCGTAAAAATCCTTCTGTTGCCCTCAGGCCGGTCGTCCGGTACCTTCCGGACATCCGTAAAAATCCTTCAGCCACTCTCTTCCGGTCGTCCGGTCTATCCGGTATTCTGTTAATTTTTTCCCTGGCCCAGGCACCGGATGTCCATAGAACTCCGGTCGTCTGGCCGTTTCTCGGGCACATATCTATAGCACAGGGTGTGGTTCGGGTCAGTTTACCCTAATCCTCGTTCGCTCCCCTCCTCTGTTCCCCACCGCCGCCGCCCCTGTCTCGCGGCTCCTCACCGCGGCTGATCACCGCCCATGCCCCTCGCCGATGCCACACCGCTCGGGTCCCCCCAGTCCCTGGCGCGGCCCATTGCCTGTTTCACTCCGATCGCCGTCTCCCTCCGCGTTCTTCACTCCGAGGTCGAAGATGCCCAAGACCAAGCACTCCGCGCGCAAGCAGGTCACCGGTGGGCCAACTCGTATGTCTCGTCATGGTGGCTCCGATGATTCACACGAGCGGGCTCTTCCTCGGAAGCGTGCGGCCCGCCCTCACAGCTCTACTAGCAACTCCTCTTCGGAGGAATCCGACTATGAGGATGAACTAGACGATTTTGAGCAGCCCGAGTTTGTTGCTGTTCGCACCTCCGCACCCAAGCCGAGAACTCATAGGTCCACCTTCAAGCCTCCTCCTCCTCCGGTGCAACCTCATGGTGATGCTCGTCATATCTCTCTTGAACCTCCTTTACCAGTCGGCCGCAACGTTAAGCGGTTCAACGAGGTTCCCATTGCTTCATATCTTAAGTTGCGTCATGATGTTGATCAATTTACGGTTGCTCGTGACTCTCGGGACAATCGTTTTCGCACTAATGTCCAAGCTGACATTTTGACCACTGTCATCATTCCTAAGGGTCTCTCTCTGCATGTGTGCATTGATTTAGAGCATGTTCGTACTCATCCGGAGAAATACTTCGGGGCTATTGAGCTCATTGGGTCGTCCAATCTTGCTACTCCGTTTGCATTTCAGCATGACTTTAACCAAGCCGACATTCATCAATTCTATGCCACATGTTTCTTCGGTCCAAATAACACTATTACTTGGATGACCTCCGACACAAAGCTCACGGCTTCTTATTCTCAATTTGTTGCTGCCCTTGGTTTTCCTGACACCGGGTTCAAAATTCACAAAGATGACCCCGAACATAGGCCCAAGGGCATTGATGCATGTGCTGATCTTCTCAAACCCATAGGTGAACTGACTGATGAGGAGAAACGGAAGGGCCTTAACCAAGTCTCTATTTGGCGCTCTCCTTTCTTCCTTATCTATCAATGTGTCATTCGCACCATTTATCCTAAGATGGGTGACAAGGGCTCTTGCAGTAGCTACTGCATCAATCTCATGCATCGCCTCTATGCGGCTCCTAAAGGGAAGATCAATGTCCCTCATTTTCTGTGGCATGAAATTCACCTCGCTTCTCTCCAGCACAAGCGGGCCTTTCCTCATGCTCCCTTTCTTCAGGCATTCATCGAGAGTGTGGCTCCGTTTCCTATTGTCCGCACTCATCTGCATGAGCGATGGGTCATTCCCGCACACATGGCAGATGATTATGTTCCCAAGGACTCTTCCTCTTATGCTCATCCACGCCGCACTGCTGCTAGCATTCCTCGGTCTGCTCCTACTGCTCCCTCTAGATCTGCATCATTTGGCCGCATTGCTCGCTTTCTTGGGAAGGCTCACTCTGCCTTGATGAAGGCTGTTACCTTTAACTGCTCCCAAAATCATGATGTTGTCACTCGCCTGATCACCTCCAAGAATGCTATGAAGGCTCGTCTGAGAGACTCCGGAGTTTTTGATGTGAGTGATGATGACGGTCTTCCTGATGCTCCCTCTTCTGACTTTGGATTTCCTTTGGGTCCTGAGTGGTCTGATTTCTTTGACGAGGCCGGTGGCAGCGGTGCTCATGATTACCATGATGGTGCTGGGTTCTGATGATGATGATGTTCTAGTTGCTCCTCTTGGCCCCATTTGGGTACTTGATGCCAAGGGGGAGTAAGCACTTACCCTCTTAGTACTGTAATATGTGATATTAGCTTGTATCGAACTATGTTATGTATCGTACCATGAACCTTGTTATGACTATTGTTGCTTTAGGTTTTATGATGTGAGTGATGAACCTATTTATGGTATTATGGTATCATGTGTTAGTTGAGATTTGGGTGTTTTTGGTATCATACTGAGGGGGGGCTCCTCTCATCCTTACTTGTAATTGTGCACATAGTTAGGGGGAGCTCCGCAACAAATCCTTTCGACATTCAAAGTTTTTTTGTATTATTGAGAAGTGCATGTATGTTGTCATGAACTACCAAAAAGGGGGAGATTGAAAGTGCAATCATGCCCTTAATCTTATTTTGATGTTGATGACAACATGCATATAAGGGACTAATCATGTTTATCAAGTATATCTCAGGATTAAGTCTCAAGGGCGTGTGCGGATCACAAGTAGGGACAAATGCATATCATTCAAGATCGGAGATACAAGAAAATAGCTCTGGCTTTTTTCTTTTCCGTCTTCTTTGCGGCTTTGTTTCTTGAGTATAGGGATCCCGCACTATTAAGAGGGGATCGTTGGATCTATTGAAAGATTTGCTCAAAACCCACCAACTTCATTTTTCTCCGAACATCCGGTACTCTACGGACGTCCGATCCCTCACAGCTGACCAGACTTCCAGCTCTCCACGGACGTCCGGTGTTTCTTCATAGAACGATATTTGCGGATATACGAGCCTCTCCGGACGTCCGGTCGCCGGACGTCCCTTTTCCTCCGGGGACCGATACTTTCTCAACAGAACATTGTTTACGGATTTCCGGTCATCTTCGGTCACCGGACGACCGGCACGTTCCGGACGTCCGATGGTTGTGTGCTGATTCATGGCCTATGGATTTCCAGCGACCGGACGACCGATGGCTGTTGGACATCCGGACCTATCTGTGCCACCAGACGTCCGGTCCTGTCCGGATGTCCGACCTCTACAATGCACTTAAGTTGCTCAAACGGTTACTTTTCCAGTTCCACTATATATAGCCTTCTTCCCCCCACAGGATGAAGTTGACCATTCACTTTGAGCTTTCTAAGAACACATCTCACTCCCTTTCTTGTTTCCCTACACCAAATCCTAGATCCCCAAGGCATTTGGGAACATTTGAGAGAAGTTCTCCAATCAAGTGATAGATCCACTCCTTCCCCTTCTTTCCACCAAAGGAATATGTGATTTGAGCAAGTCTTGAGCTTTTCCCCATCGTTCTTGTTACTCTTGGAGGTTGGAGACTCCTAGGCGGTAGGAGTCTTTCGGAGAGGAATCGACCATTGTGATTACCCCCAGAAAAGTTTGTGAGGGTTTGGAGACCACCCCAAGGTCTACCACTAGTGCTTGAGAAACGCCTTCGTGGTGTTGTCTCAAAGAGAGAATAGGGCGAGCCTTCGTGGCGTTGGTGTGCCTTTGTGGTAACATCCACCTCTCTAAACGGTGGCGTAGCTTCCCTCCAAGGAAGTGAACATCGACATATATCCTCGTCTCTCGGAGTTGCGGTTATTCCTAAACCTAACTCCCTACTTGTGGTTACTTGTCTCTTAGCTCTTACATATATCATATTGTGCTTGCTTACTCATATACTTGTGCCACTTGTTTATCTTGCTTAGTTCCTAGCATCACTCTTGCAATTGTTAGGCTCACTTTCATATTCCGCATTATTGCCTAAAATTGCTAAGTAGTCCCTCCGAAACTAATATAAGAGCGTTTAGATCACTATTTTAGTTATCTAAACACTCTTATATTAGTTTAAAGAGGGAGTAAATTCAAATTTGTAATTGTACCTATTCACCCCCCTCTAGGTCCATCTCAATCCTTTCACCAGGAGGCTTATGAAGAACCGTCGCCATCTCCGCCAGGAATGCATGATGCCTAGCCTCCTGAGCCGCCAGGACGCTCCGCTGGTGGCGCTGGAAGATGACAGCCGCGTTCGGCAGGCCGAATGGCAAGGGAACATAGCTGTGAGGTGGGCCCTTGCACCGACCAACATGCGAAGGCCAGAAACGCTCCTGGGATGCGGCCCTATTGATCCCTGGGATGTCGACACAGACCCGCAGCTTGTCGTCCTCGCTAGGACAAGGAGCTGCGCCAGGTGGCGGGCGGCGGTCGCCGCGCATGGTTCTCGCCTCTTGAAGCTCCTCGGCCGCCTTGGTGATGAACTCCTGAGCACCAGGCACTCCAAGCCTTGTGCCCTCATGAGGGAAGCATGCGGTGAAGCATGCCTCCATGTGGTGCCCGAGCGCCTCCCTCGTGACATTGACTAAGTCAGAAGCCCTCCAAAAGAGAGCCCCCGAGCCCAGCCTGAGGAGAGCGCCGGGCGCGCCTTCCTATGCGATAGAGGGAGGCGCCCCATCCGTGGGCGCATGTCCCGAGGTGGTGCCGCTGGAGACACCGCTCTCCACTCTCCTTAGGCTCTTGGCAGCACAACTGCTACTTCTTCTCAGGGACAACCTCAGGAGGGTAGGTGGCACCTTCGTTGTCTGGATCATCGGCCGCCGCAGCCTGGTAGGCGTGCTCGAGAGAGCACGCCGCATCCTTCTCCTCGCAAGCGACCGTGATGATGCCGCAGCTCCCTGGCATCTTGAGGACACTGTAACCATGATGGGTCACGACCATGAACTTGGCCAAGGCTGGATACCCAAGGATGGCGTTTTACGGAAGGCGAATGTGGGCGACGTCGAAGTCGATGAGCTCAGTGCGGTAGTTGTCGCGCTTGCCGAAGGTGACAGGGAGGCGGATTTGCCCTATCGGGGTGGTGGAGCCATCGGTCACTCCTGAGAAGGGCTTGGTTGGTTGTAGCTGATCATATGGCACTTGGAGGCGGTCGAACGTCTCGACAGAGAGGACATTGAGCCCTGCACCGCCATCAATGAGGGTCTTGGTGACCCACATTGCTGATGATGGGTGAGCAGAGCATTGGGAGGGCGCCGGCAATTGCCTCGCACTTGAACTGGTCGAACGAGTTGAAGGTGATGACGCGCTTGGACCACCTGAGCGGGCGCGTGGCTTCGAGCCTGGGGAGGGCTGCGTTCACCTCACGAGCGAACTGCTTAAAGATGCGCTGGGAGGCTGGGGCCTGAGCGCCACCCAAGATGCAGGCGGTCGTCGTTCCTCCTCGTCCTAGAAGCCCCTAGCCCCCTCATCCTGGTGGTGGTCGTCGTTCCTCCTCGGCGATGGCGGTAGCAGAGGGAGGCCAGCATTGCCCTGAGGGCGGTCCTCACGAGGCTGGTCCCTCCAGGCACCCTCGTGAGGTTGATCCTACCAACAATCCTCACGAGGTCGGTCGCGCCACTCCTGGCGGGGGCCGCAGTCGTCCCAGCGTCCTCCACTTCTGCCTCCTCCGCGGCCGTAGCCTCAGTCGTTGCGCTCAGGGCATCGACTGAAGTCCCCATCGCGGATGGCCCTGAGCTCCTGACAGTCGTTGGTGTTGTGGCTGTGCATGTTGTGGAAGGCGCAGAACGGGCAGTTGGCCTTGGATGACTCTGGGTGGTCCCAGCCGCACTTCATCTCTGGTTCCTCCGCGAGCACGGCAGCCCCCTTGTGCTTCACGTCCTTGGTGTTGGCCTTCTTGTCTTTCGGGGCGGCAGTTGGGAGCTCGAGGAGGGAGATGCGTCCCTTCTCAGCTCTCGCGCACTTGGTCACCATGTTGAACATCTCCAGAGCCGTGCACAGGTCCTCGTGTATGGCGAGCTCCTCCTTCATCTTGACATCACAGACGCCATCAGTGAACGCTGAGATGATGGCCTCGTCCGTCACCTTGGGGATCTGGAGGCGAACGCTATTGAAACGCTGGATGTACTTCTGCAGGGTCTCCCCTGGCTGCTGCTTGATGCGCCACAGGTCACCAGCGGCAGGCGGGCGGTCAGGAGTGCCTTGGAAGTTGGCAATGAAGCGCTCGCGCATCTCGCCCCAGGAGGAGATCGATCCCGCGGGCAAGTTCCCAAGCCACGAGCGCACGTCGTCTTTGAGAGCCATGGGAAACCAGTTCGCTATGACCTTCTCATCGCCGTTGGTCGCCTCGATGCTCAGCTCGTAGAGCTGCAAGAACTCAGCAGGGTCGAGGGTGCCGTTGTAGCACGGAGGCAGGTCGGGCTTGAACTTGCTGGGCCAGACAACGCTGCGCAGCTCGGGAGTGAAGGCGCGCCAGCCCGCCGTGGTCACTGGAGCCCGTTGTGGGGGTGGAGCCTGGTCTTGGTACCCACGCACCGCCGCCGTAGGCGGCGTGCGGTCTTGACATGGTGGTGTCGGGAGCGGAGGAGCGTCCTCTTGCGGGTGCTGGACCTCCTGGCAGCTTTCTTCTTCATGCATTGGCGCCATTCATGGTGGGTCACGCCGTGGGCCCGCGCGTCTTGGTGCGAGGGCGACGTCTTGATGTGGAGGTGGAGGAGGTGCTCCATGGGCTACGTCGCACGCAGCAGGAGGTGGACAAGGCAGCAAGAGGGACGGTGTAGGAGAGACCCCAGCGGCGCTGACAAGCTCAGCGATGCGGTCAAGCCAGTCTTCATAGAGGTCGTCGACGGGGCGGTAACGTGGGAGCTCGCGCGCCATGAGCAGCGCAGCCTGCGCCTCCGCTAGTGCGCGAAGAGCATGGGACGACTAGCCGGCTGGGGTCAGCAATGGGGTGGCGGTGCGTCCGTCCCGCCGCACAGAGGGGTGCAGCGATGAGGCTTGCTGCTCGTTCCCCGCCGGGCCGGTGGTGGCGTTGGCAGCGGGTGATGGAGAGCGACAAGGAGGTCCACTGACGGGCGGCTCGGCGCTCAGCACGGGCTCGACGAGCGTCAGCCCTGGAAGCGGTGGAGTAGTGGTACGTCGATCGTCGGAAGAGAGGTTTTAGTGCACCCCCTACCTGGCGCGCCAAATATCAGATTGCGGGTTCCGCAAACCCTTGAGAGGTTCGAACTCTGGGGTGCGCACGAAGAACACTCTCTCCCAGCTCGCTCACTCAATGATTCCACGGCCTAGCTCGACGAACCCAAAGAACAAGGGACACAGGGGTTTATACTGGTTCGGGCCACCTTGCGATGTAATACCCTACTCCAGTTTGTGGTGGATTGCCTCGTGGGGCTGGGGATGAACTAGTACAGTGGATGAACAACCTTAGGAGGTGAGGTGTTCTTGAGCTTGATGAGCTGGTGGGTGTGAGAATGGTCTAAATGATCCGTCCTCCTCTACGGTGGTGGCTAAGTCCTATTTATAGTGGTCTTGGTCCTTTTCCCAAATGTTAGGCGGGAAGGGATCCCACAACGGCCAAGTTTGAAGAGGGACAACTAGTAAAAGCTATCCTGACAAAAGGTGGTCTTCGCCTGCCAAAGGCTCTAGTGGTGACGCTGCTGTAGGCTCCACGATGACCTCCGTCCTGCCGTCCTGCTGGTCTTGGTCTTGTTGCACCGATAAGGAAACCTTTGCTTGATGCCTCGGGACCCCGCACCTGTGCTTGCCTCCTTAGCACCAAAGAGGAAACTGGTACACTACGCCCACTGGCGCCCACCTGGCCTTGGTCGTCATGGCTCACGTCATGCGAGCCTCGCGAGGTGCCCCTTGCATAGATATCTCCGCTTCTCAGGAGCCAGCCTAGTGAGACCACCCCCAAGGAGGTCTGGGTGTCGTCCACCTCGCGAGGCTTGGCCCCTCGCGAGGGTCTTAAGTTGCTGCTGCTGAAACTGGGCCGTACCGGGCCGTTGATGGAGCCACACTCAGGGGCCGCAGGCAGGCTAGTTTGGGCACCCCCGTTACCAGGATGCCGACACGCAAAATTTGTAACTTTCCCCAAATTTCAATCAAGCGCGTCCCAAACTGAAACATTGTTCCCCCTTAGTTCCCCCTCCCTCCGTTTCCCCATTCATACTCCGTGGGCGCCAAAACGCCCTCTCCACCAGCCACGAAACCCCAGCCTCCTCCTTCCTCACCCTATCGCGCCCAATCCATCGCCGCCCTCCTCCGTCACGCCGGAGCCGGTACCCCGACGTCGTCGTCCAACGCACCCGCAACCGCAACACCCTCAAGGACTTAGCATCTGAAGCCGAGGCAGAGTTGCCTCCACGACGCCGACGCCGACGTGCGCCATACCAGAACCACTTCGACCACGCCGTCCTGCGCCTCACCGCTGCCGATCCACTGTCGCAGCCGTCCACCGCACCGGAGCTGTTCCCGCTACGCCGTCGTTCGCCGCCTCGGATCTGGTTCCCCGCTGCCGACAGATGGCCACCTGATACGTCTCCAACGTATCTACTTTTCCAAACACTTTTGCCCTTGTTTTGGACTCTGACTTGCATGATTTGAATGGAACTAACCCGGACCGACACTGTTTTCACCAGAATTGCCATGGTGTTATTTTTGTGCAGAAATAAAAGTTCTCGGAATGACCTGAAACTTCACGGAGAATATTTTTGGAATATATAAAAAATACTGGCGAAAGAATCAAGACCAGGGGGCCCACACCCTGTCCATGAGTGTGGGGGCGCGCCTACCCCCCGGGCGTGCCCCCCGCCTCGTGGGCGCCCTGGAGCTCCACAACCTCAACTCCAACTCTATATATTCACGTTCGGGGAGAAAAAAATCAGAGAGAAGGATTCATCGCGTTTTACGATACGGAGCCGCCGCCAAGCCCTAATCTCTCTCGGGAGGGCTCATCTGGAGTCCGTTCGGGGCTCCGGAGAGGGGAATCCGTCGCCGTCGTCACCATCAACCTTCCTCCATCACCAATTTCATGATGCTCACTGCCGTGCGTGAGGAATTCCATCGTAGGATTGCTGGACGGTGATGGGTTGGATGAGATTTACCATGTAATCGAGTTAGTTTTGTTAGGGTTTGATCCCTAGTATCCATTATGTTCTGAGATTGATGTTGCTATGACTTTGCTATGCTTAATGCTTGTCACTAGGGCCCGAGTGCCATGATTTCAGATCTGAACCTATTATGTTTTCATGAGTATATGTGAGTTCTTGATCCTATCTTGCAAGTCAATAGTCACCTATTATGTGTTATGATCCGTTAACCCCGAAGTGACAATAATCGGGATATTTACCGGTGATGGCCGTAGTTTGAGGAGTTCATGTATTCACTAAGTGTTAATGCTTTGGTCCGGTACTCTATTAAAACGAGGCCTTAATATCCCTTAGTTTCCAATAGGACCCCGCTGCCACGGGAGGGTAGGATAAAAGATGTCATGCAAGTTCTTTTCCATAAGCACGTATGACTATATTCGAAATACATGCTTACATTGATGAATTGGAGCTAGTTCTGTGTCACCCTATGTTATAACTGTTCCATGAGGAATGGCATCCGACATAATTATCCATCATTGATCCAATGCCTATGAGCTTTTCACATATTGATCTTTGCTTAGTTACTTTACCGTTGCCACTGTTACAATCACTACAAAACTGCTACTGTTACTTTTGCCACCGTTACCGTTACTTCCATACTACTTTGCTACTAAATACTTTGCTGCAGATATTAAGTTTTCCAGGTGTGGTTGAATTGACAACTCAACTGCTAATACTTGACAATATTCTTTGGCTCCCCTTGTGTCGAATCAATAAATTTGGGTTGAATACTCTACCCTCGAAAACTGTTGCGATCCCCTATACTTGTGGGTTATCAAGACTATTTTCTGGCGCCGTTGCCGGGGAGCATTCTTTGAGTCACTTGGGATTTATATCTAGGGACAATTGCATTTTTGCCCCTAGTTGGTTCCTACCCACGGGTTTTGCCCTTACTTTTCGAGCTTGCTTAGTTTTCCCTTACTTTTTCCGTCGTGGTCCCTCGAATGCCCTTTGACCGTTTGACCAAAACTTTGAAAATTCATAACTAATTCATATGAACTTAGAAAATACAAATAAGATATCAAAATGTTCAGATAAACATTACATTTATGTGCATATCATTTGCATTCAGGACAAAAGCACCCTTCAAACTACCTAAGGTAATTAATGTTATTAACATTATTAAAAATAAAAAGGTATAAACAATATTTTTTTCATGAATAAAAATTACATGCAAATGTAAGTGATGTTTTCTGAACATCCAGATATCTTATTTTCAGTTTTCTGAGTTCATATCATCTTGTTATGAATGTTCTAACGACTTTGACCATTATTTGGAAACTTCATAACAAGTTGATACGAACTCAGAAAAATGCAAATAAGATATCAGGATGTTCAGAAAACATCACCTACATTTGCACGTAATTTTTATTCATGAAAAAAATATTGTATACCTTTTTATTTTTAATAATGTTAATAACATTAACTACCTCAGGTAGTTTAAACAATGCTTTTGTCCTGAATGCAAATGATATGCACATAAAGGTAATGTTTATCTGAACATTTTGATATCTTATTTGCATTTTTCTGTGTTCATATGAATTAGTTATGAATTTTCAAAGTTTTTGTCAAACGGTCAAAGGGCATTCGAGGGACCTCGACGGAAAAAGTAAGGGCAAAACTAAGCAAGCTCGAAAAGTAAGGGCAAAACCCGTGGGTAGGAACCAACTAGGGGTCAAAATGCAATTGTCCCTTATATCTATGGATCACTATGAGGAACTTGAAAGACGAAAGAACTAAGATTTTTCCCTCAACTACGAGGGGAGGTAAGAAACTGCCATCTAGCTCTGCACTTGATTCACCTACTGTTTTGAGTAAGCTTGCGACACCTAAACCTGCTTCTGCCATTAATTCTGATATGTCACATGTTATTGATGATGCCACTTCTGCTATGCATGATACTTATGATGAAACTTCTTCTATGCTTGATACTACTATGCCACTAGGTGAATTTCTTGATGAACAACTTGGTAGGGTTAGAGAGAATGAAATTATTGAAACTAATAATATTGATGAAAGTGATGATAAAGATTCTCCCCCTAGATATGAATTGCCTATTGTGCCTGAGGGTTATGTTATGGATGAAGAAACTGCTAGAGATTTTCTTGCTTGCAATGATAGATATGATCTTAAGAAATTATTAGCTAAGCTGAAAGAAAAATCTTTGAATGCTAGAATGAAATATGACCCTGCTTTTGCTACTTCACCTATCTGTATCTTCGATAAGGATTATGATTTCTCTGTCGATCCTGAGATAATTACTTTGGTTGAATCTGATCCTTTTTATGGCTATGAATCTGAAACTGTTGTGGCACATCTTACCAAATTAAATGATATAGCCACCTATTCACTAATGATGAGAAAACTCGCTACTACTATATCCTTAAGTTATTTCCGTTCTCATTAAAGGGTGATGCTAAAACATGGTTTAATTCTCTTGATCCTGGTTGTGTGCGTAGTCCCCAGGATATGATTTATTACTTCTCTGCTAAATATTTCCCTGCTCATAAGAAACAAACAAGCTGCCTTAAGGGAAATATATAATTTTGTGCAAATTGAAGAATAGAGTCTCCCACAAGCTTGGGGGAGGCTTCTCCAATTACTTAATGCTTTGCCTGATCATCCTCTCAAGAAAAATGAAATACTTGATATCTTTTATAATGGACTAACCGATGCTTCCAGAGACCACCTGGATAGTTGTGCTGGTTGTGTTTTCAGGGAAAGAACTATTGATCAAGCTGAATTGCTATTGAATAATATGTTGAGTAATGAAAACAATTGGACACTTCCTGAACCAACTCCTAATCCGACTCCGAAGAAAAGGGGTATTCTATTTCTCAGTCCTGAAGATATGCAAGAGGCAAAGAAATCTATGAAAGAAGAGGGTATTAAAGCTGAATATGTTAAGAATTTACCACCTATTGAAGAAATACATGGTCTTGATAACCCGAAACAGGCAGTGAAGGTAAATTCTCTTTATAGATTTGATGAAGGTGATATTCCTGGTTATAAGTCTGCTAGCCAATGCTTAGATGAGTTTGATAATTTTATTGTTAAACAAGAAAACTTTAATGCTTATGTTGGTAGACAATTGAAACGTAATGCTTATATGATTGAACACTTGAGTGATTATATGTCTAGAGTTAAAGGTGAACTTAAACTTATTAGTAAACATGCCTCTATGGTTACCACTCAGGTAGAACAAGTGCTTAAGGCTCAAAATGATTTGCTCAATGAATTAAATAATAAGAAGAATGATAATGTTGTTAGACTTATGACTAGAGGGGGTAAAATGACTCAGGAACCTTTGTATCCTGAGGGCCACCCCAAGAGAATTGAGCAAGATTCTCAGAGAACTAATGTTGATGCACCTAGTCCTTCTAAGAAAAAGAAAAAGAAAAATGATAGGACTTTGCATGCTTCTAGCGAACCAGTTGTTGACACACCTGAGAATCCCAATGATATTTCTATTTCTGATGCTGAAACACAATCTGGTGATGAACATGAACCTAGTGATAATGTTAATGATGATGTTCATGTTGAAGCTCAACCTAGCAATAATAATGATGTAGAAATTGAAACTGCTGTTGATCTTGATAACCCACAATCAAAGAATCAACGTTATGATAAGAGAGACTTTGTTGCTAGGAAGCACGGTAAAGAAAGAGAACCATGGGTTCAGAAACCCATGCCTTTTCCTCCCAAACCATCCAAGAAAAAGGATGATGAGGATTTTTAGCGCTTTGCTGAAATGATTAGACCTATCTTTTTGCGTATGCATTTGACTGATATGCTTAAAATGAATCCTTATGCTAAGTACATGAAAGAAATTGTTACAAATAAAAGAAAGATACTAGAAGCTGAAATTTCCACCATGCTTGCTAATTATACTTTTAAAGGTGGAATACCAAAGAAACTAGGAGATCCAGGAGTACCAACTATACCATGGTCCATTAAAAGAAACTATGTTAAAACTGCTTTATGTGATCTTGGAGCCGGAGTTAGTGTTATGCCTCTCTCTTTATATCATGGACTTGATTTGAATAAGTTGACACCTACTGAAATATCTTTGCAAATGGCCGATAAATCAACCCCTATACCTGTCGGTATTTGTGAGGATGTGCCTGTTGTGGTTGCAAACATTACTATTTTAACGGACTTTGTTATTCTTGATATTCCGGAGGACGATAGTATGCCTATTATTCTTGGTAGACCCTTTTTAAATACTGCAGGGGCTGTTATTGATTGCAGCAAAGGCAATGTCACTTTTCATGTTAATGGTAATGAGCATACGGTACACTTTCCGAGGAAAGAACCTCAAGTTCACAGTATCAACTCTATTGGAAAAATTCCAACTATTACTATTGGAGGTTTTGAATTTCCTCTTCCTACTATCAAGAAGAAATATGATATTCTTATTGTTGGCAATGTGCATATCCCCGTTGAGGTAACCTAGTGCTATTCGAAAATTCTCCGGTTTCATGCGATTCGGAATGAGTTTGTTAACAAGACTTGATCAACCTTGTTAGTGGATTCCTTTTGATGAGCATGAGATGGATGAAGTTAGAAGGCACAACTCGCTGTACCCTCCTTTTACTTTTTGTTACTTAGATTAAATAAAGCAAAAATAGTATTTTCTGTCTATTTTCTGAATTATCCTTGCAATAAAAAATACCCCAAAAATAAAAGTTCTCCAAATGTCCCGAAATTGAAATATGATTTTTTGTAGAATATTTAAGAATATCTAGCACTGAGAACACAACAGATGGGGCCACCACCTGGCCATGAGGGTCCAGGGTGTGCCCCCTGCCTCGTGGGCCCCACGTGGCCCCCCTCCACTTATTCTTGCACATACACACTTCGTCTTCCTCCAGAAAAAATCACCCACCAGCTCAAGCACGAGTTCTAGCTCATCTTGCTGCCATTTTCGATCTCCTTGCTCAAAGCTCCACTCACAAAACTGCTTTGGGGGATTGTTCTTCGGTATGTGACTCCTCCAATGGTCCAATTAGTTTTTGTTTTAGTGCTTTATTTATTGCAAATTTTTGCTACTTACGTGACCCTCTTCTTGAGCTTGCATGTCAAATTTATTTGGTCCCAAGTAGTTCTAATACATGATATAGTCTCTAGGCACTTGTGGGAGTAGTTGCTATCAATTTTGTTGAGTTTGGTTCACTTTTATTTTGAGTTACTAAAAATTTCAAAAAAATTCAGAAAATGATGAAGAGATTATTGAGGGGCTCTTCAAGCCGAAGCTCGAAGGATAAGCAAAGTGAAGAGGATAAGAAGCCCAAATATAATCTCCCCACACCGCGGAGGTTCGGCCGTGTGAATGGCCTTGTGATGAGTTCTTGAGAGCAGCCGGGATTCATGATGATTTTTATTACTTGGCTGAGAATGCGGGCCTCACCGACTTCCTCCACGACCAGTTCGAACAGTATCTCCTACTCACTAATATTTTTGTGCAAAATTTTCATTCCCATGCTAGGAGATCACCACCTTCGGTGGATTTTTATTTATATGATGAGCTTAGGGAGATGTCCCTCTATGATTTGTATGGTTGCAAGTTGCCTTTTGAGGGCAGCGTTGAGGAACCACATCCTAGGGATGTGGCACGATTTATTGATATGACTGTTGTAGGGGAAACGAGAAAAGTGTCAGAAGCAAGAACTACTAGCATACATTTCCCTGTTCTACGTTACTATGCAATATTTGCTAGTAGATGTTTAATTGGCCGCGAGAACAGTGGGGGCATCAGTGCTCCTGACCTCGCCATTTTGCGCCATGCTTAATTCCGTGACAGAACTTTCAGTTTAGGTGCTATGGTTGCTAAACGGTTGAGTCTAAACCGTACAAAGGGCCCCATTTTTGGAGGTATCTTTGCTTCACGTCTTGCTAAATATTTTGAGATACCTATTGGACACTATGAGAAAGAAGAAAAGTTGCTGCCCCCTATTTTCTTACAATATAAAAGTATGGTAGCACATGATTTTATTTGCGATGATAAGGAGAAGAGACTCATTTATAACCTGGTATTCAGTGAAAAGACTTGTCAGATTATTACCCTGCCTGCACCTTCTTTGTTTAACATTTATTCAGGCACATACATCATCCTGCCCGATGACATTTATGCATATTGGGAGTGAACACGATCCCCGGAGCCTGAGCCTGAGCCATCTCCTGACCCATCTCAGGAGTCTATTTATCATTGGGATCCGCAAGAGCTCGGTAACCAGTGGCACCCCGAGGATCCTCCTCAGTACACTGGAGAGGGCCACTTTGATCCATGGGCATAGACCAACTTAGGCCAAAAGCCTAAGCTTGGGGGAGTACGTATTTACCACTGACATCACATTCATGTTCACACACTCATTCTAGTTGTCGGTGCTCATACTTTTTCATTGTACTATCCATGCTAGTTTATTTTCCTCTTCTTGCTTTCTTCTTGTGTGTTTGAAAAACTTTAAGAAAAACCTACATAATTTCCATCACTGATCCAATGCCTACGAGCTTTTCACATATTGATCTTTACTTAGTTACTTTACCGTTGCCACTGCTACAATTACTACAAAACTGCTACTGTTACTTTTGCCACCATTACCGTTACTTCCATACTACTTTGCTACTAAATACTTTGTTGCAGATATTATGTTTTCTAGGTGTGTTTGAATTGACAACTCAACTGCTGATACTTGAGAATATTCTTTGGCTCCCCTTGTGTCGAATCAATAAATTTGGGTTAAATACTCTACCATCGAAAACTGTTGCAATCCCCTATACTTGTGGGTTATCACCACCGCACCACACTCAACAACTTGGCCATGGGTTCGTCCAAGGCTCCAGCGTCCTCCACAACTTCTTGTTTCCAGCGAACCAGAAGAAGGTCATTGGAAAAACAGAAGGAGGACAGGGCACTTGTCGGTGGAAACGACACCTATGGAATCACCGGGATCCCTTCTACGATTGGTGGGCGCGGGGTTGTGCAAAGAGCGGGTCTGGTAGCCAGCACGAAGATCGTTTACCCAGGTTCGGGCCGCAAGGATGCATAATACCCTAGTCCTGCTTTGGTGTATATTTGAGTGTTCTTGAGTTCTTGAACTAGCTACGGTGCATGCGTAGTTCCAAAGATCCGAATCCTTCTCCAGTACGCCTCTGGCCTCCTTTTATAGTCAAAAGGGGTCGCCACAATGGCACACACGAGGTGGAAAGGTATACAGTGTACAAGCTTATCGCGTGTCATTACCGGACAAGACGCATTAAATGCGCTCCTTAGGTGTCCCGTTGCTTTATTGGGGACGGCAACGAGGCCCGTCCCGTCCGTCGCTGCTCCGCCTCGCTCCAACACACGTCTAGGCCAACGAGGCATGCAGCGCCACGTAGGCTGGCAGGCTGCTGAGATGGCGTGGTGGTAGGGTATTCACGAAGATGTACATGCCACCACGTAGGTGCTTGACTAGCTGGACTAGGAGCCACGTACTAGCAAGTGGGTACTTGCCTTAGGTGGTGGGTCGGCCGCTGAGCTGGGGCGACGATGGGGCGGCAAGGGCTTGCCGCGATCTTGCGTATATTCTCGGCGAGGGTCTTGTCGGGGCCTTGTGTGCGCCCTCAGCAAGGAGCCTTGCCGGGGCCTCGTGGGCATCCTCGGCAAGGAGCCTTGTGGTCGTCTTGTCTTCTCGTTCATATCTAGGCTTCATGGACTCTTTGTCTTCACAAAGATCTTGATGCCAACTATGCAGGCGCTTCCTGAGCCTTGGTTCCAATGCTGTCGATGGTGTCGGAACTCTCAGGCTCAAGGTTGGCCGCGATGTTGGCGTTGGGTGAGCTGCCCCGGCAAGATTCTTGCCGGGGAGAAACCCGTCTTACTGCTCCGTATTCGGCGCTCCTGGCTGGAGCGCTGCTTTGGTATTCTTGTGCTTCTTCTTCCTCCCTTTGCCCTGCTAAGTGTGGCCGTAGGTGCGGCTCTGACTGCCCGTGCACAAGTAGAGGGGTAAAAAGGAGAGCCCCTACTTTTGTACACTGACAACACTGCCAGCGGAAAGAGGTACTCCTCTTCCCTTATTCGTGCAAATCTTACGTCTCTGCTCACGTCGTATTCATCCCACGAAAGAAAATAGTTGAGCGCTTCTTACTGCATCTTCTTCGTGATACTAAATTCACAAGGTTTCCTCCCATTTACTATTTCACCTTGGCTGGAGGTCAGTAGCCTGCCTGGATTTCAATTCAGGTTCAGTTGAATTGCAATTAAAAGAAGCAACACCCGCTTAGGCGTGCGGAGCACCTAGTCCGCCTGTTCGCTGAGGAAGCAACACATCGGTGTGTATCATAGGGGTGTGGGGTGCAGGAGTTGCTTGCGCCTGATCTGGAGGTCGGCGGGGCTTGAAAGGATGGCCGGGGGCGATGCCAAGCACGGCGGTGTGGTGAGGTCGAGGGGAGGGTGGAGGCAGGGGACTGGGCCGGTGGTCGCTGGCGTTTCGAGGAAGATCGTAATAGTGACTGGCTGGAGGTAGATGAAGGCGATCTGCCTGTTCTTTGTACATCGGATGATGCAAAAAAAAATGGTGTCGGCGTTCTGGGAACGGGGGTCCCCAGACTTGCCTGCCTGCGGCCCACAGCGTGGCCAAGCAACAGGTCGTACGGCCCATCTTCATCAACAAGGCACCCAAGACCCTCGCGAGGGTCCAAGCATCGCGAGGTGGACGACGCAAGACCTCCTCTGGAGTAGCCTAGCCAGGCAGGCTCACGAGGAGCGGAGATATCAAGGCAAGGCAAGCCTCACGAGGCTCTCGTGACGTGAGGCATGACGAACGGTACCAGGCGGGTGCCAGTGCGCGCAGCGTCTCTATTTCCTCTTTGGTGCTAAGGAGGCCAGCGCAGGCGAAGAGTACCGAGCCATCAGGCAAAGGTTGCCATATTGGTGCAACGAGACCAAGACCAGGAGGACGGCAAGGCGAAGGTCATCGTGGAGCCCAAGACGGCGTCACCCGAGAGCTTTTCGCAGGCGAAGACCGCTTTTGTCAGGATAGCTTGTACTAGCTGTCCCCCTTCAAATTTGCCCGCCATTGTTGGCTCCCTTCCCGCTCGATATTTGGGAAGAGGACCAGGGCCTATATAAGTAGAGCTAGCCACACAGTAGAGGCATCGAATCCTCACGCCACAAGTTCACAAGCACAAGAACACCTCAACCTCAGGAGGCTGTTCTTCCCTTGTACTATCCATCATCCGCCCAAGAGGCAATCCACCACCACCACACTGGAGTAGGGTATTACACCACAACGGTGGCCCGAACCAGTATAAACCCCGTGTCTTTCTGTGTTGCGAGTTGGTCGAGTTCATCCGCGAGATCTTAGCGAGCTAGAGCGTAGATCGGTAGGAGGGAGAGGCTTCGCGCGCACCCAAGTGTTCGAACCTTAAGGGTTTTCCGGAACCCCACATCCGACATTTGGCGCGCCAGGTAGGGGTGCGCCGTAGTTTCCCTTCCATCAGTTTGTCGTCCATCGCTCCGTCGTTTCTATGGCGGACACTCACCATGCTCGAGCTGAGCGTCGGGCTGCCCTCTCCGCCCGCGTTGCTCAGACGGCTCCCGTAGGCGGGCCACCTCATCGTTCTCCGTCTCCCGCCGCCAACACTGCCACTGGCCCGGCGGGGAACGAGAAGCAGGCGTCCTCGCTCCATCCTTCGGTGCGGCAAGACGGCCGCACCGCTACTCCGTCGCTGACCCCTGCCGGTTCTTCGTCTCACGCGCACCGCGCTCCCATGGAGTCACGGGCCGCGCTCATCGCGACGAACGAGCTCCTGCGCTACCGCCCCGTCGACGACCTCTATGAGGAGTGGCTCGACCGCGTCGCCGAGCTCGTCCGCGCCGCAGGGGGCTCTCCGACGCCGTCCCACTCTCTGCCTCCCCCTCAACCATCCGTGGGCGACGGGGCTCATGGCATGCCTCCACCACCTCAACCCCAAGACGGTGCCTTGGCACCAAGGCACGCGCCTCCATGGCGTGATCCACCGCGCCCGGCGCCCACGCGTGAAGAAAGAAGCTGTCAAGAAATCCCGCGGCCGCGAGAAGCTGCAACGGCGCTCCCCGCGCCACCTCGTCAAGACCGCGCGCCGCCTGAAGTGGCGCAGCGCGGACCTCGCCAAGACCAAGCTCCACCTCAAAAGCGGGCCCCAGCGACCACGGCCGGCTGCCGCGGCTTCACCCCCGAACTGCGTAGCGTCGCCTGGCCAGGCAAGTTCAAGCCAGATCTGCCTCCTTGCTACGACGGCACCACCGACCCCGTGGAGTTCCTGCAGCTCTATGAGCTGAGCATCGAAGCGGCCAACGGCGACGAAAAAGTCATGGCGAACTAGTTTCCCATGGCACTCAAGGATGGGGCCCGCTCCTGGCTCCTGAACCTGCAGCACGGCTCGATCTCCTACTGGGACGAGATGTGCGACCGCTTCGTCGCCAACTTCCAGGGCACTCGCGACCGCCCACCGGCCGCGAGTGATCTACGCCGCATCAAGCAACAGCCAGGAGAGACCCTCCAGAAGTACATCCAGCGCTTCAACAACACCCGCCTCAAGATCCCCAAGGTCACGGACGAAGCCGTCATCTCCGCGTTCTCGGACGGCGTCCATGACGTCAAGATGAAGGAAG
Source organism: Aegilops tauschii subsp. strangulata (assembly GCF_002575655.3). Taxonomy (NCBI): domain Eukaryota; kingdom Viridiplantae; phylum Streptophyta; class Magnoliopsida; order Poales; family Poaceae; genus Aegilops; species Aegilops tauschii. The sequence continues at coordinate 176,870,853 of NC_053035.3, forward strand.
AGCTCACTATCCACGAGGAGCTTTGCACGTCTCAGGAGCTGTTCAACCTGGCGACCAAGTGCGCAAGAGCTGAGGAGGGGTGCCTCTCTCTCCTTGAGCTGCCAGCTGCAGGAGCGGAGGAGAAGAAGGCCCAGGCCAAGGACGTGAAGCGCAAAGAGGCAGTGGTGCTCGCAGCGGAGCCCGACACCAAGCGAGGCAGAGATCAGCCCGAGTCATCCAAGAACGACCGACCGTTCTGCGCCTTCCACAACTTGAATAGCCACAACACCAGCGACTGCCAAGAGCTCAGAGCCATACGGGAAGGATGCTACGGTCGACGCCCCGAGCGCAACGACCGGGGCTACGGCCGCGGAGGAGGACGCGGAGGCGGACGCTGGGACGACCGTGGCCCCTGCCAGGAGTGGCGCGACCGGCCTCGTGAGGACCGCTGGCAGGACCAACCTCGCGAGGGCGCCTGGAGGGACCCGCCTCGTGAGGATCGCCCCCAGGGCAATGCCTTTCTTCCCCCGCTACCGCCACCAAGAAGGAACGACGACCACCACCAGGACGAGGGGGCTGGGGGCTTCTAGGAGCCAAGTGCGATCGCCTGCATCTTGGGCGGTGCCCAGCCCCAGCCTCTTAGCGCATCTTCAAATAGTTCGCTCGCGAGGTGAACGCGGTGCTCCCCAAGCTCGAGGCCACGCGCCCGCTCAGGTGGTCCCAATGTGCCATCACCTTCAACTCGGCAGACCAGCTCAAGTGCGCGGCCACCGCAGGCGCCCTCCCTATGCTGTGCTCCCCAGTCATCAGCAATGTGCAAGTCATGAAGACTCTCATCGACGGTGGTGCAGGGCTCAACGTCCTGTCCGTCGACATGTTTGACAACCTCCAAGTGCCATATTAGCAGCTCCAGCCAACCAAGCCTTTCTCAGGAGTGACCGACGGTTCCACCACACCAATAGGGCAGGTCCGCCTGCCTGTCACCTTCGGGGAGCGCAAGAACTATCGCACCGAGCTCATCGACTTTGGCGTCGCGCACATCCGCCTGCCGTACAATGCCATCCTTGGGTATCCAGCCCTGGCCAAGTTCATGGCAGTCACTCATCATGGCTACAACGTTCTCAAGATGCCAGGAAGCGAAGGAATCATCACGGTTCCGTGTGAAGAGAGGGATGCGGTGTGCTCCCTTGAGCGCGCCTTTCAAGCCGCAGCAATCGACGACCCCGACAGCAGAAGTGAAGGCCCTCCGGAGGCCATCCCCAAGAAGAAGAAGCCGCGCTGCGTAGGACCTCAGGAGGATGGCGTCGCGACAGGAGCCTCGTCAGGATCAGCGCCCGCTCCAGGGGCGCCTCCCTCCATCGCATAGGAAAGCGCACCTGGCACCCTCCTCAGGTAGGGCTCGGGGGCTCTCTTCTGGAGGGCCTCAGACGTTGCTAACCTCATGAAGGAGGCGCTTGGGCACCACTTGGAAGCGTGCCTCACGACACACCTTCCTCAGGAGAGCACATGGCAAGGAGTGCCCACCACCCAGGAGTTCATCACCAAGACCATCCAGGAACTGCAAGAAGCAAGAGCCATGCGCGGCCACAGCCGCTCACGAGGCGCAGCTCCCCATCCAGGCGAGGATGCTGGGCTGTGCGTCTGCGTCGACGTCCCAGGGCTCAACAGGGCCGCATCTCAGGAGCGCTTCTGGCCATCGCGTGCGGGCCACTGCGAGAGCCCACCACACAGCTACGTTCGCATGCCCTTTGGCTTGCTGAGCGTGGCGTCGGCCTATCAGCGCAATGTGCGGCAAGTCCTGTTGGCAAAGGAGGCCAGGTTCCATGCCATCCTGGAGGAGATGGAGATGGTCTTCAGGGAACCTCCCGAGCCCCCAGAGCCTCCCGAGGCTCAGGGTCCCGGTGGCTCATGAGGAGCCATTCCTTCAACGCGCGGCTTCAGCTGCACCAACTCTACTTCGTCTACAGAACCAGGTGACATTTTCCAGGCTCGTTTAAGCTGGGAGCGCCCCTCGGGCTGCATTATTCCCAGGCCACATGGGTCCGTCCCTGTGGCATGTACCCCTTTTGCTTATGTCTTCAGCTTACTTTGCTGGGGGCGCCCCTCGGACTGCATCATCCCAAAGCCGCTCGGGCCGGACCCGATGGCGTGTATCTTCCTGCATTTATCCAAGTTGATCTGCTCTTCATGCTTAACCTGCCAATGGCTATCGCCTGCTCGATTGCCGCCCGCCGCGGGTCTGTTTATCCCATGCAATCCGCTTGCACGTTAAAAGGGGGCTCCTGAGCATCGCGACTCAGGAGCTCTTACTGGCTCTCCAGCCCTCACCCCCTGGCCTGGACCACGGCATCGCGACCTGGCATACCAGCGGCGACTGAGCTCGCTCGAGGGCCGGGACCTAAAGACATAGAGTTCTTGCATCTAACTGCCTTGCAGGAACACACAGAAACCAAGACTCAAGACCAGGCGCAACCCGCCTTGAGGTAGGGCCTCGTGAGTCCTGCGTTGGCTCACGAGTGCCCAGATACACCTCGCAGCCCTGCCGTGCAAGCCACGTGTCAGGGTGGGGCTGTACACGCCCCGGGGGCTCCTCCCGGAGGGGGCCCCCCATCCCACGCCCAAGTGGAAGCACCATGCTCTGTGCTGGCTGTCAACACTGCCGAGGAGCGGCTATGCCCGTGCACAAGCGGAAGCACTATGCTCCACGCTGGTGATAAACAACTGAGGGCGACCCCACGGTCGTGCAAACCTCAGGGAGCCCAGAGCTCAGTGCCCAGACTTACCGCAACGCCTCCCCTCAGGAAAGCCGCGCATCGCGGCTGGGCACGGGGGCTGCGCTCGGGTCACGCCCAAGCGCACGCCACCCAACCAGGTCCCCCGGACCTGGGCATCGCACGCCCCTCCCGAGGCCTCGGCTAGGGCAGGTATGGAGATTGTTTGCACGTCAAGGGGGACTCCTGAGCATCGCGACTCAGGAGCCTAACTGGTCACGTAGCCCCTCACTCCTTGGTCCGCCCTGGTCTCCGGCCGGCCCAATGGCGGTTGAGGTATGCGCGGGGCCGGGCTCTGCCGATGTAGAACATCAATCTATCCCCACGAACTCTCCCTATATGCTGTTTGCGCGTCAAGGGGGACTCCTGAGCATCACAACCCAGGAGCCTAACTGGTCATGTAGCCCCTCACTCCTTGGTCCGTCCTGGTCTCCGGTCGGCCCAATGGCGGTTGAGGTATGCGCGGGGGCCGGGCTCTGCCGACGCAGAACGCAAAGCAAATAGGAAGGAAATCGCAAAATCTCGAAGCAAATATTACAAGCATATTGTCCTCACAATACCAAATAAAAGTCTAAACGCCTCCCTGAGGCCTGTTGCATGTCGCAGGAACGGAACGGGAAGAATGGCCACGGGTCACCTCTAGGCATCGCCATCGCCCGCGGAAGGTGCTCCCTCGTGAGAAATCTTGTCTTCACCTTCACCACCAGTTGCAAGGTCGACGACGCCGGACAGAGGGGCGGAGACGAAGCCGCGGAACCTCTCAGCAAGGCCCCCACCTGATCCTACACGGCCGCGGCAGCCGCCTCGTATTGATCTTCAGCTACAGGCTCCAGCAACACGTCAAGGCAAGCGTTGGGGTCACGAAGGTGCAGGTGGCTAAAGACGCGGGTCAGCGCGGCAGAAGACAGGACGCGAGCTTCTGCCTCCGCCATGGGACCGAGAACATCAACGACCTCCTCAAGCGCCTTCACCACGAGAGGAAGCAGCTGGGCGGGGCCGTCCTCGTCGGTGTCGAGAGGCTTCTCCAGGCCATGCTTGGAGAGCATCTTCAGCGCCTTGTGAGATCTCTTCTCGAGATCGGCAAAGGCCACGCGGTCTTCGGCGAGGACTCGCGCCTTGGCATCGAGATTGGCCTCCCTCGTCCCCATCTTCTGCTCCAACTCTTCCAACCGGTTGCGCTCGGCGGCCTGCTTCTTCCCCAGCTCCGCCAGCTCAGCATCACGGTTCTTGATGGCTTCCTCCAAGGCCTTCATCTCCACCTCCTTCGCTTGGCGGCATCGTACCTCTTCGGCGTGCTTGTCGCAGGCTCTGCAACTCGCCCTACAGCTCTTGGCAGTGGTCATGGGCGGCCTTGGCGTCTTTCAGCGCCGCCTCACGATCGGCTGCAGCGCTGGCGGCACCTTGCTTCTCCTTCTCGGAAGCCGCAGCAGCCTGGCCCAGCGCCGCGTGAACTGCCAGGTCGGAGTGAAGCCAGCCAGAGGCCAACTCCAGACGCCCGGCCACCAGGCGCGGGTCCACGCTCAGGAGATCCGCCTGTAGCTGGGTCATCTCCAAAATGGCACGCTCCAAGACAGCGGCAGGAGCAGAAGAACCAGGGAGTGGAGGTGCAGCAATGGGAGGAAGCGACATCGTCACCAGGGTTTGGGAGACCGCGGACCCCGGAACAACTGGGACCTCGTCAGCCGCGCCAAGTACCGGCACCTCCGGAGCCAGCGGAGCCATGGGGGCTGATTCCACGCGGTGATGCCCCCTCTTGGCCTCGCGAGGAAGATCAGGCTGGGGAGATGCGAGCGCTGTTGCCTCCTTTCTCCGCGGGAGGCACGGCCGTTGCGTCTTCCTTCCTCTTCTTCGCCGAAGATGACGGCCTGATCAACCAAGGGCAAGTATGAGGAAGCGACGAGTACAAGCAAGGACAAAGCGAAGCTTAAGACACTTACCGATCTACTCCGACGTATTCCACTGACCGCTTGAGAGGCTTGAAGCCTGACAGCTTCGGGACCTGAGGGGCAGGCGTTCGGACACCGGCGGCACCGGGCGGAGCGGAGGCAGAACCGGATCCAGCCCCAAGAGGTATCGGGCAGAGGCGGCACCTCGGGCCACCAGAGACGACCTACTCCTCGTCGGGACGGGAGGTTGCTCCCTCTCCCCTTGGTGGGCATCGGCATCGGCATCATTAGGAAGGGCGCGGAGAATCTCGGCCTTGCTCAGAGGGGAAGTCTCCCCCACCTCTTCCAGGGTCTTCTCCGAGTCCTCCTCTTCTCCCTCTCCGCGGGACTCACCAGAAGACACCTCCACCGGGTTTTGTGCCATAGGAGCTTCTGGAAGCGCCGGCGGCACCAGCCCGTGCGCATCAAAAGTCGGCCTGGAGGCGACGAATTCCTCCCGGTCCCTGCGTTTGAACAGGGGAAGGAAGGCGCTAGGCGGGTACTCCTGGTTGTCCCCGACTATGAGGCGCAGGACGGTGTCCAATTCATCGCCAGGCAGGTCCCCCGGCCTCAGGCGGGTCTTGTTTTCCTCTTCGTCAAGCTCCCAGAGGGGGCGCGCGCGTGCCTGGAGTGGGGCAACCCGCAGCATCAAGAACTCCCTCAGGAGCATCGCCCCCGTTATCTTGGCCGCCCTCGCGTTGCCCGGCTTCAGGTCGGTCATCATCTGCCCCAACACTGACGATGCCCGCTCGTCGACAAGCCCCGCCTTGGGCCACCCCTTGCCCTGCCAGGGCGCCTCCGTCGGCAACGCCAGGCGCGGATCGGCACGCTGGGCATCCATCATGACCCATTTGGATCGGATGTTGTCGGCCCTCTTCCCGGTGCTCGAGATCGAGTTGGCCTTGCCGCATGCGATGAAGTTAGCGCACCCGGAGATGTGACCCTTGCCGACACGAAGGAAGAAGAAATGGCGAAGCAACGCCACGGACGGTATCACGCCCAGGTACGCCTCGCAGTAGTAGGCGAAGATGGACAGGAGGAGGACAGAGTTGGGATGGAGATGTAACGCCTGTAGACCGTAGTGGTCGAGGACTTCATAAAAGAAATTAGAGAAAGGGGGGACCAACCCAACGGCGGCGCTGCTCGAGAAGAAAGGGAAGAAGGTGCTCCCTTCAGACTCCGGCTCGTCGGAGGCGAGCCGAAGCTCCATCTCCCCCCACTCATTGCCCTCGCCCGCTGTCAGCAGGCGCACGGAGGCGAGGCTCTTCTCCGTGATGGTGGGCGCCTCGAGGGCCGGCTCATACCAAGCCGGTGTTCAGGAGGTCCTGACCTTGCGCGGCGCCATGGGCGGCAGATGCAGAGCAAGGCTGGAGCGGATCTGGAGGTAGCGGTGGCGAGGAGCAAGAAAGGGGATCTGGAGCGAGGCAAGGAAGAAGCAATGAAGGCGAGAACTACCCGCGCCAGCCTTTTGTCAGGTCAAGCAGTTGCCGAGGCAGCGTGGGGAAGCGGAGACGCCCACGTCCAATCAACCGCCACGCATCAACCGAGGCCGCAGGCTTTTGGGGCACGCGGTGCTCCGAACTTGACCCTTGGCTTCGCCGCGAAGCCAAGCCCGAGCGCACCTTGGGCCCGGGGGCTACTGTCGGCATTCCGGGAACGGGGGTCCCCAGACTTGCCTGCCTACGGCCCACAGCGTGGCCAAGCAGCAGGCCGTACGGCCCATCTTCGTCAACAAGGCACCCAAGAACCTCGCGAGGGTCCAAGCCTCGCGAGGCGGACGACGCAATACCTCCTCTGGAGTAGCCTAGCCAGGAAGGCTCACGAGGAGCGGAGATATCAAGGCAAGGCAAGCCTCACGAGGGTCTCGTGACGTGAGCCATGACGAACGGTACCAGGCGGGTGCCAGTGCGTGCAGCGTCTCTATTTCCTCTTTGGTGCTAAGGAGGCCAGCGCAGGCGAAGAGTACCGAGGCATCAGGCAAAGGTTGCCATGTTGGTGCAACGAGACCAAGACCAGGAGGACGGCAAGGCGGAGGTCATCGCGGAGCCCAAGACGGCATCACCCCAGAGCTTTTCGCAGGCGAAGACCGCTTTTGTCAGGATAGCTTGTACTAGCTGCCCCCCTTCAAATTTGCCCGCCGTTGTTGGCTCCCTTCCCGCTCGATATTTGGGAAGAGGACCAGGGCCTATATAAGTAGAGCTAGCCACACAGTAGAGGCATCAAATCCTCACGCCACAAGTTCACAAGCACAAGAACACCTCAACCTCAGGAGGCTGTTCTTCTCTTGTACTATCCATCATCAGCCCAAGAGGCAATCCACCACCACCACACTGGAGTAGGGTATTACACCACAACGGTGGCCCGAACCAGTATAAACCCCGTGTCTTTCTGTGTTGCGAGTTGGTTGAGTTCATCCATGAGATCTTAGCGAGCTAGAGCGTAGATCGATTGGAGGGAGAGGCTTCGCTCGCACCCCAGTGTTCGAACCTTAAGGGTTTGCCGGAACCCCACATCCGACAAATGGACTGACCTATTTGTTTTCAGTTGACTGTTATTTTCATAGGACCACACCTTGTGGTGTGCTAGAGGAGCATCTGCATTTTCCAGCCATCCCTATGCTCATATTTCAAAATCCTAGAATCTAGTAATTTCGTGTGCCATGCATGTTGTAGAGCTATCATATGTCTCCCATCATTTATTTCTCACCGACCTGCTATCTGCTACTTTTACACTATACTATTTGTGCACACACTTGACCCATACTCACACTATCCGTGGGTATTTCGGACTCTGACGCGGTGTTGATGAATACACAAAAGAAAAGACAGAAGTCGCTCCAGTGTCATTCAAAGATAAGCACTAAGCGTTTCAGTGCTCCAAAGGGTGTAGTGCCAGCAGATGGAGATAGTAAACGTAGCTCTGCGGTTGATGATCTCAATTGCCACACACAACCATCCCAGGTGCTTGTTTTAACTTCTCGCTGTCAAATGTGGTTGCATGTTGCATATGGTGTCTAGCTTGTATTGCTTCCAATTTGGTTAAATTGCGTCTGCTTACTTTACACATTATACCTTTGATAATGACATGCCTTCCTATTTTTGATACATACTACATATGTCTATTAACCATGTTCGTAAATCAAACTAATGCTCTTTTGTATCCCTCATCAATCACTTATGATGAGACAGTCACCCTAGTGGGTTACTGTGAGACGCGCTACTCGTTTAAAGAGTGCAGTGTCATCCTCCCCACATGATTCTCAAGAAACAGCAAGGCTAAATGAAGATAGTGAACGTAGCTCTGGAGTTGATGACCGCAATTCCCCTACACCACCATTGCAGGTTCTTGCTCTTACTTGGCAGTGTGATATGTGGTGTCTACCTTGTAATGCTTCTAATTAGGGTAAATTGCGTCTGCTTCGTTAACACATTATACATGTGAATATGACATGCCTTCCTGTTTTTGGTACATACTACGTCTTTCTATTAACCATGTTCTTACATTAAACTAATTTTCTTGTGTATCCCTCATCAATCACTTCTGACGAGACACCTTCAAGTTGACAGTGTAATATTGGTTGCATCTTGCATAAAATTTCAAACATGTATTGCCTCTAATTTGTTGAAGTGCCACTTATAATGAGACACATCTAACTTGGTAGAGTGATTTTGGTTGGATCTTTCATATGCTGTCTAGATTGCATTGCTTCCAATTTGAAATGCCTTCTGCTTAGCGTTTTTTGTACATATTCCATCCTCCTACAATGTGGTTGCCGTACATAAAAGTTGTGTTCGTCAGTATCATGCATCAACGAATTTGGAAGTGCGAATTTCATTCCTTTTTCTTGTGTGTTTACTTGACAAGGAAAAATATAAAAGGACGAAGGCACGGAATGATGGTGGTCCTCTGGAGCAACCAAAACAGATGATCTCTGTAGATTCTCCTGCTAATCGTAGTACAGTGCAAGTTCCAAATCTCATCTCCCCTACTCCACAACCCCAGGTGCTTGCTCTAACATGGCAGTGTGATATCTGGTTGCATGTTGCATATGGTGCCTAGCTTGTATTGCTCCTAATTTGTTAAATTGCATCTCCTTAGCTTACACATTACACATGTGAATATGACACGCCTTCCTGTTTTTGGTACATACTACATCTGCCTATCACACCATGTTCTTACATCAAACTACTGTTCTTGTGTATCCGACATCTATCGCTTATGATGAGAAAGTCACACCCGTGGGTTAGTATGAGACGCGCTACTCTTATAAAGAGTGCAGTTTCATCCTCCCCACATGATTCTCAAGAAACAGCAAGCCTAAATGAAGATATTGAACGTAGCTCTGTACTTGAAGACCGCACTTCCCCTACACCACCATCGCAGGTGCTTGCTCTAACTTCGAAGTGTGATATGTGGTTGCATGTTGCATACGGTGTCTAGCTTGTAATGCTTCTAATTAGGGTAAATTGCATCTGCTTAGTTTACACATTATACCTGTGAATATGACATGCCTTCCTATTTTTGGTACAAACTACATCTATCTGTTAACCAAGTTCCGACATGAAACTACCTCTCTTCTGTATCCTGCATCAACCACTTACGATGAGACACCTTTATTCGTTGCATATTGCATATTATTTCTAGCCTATTGCCATGTATGTCTAATTTCGTCAAATACATTTGTTAGGCCACCCTTTTAATTTGGTAGAGTGATATTGGTTTCATCTTTCATATGGTTTCTAGCTTCCATTGCTTCTAACCAGTTCAAACACCTTGTGCTTAGTTTACACTTTATACATCATACATGTCAATATGTCATGCTATCCTGTTTTTCATACATACTCCATCCTCCTATCATGCGGCTGCCTTTCATGAATGTAGTGTTCATCAGTATCATGCATCAATGAGTTTTGAAGAGCAAATTTTATTCCTTTTTCTTGTGGGTTTGACTTGACAAGGCACTACTGCAGGATGCTGCTAACGCGACACTACGATCAGAGACCCTTCGAGAAACTGTGTGCGATGCCATAATTGCAAACGGTGTTGTATGAAAACCGTCAGAAATGTGTAAAATGTTTGCAATGACGGATGCATCAAACACGGTTCATGTTTTAGTTGCGTGTGCGATGAAGGGCACACGGTTCAGTTCAATGAACTACTTGCGATGTGGAGGAACAAAAGAAATGGGCAGCCAGATGGAGGCGTGTGCGATACACAGCATACGGTTCACTCGGATGAACTGTTTGTGATTAGGCAACACAAAAGAAACGGTCAGCCAGATCAAAGGTGTGTGCGATATACGGCATGCGGTTCACTTGGATGAACTGTTTGCATTGAGACATGAGAACAGAAATGGTTCAACTTAACAAGATGTGTGTGATACGCGGCAAACAGGTTTGTAAGCAGAAATGTGTCTGAAGACCGATAAGAACACACACGGTTTCTGCTAGTAACACGTGTGTGTTGTACGATGGGATTGCATACAGAACAACAACAGATATATATATATACACACACACACTTATAAGGACATGCTTGCATAACCAAATTAAACATCCACTTACATAGGTGGCTACTACAACCATGGCATTTGCACACACCAAAGTAAACTATTACATGCATAAATACATAGCTGGCTACTACACACATGACATTTCCACACACACCAATAAAGTAAACTATATATTACATGCATGATTAACTAGCATAAACGATCATCTGATCATCATCTACTTCTTATGATGCTTGCTCTTCTTGTGGCTCGATCCGGGCTCGTCAATTTGGGTAACGAGGCACTTCCTCATGTCAACGATCCGCCTGTGCATCTCGTAGCATGTGTACACGCTCTTGGCCGCGAACCTGAGGTGAGGTTCATCCAGTTGCCGCATCCAGGCCTTGTGCCAGGATACAGGACTTGTTCTCTGGGCATCCCGCTTCATCTTTTCGTAGTAGGGGTCGATGATGGCCGAGGAGAGTTCGACCAGGGAGTCCTGCTTCGTGCTGCCCCAGACCCTGTAGTGGTCACGTATTTCGACAAGGTTCTTGTAGGCCAAGCCCGTAACACTGAGCGCTTTTACATCGTCTTTGGTATCCACTGTGGCGAACTTGTAGTCAGTGCTGTTGACAAACCTGTTGAAACGGTCGCAAGGCTCTGTGGCCATGCAGTAGTGGTAGATGAGGACATGATGGCGCACACACAACTGGGCGATGGAAACCTTCTGATCTATGCCGGGATGACCGACGGTGTACTGGAGGTCGATGCCGACCACCTTGTACTTGTCTCCAGCAAGCAACTGCTCAACGCTGTTGATGTAGTCGTCCACCACGGCCGGGTCGATGGTGTACACCACCGAGAGATCCGTCTCCCTCGCGTGGGTCTCCACTCTATGCTCGCCGAACTCCATTGGAGCGCCGCCGGACATCCCCTCTCTATGTGTCGTCGTGGGTGTGCTTATTGTGTTGTGGGGCGCGATCGAAAGGTTGAAGAGACTAAGGTTATAATGGCTGCGGGAATTAAAGGGGAAGCCGGACGACCAGGAATATCGGTAGGCCCTGATGGCAGTTCTAATTTGCAGCGCGTAACTCCGTCGTGCCGCACGTAACTGCATCGCGTGGCAACGCGCGCGGCGCAACTGCATGCATATGGGGCCCCCGACGTGATCATGCGCACGCCCAACCGCTGGCAGAGCGCGCGTGAACGGACACGAGCAGAGCGCTGCACGGTCGCCTCAAGGAAAAGCTGTCCACAAGCCGAGCGCGCCGATGGACGCGAGCAGAGCGCGCCAACGGACGCGACAGAGCGCGTCGCGGCGCCTAACGGTGAGCACAGCGCGCTGCGGCGCCTAACGGCGAGCAGAGCTTGCCCAGGGACATGAACAGAGGACGGCACAGTGATACGTGGCAAATAAGACGAACTGTGCGAGCGATGTCGGAGACATCAAGCATGAATCATATTAGAGTTGCGTGCGTGATACGTGGCAGACCGTTAATCTATCAGAATTGTTTGTGATGGAATAAGCCGTGTGTATTGCAGGCAAACGCCTGCTGGTGTATAACCTTAAATTTAACCAAAAAAGTGTTAATGCATGTTACGAAAATTGTATAGCTAGAAACTATGTTCAAATTCGACTCCAACGATATAATCTATGGCGACATGCATTCGTATTTTATTAGTTAAATCCTACTTATAAACCAGGACGGGGTATAGTAGGTAATTAAATCGCAAACATTTTTTTATTAACTGTATGTGTACATGTCATCTCGTCCTCCTCTCGCACGTCTTGTCACCCCGCTGCCGCAGACGGCTTACAGCGCAAGCTTGCGCAGCGCGCGGGGGTGTTCTTTTGGCCAAACGGTGGCACCAATGAATCGTCGGTGAGCCCGTTCCCGCGCAAGCTTCCCTCCCGACTCAGTGAAATCCCCCAAAATCCCAATGCTTACCGGCCTGCTATAAAAACCCTCACGGCCGGCGAGTCCTGCGTCACATTTTCCCCTCCCTCCCTGTAGCTTATCTCGTCTGCTTCTCCCATAATCGACAATGGCATCGGTCTGTCGTCGTTGCCCAGCCACTCCGCCCTCATTAGAGGACAGCTCCAGCTGGGAGGCTACACCGCGGTGGTGGCGCAGTCCTCGACGTAGTGTAGTGCGCGTGGCGTCCCTGTTGGGTGTGCGCGGGACACCCACCACACGCTCCGCCGCCGCTACCCGTCGGCAGTTGTTGCCGGCCATCGTTGCCGCCACACCACCGTCGAAAGCCAGGGCCATCTCCCGCTCCGCCGCCGTGGCCCGAAGGCGGGAGGTGGCCGTCGTGGCCGCCACCCCACTGCCGGCCACCGTGGCCATCACCCGCTCCGCCCCGCGGCCCGAAGGCGGGAGGTGCTGGTCGTGGCCGCCACCCCATCGTCGGCCACCGTGGCTGCCAGCCCACCGTCGACCGCCGGGATCATCACCCGCTCTGCCACCACCGCCCGAAGGAGGGAGGCGGAGGTGGAGGACCACACGTGCGTCAGCAACCTTGCACGCTACATCGAGTTCCTGTAGGAGGAGGAGGAGCGCCTCGTCGAGCACTTAAAGAGCCCTACCACAGCCGTGGCCGCAGCACACGCCGACGCAGAGGCGAGGAATCAGGAGATCTACGAGCAGTCCGGCCGCTTCGAGAGGGAACGTCTGGAGCAGCATTGGGCGTTCGAGCTGGAGACCTTCGCTGAACATGCAAAAGCGGCAGGCACCGTATTGCATTTCTCCGGCTCCTCGGTAGGCTCCTCCTCCTCCTCTGCCTCTCACTGAGCGCGCTCGGCAGAGGAGAGGCTACCGGAAGTAGCACAAAGCCCCTCCGTGGTTGTAGTAGTATTTAGGGGCTATTTTGTTCAGTTCATCTGACTATAGATGTGTGGTCGAACTGTACAACGTACTTAAAATTAGCTAGTATATATAGTTGAACTAGCTATTTCAGTACGTGGTTGGCAACAATTGGGGAGAAGTTTGGTCGGTTCAGCTGTCAAGTTGAACTGTTTGTATAAATTAAGAACGACGGCTTAATCTATGAATGAAATATATGCTAAATTACTGAATTTTAGTTGCAAAAATTACATAGTGCTAATGATTTCTAGCTGCACATTTTGACAAATCGCAGTGCTACAAGGATTGACAAATGGCAACGTTACTAGATCAACAAATTTAAATCTTTCCAGTTTGACAAATGGCAACATACCAAATATGACCGATGCAAATCTTACCAAATTGTTTGTACGTGGTTACACACGGGTCATCCAGAACAACCGTTTGCGTTGAAGGGATGCACAAATCCTGCGCTGCTCTCACTTTGCATACGGGTGTTCTATCTAAATCGTTTGCGATCAAGAGCTGTAGAAATCCTGCTCGGCACATTTCATTCAAGGTCAAGCAGCTGTCCGCACGACACCTCCTACAGCCATTAAAACCAAGACACGTGGCGTCATGTGAATGGTTAACAGAATTTTGGATTTACTAGAATTTAAAAACCAGGCATCTCAATGTTTTGCCAGCAATCAACGGTGCCCTCGTGTTTGAAATTCATTCCCATTACTTTCATGGGACCTAAGCATGCACCCAAGGACACATATTTGATTTTTCAACCAATTTATATGCACTAGAGCATGTGCATGTAGTTCAAATTTGAATTGTGCACATAAATGCATTGAAAACTCCGTTAATGCATAAAAATGTTCAAATGAACCCCAAAAAATCACAAAAAATCACACACCACTCCAGTTGTTCTATGTTGACACGAGGAAAAAATTAGAAAGCAATAAGAGGCAATGAATATCGGTTCGTCCCCAAAGGTGGGACATTCCCTACCGAAAACCATCATGCTTGTTGTGAGAAGCTCCGGTTTGTGAGAAGCATATACCCAAACCTGCCCCAAATGGGACAAAATTTGTACCACGGCATGTTGACGCCGCTCCATGATAGCATGCCAAGTTTCATGAATTTAAGACGAGTTTTGGATTTACTAGAATTCAAAAAACAGGCATCGCAATGTTTTGCTGGCAATCAACGGTGCCCAGGTGTTCGAAATTCATTCCCATTTCTTGCATGGGACCTAAGCATGCACACTAGGACACAAATTTGGTTTTTCAACCAATTTATATGCACTGGAGCATGTGCATGTAGTTCAAATTTCAATTATGCACATAAACGCATTGAAAACTCAGTTAATGCATAAAAATATCCAAACGAACCCCGAAAAATCACAAAAATTCACACAACACACTTGTTGTTCTATGTTGACACAAGAAAAAAATTTGAAAGCAATAAGAGGGAATGGATATCGTTTCGTCCCCAAAGGTGGGACGTTCCCTACCGAAAACCATCATGCTTGTTGTGAGAAGCTCCGGTTTGTGAGAAGCATATACCCAAACCTGCCCCAAATGGGACAAATTATTTACCACGGCATGTTGATGCCGCTCCATGATAGCATGCCAACTTTCATGAATTTGAGACGAGTTTTGGATTTACTAGAATGTAAAAACCAGGCATCTCAATGTTTTGACGGCAATCAACGATGCCCTGCTGTTTGAAATTCATTCCCATTTCCTGCATGGGACCTAAGCATGCACCCAAGGACACATATTTGATTTTTCAACCAATTTATATGCACTGGAGGATGTGCATGTAGTTCAAATTTGAACTATGCACACAAATGCATTGAAAACTCCGTTAATGCATAAAAATGTCCAAACGAACCCCGAAAAATCACAAAAATTCACACATCACTCCAGTTGTTCTATGTTGACACGAGGAAAAAATTTGAAAGCAATAAGAGGCAATGATTATCGTTTCGTCCCCAAAGGTGGGACATTCCCTACCGAAAACCATCATGCCTGTTGTGAGAAGCATATACCCAAACCTGCCCCAAATGGGACAAAATATGTACCACGGCATGTTGACGCCGCTCCATGATAGCATGCCAAGTTTAATGAATTTAAGATGAGTTTTGGATTTACTAGAATTTAAAAACCAGGCATCGCAATGTTTTGCTGGCAATCAACGGTGCCCTGGTGTTCGAAATTCATTCCCATTTCTTGCATGGGACCTAAGCATGCACCCTAGGACACATATTTGTTTTTTCAACCAATTTATATGCACTGGAGCATGTGCATGTAGTTCAAATTTCAATTATGCACATAAACGCATTGAAAACTCAGTTAATGCACAAAAATGTCCAAACGAACCTCGAAAAATCACAAAAATTCACACAACACTCTTGTTGTTCTATGTTGACACAAGAAAAAAATTTGAAAGCAATAAGAGGGAATGGATATCATTTCGTCCCCAAAGGTGGGACGTTCCCTACCGAAAACCATCATGTTGTTGTGAGAAGCTCCGGTTTGTGAGAAGCATATACCCAAACCTGCCCCAAATGGGACAAATTATTTACCACGGCATGTTGATGCCGCTCCATGATAGCATGCCAAGTTTCATGAATTTGAGACGAGTTTTGGATTTACTAGAATGTAAAAACCAGGCATCTCAATGTTTTGACGGCAATCAACGATGCCCTGCTGTTTGAAATTCATTCCCATTTCCTGCATGGGACCTAAGCATGCACCCAAGGACACATATTTGATTTTTCAACCAATTTATATGCACTGGAGGATGTGCATGTAGTTCAAATTTGAACTATGCACACAAATGCATTGAAAACTCCGTTAATGCATAAAAATGTCCAAACGAACCCCGAAAAATCACAAAAAATCACACATCACTCCAGTTGTTCTATGTTGACACGAGGAAAAAATTTGAAAGCAATAAGAGGCAATGATTATCGTTTCGTCCCCAAAGGTGGGACATTCCCTACCGAAAACCATCATGCCTGTTGTGAGAAGCATATACCCAAACCTGCCCCAAATGGGACAAAATATGTACCACGGCATGTTGACGCCGCTCCACGATAGCATGCCAAGTTTCATGAATTTAAGATGAGTTTTGGATTTACTAGAATTTAAATACCAGGCATCGCAATGTTTTGCTGGCAATCAACGGTGCCCTGGTGTTCGAAATTCATTCCCATTTCTTGCATGGGACCTAAGCATGCACCCTAGGACACAGATTAGTTTTTTCAACCAATTTATATGCACTGGAGCATGTGCATGTAGTTCAAACTTCAATTATGCACATAAATGCGTTGAAAACTCAGTTAATGCACAAAAATGTCCAAACGAACCTCGAAAAATCACAAAAATTCACACAACACTCTTGTTATTCTATGTTGACACAAGAAAAAAATTTGAAAGCAATAAGAGGCAATGGATATCGTTTCGTCCCCAAAGGTGGGATGTTCCCTACCGAAAACCATCATGCTTGTTGTGAGATGCTCTGGTTTGTGAGAAGCATATACCCAAGCCTGCCCCAAATGGGACAAAGTATTTACCACGGCATGTTGATGCCGCTCCATGATAGCATGCCAAATTTCATGAATTTCAGACAAGTTTTGGATTTACTAGAATTTAAAATCTAGGCATCTCAATGTTTTGACGGCAATCGACGGTGCCCTGCTGTTTGAAATTCATTCCCATTTCTTGCATGGGACCTAAGCATGCACCCAAGGACAAATATTTGATTTTTCAACCAATTTATATGCACTGGAGCTTGTGCATGTAGTTCAAATTTGAATTATGCACATAAATGCATTGAAATCTCAGTTAATGCATAAAAATGTCCAAACGAACCCCGAAAAATCAGAAAAATTCACACAACACTCCAGTTCTTCTATGTTGACACGAGCAAAAAAATTGAAAGCAATAAGAGGCAATGGATATCGTTTTGTCCCCAATGGTGGGACGTTCCCTACCGAAAACCATCATGCTTGTTGTGAGAAGCTCCGGTTTGTGAGAAGCATATACCCAAACCTGCCCCAAATGGGACAAAATTTGTACCACGACATGTTGATGCCGCTCCATGATAGCATGCCAAGTTTCATGAATTTCAGACGAGTTTTGGATTTACTAGAATTTAAAAACCATGCATCTCAATGCTTTGTCGGCAATCAACGGCGCCCTAATGTTTGAAATTTATTCCCATTTCTTGCTTGGGACCTAAGCATGCACCCAAGGACACATATTCGATTTTTCAACCAATTTATATGCACTGTAGCATGTGCATGTAGTTCAAATTTGGATTATGCACATAAATGCATTGAAAACTCATTTAATGCATAAAAATTTCCAAATGAACCCCGAAAAAACACAAAAATTAACACAACACTCTAGTTGTTCTATGTTGACACGAGAAAAAAAATTGAAAGCAATAAGAGGCAATGGATAACGTTTCGTCCCCAAAGGTGGGACGTTCCCTACCGAAAACCATCATGTTGTTGTGAGAAGCTACGGTTTGTGAGAAGCATATACCCAAACCTGCCCCAAATGGGACAAAATTTGTACCACGACATATTGACGCTCCTCCTTGATAGCATGCAAAGTTTCATGAATTTCAGACGAGTTTTGGATTTACTAGCATTTAAAAACCAGGCATCACAATGTTTTGCTCGCAATCGACGGTGCCCTGGTGTTCGAAATTAATTCCCATTTCTTCCATGGGACCTAAGCATGCACCCTAGGACACATATTTGATTTTTCAACCAATTTATATGCACTGGAGCATGTGCATGAGTTCAAATTTGAATTATGCACATAAACGCATTGAAAACTCAGTTAATGCATAAAAATGTTCAAATGAACCCCGAAAAATCACAAAAATTCACACAACACTCATGTTGTTCTATCTTGACACAAGAAAAAATGTTGAAATCTATAGGAGGCAATGGATACCGTTTCGTCCCCAAAGGTGCGACGTTCCCTACCGAAAACCATCATGCTTGTTGTGAGAAGCTCCGGTTTGTGAGAAGCATATACCCAAACCTGCCCAAAATGGGACAAATTATTTACCACGACATGTTGATGCCTCTCCATGATAGCATGCCGAGTTTCATGAATTTCAGACGAGTTTTGGATTAACTAGAATTTAAAAACCATGCATCTCAATGTTTTGCCGGCAATCAACGGTGCCCTGCTATTTGAAATTCATTTCCATTTCTTGCATCGGACCTAAGCATACCCCCAAGGATACATATTTGATTTTTCAACCAATTTATATGCACTGGAGCATGTGCATGTAGTTCAAATTTGAATTATGGGCATAAATGCAGTGAAAACTCAGTTAATGCATAAAATGTCAAAACGAACCCCGAAAAAATCACAAAAATTCACACAGCACTCCAGTTGTTCTATGTTGACATGAAAAAAAAATTGAAAGCAATAAGAGGCAATGGATATCGTTTCGTCCCCAAACGTGGGACGTTCCATACCGAAAACCATCATGCTTGTGTTGAGAAGCTCCGGTTTGTGAGAAGCATATACCCAAACCTGCCCCAAATGGGACAAAATTTGTACCACGGCATGTTGATGCCGCTCCATGATAGCATGCCAAGTTTCATGAATTTCAGATGAGTTTTGGATTTACTAGAATTTAAAAAAAAAGCATCTCAATGTTTAGCCGGCAATCAATGGTGCCCTGCTGTTTGAAATTCATTCCCATTTCTTGCTTGGGACCTAAGCAAGCACCAAAGGACACATATTTGATTTTTCAACCAATTTATATGCACTGGTGCATGTGCATGTAGTTCAAATTTTAATTATGCACATAAATGCGTTGAAAACTCAGTTAATGCATAAAAATGTCCAAACGAACCCCGTAAAATCAGAAAAATTCACACAACACTCCAGTTATTCTATGTTGACACGAGAAAAAAAATTGAAAGCAACAAGAGGCAATGGATATCGTTTCGTCCCCAAAGGTGGGATGGTCCCTACCGAAAACTATCATGCTTGTTATGAGAAGCTCAGGTTTGTGAGAAGCATACACCCAAACCTGCCCCAGATGGGACAAAAATTTTACCACGGCATGTTGATGCCACTCCATGATAGCATGTCAAGTTTCATGAATTTCAGACGAGTTTTGGATTTACTAGAATTTAAAAACCATGCATCTCAATGCTTTGCCGGCAATCAACGGTGCCCTAATGTTTGAAATTCATTCCCATTTCTTGCTTGGGACCTAAGCATGCACCCTAGGACACAGATTTGTTTTTTCAACCAATTTATATGCACTGGAGCATGTGCATGTAGTTCAAATTTCAATTATGCACATAAACGCATTGAAAACTCAGTTAATGCACAAAAATGTCCAAACGAACCTCGAAAAATCACAAAAATTCACACAACACTCTTGTTGTTCTATGTTGACACAAGAAAAAAATTTGAAAGCAATAAGAGGGAATGGATATCGTTTCGTCCCCAAAGGTGGGACGTTCCCTACCGAAAACCATCATGTTGTTGTGAGAAGCTCCGGTTTGTGAGAAGCATATACCCAAACCTGCCCCAAATGGGACAAATTATTTACCACGGCATGTTGATGCCGCTCCATGATAGCATGCCAAGTTTCATGAATTTGAGACGAGTTTTGGATTTACTAGAATGTAAAAACCAGGCATCTCAATGTTTTGACGGCAATCAATGATGCCCTGCTGTTTGAAATTCATTCCCATTTATATGCACTGTAGCATGTGCATGTAGTTCAAATTTGAATTATGCACATAAATGCATTGAAAACTCAGTTAATGCATAAAAATTTCCAAATGAACCCCGAAAAAACACAAAAATTCACACAACACTCCAGTTGTTCTATGTTGACACGAGAAAAAAAATTGAAAGCAATAAGAGGCAATGGATAACGTTTCGTCCCCAAAGGTGGGACGTTCCCTACCGAAAACCATCATGTTGTTGTGAGAAGCTCCGGTTTGTGAGAAGCATATACCCAAACCTGCCCCAAATGGGACAAAATTTGTACCACGGCATGTTGACGCCGCTCCATGATAGCATGCCAAGTTTCATGAATTTCAGACGAGTTTTGGATTTACTAGAATTTAAAAACCAGGCATCGCAATGTTTTGCTCGCAACCGACGGTGCCCTGGTGTTCGAAATTCATTCCCATTTCTTGCATGGGACCTAAGCATGCACCCTAGGACACAGATTTGATTTTTCAACCAATTTATATGCACTGGAGCATGTGCATGAGTTCAAATTTGAATTACGCACATAAACGCATTGAAAACTCAGTTAATGCATAAAAATGTTCAAATGAACCCCGAAAAATCACAAAAATACACACAACACTCCTGTTGTTCTATGTTGACACAAGAAATTTTTTTGAAAGCTATAAGAGGCAATGGATACCGTTTCGTCCTCAATGGTGGGATGTTCCCTACCGAAAACCATCATGCTTGTTGTGAGAAGGTCCGGTTTGTGAGAAGCATATACCCAAACCTGCCCCAAATGGGACAAATTATTTACCACGACATGTTGATGCCTCTCCATGATAGCATGCCGAGTTTCATGAATTTCAGACGAGTTTTGGATTAACTAGAATTTAAAAACCAGGCATCTCAATGTTTTTCAGGCAATCAACGGTGCCCAGCTGTTTGAAATTCATTTCCGTTTCTTGCATGGGACCTAAGCATGCACCCAAGGACACATATTTGATTTTTCAACCAATTTATATGCAATGGAGCATGTCCATGTAGTTCAAATTTGAATTATGCACATAAATGCTTTGAAAACTCAGTTAATGCATAAAAATGTCTAAACGAACCCCGAAAAATCACAAAAATTCACACAACACTCCAGTTGTTCTATGTTGACACGAGAAAAAAAAATTGAAAGCAATAAGAGGCAAAGGATACCGTTTCGTCCCCAAAGGTGGGACGTTCCCTACCGAAAACCATCATGCTTGTTGTGAGAAGCTCCGGTTTGTGAGAAGCACATACCCAAACCTGCCCCAAATTGGACAAAATTTGTACCACGGCATGTTGATGCCGCTCCATGATAGCATGCCAAGTTTCATGAATTTCAGACGAGTTTTGGATTTTCTAGAATTTGAAAACAAGGCATCTCAATGTTTAGCCGGCAATCAACGGTGCCCTGCTGTTTGAAATTCTTTCCCATTTCTTGCTTGGGACCTAAGCATGCACCAAAGGACACATATTTTAATTTTCAACCAATTTATATGCACTGGAGCATGTGCATGTAGTTCAAATTTTAATTATGCACATAAATTCGTTGAAAACTCAGTTAATGCGTAAAAATGTCCAAACGAACCCCAAAAAATCACAAAAATTCACACAACACTCCAGTTGTTCTATGTTGACACGAGAAAAAAAATTGAAAGCAACAAGAGGCAATGGATATCGTTTCGTCCCCAAAGGTGGGATGTTCCCTACCGAAAACCATCATGCTTGTTGTGAGAAGCTCTGGTTTGTGAGAAGCATACACCCAAACCTGCCCCAAATGGGACAAAATTTTTACCACGGCATGTTGATGCCACTCCATGATAGCATGTCAAGTTTCATGAATTTCAGACGAGTTTTGGATTTACTAGAATTTAAAAACCATGCATCTCAATGCTTTGCCGGCAATCAACGGTGCCCTAATGTTTGAAATTCATTCCCATTTCTTGCTTGGGACATAAGCATGCACCCAAGGACACATATTTGATTTTTCAACCAATTTATATGCACTGTAGCATGTGCATGTAGTTCAAATTTGAATTATGTGCATTGAAAACTCAGTTAATGCATAAAAATTTCCAAATGAACCCCGAAAAAACACAAAAATTCACACAACACTCCAGTTGTTCTATGTTGACACGAGAGAAAAAATTGAAAGCAATAAGAGGCAATGGATAATGTTTCGTCCCCAAAGGTGGGACGTTCCCTACCGAAAACCATCATGTTGTTGTGAGAAGCTCCGGTTTGTGAGAAGCATATACCCAAACCCGCCCCAAATGGGACAAAATTTGTACCACGGCATGTTGACGCCGCTCCATGATACCATGCCAAGTTTCATGAATTTCAGACGAGTTTTGGATTTACTAGAATTTAAAAACCAGGCATCGCAATGTTTTGCTCGCAACCGACGGTGCCCTGGTGTTCGAAATTCATTCCCATTTCTTGCATGGGACCTAAGCATGCACCCTAGGACACAGATTTGATTTTTCAACCAATTTATATGCACTGGAGCATGTGCATGAGTTCAAATGTGAATTACGCACATAAACGCATTGAAAACTCAGTTAATGCATAAAAATGTTCAAATGAACCCCGAAAAATCACAAAAATACACACAACACTCCTGTTGTTCTATGTTGACACAAGAAATTTTTTTGAAAGCTATAAGAGGCAATGGATACCGTTTCGTCCCCAATGGTGGGATGTTCCCTACCGAAAACCATCATGCTTGTTGTGAGAAGGTCCGGTTTGTGAGAAGCATATACCCAAACCTGCCCCAAATGGGACAAATTATTTACCACGACATGTTGATGCCTCTCCATGATAGCATGCCGAGTTTCATGAATTTCAGACGAGTTTTGGGTTAACTAGAATTTAAAAACCAGGCATCTCAATGTTTTTCCGGCAATCAACGGTGCCCAGCTGTTTGAAATTCATTTCCGTTTCTTGCATGGGACCTAAGCATGCACCCAAGGACACGTATTTGATTTTTCAACCAATTTATATGCAATGGAGCATGTCCATGTAGTTCAAATTTGAATTATGCACATAAATGCTTTGAAAACTCAGTTAATGCATAAAAATGTCTAAACGAACCCCGAAAAATCACAAAACTTCACACAACACTCCAATTGTTCTATGTTGACACGAGAAAAAAAATTGAAAGCAATAAGAGGCAAAGGATACCGTTTCGTCCGCAAAGATGGGACGTTCCCTACCGAAAACCTTCATGCTTGTTGTGAGAAGCTCCGGTTTGTGAGAAGCATATACCCAAACCTGCCCCAAATTGGACAAAATTTGTACCACGGCATGTTGATGCCGCTCCGTGATAGCATGCCAAGTTTCATGAATTTCAGACGAGTTTTGGATTTTCTACAATTTACAAACCAGGCATCTCAATGTTTAGCCGGCAATCAACGGTGCCCTGCTGTTTGAAATTCTTTCCCATTTCTTGCTTGGGACCTAAGCATGCACCAAAGGACACATATTTGATTTTTCAACCAATTTATATGCACTGGAGCATGTGCATGTAGTTCAAATTTTAATTATGCACATAAATTCGTTAAAAACTCAGTTAATGCGTAAAAATGTCCAAACGAACCCCGAAAAATCACAAAAATTCACACAACACTCTTGTTGTTCTATGTTGACACGAGAAAAAAATTGAAAGCAACAACAGGCAATGGATATCGTTTCGTCCCCAAAGGTGGGATGTTCCCTACCGAAAACCATCATGCTTGTTGTGAGAAGCTCTGGTTTGTGAGAAGCGAACACCCAAACCTGCCCCAAATGGGATAAAATTTTTACCACGGCATGTTGATGCCACTCCATGATAGCATGTCAAGTTTCATGAATTTCAGACGAGTTTTGGATTTACTACAATTTAAAAACCATGCATCTCAATGCTTGGCCGGCAATCAACGGTGCCCTAATGTTTGAAATTCATTCCCATTTCTTGCTTGGGACCTAAGCAAGCACCAAAGGACACATATTTGATTTTTCAACCAATTTATATGCACTGGAGCATGTGCATGTAGTTCAAATTTTAATTATGCACATAAATGCGTTGAAAACTCAGTTAATGCATAAAAATGTCCAAACGAACCCCGAAAAATCAGAAAAATTCACACAACACTCCAGTTATTCTATGTTGACACGAGAAAAAAAATTGAAAGCAACAAGAGGCAATGGATATCGTTTCGTCCCCAAAGGTGGGATGGTCCCTACCGAAAACTATCATGCTTGTTATGAGAAGCTCAGGTTTGTGAGAAGCATACACCCAAACCTGCCCCAGATGGGACAAAAATTTTACCACGGCATGTTGATGCCACTCCATGATAGCATGTCAAGTTTCATGAATTTCAGACGAGTTTTGGATTTACTAGAATTTAAAAACCATGCATCTCAATGCTTTGCCGGCAATCAACGGTGCCCTAATGTTTGAAATTCATTCCCATTTCTTGCTTGGGACCTAAGCATGCACCCTAGGACACAGATTTGTTTTTTCAACCAATTTATATGCACTGGAGCATGTGCATGTAGTTCAAATTTCAATTATGCACATAAACGCATTGAAAACTCAGTTAATGCACAAAAATGTCCAAACGAACCTCGAAAAATCACAAAAATTCACACAACACTCTTGTTGTTCTATGTTGACACAAGAAAAAAATTTGAAAGCAATAAGAGGGAATGGATATCGTTTCGTCCCCAAAGGTGGGACGTTCCCTACCGAAAACCATCATGTTGTTGTGAGAAGCTCCGGTTTGTGAGAAGCATATACCCAAACCTGCCCCAAATGGGACAAATTATTTACCACGGCATGTTGATGCCGCTCCATGATAGCATGCCAAGTTTCATGAATTTGAGACGAGTTTTGGATTTACTAGAATGTAAAAACCAGGCATCTCAATGTTTTGACGGCAATCAATGATGCCCTGCTGTTTGAAATTCATTCCCATTTATATGCACTGTAGCATGTGCATGTAGTTCAAATTTGAATTATGCACATAAATGCATTGAAAACTCAGTTAATGCATAAAAATTTCCAAATGAACCCCGAAAAAACACAAAAATTCACACAACACTCCAGTTGTTCTATGTTGACACGAGAAAAAAAATTGAAAGCAATAAGAGGCAATGGATAACGTTTCGTCCCCAAAGGTGGGACGTTCCCTACCGAAAACCATCATGTTGTTGTGAGAAGCTCCGGTTTGTGAGAAGCATATACCCAAACCTGCCCCAAATGGGACAAAATTTGTACCACGGCATGTTGACGCCGCTCCATGATAGCATGCCAAGTTTCATGAATTTCAGACGAGTTTTGGATTTACTAGAATTTAAAAACCAGGCATCGCAATGTTTTGCTCGCAACCGACGGTGCCCTGGTGTTCGAAATTCATTCCCATTTCTTGCATGGGACCTAAGCATGCACCCTAGGACACAGATTTGATTTTTCAACCAATTTATATGCACTGGAGCATGTGCATGAGTTCAAATTTGAATTACGCACATAAACGCATTGAAAACTCAGTTAATGCATAAAAATGTTCAAATGAACCCCGAAAAATCACAAAAATACACACAACACTCCTGTTGTTCTATGTTGACACAAGAAATTTTTTTGAAAGCTATAAGAGGCAATGGATACCGTTTCGTCCCCAATGGTGGGATGTTCCCTACCGAAAACCATCATGCTTGTTGTGAGAAGGTCCGGTTTGTGAGAAGCATATACCCAAACCTGCCCCAAATGGGACAAATTATTTACCACGACATGTTGATGCCTCTCCATGATAGCATGCCGAGTTTCATGAATTTCAGACGAGTTTTGGATTAACTAGAATTTAAAAACCAGGCATCTCAATGTTTTTCAGGCAATCAACGGTGCCCAGCTGTTTGAAATTCATTTCCGTTTCTTGCATGGGACCTAAGCATGCACCCAAGGACACATATTTGATTTTTCAACCAATTTATATGCAATGGAGCATGTCCATGTAGTTCAAATTTGAATTATGCACATAAATGCTTTGAAAACTCAGTTAATGCATAAAAATGTCTAAACGAACCCCGAAAAATCACAAAAATTCACACAACACTCCAGTTGTTCTATGTTGACACGAGAAAAAAAAATTGAAAGCAATAAGAGGCAAAGGATACCGTTTCGTCCCCAAAGGTGGGACGTTCCCTACCGAAAACCATCATGCTTGTTGTGAGAAGCTCCGGTTTGTGAGAAGCACATACCCAAACCTGCCCCAAATTGGACAAAATTTGTACCACGGCATGTTGATGCCGCTCCATGATAGCATGCCAAGTTTCATGAATTTCAGACGAGTTTTGGATTTTCTAGAATTTGAAAACAAGGCATCTCAATGTTTAGCCGGCAATCAACGGTGCCCTGCTGTTTGAAATTCTTTCCCATTTCTTGCTTGGGACCTAAGCATGCACCAAAGGACACATATTTGAATTTTCAACCAATTTATATGCACTGGAGCATGTGCATGTAGTTCAAATTTTAATTATGCACATAAATTCGTTGAAAACTCAGTTAATGCGTAAAAATGTCCAAACGAACCCCAAAAAATCACAAAAATTCACACAACACTCCAGTTGTTCTATGTTGACACGAGAAAAAAAATTGAAAGCAACAAGAGGCAATGGATATCGTTTCGTCCCCAAAGGTGGGATGTTCCCTACCGAAAACCATCATGCTTGTTGTGAGAAGCTCTGGTTTGTGAGAAGCATACACCCAAACCTGCCCCAAATGGGACAAAATTTTTACCACGGCATGTTGATGCCACTCCATGATAGCATGTCAAGTTTCATGAATTTCAGACGAGTTTTGGATTTACTAGAATTTAAAAACCATGCATCTCAATGCTTTGCCGGCAATCAACGGTGCCCTAATGTTTGAAATTCATTCCCATTTCTTGCTTGGGACATAAGCATGCACCCAAGGACACATATTTGATTTTTCAACCAATTTATATGCACTGTAGCATGTGCATGTAGTTCAAATTTGAATTATGTGCATTGAAAACTCAGTTAATGCATAAAAATTTCCAAATGAACCCCGAAAAAACACAAAAATTCACACAACACTCCAGTTGTTCTATGTTGACACGAGAGAAAAAATTGAAAGCAATAAGAGGCAATGGATAATGTTTCGTCCCCAAAGGTGGGACGTTCCCTACCGAAAACCATCATGTTGTTGTGAGAAGCTCCGGTTTGTGAGAAGCATATACCCAAACCCGCCCCAAATGGGACAAAATTTGTACCACGGCATGTTGACGCCGCTCCATGATAGCATGCCAAGTTTCATGAATTTCAGACGAGTTTTGGATTTACTAGAATTTAAAAACCAGGCATCGCAATGTTTTGCTCGCAACCGACGGTGCCCTGGTGTTCGAAATTCATTCCCATTTCTTGCATGGGACCTAAGCATGCACCCTAGGACACAGATTTGATTTTTCAACCAATTTATATGCACTGGAGCATGTGCATGAGTTCAAATGTGAATTACGCACATAAACGCATTGAAAACTCAGTTAATGCATAAAAATGTTCAAATGAACCCCGAAAAATCACAAAAATACACACAACACTCCTGTTGTTCTATGTTGACACAAGAAATTTTTTTGAAAGCTATAAGAGGCAATGGATACCGTTTCGTCCCCAATGGTGGGATGTTCCCTACCGAAAACCATCATGCTTGTTGTGAGAAGGTCCGGTTTGTGAGAAGCATATACCCAAACCTGCCCCAAATGGGACAAATTATTTACCACGACATGTTGATGCCTCTCCATGATAGCATGCCGAGTTTCATGAATTTCAGACGAGTTTTGGGTTAACTAGAATTTAAAAACCAGGCATCTCAATGTTTTTCCGGCAATCAACGGTGCCCAGCTGTTTGAAATTCATTTCCGTTTCTTGCATGGGACCTAAGCATGCACCCAAGGACACATATTTGATTTTTCAACCAATTTATATGCAATGGAGCATGTCCATGTAGTTCAAATTTGAATTATGCACATAAATGCTTTGAAAACTCAGTTAATGCATAAAAATGTCTAAACGAACCCCGAAAAATCACAAAACTTCACACAACACTCCAATTGTTCTATGTTGACACGAGAAAAAAAATTGAAAGCAATAAGAGGCAAAGGATACCGTTTCGTCCGCAAAGATGGGACGTTCCCTACCGAAAACCTTCATGCTTGTTGTGAGAAGCTCCGGTTTGTGAGAAGCATATACCCAAACCTGCCCCAAATTGGACAAAATTTGTACCACGGCATGTTGATGCCGCTCCATGATAGCATGCCAAGTTTCATGAATTTCAGACGAGTTTTGGATTTTCTAGAATTTACAAACCAGGCATCTCAATGTTTAGCCGGCAATCAACGGTGCCCTGCTGTTTGAAATTCTTTCCCATTTCTTGCTTGGGACCTAAGCATGCACCAAAGGACACATATTTGATTTTTCAACCAATTTATATGCACTGGAGCATGTGCATGTAGTTCAAATTTTAATTATGCACATAAATTCGTTAAAAACTCAGTTAATGCGTAAAAATGTCCAAACGAACCCCGAAAAATCACAAAAATTCACACAACACTCTTGTTGTTCTATGTTGACACGAGAAAAAAATTGAAAGCAACAACAGGCAATGGATATCGTTTCGTCCCCAAAGGTGGGATGTTCCCTACCGAAAACCATCATGCTTGTTGTGAGAAGCTCTGGTTTGTGAGAAGCATACACCCAAACCTGCCCCAAATGGGACAAATTTTTTACCACGGCATGTTGATGCCACTCCATGATAGCATGTCAAGTTTCATGAATTTCAGACGAGTTTTGGATTTACTACAATTTAAAAACCATGCATCTCAATGCTTGGCCGGCAATCAACGGTGCCCTAATGTTTGAAATTCATTCCCATTTCTTGCTTGGGACATAAGCATGCACCCAAGGACACATATTTGATTTTTCAACCAATTTATATGCACTGTAGCATGTGCATGTAGTTCAAATTTGACTTATGCACATAAATGCATTGAAAACTCAGTTAGTGCATAAAAATTTCCAAATGAACCCCGAAAAAACACAAAAATTCACACAACACTCCAGTTGTTCTATGTTGACACGAGAAAAAAAATTGAAAGCAATAAGAGGCAATGGATAACGTTTCGTCCCCAAAGGTGGGACGTTCCGTACCGAAAACCATCATGTTGTTGTGAGAAGCTCCGGTTTGTGAGAAGCATATACCCAAACCTGCCCCAAATGGGGGAAAATTTGTACCACGGCATGTTGACGCCGCTCCATGATAGCATGTCAAGTTTCATGAATTTTAGACAAGTTTTGGATTTACTAGAATTTAAAAACCAGGCATCGCAATGTTTTGCACGCAATTGACGTTGCCCTGGTGTTCGAAATTCATTCCCATTTCTTGCATGGGACCTAAGCATGCACCCTAGGACACAGATTTGATTTTTCAACCAATTTATATGCACTGGAGCATGTGCATGAGTTCAAATTTGAATTATGCACATAAACGCATTGAAAACTCAGTTAATGCATAAAAATGTTCAAATGAACCCCGAAAAATCACAAAAATTCACACAACACTCCAGTTGTTCTATGTGGACACAAGAATTTTTTTTGAAAGCTATAAGAGGCAATGGATACCGTTTCGTCCCCAAAGGTGGGACGTTCCCTACCGAAAACCATCATGCTTGTTGTGAGAAGCTCCGGCTTGTGAGAAGCACATACCCAAACCTGCCCCAAATGGGACAAATTATTTACCACGACATGTTGATGCCTCTCCATGATAGCATGCTGAGTTTCATGAATTTCAGACGAGTTTTGGATTTTCTAGAATTTAAAAACAAGGCATCTCAATGTTTAGCCGGCAATCAACGGTGCCCTGCTGTTTGAAATTCTTTCCCATTTCTTGCTTGGGACCTAAGCATGCACCAAAGGACACATATTTGATTTTTCAACCAATTTATATGCACTGGAGCATGTGCATGTAGTTCAAATTTTAATTATGCACATAAATTCGTTGAAAACTCAGTTAATGCGTAAAAATGTCCAAACGAACCCCGAAAAATCACAAAAATTCACACAACACTCCAGTTGTTCTATGTTGACACGAGAAAAAAATTGAAAGCAACAAGAGGCAATGGGTATCGTTTCGTCCCCAAAGGTGGGATGTTCCCTACCGAAAACCATCATGCTTGTTGTGAGAAGCTCTGGTTTTGAGAAGCATACACCCAAACCTGCCCCAAATGGGACAAATTTTTTACCACGGCATGTTGATGCCACTCCATGATAGCATGTCAAGTTTCATGAATTGCAGACGAGTTTTGGATTTACTAGAATTTAAAAACCATGCATCTCAATGCTTTGCCGGCAATCAACGGTGCCCTAATGTTTGAAATTCATTCCCATTTCTTGCTTGGGACATAAGCATGCACCCAAGGACACATATTTGATTTTTCAACCAATTTATATGCACTGTAGCATGTGCATGTAGTTCAAATTTGAATTATGTGCATTGAAAACTCAGTTAATGCATAAAAATTTCCAAATGAACCCCGAAAAAACACAAAAATTCACACAACACTCCAGTTGTTCTATGTTGACACGAGAAAAAAAATTGAAAGCAATAAGAGGCAATGGATAACGTTTCGTCCCCAAAGGTGGGACGTTCCCTACCGAAAACCATCATGTTGTTGTGAGAAGCTCCGGTTTGTGAGAAGCATATACCCAAACCTGCCCCAAATGGGACAAAATTTGTACCACGGCATGTTGACGCCGCTCCATGATAGCATGCCAAGTTTCATGAATTTCAGACGAGTTTTGGATTTACTAGAATTTAAAAACCAGGCATCGCAATGTCTTGCTCGTAACCGACGGTGCCCTGGTGTTCGAAATTCATTCCCATTTCTTGCATGGGACCTAAGCATGCACCCTAGGACACAGATTTGATTTTTCAACCAATTTATATGCACTGGAGCATGTGCATGAGTTCAAATTTGAATTACGCACATAAACGCATTGAAAACTCAGTTAATGCATAAAAATGTTCAAATGAACCCCGAAAAATCACAAAAATATACACAACACTCCTGTTGTTCTATGTTGACACAAGAAATTTTTTTGAAAGCTATAAGAGGCAATGGATACCGTTCCGTCCCCAATGGTGGGATGTTCCCTACCGAAAACCATCATGCTTGTTGTGAGAAGGTCCGGTTTGTGAGAAGCATATACCCAAACCTGCCCCAAATGGGACAAATTATTTACCACGACATGTTGATGCCTCTCCATGATAGCATGCCGAGTTTCATGAATTTCAGACGAGTTTTGGATTAACTAGAATTTAAAAACCAGGCATCTCAATGTTTTTCCGGCAATCAACGGTGCCCAGCTGTTTGAAATTCATTTCCGTTTCTTGCATGGGACCTAAGCATGCACCCAAGGACACATATTTGATTTTTCAACCAATTTATATGCAATGGAGCATGTCCATGTAGTTCAAATTTGAATTATGCACATAAATGCTTTGAAAACTCAGTTAATGCATAAAAATGTCTAAACGAACCCCAAAAATCACAAAACTTCACACAACACTCCAGTTGTTCTATGTTGACACGAGAAAAAAAATTGAAAGCAATAAGAGGCAAAGGATACCGTTTCGTCCCCAAAGATGGGACGTTCCCTACCGAAAACCATCATGCTTGTTGTAAGAAGCTCCGGTTTGTGAGAAGCATATACCCAAACCTGCCCCAAATTGGACAAAATTTGTACCACGGCATGTTGATGCCGCTCCATGATAGCATGCCAAGTTTCATGAATTTCAGACGAGTTTTGGATTTTCTAGAATTTACAAACCAGGCATCTCAATGTTTAGCCGGCAATCAACGGTGCCCTGCTGTTTGAAATTCTTTCCCATTTCTTGCTTGGGACCTAAGCATGCACCAAAGGACACATATTTCATTTTTCAACCAATTTATATGCACTGGAGCATGTGCATGTAGTTCAAATTTTAATTATGCACATAAATTCGTTGAAAACTCAGTTAATGCGTAAAAATGTCCAAACGAACCCCGAAAAATCACAAAAATTCACACAACACCCTTGTTGTTCTATGTTGACACGAGAAAAAAAATTGAAAGCAACAAGAGGCAATGGATATCGTTTCGTCCCCAAAGGTGGGATGTTCCCTACCGAAAACCATCATGCTTGTTGTGAGAAGCTCTGGTTTGTGAGAAGCATACACCCAAACCTGCCCCAAATGGGAAAAAAATTTTACCACGGCATGTTGATGCCACTCCATGATAGCATGTCAAGTTTCATGAATTTCAGACGAGTTTTGGATTTACTACAATTTAAAAACCATGCATCTCAATGCTTGGCCGGCAATCAACGGTGCCCTAATGTTTGAAATTCATTCCCATTTCTTGCTTGGGACATAAGCATGCACCCAAGGACACATATTTGATTTTTCAACCAATTTATATGCACTGTAGCATGTGCATGTAGTTCAAATTTGAATTATGCACATAAATGCATTGAAAACTCAGTTAATGCATAAAAATTTCCAAATGAACCCCAAAAAAACACAAAAATTCACACAACACTCCAGTTGTTCTATGTTGACACGAGAAAAAAAATTGAAAGCAATAAGAGGCAATGGATAACGTTTCGTCCCCAAAGGTGGGACGTTCCGTACCGAAAACCATCATGTTGTTGTGAGAAGCTCCGGTTTGTGAGAAGCATATACCCAAATGGGGGAAAATTTGTACCACGGCATGTTGACGCCGCTCCATGATAGCATGCCAAGTTTCATGAATTTTAGACAAGTTTTGGATTTACTAGAATTTAAAAACCAGGCATCGCAATGTTTTGCACGCAATTGACGTTGCCCTGGTGTTCGAAATTCATTCCCATTTCTTGCATGGGACCTAAGCATGCACCCTAGGACACAGATTTGATTTTTCAACCAATTTATATGCACTGGAGCATGTGCATGAGTTCAAATTTGAATTATGCACATAAACGCATTGAAAACTCAGTTAATGCATAAAAATGTTCAAATGAACCCCGAAAAATCACAAAAATTCACACAACACTCCTGTTGTTCTATGTTGACATAAGAAATTTTTTTGAAAGCTATAAGAGGCAATGGATACCGTTTCGTCCCCAAAGGTGGGACGTTCCCTACCGAAAACCATCATGCTTGTTGTGAGAAGCTCCGGCTTGTGAGAAGCACATACCCAAACCTGCCCCAAATGGGACAAATTATTTACCACGACATGTTGATGCCTCTCCATGATAGCATGCTGAGTTTCATGAATTTCAGACGAGTTTTGGATTAACTAGAATTTAAAAACCAGGCATCTCAATGTTTTGCCGGCAATCAACGGTGCCCTGCTGTTTGAAATTCATTTCCATTTCTTGCATGGGACCTAAGCATGCACCCAAGGACACATATTTGATTTTTCAACCAATTTATATGCACTGGAGCATGTGCATGTAGTTCAAATTTTAATTATGCACATAAATGCGTTGAAAACTCAGTTAATGCATAAAAATGTCCAAACGAACCCCGAAAAATCACAGAAATTCACACAACACTCTAGTTGTTCTACGTTGACACGAGAAAAAAATTGAAAGCAACAAGAGGCAATGGATATCGTTTCGTCCCCAAAGGTGGGATGTTCCCTAGCGAAAACCATCAAGCTTGTCGTGAGAAGCTCTGGTTTGTGAGAAGCATACACCCAAACCTGGCCCAAATGGGACAAAAAATTTACCACGGCATGTTGATGCCACTCCATGATAGCATGTCAAGTTTCATAAATTTCAGACGAGTTTTGGATTTACTAGAATTTAAAAACCAGGCGTCTCAATGTTTTGCCAGCAATCAACGGTACCCTGGTGTTCGAAATTCATTTCCATTTCTTGCATGGGACCTAAGCATGCACCCTAGGACACAGATTTGATTTTTCACCCAATTTATGTGCACTAGAGCATGTGCATGTAGTTCAAATTTGAATTATGCACATAAATGCATTGAAAACTCAGTTAATGCATAAAAATGTTCAAACGAACCCCGAAAAATCACAAAAATTCACACAACACTCCTGTGGTTCTATGTTGACACGAGAAAAAAATTGAAAGCAATAAGAGGCAATGGATATCGTTTCGTCCCCAAAGGTGGGACGTTCCCTACCGAAAACCATCATGCTTGTTGTGAGAAGCTCCTGTTTGTGAGAAGCATATACCCAAACCTGTCCCAAATGGGACAAAATTTTTACCACAGCATGTTGATGCCGCTCCATGATAGCATGCCAAGTTTCATGAATTTCAGACGAGTTTTGGATTTACTAGAAATTAAAAACCAGGCATCTCAATGTTTTGCCGACAATCAACGGTGCCCTGGTGTTCGAAATTCATTCCCATTTCTTGCATGGGACATAAGCATGCACCCTAGGACACAGATTTGATTTTTCAACCAATTTATATGCACTGGAGCATGTGCATGTAGTTCAAATTTTAATTATGCACGTAAATGCAATGAAAACTCAGTTAATGCATAAAAATGTCCAAACAAACCCCGAAAAATCGCAAAAAATCGCACAACACTCATGTATCTATGTTCACACAAGAAAAAAAATTGAAAGCAATAAGAGGCAATGGATATCGTTTCGTCCCCAAAGGTGGGACGTTCCCTAGCGAGAACCATCATGCTTGTTATGAGAAGCTCCTGTTTGTGAGAAGCATATACCCAAACCTGCCCCAAATGCGACAAATTTTTTACCACGGCATGTTGATGCCGCTTCATGATTTCATGCCAAGTTTCATGAATTTCAGACGAGTTTTCGATTTACTAGAATTTAAAAACCAGGTATCTCAATGTTTGTGGCCGAGTGACGGTGGCAGGGTGTTTAAAATTCATTCCTGTTTCTTGCATGGGACCTAAGCATGTAACCAAGGACACATATTTGATTTTTCAATAAGTTTATATGCACTAGAGCATGTGGATGTAGTTCAATTTTGAGTTATGCGCATAAAATGCCTGGAAAACCCTGTTAATGTATAAAAATGGACAAACGAACCCTGAATAATTCCAATTTTTTGACGACACAACTATAGTTGCATGTTCACTCAAGATAAAAGTTCTAACAATTCAAACACCATCCTTTGTAGCTATGACCCCATTACGTAATTCAAATGATCAAGACGATAAATCAAGTAGATCGCACACAGTTTATTATCACCAACCATGTGAGATGGAGCACAAAATATCTTGTAGCATCATCAGTGTATAGTACGCCCATGCCTTACGAGAGAAGGTGCGTCGGCTACAGTCCACAGCTGGCGTGTCAAGCACACTAGCTAGCTCACTCCCCAAATATCATTTCACTGTTCATTCGTCGCCGGTGAAAGATGGGGATGTGGACCCACGTTGTGAGGGCAACTTCGGCGGCCCACTCCGGCGAGAGTGCGGCCACAGCCGCCAGGCGCGTGCTAACAAGCTTCGTGAGGGCGACCGCAGTCTGCGTCCGGGTGGCCAAGGCAGCCCAAACGGCCGCTGTTGCTTCTCAGGCGGCGGCTGCAGCATCTGCCTCGGGGATAGCAACTCGCGAGAGCGGCACAGCAGCTGTCCGTTCCGCAGCGGCGGCCTTAGCCCTGCTGGAGGCCGCCCACTACCATGTCGAGGCCATCCACACCCAGGTCGTGGCGGTTACCACATAAATCGAATGAAGCTTCTCCGACAACGGTCGACAAACCACGACCGAAGAGCTGGCAATCGCCAAGAGCGTTCGAGCAGCCCCCTGTTCCTGTGCGGCATACTTTGCCACGACGGAGCCCGCCAGAGCCCACATGGCGTCCGCCCACGCCCAGCTCGTGGCGGCCTTTTCCAAAGATATTGCGAACGCAGATGGCGAGATGCTTGCCGAGTATGGTGCAATTGATGCCATGTAGCCCCTTCCCCAGGAGGCCGTCGGGCGTGAGCTACACATGGAGGCGGCGGCGGAGATCGACGAGCACCAGCCATAGTAGTACTCTTTATTTTGTTTAATTAAGAGTGCCGGTCTTCAATTTGTTAGAGGAATGTTTAGGTCAGCTAGCTCTATTTAATTGCTGAACTTGCTCGATTAAGAAGTTAGTCTCCTTTGTGTACCCAAATTATGCAATGTCGTGGATGACCACTGTAACCAGGGAAATTCGAACCAAAAATTTTGACGTTCAAACTCAACACACACGGGTTAAGCTATCTGAATCGTTTGTGATGTTCACATATCGTACATAGTTCTGAATAAGGGGCCGTGTCTGATGACACTTTGCGCGCCCGTTTTTTGGCTGAAGCGATTCCAAATTTTCGGCTTACGCAGAAATATCTACCTCCCCGCCCCCTCCCCCTTACCAAAAGCCACATTTCCCCTCTTTCCGCCTTCCTTTCCAAGTTGAAACCTTCACTCCTTGCTTGCAGCGCTGCCGCCTCCTCGCCGGCGACCCTCCTTCACGCTCCTTGGCCTCGCCTATCCAGGCAGGTAATCCACACCCGACCCCCATCCTCCTCCTCCTTCCACATCCCACATGCCCCTACCACCGGCGCGAGCGCGACACCTTCCACCCAAATCACCGACCCCTCCACCAAATAAGCGCCGGCCTAAGCCATGGTGCACGCAGTATAGCCAGGACCTCAAGGAGCATTTGGCAGCGGAGAAGCAAATCACGGCCGCATGCGCGGATGAGGGAGCGATGGCTGCCATTCATGCCGACCCCCAGATCTTGAAGTAGCACCTTGCCATTTGCTAGCTACGCCGGTTAAGCATGCTCGGTTTACCCGTTGCGTGTGCTGCTCCTGCCTTTCCTTCACAAATTCTAGTGAATTGTGCTATCTAATTTTACCATGCAATCTGTTGCTCTAGTATATATGTTCTCTATGTCGCGCAATGTGGTGCTCACTTATTAACTGTTTTGTTAATTAGTTGTCGTCTTCAGTTAACTGTTTGGTTCAATTCTGCAAATGTGATGTTCAATTCTTCAGGCTGCAATTTTGTATTGCCTTCCATTTGAGAAATAAGTCGAATTTTGTATTGTTCTGCATGTGAGGAATAAATCAAATTTGGCTGCACTTAATACATGAGAAACATATACAAGTGCTATATTTCCTAGTTCTTAATCATGCTTGGTTTGGGTAAATGGGTTTTCCCTGTGGCTTGAATTAATCTGATGAATCTGCAATGTGATTATCTTTCATCAACATATTTTACTAATAGCATGGGAACCCTTACTTAACCTGATGACTAACTACCTTATATGTGTTGCAGGGAAACAATGGGAAGCACTAAGGTTTACAATCGAGGTTAGCACGTGCATGGTCCGTTGTCTAATAGCACATTATTGTGCAATTGCAGGAACCATTCTAATATTTAGGTTTTTAACAATTTGGTCATGCACATGTAGGTCCTGCTGTCAGAGGTTTTGACCCACTATTCGACCCTTTTCGCATATGGGGAAATGAGTTGTCCATGAATATCACTCAAGTCAAGAAACTTAGAAAGATTGTTAGGATAAAGAAATTAGCGACAAAAAACAACAAGATCTTTGTCTGCACAATGAAGAAGACATCAGTTCACTACAGGATGGTACTAACTATTATACCTTGCCTTTTTAATTCCTTGCCCCATTTCCAATATAGAGAAGATATTTATGCACATCCTTGTTTTCAGGCCTTTCCAAAGAAGTTCACTGATGATTACCTCTCAAACCACCTGTATGGTCAGGAGGCGAGGAAGGTATTCATACAACACCCACGGTTCAATATTGAAGTGTTCCTGAAGAGCACGAATGATGGGCGGTCAATCATCCACTAGCACTGGCCTAAAGTTACAAAGACCTTCAACATCAATGAAGGCTCAATATTCGCCTTCTACTTCAGCAGTTTTCTAGATGAGATACATCTGTCTATGTACCGTCTATGATGCTAATTTCGAAAGGTTATAGCTCTTGCATGTGAAACTTGGTCCTCGTGTAGTTGTGTAATGTGGTAGCTGAGTGCTAAAGCTATATGATGTTGTACTCTGATGTATTTCAATTATGAAAATGAAATATATTGTGTGCTTAATATGAACTGTCAATTAGATTAATAAATGGATTATGAATAATCGGATAATTAGCCTGCTAGTGGCGAATTGGCCTGCTAATTGGGTTTTGCTATTGCAAACGGTTGTTGAAAAATACCGTGGGCGATGACCTCAGGCAACGCACACAGTTTCTAGGAATAAACCCTGTTGGATCAATGAACAATCACACACGACTTTCTCTTGAAAATTGTTTGCGTTAGGGAACCTTGTGCAAATGTTTACCACATGAAAACTGTGTGTGATGGACAGCCTTTGCCACACAGTTTCTTCCACGGACCGTGTGTAATATATTCAATAACGCAAGCGATTTAACGGGAAAAATTGTGTGTGATGTACTTGTGAACAGAAATGTTTTCCTTCAAGCAACTGTGTGGGATGTACATACGAATGGAAACGTTTAGCGGGGACTGAC
This sequence comes from Aegilops tauschii subsp. strangulata, assembly GCF_002575655.3. Lineage (NCBI taxonomy): Eukaryota > Viridiplantae > Streptophyta > Magnoliopsida > Poales > Poaceae > Aegilops > Aegilops tauschii. The sequence continues at coordinate 176,909,193 of NC_053035.3, forward strand.
TGTGTGGGATGTACTTGCGACCAGAAACAATTTCGCCGTATAATTGTATTTTTTAGCTCTACTGTACGTATTTCCGTATTTGAGCGCTCGCCGGTCGCACACGACCTCATTTTGCTGAATGTGTGTGCCAGCAGGGCATATCCCCGACGGTTTCTGGGTCATGTGGGAAGGACCCCCCTATCGCCCACACTCACTTGGAGACGGTTCCAAATGCCGTCGCGAAAAGTGGTTTTAAACTGTTTGTTTAGGAGCTCGCTGTACTAGTGAGGCAAAATAAAAAAAGAGGAAGGAAAAGAGTAAGGAAGGCGATGATGGTGGTCCTCTGCAGCAACGTAAACGGAGCATCTGTATGGATTCTCCTTGTACTGCTAGTGCATTACAAGTTCCAAGTGTCCGCTCCCCTACTCCACCATCCAAGGTGCTTGCTCTAACTTGGCAATGTGTTATCTGGTTGCATGTTGCATATGGTGTCTAGCTTGTATTGCTCCTAATTAGTGTAAAATGCATCTGCTTAGCTTACACATGGTACGTGTGAATATGACGCGCTTTTCTGTTTTTGGTACATACTATATCTGTCTATCACACCATGTTCTTACATGAAACTACTCTTCTTGTGTATCCTACATCAGTCACTTATGATGGGACACCTTTAAGTTGGCAGTGTGATATTGGTTTGCATCTTGAATATGATTTCTAGCATGTAGTGCTTCTAGTTTGCTGAACACCACCTATGACGAGACAGTTTTAACTTGGCAGAGTGATATTGATTGCACCTTCCATATGGTGTCTAGTTTGAAGTGCTTCTAATTTGTTGAAGTGCCTTCTGCTTATTTAGCACATCATAGGTGTGAATATGTCACGATGTCCTGTTTTTCGTACATATTCCATCGTCGTATCATGTGTTTGCCTTTCATCCGAGTAGTGTTCGTCAGTGTCATGCATGAATGAGTTCTGAAGAGCGAATTTTATTCCTTTTTCTTGTCGGTTTGACTTCACAATGCAAAATCAATAAAAAGGAAGGAAATTGGTAAGGCATTGGATGATGGTGGTCCGTCCGAGCAACTGAAACAGAGGGTCTCTATATATTCTACTCCGCCATCCTCCCAACAAAATTCGCAAGACAACACAAGGCTAGACAGTCAATGTAGCTGTGTAGATGATGAGCACATCTCCCCTACTCCACCATCATAGGTGCATGCTCTAACTGGGCACTATTGTATGTGGTTGCATGTTGCGTATGATGTCTAGCTTGTATTGCTTCTAACTTTGTTGAATTGCATCTGCTTAGTTTACACATAATGCCTGTGAATATGACATGTGTTCATGTTTCTAGAACATACTATATCTGATCACACCATGTTTTTACATCAGACTACTCTTTTTCCATATCCCGCATTAGTCACTTATGATAAGGCACCTTTAAGTCGTCACTGTGATATTGGTTGTGTCTTGCATATGATTTCTAGCATGTACTGCTTCTAATTTGTTGAAACGCCACACAGTTTGAATTTGGCAGAGTGATATTGGTTGCATCTTTCATAATGTGTCCAACTTGTAGTGCTTCTAATTTGTTGAAATGCCTTCTGCTTAGTTACCACATCATAGGTGTGAATATGTCATGATGTCCTGTTTTTCGTACATATTCCATCGTCGTATCATGTGTTTGCCTTTCATCCGAGTAGTGTTCGTCAGTGTCATGCATCAATGAGTTCTGAAGAGCGAATTTTATTCCTTTTTCTTATCGGTTTGACTTCACAATGCAAAATCAATATAGCTGAAGGAAATTAGTCCGGCAGTGGATGATGGTGGTCCTTCAGAGCAACTCAAACAGAGGGTCTCTATAGATTCTACTCCACCATCCTCCCAACAAGATTCGCAAGACAACACAAGGCTGGACAGTCAACATAGTTGTGTAAATGATGAGCACATCTCCCCTACTCGACCATCATAGGTGCTTGCTCTAACTTGGCACTATTATATGTGGTTGCGTGTTGCGTATGATGTCTAGCTTGTATTGCTTCTAACTTTGTTGAATTGCATCTGCTTACTTTACACATAATGCCTGTGAATATGACACGTGTTCCTATTTCTAGAACATATGTGTAGATGATGAGCACATCTCCCCTACTCCAACATCACAAGTGCTTGCTCTAACTTGAAACTGTTATATGTGGTCGCGTGTTCCGTATGATGTCTTGTTTGTATTGCTTCTGATTTTGTTGAATTGCATCTGCGTAGCTTACAACTTATACCTGCAACGATCACTTACCCATAAGACACATTTAACTTGGGAGTGTGATGTAGGTTGCATCTTGCATTGTCTTCTAGCTTGTACTGCTTCTAATTTCTTGAAATGGCACTTACGACGATAAACTTTTTACCTGATAGAGTGATATTGGTTGCATGTTCATATGGTGCCTAGCTTTCATTTCTTCTAATTTTGTTGAAATGCCTTCTCCTTACTGTTTTTCATACATATTCCATCCTCCTATCATACGTGTGAATATGCAATGATGTCTTTTTTGTTATATATTCCATTCTCCTATCATGCGCTTGCCTTACATCAAAGTAGTGTTCGTCTGTATCATGCATCAACTAGTTATGCAGAGCTAATTTTATTCATCTTCTTGTGGTTTTGACTTCATAAGGCAATATCAGAAAATAGGAAGGAAAAGAGTAAGTTAGGGGATGTTGGTGGTCGTCCGGACCGACACAACTGTCACATCCCTAGTTCTAGTAATGCCTAGTGCTAGCATCTGGTGTTACATCATGTTTACTTCTCACAGAATGTTGAAATGGGGATGACAGAACCCCCAGCACCCCCCTGAAAACAACTAGGCTTTACTAAAATCTTTTTCAATGAACTTGAAATGCCTTCTAAAATGTCCATCATCTTTGCCTTGGTCTAGAACCTCTGAGAAAGATGGTTCACATTTTTCTAGGACTGCATTGGGTCACTGAATTAAATCATACTCTATTTGCATTTGGGCATTTAAATGCTATAAAATATTTTAAATGTCCAAATAATCATAAACTAAAATGTTTACTGTTGGAAATATTCCAAACAGTGGGCATGAGCAGTTTCATGAATTTTGAGTTAGTCCTATTATTTTTAGAAAAGCCACAAATATACAGAAAGAAATAGAAAACAGAAATAAAAAGGAAAGAGGCTTACCTGGCCACCTACCTGGCGCAGCCCACCTGGCGGCCCAGCTAGTGACCCAGCCCACTAGCCGAAGCGGTCGTCTTCAACCTCTGCCAGTAGGCAGAGGCGTGTCGACGCCCGTGCAACCGAGGTCTCCACCTCCTCCCTGCCTGTCTGGCCTCCCTGGACGACGCCATGCTACCCCCGACTCTCTCTCGCTCTCCCTCGTCCCCATTCCCCCTGGCTCTCTCCCTCTCACCAGCCGAGCGTGTCCGTCGCCGCCGTTCACTGCCTGCGTAGCCACCGCCGCTCCCGTGTCGCCCCGAGCAGCCCAAGAGCTCCGCTTCATCCCCCTCTTCCTCCTCGACGAACTGTGCAACGTCGGATGCCCCGAAGCACCTGCTCGACGCCATCTTCGTCCTCTGCGCCGACGGCCGCCGTTGCTCGATTCGCCGCCCACAGAGCGTCCCCGACCCCGTCCTCGCGCTCGTTGGACTTGCGGTGAGCCGCTGACCCGTTCCCCTCTTCTTCCCATGCCGTTTGGCTGCTCTAGCCGCTGTTTCCGCCGGACCCGAGAGCTCGCCGCTGCACAGCCGTGTCGTCGTTGTCGTTTCAGACGCTATAGCTCACGGGCAAGCACACCAACGCGCTCAGCGTCCCTCCATGAGCCCGTAGCCACCAACCGCTTTTCCTCCCGAGCTCCGTAGCGCCGAACCCGCCGTTCCCGTAGCTCCGGCCGCCGCACTTGTCGCCGCTGCCATCGCTTCGCTCCACCTCCAGCCGCCTCGATGCCACCACCCGATGCATCGTCGCGCCAGCTTTCCAGAGAGCCCAGCCAAGCTTCGAACGAAGCACCACAGCTCGATCCCTAGCATCTCCGCCGCGCCTGGCCATCGCCGGCGGCCTAACTCCGGCGAGTTGACGTGGAGCTATCATTAGTCACTAATGACCCAGCTAACTAACCCCCTGGGCCACTGACGCATGGGCCCCACGCCCTAATTAATGCCAGCTTTATTTCTGCTTAATTTAACTATAACCCAACGGGACCACATGTCAGGGTTGACCCTGCTGACATGGCCGTTAACCAGGCCCACCTGTGTGCGACCCTAACCAGCCCTGAGTCACTGACCCGTGGGCCCCACTGGTCAGATTTGACCCGGACCAGCCCCGTTGACTTGCTGACTTCATCATGACGTCAGGCTGACGCAGTAATTATTTTTTGGAATTTTCAGAAAATACCCTAAACTTCTAAAAATCATATAAAATCAACCGTAGCTCAGAATGAAATAAATAATATATGAAAAATGATCAGAAAAATCCAGTCTATCCATCTGTACTGGCTTCATGCATGTTTAAACAACTTAACCTTGCTGTTTAGATCAAAATATGATAATGCACTTTATAAGTTCTTAGTTTGAATTTGAATTTGAACCTTTGGTTCAAATCAACTCAAACCCTTCTTTTCTTAGCTGCATTAGCTCAAATCGCAGCATATTGACATGTCATGATCGTGCATCATATTGTGCATTGCATTGATTGTGCTCTTTCTATGTTTGCCGGTGGTTGTTCCCCGTCGGTAGACATATGTTCCGATGATGAGTTCGATGACACCGATGAAGAGCTATATCATCTTCAGAAGTGCCAGGCAAGCAAAAACCCCTTGTTCATTCTGATACAAACCCACTCTCTCACTTCTGCTCTCTTTTAATGCATTAGGACAACAACGATTCAACTGTTACATGCTGCGGTAGTTGAACCCCTTTCCTCTGCATGACCTGTCATTGCCACAGTAAATAGATGAAACCCACTAGCATGAGTAGGAGTTGTTTGAGCCCTGATGTGCCTACTCATCTATGCTTGTTTGTCATGCCTGCTACTGCTTAGAGTTGGGTCAGGTCTGATTCATCGGGGATGATTCAGTGGTGTGTGAACATGTTCTGCTATTGAGAGCTAAGTGTGTGAACACGTTTTGGTAAAGGTATTGGTGAGAGGCCATGTAGGAGTACATGGTGGGTTGTCTCATTGATGCTGTCCTCAGGAACTGAGTTATGTGTTTGAGATCCATGAACAACTACTACCACACATTGGGATCCTTAAATGACTCTCTCGACTTATTAACCACCCCTGTCCTCTGTCCAGGAGTTGCAACTAGTTTCTGGTCTTTGTAGGATATGTGTTGGAGGCCGTGCATAGCGCTGACCCTAGGGATGGGCTATGATGTGGGAGATACACCATGGCACGGTGTACCGGGCGCCCGTTTGGTGTCTCGGGAATCCTGCACACATCGTTTGGGGCTGTGAGCGATACCCCGGCCGGATCTCCACATGGATGGAACCCGAATAGGCGATAAACCTAGACTAGAGACTTGTGTGGTTAGTCAGGTCGTGGCCGACTCCCTCGCTAGGCTTCCGCTTGAAGGTTGCCGAGATACACGACGTGTACATGGTGGTAAGTGGTGAGAGCGTGTGTGAAGAAGTACACCCCTGCAGGGTTATAAATGATCTATTTGAATAGCTGTGTCCGCAGTAAAGGACTTCTGGGTTGCCTGTACAGTTCATAGATAACTTGAAGTGGATACTCTAAAATGCGCAAGGTAAGTGTGAGTGCTATGGATGACCTTCTCGTAGGGAAACAGGAGCGGATCCATAGTGGTGTATTGATATGGTGAATATGTGGACTCGTGTGCGCCACCTCAAAAGAGTTACTTGTAGTCGTAGTTCAAGATAGCCGCCGAGTCAATGCTGGCTTGCTACAGTCAAACTCCACCACCCCCTTTATTGATACCGATGCATATATAGTTAGTTCGGATGTAAGTCTTGCTGTGTACATTTGTACTCACGTTTGCCTATTTTATGTTTTGCAGAGAGACGTCAGTCTCGCTAGTAGTTCCGTGTGGACTTCAACGTTTAGCTTGATACCTCAGCTACGATCTTGTGCCCTCGGCAGGATCTGGTAGATAGTCAGGCTTCTCGGCCTTTTTCAATTGTAGATGTCTGTACTCAGACATGTTAAGCTTCCGCATGTGCTTTGACTTGTATGCTCTGAATGTTGGGTCATGAGACCCATGTTTGTAATATCTTGCTCCTCGGAGCCTAATGAATAAATACTTTGAGTCGTAGAGTTTTGTTGTGATGCCATGTTGTATTTACACATATCGAGCATATTGTGTGTATTATTGAAATGCTTCGTATGTGTGGGATCCGACAACCTAGTTGTTTATCCTTGGTAGCCTCTCTTATGGGGAAATGTAGTCTTGTGCTTCCATGAGCCATAGTAGTCCGCTACAGCCCGGTTCACCGGAGTCCTGCTAGCCCAGCAGTACTGCTACGGAACAATTGACTGGCTGGCATGTGACCCTTCGGGGAAATGTCACGCGGTGACATCGGGAGTCCTGCCTAGCCTGCTACAGCCCGGTTCACCGGAGTCCTGTTAGCCCAGTGCTACAGCCCGGATTCGCACGCTGCTGACCGACATGCTCGATGTTGATTCATGTATGCATGTTCCCGTAAGTTAGTGCCACTTTGGGTTCACGACTAGTCATGTCGGCCCGGGTTTTCTGTCATATGGATGGTAGCGACACTATCATATACGTGAGCCAAAATGCGCAAACGGTCCCAGACCATGGTAAGGCGACACCCGTGGGAATACCGTGCGTGAGGCCGCAAAGTGATATGAGGTGTTACTGGCTAGATCGATGTTATTTGCAATTGGGGTCCTGACAGCTTTGGTATCAGAGCCTGACTGCCTGTAGGATTACCAAGACAAACTGGTCGAAGTTGAGTCTAGAAATGCTTTAGTTATATAAGGTTTTGGAAGGGAACGTAAGGCTCTTTTTACTCCTTTACCATATGCCTTCTGATCTGAGTCAACCACGGGGATTAAGAACTAGGCTTCTCATCTTTCTATCAGGATCATGTGTTACTAATCCATAGACTTATAGGATTAATGGATTTAAGCCCCAGTTCAGTCTCTACTACTTCCGTGTGTTGACAATTGATCTCAGAACCTTGATATTGTGATGTTAAGTGGTTATGCCACCATTTTCGCTGGATGTCTCAAATCTTTTTGAGCATTTACAACCGTTATGCCGTCTGAGTCATCCCAGGTTTCCAAACAATCTGATGCATTTGCAAAATCCTTTCCCTCTGTTTTCGCGTCCCTTTGGGCCAGATTAAGCACACTAACGGTCTGTTGAGGTACTCCATTGCCTTGACATATGTGTTGGAGCTAGTATTATGATCCTAGGCATCCAAGAGAACCACCTAGTAATCTAGCCATGTTTTGTATTCCCAGTGTGATGATTCTGGCCATCATTCTCGAAAGCATCCCGTGATGCCATTTAGTAGTAGGTATTCTACTCTTGGGTTTTGAACCCGAGATTCACCCTACTTCATGTTGTTACTATTTGCTAGTTCCCTTAAGATATTAGTAACCTTTGCGATAGCCCTCGAGGTCCGTGGTATCTCATTCTTCCAATACCATCAACCATCATGGCGGAAGTTCTTTTGAACCAAAAGATCACAACCAGGGTGCTCTTGAGGAGTACTCCATTCATATTGTGACTCTGCCAGTCCTTCCTTTTCTGCATGGGTTATCCGGAAGAATTATGTTGAACTTTGCCCGACATATTGATCTATGCCTCCACAACTCAGAAAGTTATATGTTCCTTTGAGTTGTCCCTCTTTAGTTATTTTCTGGCCCTCGTTTGTCAATTGATAGTTAAGAGTATGTGTGCATTCATGCTCATCGATACCTCATATTCTTGTGGTCTGTCAAGTCATTCTATTATGGAATGACTAGGAGAAACAAACTCCAGTACCTTATCCATTTCTAGGATTGGGTCAAAGAAGTTGTATTCCGCAGATCAAATGCTAGTCCAGCTTTTGATTCTGTTCTACCCTGAAGTATTGTCCTCTTGATGTCAGGAATGTCATGATAATTACACCAACTCTTATGAATTCTTGACGCATTGATACTTCTCTCCATCATTATTCATTCCTCGGTCCCGTGTTGTTGCAACCGGAATGCCGACAAGTGAACTGTGATGTGTGAAATCAATACTCCTAGCAACTAGTTACTTGGTAGTAAATGGACAATATTCTCATTCTTAGCGTGTTGGTTATTGAATCATCATCCTAAGATAGATTGTGCTACCTAGTCCTTATTTCTGGTGCACTCTTCGATCAATGAGTTAGGATTATTCAATCCCTTGCTTATTTGATCATATCGTCTTGCTCTGAAAAGCCAGATTGTTCTCGAGCTTAGTAACATATCGGTGGTTCGTGATGTTCCGAATATCTTCTCGGACGTATTACCAGGTTGTCACCTGACCGCTATGTTGAGTTCGTGATCATGTTGGTTTTCCTCCAAACCACCCATTCTCCAAGAATCTGTGTTGGATACCCCTGAGCTAGTTGGTTAAGCTAAACAACAACTTGGGGAGTTGGAAGATGAAAGCTTGTCCGACTTAGTTCATCACTAAGGGATATCCTTGTGTGTGTGTGTGTTGAAGAAAGATGATATCTCCATCGATTGATCCTCGTGATCAGTTGTTGGATCTATTACCTTGTCAAAACTTTGACTTGAGTATGGGCTATCGTCAAGTCAAATCAGAACCAACGATGTTCGTAATGTTGTCTTACTCGTGGTTGATCCCTCGAGCATACACCATTACATCTTTTGGTCTGGCCAATGCTATCATTGTGTTCACATGATGGTGGAAGTCCGGTGATATGGAAATTCCGATGAGTTGCTGTTGAGGCCATCAGCAGCATTTTGTCTCCTCCATGATTCGTGTTGAACATCTAAGTTAGTGCTAGAAACTTTGTAAGCATTGCCTTCATGTTCCGCTCATGAGGTATACGTTTGGATGAAAGGAGTGACTTCCTCTAATTCACGTGCATTTGATGTAAGTTGCCGCCGTGAATTCGAGAAAGTTTGTTTTTGCTTCCTCTGGAATCATCCCAAGTCAGTCATTCATACGTGCGAAGTATTCTATGGTCTGGAGACTTGCAACCTTCATTCTATATGTATCCCTAGCACACCAAGCCACTGATTGACTTGTTCAAGGAGAAGAAGTCCCTTCTTAAGAATCATGACTTATGTTAGGACTTCGTTGTCCTCGATGTTGGTTCCCCACATGAACCCGGTAGTGTTTTATCATAAGACTTCTATGTGGTCATGCTTGTCTTGGACAGCGTGTTCACATGTGTGTAGCAGAACCAGCTCATGTTTTGGAGCTTGCTATCATAGCTCATTCCCCGAAAATCTCGCAACGCCATCTCGTCGACTTGTGTTGCAAACTTTCATTTTCCTTCTAGACTTGATGAGTCTGGGTTATCCTGACACCAACCAGATCTGAATCTCAGGCAGATATGATGGTTGGAACGTTTCTCAAGAACTGTAATATTGGTCTCTCTGTAACCCAGTAAAGTGGATGTTGTGGCCAGCACACCCAACCGGAAGACTTATTATTGTAGTATCTTGATTGAGAAAGTTGGCCACCTCCCCATAAGGATTTCGTAGAATTTATTCCAATAGTTGTTCCTTATGGATTTTTGTGTTCCCGAAGTCTGACCTTTTACTTGATGTTATAGATATCAAACCATATCTATGAATGGATTACACTAGCACATCAAGGAGAACATTAGAAGTGGAGTGCCAAATGTCTCTCGGTCGATCATCCAGATACTGTTTCCTTAGCCTCGCTAAGGGGAAGTCTGAGAAGGTGTTATCTTCCTTTGTATCTGCATCATCCATCACTAGTCATCATGGTAGTATGTCGTGTTGCCAGGATCCTTGCCACGGATGTTGGTAAAACCTTGATGAATATGGAAATGCTCAAGTTCTTGAGAGCACGCTCAGACACTAGGTTACATCCTCGGTATCAATTGGAATGTGCCTTCCGTCTGCCGGTTCGTCTTATAACTCTAGTTTCCTTTCCAAGCTAAGTATGCCATTCTTTCGAATTCCTTCAAATGATCGATTGTGATTTTCCTTAGGCTGGTATAGAGAGTTTCAATGATCTCTGTATCAAAAGTAATTCTTTTTGCCACTTAAGGGAATAACTCTATGAGCCACCTTCTCTAAGGTGTCCCGTCATGGAATCATGGCAATTATTTCATCGCTATCTTGAAACCATGCACCATGCATCTTACTCAAGCATGGAGTATTTGACTACCAACTTGAACCTTTGTCATCGGATCCTTACCATCACCCTAATATGTGTTTTGTGTCTCAGCTCGAGAGATGTTTTTACGTCTCAAACCATGAGTTGATCCAGAGTTGCCCGATCTTCGAGAAGATCAATTCCTGTAGAGTTCCTGTCCGTCGTCATCGTGTTGGATGAAGATCACGAAAGGAAGGACGCCAAGATCGATGGATCATGAAGATCATGTTACCTTGTATCCCCTCTGTCTTCTTACCTCACCTCTTGAATCTCGGACGAGATTCTTGTTTAGTGGGGGTGAGTTGTCACATCCCTAGTTCTAGTAATGCCTAGTGCTAGCATCTGGTGTTGCATCATGTTTACTTTTCACAGAAAGTTGAAATGGGGATGACAGAACCCCCAGCACCCCCCTGAAAACAACTAGGGTTTACTAAAATATTTTTCAATGAACCTGAAATGCCTTCTAAAATGTCCATCATCTTTGCCTTGGTCTAGAACCTCTGACAAAGATGGTTCACATTTTTCTAGGACTGCATTGGGTCACTGAATTAAATCATACTCTATTTGCATTTGGGCATTTAAATGCTATAAAATATTTTAAATGTCCAAATAATCATAAACTAAAATGTTTACTGTTGGAAATATTCCAAACAGTGGGCATGAGCAGTTTCATGATTTTTGAGTTAGTCCTAGTATTTTTAGAAAAGCCACAAAGATACAGAAAGAAATAGAAAACATAAATAAAAATGAAAGAGGCTTACCTGGCCACCTACGTGGCGCAGCCCACCTGGCGGCCCAGCTGGTGACCCAGCCCACTGGCCGAAGCGGTCGTCTTCAACCTCTGCCAGTAGGCAGAGGCGTGTCGACGCCCGCGCAACTGAGGTCTCCACCTCCTCCCTGCCTGTCTGGCCTCCCTGGACGACGCCACGCTACCCCCTACTCTCTCTCGCTCTCTCTCGTCCCCATTCCTCCCGGCTCTCTCCCTCTTACCGACCAAGCGCGTCCGTCGCCGCCATTCACTACCTACGTAGCCACCGCCGCTCCCGTGTCGCCCCGAGCAGTCCAAGAGCTCCGCTTCATCCCCCTCTTCCTCCTCGATGAGCTATGCAACGTCGGACGCCCCGAAGCATCGTCCTCGACGCCATCTTCGTCCTCTGCACCGACGGTCGCCGTCGCTCGATTCGCCGCCCACAGAGCGTCCCCGACCTCGCCCTCGCGCTCCTTGGACTCGCGGTGAGCCGCTGACCCGTTCCCCTCTTCTTTCCAAGCAGTTTGGCTGCTCTAGCCGCTGTTTCCGCCGGACCCGAGAGCTCGCCGCCGCACAGCCGTGTCATTGTCGTCGTTTCAGACGCTATAGCTCATGGGCAAGCACACCAACGTGCTCAGCGTCCCTCCACGAGCCCGTAGCCACCAACCTCTTTTCCTCCCGAGCTCCGTAGCACCGAACCCGCCGTTCCCGTATCTCCGGCCGCCGCGCTTGTCGCCGCTGCCATCGCTTCGCTCCACCTCTAGCCGCCTCGATGCCACCACCCGAAGCGCCCTCGCACCAGCTTTCCAGAGAGCCCAGCCAAGCTTCGAACGAAGCACCACAACTCAATCCCGAGCATCTCCGCCGCGCCTGGCCATCGCCGGCGGCCTTACTCCGGCCTGTTGACGTGGCGCTGTCATTAGTCACTAATGACCCAACTAACTAACCCCCTGGGCCACTGACGAATGGGCCCCATGCCCTAATTAACCCCAGCTTTATTTTTGCTTAATTTAACTATAACCCAACGGGACCCACACGTCAGGGTTGACCCTGCTGACGTGGCCGTTGACTGGGCCCACCTGTCTGCGACCCTAGCCAGCCCTGAATCACTGATCCGTGGGCCCCACTGGTCAGATTTGACCCGGACCAGCCCCGTTGACTTGCTGACTTCATCATGACATCAGGCTGACGCAGTAATTATTTTCTGGAATTTTCAGAAAATACCCAAAACTTCTAAAAATCATATAAAATCAACCGTAGCTCAGAATGAAATAAATTATATATGAAAAATGATCAGAAAAATCCAATCTATCCATATGTACTGGTTTCATGCATGTTTAAACAACTTAACCTTGCTATTTAGATCAAAACATGATAATGCACTTTATAAGTTCTTAGTTTGAATTTGAATTTGAACCTTTGGTTCAAATCAACTCAAACCCTTCTGTTCTTAGCTGTATTAGCTCAAATCACAACATATTGACATGTCATGATCATGCATCATATTGTGCATTACATTGATTGTGTTCTTTCTATGTTTGCTGGTGGTTGTTCCCCCTCGGTAGACGTATGTTCTGACGATGAGTTTGATGACACCGATGAAGAGCTATATCATCTTCAGAAGTACCAGGCAAGCAAAAACCCCTTGTTTATTCCGATACAAACCCACCCTCTCGCTTCTGCTCTCTTTTAATGCATTAGGACAACAACGATTCAACTGTTACATGCTGTGGTAGTTGAACCCCTTTCCTCTGCATGACCTGTCATTGCCACAGTAAATAGATGAAACCCACTAGCATGAGTAGGAGTTGTTTGAGCCCTGATGTGCCTACTCATCTATGCTTGTTTGTCATGCCTGCTATTGCTTAGAGTTGGGTCAGGTCTAATTCATCGGGGATGATTCAGTGGTGTGTGAACATGTCCTGCTATTGAGAGCTAAGTGTTTCAGGCCATGTAGGAGTACATGGTGGGTTGTCTCATTGAAGCCGTCCTCAGGAACTGAGTTCTGTGTTTGTGATCCATGAAGAACTACTACCACACATTGGGATCCTTAATTGACTCTCTCGACTTATTAACCACCCCTGTCCTCTGTCCAGGAGTTGCAACTAGTTTCTAGTGTTTGTAGGATATCTGTTGGAGGCCGTGCGTAGCGCTGACCCTAGGGGTGGGCTATGATGCGGTAGATACACCATGGCACGGTGTACCGGGCGCCAGTTTGGTGTCTCGGGAACCCTGCACACATCGTTTGGGGCTGTGAGCGATACCCCGACCGGATCTCCTCGCGGATGGAACCCGAATTGGCGATAAACCTGGACTAGAGACTTGTGTGGTTAGTTAGGTCATGGCCGACTCCCTGGCCAGGCTTCCGCTTGAAGGTTGCCGAGATACATGATGTGTACATGGTGGTAAGTGGCGAGAGCGTGTGTGAAGAAGTACACCCCTGCAGGGTTATAAATGATCTATTCGAATAGCCATGTCCACGGTAAAGGACTTCTAGGTTGCCTGTACAGTTCATAGATAACTTGAAGTGGATACTCTAAAATGCGCAAGATAAGTGTGAGTGCTATGGATGGCCTTCTCGTAGGGAGACGGGAGCGGATCCATAGTGGTGTATTGATATGGTGAATATGTGGACTCGTGTGCGCCACCTCAAAAGAGTTACTTGTAGTCGTAGTTCAGGATAGCCACCGAGTCAAAGCTGGCTTGCTGCAGTCAAACTCCACCACCCCCTTTACTGATACCGATGCATATGTAGTTAGTTCTGATGTAAGTCTTGCTGGGTACATTTGTACTCATGTTTGCCTATTTTATGTTTTGTAGAGAGACGTCAGTCTCGCTAGTAGTTCCGTGTGGACTTCGACATTTAGCTTGATAACTCAGCTACGATCTTGTGCCCTCGGCAGGATCTGGTAGATAGTCAGGCTTCTCAGCCTTTTTCATTTGTAGATGTCTGTACTCAGACATGTTAAGCTTCCGCATGTGCTTTGACTTGTATGCTCTGAATGTTGGGTCATGAGACCCATGTTTGTAATATCTCGCTCCTCGGAGCCTAATTAATAAATAATTTGAGTCGTAGAATTTTGTTGTGATGCCATGTGTATTTACACATATCGAGCATATTGTGTGTATGATTGAAATGCTTGGTATGTGTGGGATCCAACAACCTAGTTGTTTATCCTTGGTAGCCTCTCTTATGGGGAAATGTAGTCTTGTGCTTGCATGAGCCATAGTAGTCCGCTACAGCCTGGTTCACCGGAGTCCTGCTAGCCCAGCACTACTGCTCCGGAACACTTGACTGGCCGGCATGTGACCCTTCGGGGAAATGTCACGCGGTGACATCCGGAGTCCTGCCTAGCCTGCTACAGCCCGGTTCACCGGAGTCCTGTTAGCCCAGTGCTACAGCCCGGATTCGCACGCTGCTGACCGACATGCTCGATGTTGATTCATGTATGCCTGTTCCCGTAAGTTAGTGCCACTTTGGGTTCACGACTAGTCATGTCGGCCCGGGTTCTCTGTCATATGGATGCTAGCGACACTATCATATATGTGAGCCAAAATGCGCAAATGGTCCCGGGCCATGGTAAGGCGACACCCGTGGGAATACCGTGCATGAGGCCGCAAAGTGATATGAGGTGTTACCGGCTAGATCGATGTGATTTGAAATCGGGGTCCTAACACATACAGAGACTCTCTAGATTTGCCACTTCTACTGCTAATGAAGTTGAAGTCCAAAGTCTAGATGATGAGTTCATCTCCCGTACTCCACCATCGCAGGTGCTTGCTCTAAGATGACAGTGTGATAATTGGTTTCATGTTGCATATTTGTCTAGCCTATATTTCTTCTATTTTGATTAAATTGCACCTGCTGAGTTTATACGTTATACATGTGCATATGACATGCCTTTCTGTGTCTAGAATACACTACATCTATCTATCGTACCATGTTCTTACATCAAAGTACTGTTGTTGTGTATCCCGCATCAGTCGCTCATGATTGCACTCTTTTAACATGGCAGTTTGATAGTGGTTGCATCTTGCATTGATTTCTACGTTGTACTGCTTCTAATTTTTCGAAATGCCACTTATGACAAGACCCTTTTAACTTGACATAGTGATATTTGCATCTTTCATATGGTGTCTAGCTTGCATTACTTCTATTTTCTTGAAAATCCTTCTGCTTAGTTTACACATCGTAGCTATGAATATGTCACGCCGTCCTGTTTTCCTTACATATTCCATCCTCATACAGTTGTCTTACATCAAAGTATTGCTTGTCTGTATCATGCATCAATGAGTTCTGAAGAGCGATTTTATTCTTTTGTGTTGTGGGTACGACTTGACATGGCAACACTGGTGTGCGTCGGTCCTAAACAAACGGTTTTTACCCCTTTCCGCGACGGCATTTGGAACCGTCGCCAAGTGAGTGTGGGCGATAGGGGGGTCCTTCCCACACGACCCAGAAACCGTCGGGGATAGGGAGCCTTGATGCATACAGTTGTCCCTATATAACCGTTTCCGATATCTCAAATATCCAAAATGCTTCATCCTTGCTACTCGTTTGTGCTCGCATTGCTATCGCAGTCGGAGTTTTGTGGTTCTGCCTAAAACCAGGCAGATTTAGGCATGGGAGCTTTCTAGGCAGATTCCAGGCACGGGAGATTTACGATGCCTGGCACATCACAAACAATTCATGATTATAAACCGTGTACGATAGGTAGACAATCACACACATTTAGTTTTTCACACCATATGTGATAGTGTCTGACATCACACACTCATTGCGAACGGCAACTGTGTGCATGATTGCACACGTTTCCTCTCTGTGAACCGTCTCGGATTATGGTGTATATCGCAAACGTTTGTATTTTACCAACCGTGTGTGCCGTAATGACCTGACAACGTAATTTCTCCCTAATTTAATTGCTGCAATTTAAAATTGTAGCTAATTTAAACTTGAAAGTAGGCTATAGCTTTATTCATATCCATCAGGTTCAAACAACCAATGCATTATTCGATTCACAGGTACATATGTTTCAGAATTACAGAAGCACCAAATAAAGAATGATGTACCAGGGTTCTATACTTGTACTATTACAGATGGTAAAGAAAGAGGGGACAGACATTCCAGTTGCTAAACAAGGTGAAGTGGAATGG
The DNA here is from genome assembly GCF_002575655.3 of Aegilops tauschii subsp. strangulata. Classification (NCBI taxonomy): domain Eukaryota; kingdom Viridiplantae; phylum Streptophyta; class Magnoliopsida; order Poales; family Poaceae; genus Aegilops; species Aegilops tauschii. Next base: position 176,925,408 of record NC_053035.3, read on the forward strand.
CCCTATTGTGCTCTCCTGGATGCAGAAGGCATGCAGGACTCTAGTCCAACCCCTTGTGATGGCCGGCTGCCAATCATGTAGTTTGAGAGGTAATCATGAGTAAACTGCTTCAGGATCCACTGCAAAAGAAAAAAGATTCCGATATTGTCATCTAACACAACTCATTACGGGCAGTAAAACAAAGTCTACAGGATTCTTACTTACCATCCTGCAGTTCACTGTTGTCTTGCATAAAGTGTAAACAAATAGTTCGATTGACATCTTTTGACCCATTTTAGTAACAATCTTTATCAGTTTCCTCACTTGATGTTGGTTCATGAATATCTAATTGCCCCATATGCAGAAAGGGTCAAAGTGTGGATCTTCAGCAATGATATATGTACCTAAAAGCAGCAAGTTAATATTAGAAGCTAAACAACAATTGAAAAATGATCTCCATCCCATTATATAAGATTTTATTACATGTATATCTAGACATCATCAGAACATTAACGTAACACTCTTCCTTGTTGCTATGTAACATGGGATTGCATATTTAGTCATTCAGTACAATGCATGTTGCTAAACAACAATTGAAAAATTAAAAGGCATGTTAACTGCAATATCCTTAACAGTGACCAAATATCGTAATTCATAGTGGTATTGTTGAAACTGTTATTGATGAAATTGAACTCCACAGCAAATAGTTGCACATCTAGAGCATCACATTGTGAACAACTGAAATAAACAAGTCATAAGGACATCTGTAGGCGATCCTTAAAAAGTTTAAGGACTAAAACCCTTAGTGGATATATATATATATATATACTCCAGCAATGTTTGGCCTTTTCTAGTCGATCCCCTAAACTTAAGGTTGTAAACTTCAATTTGATCAAGTTCAAAGCAGGTTCAACCAAATAGCATGCATTCAAACATAAACATAGATAGTTTTGCATAACCGAACATAAAACATAAATTTAAACTAAGCTAAACTACTTTCGGTCGAAGTAGAGGTCGAGCCAATCCTTCCTCGTCATGTACGGTGTGCCGCGAGCCGGGTCCGGGCCAGTACCGTCGTCGGGGTCGTTGGGGAAGGCACTCCTCCACTCGTCGACGTCGATCTCTTCATCCTGGGAGCCCACCTCGACGCCCTCCGTGCCGCCGCCGCCGCCTTCAACCTCATCATCAAAGGAGAGCGCGATAACATCGCCGCCCTCCACGCCGCCGTCCTCGCCGCCTTCGACCTTGTCATCGGAAGAGAGCGCGATAACCACGCCGCCCTCTACACCGGCCAAGATCGCCTGCTCTGCCTCCATGAGCTCCGGGTGCTGCCGGCGGAGCTCTTGCATGTAGGCCTCGTCGGTAGCCTTGGCCTCGAGATGCTCCCACGCGTCGCGGTCCTCCCGCGCCATAGCCGAGCTCACCACCCCTGGCTCCAGCGGAACGAGGTGGACCAGACGTGTGTCGAAGGGGAAATTGAGCCTAGCCGCCGTGCCGTGGTAGCGGACCTGCCAGCGGTCGTACTCCATGGCCGCGAGCTCGGCCGTGTGGAAGCTAACGAGCCACCGGCAGGTGTGGGTCTCTCGAGCTGTAATCTCGGCGACCCACGTCCCCCACCGCCGCTGCTGGACCCCGAGGTAGGACATCGTCGGCTGCCGGGTCCGGGGAGGACGAGGAAGTCCTCAAACCGGCGTAGGGACGTGGCGGCGGGCGGATCGGGGGACCGGCGACGTCGGATCGGGCCCCCGGAGGATGATGGGGACACCTCGGCGGCCACCTCGCCGACGTCGGGCGAAAAGGCCGCGATAAACCTCTTTTTGGCCACTGGCTACTCGAGCTCCCTGACACACGGGCAGAGGTTGAGGATGGAGGCGCCGGCAATGGCGGCGACCTACCAATGGTTTTGAGGGTTGTGTGTGTCTGTGTGAGCGGAGGTTGTGTTTGAGGAAATACTGCGGCAACTGAAAATTTTACTAGGTGGGAGTAACAAGGCGGGGCTACTAAAAATTTGCATCAAGGGCGAGCAGATATTTTTGAGATTGCGAGGGATGCAGAGGCGGGAGTAAAATGTCGGGGCTACTGAAAATTGGAATCAAGGGACTGAAGCAGAGAGGGATGCAGAGGCGGGAGTTTTGGGGGAGCGAGCTAGTGTGCTTGACACGCCGGCTGTGGGCTGTAGCCAACGCACCTTCTTGCATAAGCCATAGGCGTACTATACACCGACGGTGCTCCAAGATATTTTGTACTACATCCCACACGGTTGGTGAGAATAAACTGTGTGGGATCTACTTGATTTCAATTACAAAATGGGGTCACAGCGGCAATGGACAGTGTTTGAATTGCTAGACCTTTTATCTGCAGTGAACATGCAACTGTATGTGTGTCGTAAAAGAATTGGAATTGTTCAGGGTTCGTTTGGACATTTCATACATTAAACTGGTTTTCTAGCCATTTCAGGTGCACAATTCAAAATTAAACTACATGCACATGCTGTGGTGCATACAAATTGGTTGAAAAATCAAATATGTGTCCTTCAGTGCATGCTTAGTTCCCATGGAAGAAATGGGAATGAATTTTTCGGGTTCGTTTGGCCTTTTTTATACATTAAGTAGGTTTTCTAGGCATTTTATGTGCATAATTCAAATTTGAACTACAAGCACATGCTCCAATGCACTAAAGTTGGTTGAAAGATCACACGTGTGTCCTTGGGTGAATTTCTAGGTCCCATGCAAGAGATGGGAATGAATTTCAAACACCAGGGCACTGTTGATTGCCGGCAAAACGTTGAGATACCTGGTTTCTAAATTCTAGTGAATCCAAAACTCGTCTGAAATTCATGAAACTTGGCATGCTATCATGGAGCGGCATCAACATGCCGTGGTGAAAATTTTGTCCCATTTGGGGCAAGTTTGGGTATAAGCTTCTCACAAACCAGAGCTTCTGAGAACAAGCATGATGGTTTCGATAGGGAACGTACCACCTTTGGGGACGAGATGATATCCGTTGCCTCTTATTGCTTTCAAAATTTTTCTAATGTCAACATAGAACAACAGGAGTGTTGTGTTCAATCTTGGAATTTTTCGGTGTTCGTTTGGCCTTTTTTATACATTAACTGGGTTTTCTAGGCATTTTATGTGCACAATTCAAATTTGAATTACAAGCACATGCTCCAATGCACCAAAGTTGGTTGAAAATCACATGTGTGTCCTTGGGTGAATTTCTAGGTCCCATGCAAGAGATGGGAATGAATTTCAAACACCAGGGCACTGTTTGATGTGCACTAACACTTTCCATATTTGTTGTTGAACTAGCACCACGACGCAAGCGGAAACATACATCAGGGATAATGCTTGACAGATTAACAAATCTAAAGGAGGAAGAATGGAGATCCATTTTGAGGTAGGTTTAAAAAGGCCACGTGATGCTACAGAGTCAGCCAAGTTAGTATCAGAGGCAGTCGTTGCCGTTAGGTGTCATGCATGTATCCTCCCAACGCGGATCTAGTACAGGAATGAGAAAGACAATACCCAGTTTAACACCTTCCTTGACCATTTATCCGTAAGTAATGTTATTCATCGCAATTTGTAATATTGTCTTGCTCTGTCCCATACTTTCTAGCTTCCTCCTAATAAGACTCACATTCTTTTCTCAACTGATGAGGTTCAGGTTGGATCCGAAAGGTGATGCAACTAAACAAGCATGCACTCGTGTTTTTGAGCCTGCTCTGCAATAGTATCGGTACCACCTTAGAAAATCTCACTTTGAAGGCAAGGCTAACAATTAAATCGCCCAAACATCTGCAGTGGAATATATTATAGATGAAGGCTGGACAGCCCTTGTTAAACACTGGTCTGATCCAAAGTATCAGGTAGGGTACATGTATTTGATCAGACCACATATTGAACTTGTATTTATGTATGTGCCTTACAAGTGTATCTCTTCTAGGCTAACTGTTTGAAGAACAAGACCAACTGTTCTAAAGTGAAATTCCAACAGACAATAGGATCTCGTAGCTATATTGCACACTGCGAGGCTCTTGTAAATAGCTGCTAGTTCCTTCATTTTTCTGTGCCATATTTGTCACAACCCTAGAATTTGATTGCAAATAGTTGCACAAGCATCCATGCATCATGTCTAAATTTCTTTGAAAGTTGAAATGGGGATTGTTCAAACCCTAGCACCAAATGAATTCAAATAGGTTCAAATAAAATCATTTTCAATGAACTCAAAATGCCCTTTGAAACTGTTCATGATTTCTGATAAAGGTGAAAACCTCTGCCAAAAATGATGAACATATTTCTAGTTCATTTCTGGATTTTGAATTAAATCATATTGTATTTGACTTTTGGCATTTAAACACTATAAATAATTTAAGTGCTCAAATAATGCTGGAATTATTTGTGGGCCTCAGAAATAATTTAGGAAGTGTCCATTATTATTTTCAGGATTTTAGGAAATGCCATAGTATCTGTCCTAAAGTTCAAAACCTACAGCAGAAATTAGAAAAAAGAAAGAAATGAGAGAGAGAAAACTTACCTGGCCCAAACCTACCTGGCGGCCCAGTTGATTGGCCCAGCCCACCACTGCAACACCCCTGTCATCTTCCTCCCTGGACAGAAGGACGGGCGCGAACTCGTTTCGCTCGCCCGCTTGCTCTAACCCCGCGCTTGCGTCACCACCGCACTCCGGCCGCCGCCTCACTCGCCACCGCCGCCGCTACAGACCACCCCATGACCTGGTGCTGCCTCGCCTGGATGTGCGGGAGCACGGGCTCCCTCCTGTTTCCCTCAATGCGCCGAACTACTGCCCGTAGCGCCACTCGGTGAGCCGCCGCCGCTCTGGTTGGTCGCTGTCGGCTAAACGCCGGCGTAACCAACCATTAGGGCCTAATCACCCCACTAACCAACCCCCTGGGCCACTGACGCATGGGCCCCATGCCCTAATTAACCCCAACTTTATTTCTGCTTAGATTAGTTATAACCCAGCGGGAACCACATGTCAGAGTTGACCGTGCTGACGTGGTCGTTGACCGGTCCCACTTGTCATCGACCCAAACCAGCCCTAAGTCACTGACCAATGGGTCCCGCAGGTCAGGTTTGACCTGGCCGGCCCAGTTGACCTGCTCACATCAGCCTTGCGCAATGCTGACGCAGTAAAGCTTTTCTAGAATTTAAATAAATCTAAATGGTTTATTTATTTTCAAAAAATGCCCAAAACTTCTAAAGATCATAGAAAATAATCTATAGCTCAGAATGAAATAAGTTATATATGAAAAATTATCAGAAAAATCCAATCTATCCATCTGTACAATTTTTATGCATGAAAAACCAAGTTATACCTACTGAATACGTGAAAACACATAAATGGCATTTTTAAATGCTTAATTTGGAGTTGCATTTGAACCCTTGGTTCAAATTACCTTCATCCAAATCAAATGCTAGATGCATTAGCTCAAACCACATCATATCTACATGTCATGATCATGCATCATATTGTTGCATTGCATTGATTGTGTTTCCTCTTGTTTGCCGGTGTTGGTTCCCTCTCGGTAGATGTGGTTCCGATGAAGAGTTCGATGACACCGATGAAGAGCTATACTATCTTCAGAAGTGTTAGGCAAGCAAAACCCCCTTGTTCATTCCGATACAATCCCACTCTCTGGCTTCAGCTCTCTTTTACTGCATTAGGACAACAACGATTCAATTGTTACATGTTGCGGTAGTTGAACCTCTTTCCTCTGCATGACCTGTCTTTGCCACAGTAAATAGTTGAAACCCACTAGCATGAGTAGGAGTTGCTTGAGCCATGTTGTGCCTACTCATTCATGTTTGTTTGTCATGCCTGCTACTGCTTAGAGTTGAGTCAGGTCTGATTCATCGGGGATGAATTGGAATGTGGTGAACATGTCCTACTGTTGAGAGCTAAGTGTGTGAACACGATTTGGGAAAGGTAGCGGTGAGAGGCCATGTAGGAGTACATGGTGGGTTGTCTCATTGAAACCGTCCTCAGGAACTGAGTTCTATGTTTGTGATCCATGAACAGCTACTACCACACATTGGGCTTCGGGCACTCCAAGCTCTCTCGACTTATTAATCAACCTGATCTCTGTCCGGGAGTTGCAACTAGTTTTTGGTGTTTGTAGGTAGTGCTAGTAGTCTACCAAGTGGCACCCGGTACAGGTGGGCTTGGGACAGACTAGGTGCAGCGGCACGGTGTACCCAGCGTCGCCCGTTTGGTGGGCTTGGGAACCCTGCTCACATCGTTTGGGGCCGTGAGTGACACCCGGGTCGGATCTCCTTGCGGATGGAACCCGAATAGGCGATAAACCTGGACTAGAGACTTGTGTGGTTAGTCAGGTCATGGCCGACTCCCTCGCCAGGCTTCCGCTTGAAGGTTGCCGAGATACACGACGTGTACATGGTGGTAAGTGGTGAGAGCGTATGTGAAGAAGTACACCCCTGCAAGGTTAACATCATCTATTCGAATAGCCGCGTCCGCGGTAAAGGACTTCTGGGTTGCCTATATAGTTCATAGACAAGTGAAAGTGGATACTCTAAAATGCGCAAGATAAGCGTGAGTGCTATGGATGGCGATCTCGTAGGGAGACAGGAGCGGATCCATAGTGGTGTATTGATTTGGTGAATATGTGGACTCGTGTGCGCCACCTCAAAAGAATTACCAGCAGTTGTAGTATAGGATAGCCACTGAGTCAAAGTTGGCTTGCTGTAGTTAAACTCCACCACCCCTTTGTTGATACTGATGCATATGTAGATAGTTCTGATGTAAGTCTTGCTGGGTACATTTGTACTCACGTTTGCTTAATTTATGTTTTGCAGAGAGACTTCAGTCTCACTAGTAGTTTCACGTGGACTTCGACGTTTAGCTTGTTACCTCAGCTACGATCTTGTACCCTTGGGAGGGTCTTGTAGTTAGTCAGGCTTCTCAGCCTTTTTCATTTGTAGTTGTTTGTACTCAGACATGTTTATGCTTCCGCATATGCTTGTTGCTTGTATGACTTGAATGTTGGGTCATCACACCCATGTTTGTAGTATCTGGCTCTTCGGAGCCTAATAAATAAATACTTGAGTCATAGAGTTATGTTGTGATGCCATGTTGTATTTGCACATATCGAGCATATTGTCTGTATGTTATTGAAATGCTTGGTATGTGTGGGATCCAACAAGCTAGTTGTTTATTCTTGGTAGCCTTTCTTACCGGGAAATGTCTCCTAGTGCTTCCACTGAGACATGGTAGCTTGCTACTGCTCTGGAACACTTAGGCTGGCCGGCATGTGTCCTTCCTCGTTCCTGTGTCGGTCCCTTCGGGGAAATGTCACGCGGTGTCTACTGAAGTCTTGTTAGCCTGCTACAGCCCGGATTATCCGGAGTCCTGTTAGCCCAGCCGCTACAGCCCGGATTCACTTGCTGATGACCGACACGTTCGTTGCTGGGTCATGTATGCCTGTCCCTGTAAGTTAGTGCCACTTTGGGTTTACCACTAGTCATGTCGGCTCGAGTTCTCTGTCATATGGATGCTAGCGACACTATCATATACGTGAGCCAAAAGGTGCAAACGGTCCCGGGACAGGTAAGGTGGCACCCGTGGGAATACCGTGCGTGAGGCCGCAAAGTGATATGATGAGTTACATGCTAGATCGGTGTGACTTAGGATCGGGGTCCTGATAGCTTTGGTATCAGAGCCTGACTGCCTGTAGGATTACCAAGCCAAACTGGTCGAAGTTGAGTCTAGAAATGCTTTAGTTATATGAGGGAATTGATTGTGGAAGGGAACGTAAGGCTCTTTTTACTCCTTATACCTTGTGCCCTTCTGATTCGGGTCATCCTATCTTTCCTACGAGGATTAACAAATAGGCTTCTCTTCTTTCTATTAGGATCACGTGTTACTAATCTGTAGACTTATAGGATTGCTGGATTCAAGCCTTAGTTCAGTTCTTATTACTTTCACATGTTGACAGTTCGTCTCGAAACCTTGATATTGTGATGTTAAGTGGTTATGCCACCTTTTTGCATGATGTCTCAAATCTTTTTGAGCATTTACAGCCGTTATGCTATCCGAGTCATCCTAGGTTTCTAACTAGTCTGATGCATTTGCAAATCCCTTCTTTCTGTTCCTGATGTTTCTTTGGGCCAGTTTAACCACACTAATCGGTGAGTTGAGGTACTTTGTTGCCTCGACATATATGTTGGATCTATTATTATGACACTCGTTGTCTTAGAGGATCACCTAGTAATCTAGCCATGTTTTGTGTTCCCAGTGTGATGATTCTGGCCACCATTCTCGAAAGCATCCCGTGATGCCATTTAGATAGTAGGACTTCTATTTCTGGGTTCTTGAACCCGAGATTCAACCTACTTACTTCGTGTTGATAGTGTTTGCTAGTTCCTTTAGGATATAAGTAACCTTTGCGATAGTCCTCGAGGTCCGTGGTATTTCCTTCTTCCAAATACCATGAACTATTTATGGCAAAAGTTCCTCGTTGAACCAAAAGATCACAACCAGAGTGCTCTTGATGAGTTCTCCATTATCGCCGAGACTTTGCCAGTCCTAACTCTTTGCATGGATTATCCGGAAGAAACCTGTTAAACTTGGTTCGACATATTAATCTATGCATCCCCAATTCATAAAGTTATATACTCATTTGAGTTGTCTCTCTTTAGTTGTATTCTGACCTGTATCTATCAATTGATGGTCATGAATAGTTGTGCCTTCGTGTTCATTGGTGCCTATTATTCTTGTGGTCCATCAAGCCGTTCTAATTCAGAATGACTAGGAGAAACAAACTCCGGTACCTCATCCATATCCAGGGTTGAGTCAAGTAGTCATACTCCGCAGATCAAAATGCCAGTCCAGCTTTTGTTCTGTTCTACCTTGGAGAGGTGGAAGATAAAAGCTTTATCTGACTCGGTTCATTCAAAGGGATATCTTTTTTTTCGTGTGTATGGAAGAAAGATGATATCTTCACCGATTGACACTCGTGATCAGTTGTTGGATCTATTATCTTACCAATCTTTGATTTGAGTATGGGCTATCATCAAATCAAATCAGAACCAATGGTGTTCGTAATGTTGTCTTACCCGTGGTTATTTCCTCGGGCATACACCGTTATATCCTTTGGTCTGACCGATGCTATCGCCTTGTTCACATAGTCGTGGAATCCATCTTATGGAAATCTTGATAAATTGTTGTTGAGCCCATCGACAACATCCTTACTTTCTCCATGATTTTGTTGGACATTAAGCTAGTGTTGCAAACTTTTGTAAGCATCATCTCTGTGTCAGCTCATGAAGTAGATGTTTTGATGCAAGAAGTGACTTCCTCCAATTCATGTGCATTTGATGAAAGTTGCCGCCGTGAATTCGAGAAAGCTTGTTTTGCTTCCTTTGGAACCATCCCAAGTTGGTCATGCATGTGCGAAGTATTCTTTGGTTTGGTAGATTAATTACCTCCATTCCATATGTATTCCGTAGCGCACCAAGCCACTGATTGAGTTGTTCAAGGAGAAGAAGTTCCTTTTTAAGAGCTAATACGGACTTATGTAAGGACTTCAATATCCTCTTTGATGGTTCCCAACGAGAACTTGGTAGTGTTTTGTTGTAAGACTACTATGTGGTCATGCTTGTCTAGGACAACGTGTTCACATGTGTGTAGCAGAACTAGCTCATGTTTTGGAGCTTACTACCGTAGTTCATTTCCTGAGAATCTCGCAATGTCATGTCATCGACTTTTGTTGCAACCTTCCTTTTCAGACATGCTAAGTCTGAATCATCTCGCCACCAACCAGATCTAAATTTCAAGTGGATATGATGGTCGGGACATTTCAAAGACTTTGATCTTGGTTTTTCTGTATTCCCGATAAGTCAATGTAGTGGTCATTTTGCTGAGTCAAGATATCATCCACTCCCCATGAGGATTTGACTTATTCTGGAAGTTGATCCTTATGGACCTTTGTGTTCCCGAAGTATGACCTTTACTTGATGACCATGTTGATGCCACTTTGAATCATGATAGTGGTATCTTAAACATCAAGGAGAACATTAGAAGCGGAGTGCTAAATGTCTCTCGGTCGATCATCCAGATTTTGTTTCCTTGGCATTGCTATGGTAAAATCTGAGAAAGTGTTGTCTTCCTTTGCATCTGCATCCTCCATAGCTACTCATCATGGTAGTATGAAGTGTTGCCAGGATCTTTGACATGGATGTTGGTAAAACCTTGATGAATATGGAAATGCTCAAGTTCTTGAGAGCACGCTCGGTCACTGGGTTATATCCTCGGCATCATTTGGAATGTGCCTTCTGTTGCCAAGTTGTTCTATGACTCCAGTTTCCTTTCAACTGAGTATGTCATTCCTTTAAATTCTTTCAAATGATCAATTGTGAATTGCCTTAGGCTGGTATGAAGTGTTCCAATGATCTTTATGTCAAAAGTAATTCTTTTTGCCACTTAAGGGAATACTTCTATGAGTCACCTACCCTAAGGTGCCCCGTTATGGAATCATGGCAATTTAGCTCCTCGCTACTTTGAAATGCATCCACCATCCTTTTAAGTGTGGGATTTTTGCCTACCCAATTGAACCCTTGTCATCTACTTCTTCCATTGCACCTGATGTGTGTTTTATGTCTCAACTCAAGAGATGTTCCTACGTCTCACTCCATGAGTTGATCTTGAGTGCTCGATTTTCTCGGAGATCTATTCATGTAGAGTTTCTTTCTCTCGTCATTGTGTTGGATGAAGATCCCGAAAGCAAAGACATCAAGACCAATAGAATGCAATGAATCAACGTTCTTATGAAGTGCAATCTGGATCGTGAAGATTGTGATAGTTTTGTGACCCCCTTCCCTCTTACCCCACGTCTTGAATCTCGGGACGAGATTTTTGTTTATTGGGGGAGAGTTGTCACATCCCTACAATTTGATTGCAAATAGTTGCACAAGCATCCATGCATCATGTCTAAATTTCTTTGAAAGTTGAAATGGGGATTGTTCAAACCCTAGCACCAAATGAATTCAAATAGGTTCAAATAAAATCATTTTCAATGAACTCAAAATGCCCTTTGAAAATGTTCATGATTTGTGATAAAGCGAAAACCTCTGCCAAAAATGATGAACATATTTCTAGTTCATTTTCGGATTTTTGGAATTAAATCATATTGTATTTGACTTTGGGCATTTAAACACTACAAATAATTTAAGTGCTCAAATAATTTTGGAATTATTTGTGGGCCACTGAAATAATTTAGGAAGTGTCCATGATTATTTTCCGGATTTTAGGAAATGCCATAGTATATGTCCTAAAGCTCAAAACCTACAACAGAAATTAGAAAAAAGAAACAAATGAGAGAGAGAGAAAACTTACCTGGCCCAAACCTACCTGGCGGCCTAGTTGATGGGCCCAGCCCACCACCACAACACCCCTGTCGTCTTCCTCCCTGGACAGAAAGACGGGCGCGTGCTCGCCGTGCGCACGCGAACGCGTGCCACGTCCTGCTTGCTGCCTCCTCCCAGGCACGCCTAGATGGCGCCACGCACCTCTCTGGCTCTATCCCCCGTGGCCCTCCTCTCCTCTACTCCCTCTCTCTTGCCCGGACCGAACGCGCCGTCGCCACCGTCCAAAGCCGCCGCGGCCACAGCCACCTCCTCGCCTCTCCGAGCTATCCCCGAGGTCCGCCGCGACGCCCTCTTCCTCATCGCCGAGTCACATGACGCCGGGAGCCCCTACGCTTCGTCCCCGACCCCTTCTTCCTCCTACGGCCGCGGAGATCGCCGTCGACCCCACGCCGTTCGCAGCCCCTCCTTGAGCTCGCCGAGATCTTCACTGCAACCGCTGTGAGCCCACGCCTCGTTGCCCCCCCCCCTCAATTTCCGCGTTTACACGCCGTAGCACCGCCCAGCGAGCACCCGAAGCCGCCGTCCGGCATTGCCGACAACCTTGACGCTCTCAAGCTTCTCCACTCGAATGCGTTGCACCATCGTGCTCCTGGAGCACCGCAGTTGCTGCTCCGCTGCTCATTTTGCTCGCCCGCTTGCTCTAACCCTGCGCTCGCGTCACCACCTCACTCCGGCCACCGCCTCACTCACTGTCGCCGCCGCTATAGACCACCCCATGACCTGCTGCTACCTCGCCTGGATGCGCGGGAGCACGGGCTCCCTCCTGGTGCCCTCAGCGCACCGAACTGCTGCCCCTAGCGCCACTCCGGCGAGCAGCCGCCGCTCTGGTTGGTCGCCGTCGGCTAAACCTCGGTGTAACCGACCATTAGGGCCTAATCACCCCAATAACCAACCCCCTGGGCACCTGACGCATGGGCCCCACGCCCTAATTAACCCCAGCTTTATTTTTGCTTAGATTATAACCCAACAGGACCCACACGTTAGAGTTGACCATGCTGACGTGGCCGTTGACCGGTCCCACCTATCATCGACCCAAACCGGCCCTGAGTCACTGACCAATGGGTCCCGCAGGTCAGGTTTGACCTGGCCGGCCCAGTTGACCTGCTGACATCAGCCTTGCGCAATGCTGACGCAGTAAAGCTTTTCTGGAATTTAAATAAATCTAAATGATTTATTTATTTTCAAAAAATGCCCAAAACTTCTAAAAATCATAGAAAATAATCTATAGCTCAGAATGAAATATGTTATAGATGAAAAATTATCAGAAAAATCCAATCTATCCATCTGTACAATTTTCATGCATGAAAAACTAAGTTATTCCTACTGAATATGTGAAAACACATAAATGGCATTTTTAAATGCTTAATTTGGAGTTGCATTTGAACCCTTGGTTCAAATTACCTTCATCCAAATCAAATGCTAGATGCATTAGCTCAAACCTCATCATATCTACATGTCATGATCATGCATCATATTGTTGCATTGCATTGATTGTGTTTCCTCTTGTTTGCCGGTGTTGGTTCCCTCTCGGTAGATGTGGTTCCGACGATGAGTTCAATGACACCGATGAAGAGCTATAATATCTTCAGAAGTGCTAGGCAAGCAGAACCCCCTTGTTCATTCTGATTCAATCCCACTCTCTCGCTTCTACTCTCTTTTACTGCATTAGGACAACAACGATGCAACTGTTACATGTTGCGGTAGTTGAACCCCTTTCCTCTGCATGACCCGTCTTTGCCACAGTAAATAGTTGAAACCCACTAGCATGAGTAGGAGTTGCTTGAGACATGTTGTGCCTACTCATTCATGTTTGTTTGTCATGCCTGCTACTGCTTAGAGTTGAGTCAGGTCTGATTAATCGGGGATGAATTGGAATGTGGTGAACATGTCCTACTGTTGAGAGCTAATGTGTGAACATGATTTGGTAAAGGTAGCGGTGAGAGGCCATGTAGGAGTACATGGTGGGTTGTCTCATTGAAACCGTCCTCAGGAACTGAGTTCTGTGTTTGTGATCCATGAACAACTACTACCACACATTGGGCTTCGGGCACACCAAGCTCTCTCGACTTATTAATCAACCTGATCTCTGTCTAGGAGTTGCAACTAGTTTCTGGTGTTTGTAGGTAGTGCTAGTAGTCTACCAAGTGGCACCCGGTACAGGTGGGCTTGGGACAGACTAGGTGTAGTGGCACGGTGTACCAAGCGTCGCCCGTTTGGTGGGCTTGAGAACCCTCCTCACATCGTTTGGGGCCGTGAGCGACAGCCTAGCCGGATCTCCTTGCGGATGGAACCCGAATAGGCAATAAACCTGGACTAGAGACTTGTGTGGTTAGTCAGGTCGTGGCCGACTCCCTAGCCAGGCTTCCGCTTGAAGGTTGCCGAGATACACGACGTGTACATGGTGGTATGTGGCGAGAGTGTGTGTGAAGAAGTACACCCCTGCAGGGTTAACATCATCTATTCGAATAGCCGCGTCTGCGATAAAGGACTTCTGGGTTGCCTATACAGTTCATAGACAAGTGAAAGTGGTTACTCTAAAATGCGCAAGATAAGCGTGAGTGCTATGGATGGCGTTCTCGCAGGGAGACTGGAGCGGGTCCATAATGGTGTATTTATTTGGTGAATATGTGGACTCGTGTGCGCTACCTCAAAAGAATTACCAGCAGTTGTAGTACAGGATAGCCACTGAGTCAAAGCTGGCTTGCTGCAGTTAAACTCCACCACCCCTTTGTTGATACTGATGCATATGTAGATAGTTCCGATGTAAGTCTTGCTGGGTACATTTGTACTCACATTTGCTTAATTTATGTTTTGCAGAGAGACTTCAGTCTCACTAGTAGTTCCACGTGGACTTCGATGTTTAGCTTGTTACCTGAGCTACGATCTTGTACCCTTGGGAGGGTCTTGTAGTTAGTCAGGCTTCTCAGCCTTTTTCATTTGTAGTTGTCTGTACTCAGACATGTTTATGCTTCCGCATGTGCTTGTTGCTTGTATGACTTGAATGTTGTGTGATCAGACCCAGGTTTGTAATATCTGGCTCTTCGGAGCCTAATAAATAAATACTTGAGTCATAGAGTTATGTTGTGATGCCATGTTGTATTTGCACATATCGAGCATATTGTGTGTATGTTATTGAAATGCTTGGTCTGTGTGGGATCCGACAACCTAGTTGTTTATTCTTGGTAGCCTCTCTTACCGGGAAATGTCTCCTAGTGCTTCCACTGAGCCATGGTAGGTTGCTACTACTCCGGAACACTTAAGCTGGTCAGCATGTGTCCTTCCTCGTTCCTGTGTCTGTCCCTTCGGGGAAATGTCACGCGGTGTCTATTGGAGTCCTGCTAGCCTGCTACAGCCCGGATTCTCCAGAGTCCTGTTAGCCCAGCCGCTATAGCCCGAATTCACTCGTTGATGACCGACACGTTCGTTGCTGGGTCATGTATGCCTGTCCTTGTAAGTTAGTGCCACTTTGGGTTTACCACTAGTCATGTCGGCTCGGGTTCTCTATCACATGGATGCTAGCAACACTATCATCTACGTGAGCGAAAAGGCGCAAACGGTCCCGGGCCAGGTAAGGTGGCACCCGTGGGAATACCATGCATGAGGCCGCAAAGTGATATGATGAGTTACATGCTAGATCGATGTGACTTAAGATCGGGGTCCTGACAGCTTTGGTATCACATCCTGACTGCCTGTAGGATTACCAAGCCAAACTGGTCGAAGTTGAGTCTAGAAATGCTTTAGTTATATAAGGGAATTGATTGTGGAAGGGAACTTAAGGCTCTTTTTACTACTTATACCTTATGCCCTGCTGATCCGGGTCATCCTATCTTTCCTACGGGGATTAAGAACTAGGCTTCTCTTCTTTCTATCAGGATCACGTGTTACTAATCCGTAGACTTATAGGATTGCTGGATTCGAGCCTTTGTTCAGTTCTTATTACTTTCGCATGTTGACAGTTCGTCTCGGAACCTTTAAATTGTGATGTTAAGTGGTTATGCCACCTTTTTGGATGATGTCTCAAATCTTTTTCAGCATTTACAGCCGTTATGCTGTCCGAGTCATCCCAGGTTTCTAACTAGTCTGATGCATTTGCAAATCCCTTCTTTCTGTTCCCGATGTTTCTTTGGGCCAGTTTAACCACACTAATCGGTGAGTTGAGGTACTCTATTGCCTCGACATATATGTTGGAGCTATTATTATGACCCTAGGTGTCTTAGAGGATCACCTAGTAATCTAGCCATGTTTTGTGTTCCCAGTGTGATTATTTTGGCCACCATTCTCGAAAGCATCCCATGATGCCATTTAGTTAGTAGGCCTTCTATTTCTGGGTTCTTGAACCTGAGATTCACCCTACTTACTTCATGTTTATAGTGTTTGCTAGTTCCTTAGGATATTAGTAACCTTTGCGATAGCCCTCGAGGTCCGTGGTATTTCCTTCTTCTAAATACCATGAACTATTTATGGCAAAAGTTCCTTGTTGAACCAAAAGATCACAACCAGAGTGCTCTTGATGAGTTCTCCATTATCGCTGAGGCTCTGCCAGTCCTACCTCTTTGCATGGATTATCCGGAAGAAACCTGTTGAACTTGGTTCGACATATTAATCTATGCATCCCCAATTCAGAAAGTTATATACTCATTTGAGTTGTCTCTCTTTAGTTGTATTCTGACCTCTATCTATCAATTGATAGTCAGGAATAGTTGTGCCTTCGTGTTCATCGGTGCCTATTATTCTTGTGGTCCGTCAAGCCGTTCTAATTCAGAATGACTAGGAGAAACAAACTCCAAAATTCGTCAAGATATGAATGGTTTTGAAACCAGACTATCAGACATTTGCTTCGTTGTTCAAGAGCAATGGCGGAAAAAAGGGAAGATCATGCTGCTCCATCAGATTCTACATCCTGAAACATTAGCACTCGGGTCAAATGATCTGTGCTTCTATACATCTGACGGTGCTTTTATCTGCAAGGACTGTAAACTTTATGCCAATAGGCCTATTGTTGTATGGTTGGAATTTATTTTGTTGTGATACAACATTTATGATGCTGCCAAAGGCTGTAGTAATTACGACACTATTTTTGTATATTGTAGGTTTATCTTAGTAATGTATTCGGCCGAAAGCTTCGTAGGATCCCAACATGCAAACATTCGTCGGGCCCATTCCAATTGGGCTAAAAACGATTGTGGGATGTAATTTGCATGTTGCCCACTAGAAATATCTGGGCCTAAATCAGCATAAGCTTTCATATTTTTCTGGTAGGCCTGTGCCCATGGTGGGCCTTTAACAGGCCTAAACATAATTTGGGCCCTCAGTAACAATAGGCTATTTACAGGTGTAAATATCTCGAGCCCATAAAAATATGGGCCTTTAATAGGCCACAAGTGAGATTGGGCCCTGATTGTGCCAAATAACCCACTGGTCATTAGCAGGCCGAAATGGTGGCTGATTTACAATGAGGATCGTTCACGGACCGAAATTTAGACGGGCCGTAAATGCGCCGACCTACTAGATGGGCCTTCAACAGGTCGGAAGTTCGACCGGGCTTGATTAGTGTAAGTTTTATATGGGCCGTTAATAGGCCCGATGTGACATTGGGCCACATATGGCCCATGGATTTCGTCCGGCGTTAACAGGCCGAAAATCACAACAGGCTGAAAGTGGCCCAAATCTATAGTGGGCCTCTAACAAGCCAAATGTCAGACATGGCCGAATATGACACAAATCTTTCACGGTGGTTTATGGGCCGAAAGTTTCAATGGCGTACAAATGGGCCCAAATGAAGCAGGACCTTTAACAGGCCGGAAACACACTGGGCCGCAATTCGGCAAAAATACTTAGCGGACTGTTAACTAGCTAGAAGTGACCATGGGCCGCGATGATGACAAGTTTAGGACGGGCCATTGATGGGCCGATTTGACACTAGCCGTACGGGCCTTAACTGAGAATGTTGGGCCTTTAGCTGGGCCGGCCCATTATGGTCTGCAAAATCTTGTGGGCCTTTAGCTGGGCCGGCCCATTATGGTCCGCCAAATCTTGTGGGCCTTTAGTTGGGCCGGCCCATTTAATATTGATGGGCCACTTTTGGGCTGGTCCGCGTGTCAATATATCATAGGCGCATCTCACCCATTAGATGAGTGACACCTGTGCCAACGCGGAGCTGACACGTGGTTCCATCGGCCAATGAGAATTATACACGTGGAAAATCGGCATTAGTCATGGCTGTTAGCGGGTTATCGGATCCAAAACCGGACCCGATAGCAAAACGACGACCCGTTATGGTGGATGCCACGTGTCGGTCACCCTTGACGAAAGCACTTCCATGACGCAACATTTATCGTCATGGAAGTGGACACGTCCATGCTGATAATTTTGGTAATGTCATGGAACACTTCTACGACATCACAGGTATGATTATCTTGATTCTGTCATAAAATCGTCGTGGATGTACATGCATGACAAAAAATGTGACCTTCTGTGACAAACACGTATCATCACGGAAGTGTATTTTTTTGTAGTGCTTGTCGCGTCCAAAATGTCCCATAAGTCCACCTCAGTGGGCCTCTTGCAAAAGTAACAAACCAAGCGAAGACTTGGGTATACAAAGTTTTTTAGCGCGCATAAGGTAGCCATTCTTGAGATAATAGTTCTCCCAACAAGTGTGAGCAAGACATTTGGCATAAGGAATCACAAACGTTTGATCATGTGCATAAAGATCTTTAACACTCTCAAAGCCAATAACATTCAACTCAAGTTGAGTAACTAACATGCATTTCCGTGATAGAGCATCCGCAACAACTTTGTCTTTGCCCTTAATGTCGTGGAATTGTCACGGCAGATGTCCTAGTGTGAGGACTTAGTCGTGAGGCCAACGCATCTTTGTAGTAGCTTGAGAGGGGTTGAGAAGAATCGAGAGACGCAACACAAGACAAGGATTTAGACAGCTTCGGGCCCCGGGAAACATCATCCGGTAATAACCCTACATGTTGTTTGTGGCTAGGTCTCATTATGATCATGAGGGAATCGCCGGTAAGCCGGCTCTTTGTGTCTAGCCCTAGAGATTGTTTCTTCTTTCTTGTACCTCTTTGGGGTGCCCTGCCCCTCCTTATATATGCTGAAGGGGCGGGTTACATGACTAGTCCTAGTAGGATTAGGATTACTCAATTACAAGTGGAGTCCTAGTCTTGCTTCCTTGGTAAGGGAATATTCCTTACGCTTTCCTCTTAAGCCGGCCCACCATAACATGAGCCGGCCTTCTGGGCCTTGGGCCTTGTCATCCATCTGAAACACCCGTCGGGTCACCAATGAGTCTTCAGGCTCGTGAGTCGTCACATGAGTGAACCGCCAGACACATGAGTCACCAATCTTCTGGCGGGTTGCCAATGAAACATCAAGTCCCAGCCGGGTCATAGCGCGGCCGGGTCATATCGCGGGGTATATCCCCGACATTAGCCCCCAGTTTAATTTGGATTCATCCATGTTAAACTGGTCCTGTAAACAAAACACAAGAACAATTTTAACAGGTTATGCTCCGGGTTAAATATTCTTGTAAGCCGGAACCTGATCGTCCTTAACTCCTTGTTATTTCCTCCTTCGAAAATCCGGGTCAATAAGCCAACTTCATAATCAATTTGCTGGTGTTGGTTTCTCATAGAGAAAGACTGTGAAGAATAATTCATTTGACTCAGCTCCCAAATGCTTAAAAATATTGGTCTTGAAATACTCATGTGACCTTCAACCGGCTTAAAGATGAAAGAAAAAACTTGCTGGGTTATAAATAGATGATGCCGAGTCATAATAGTTGCCGACGCTGGGTCAAAAACTGAGAATTTTGAAGATTTCTCTCCCTCATACCCGTATTACCTGTAGCCCCCAAGTCTTGAGCAGAGCAAAGTGATGACTTAAGACTTGCTTGAATATAAATATTACCACTTTGAAGAAATCCATGTTGTTCATCTCAATCACTAGTCAAAACTGAGTATTCCACATATGTAGCCCCCAAGTGCCGGGTTGTCATGCATGCAGCAACCTGGGACTTGAAATTGCTCTATATTCATAAAAACTTCAACCAGTGTAGCCCCTAAGGGCCGGGTCATTATGCAATAATGAGCAGGGACTTTATAGATATGATCATGTAGACTTGAGCAGCAACGTGTAGCCCCCAAGGGCCGGCTCAGTAAGATAATATTGAGCTGGGACTTTATGTATACTTCTTTGCAAAGAATATCTTATGACGTAACCCTCACCATGGGGCTCAACCCACGTCCATAAAGTTAAGAGCTATGTACTCTACCAACTGAGTAGTGGACCGTTCAATATAATGGATTAATGCTTGTGTACCTTGAATTTTTGACAGGAGCAATTGGTAGCCCCCAAGGGTCGGCTCATTACAATGTGATGAGTCGGGTCTTCAATAAGTTGAACAAAAAGTGACTTTACATTAGCCCCCAAGTTCCATGGTGCATGCTGGCACTGACATGGGACTTGCATATTTGATGTAATGTCAATTTAAATAATGTAGCCCCCAAGTGCCGGGTCGTAAGCCTGCAGTGACTCGGGACTATTCCTTCCATTGTAGAATAAATCATATCCATTAATAAAATAATAGTCATTGCGCCAAAGCGACTTTGAATACCTCATCTGTTGATAAGTAAATCCGGAGTTTAAATACCCGGCGGCTCTTGGCCGATGGCGATTTAATACGCCTCCATTGTAAACCGGAATTTTTATAACCCGGCGGCTTATAGCCTTTGAGAAAATCAAGAATTGATAACCCTTTTGAGACACCAATTTCCATCTTTGATGATGGGCTTGAAATTAATCATTTATGTAAGTCATAGCTCTGTAAATCCTGCACAGAGTTTAAACAACATATGCCCTGGCGACTTAACGTCAAAAGCCAGGGCGGGTAACCACCCAAATGTAGTCTTATCCTGCACACAAGTAGGTCACAAGATCCCTTGGCGGTTTACCGCAGGACGGGTCATAATATCTCACATATAACCACTGTGATATTGAATTTGTACTGCCGGTTTATATGACCTATGCAGTAAGGGTGATAACCCAATCCTTAGAAGCCAAAACTTCCAAATGTTTATGATTGTCATATACTGGCGACTTATCGTCCAAAGTCAAGCCGGGTTAAATAGAAGTTACTCATATATGCATCAGATATGATCAAAAAAGTCTCAAGACAAAATCCAAAAAATTGTTCGCAAAAAGAGACTTCAAAATTTTTGAGGCTTCTGATTCGAATACGATCAGAAAACCATTCCAAAGGGGTTAAGCTAAGATTCGAATACGATCATATAGGCCCAGTGGCTTTGGCGTTGCCGATCAAGAGGGTACCGACAGCTATGTTCTCTTTGGTTCGAATACGACCTATGTTTGAATAGGAAGCCCCCAAATGACCTTGAGAGTTGTTTAACGACGCTGATTCGAATACGATCCACGTCGGACCCAAAGGGGTTGAGCTATGATTCAAATATGATCAAGAAGCCCCCTAGTGAGTTTGGCAGTGTGCCGATTAAAAGGGTACCGACAGCTATGTTCTCTTTGGTTCGAATACGACCTATGTTTGAACAGGAAGCCCCCATGTGACCATATAAGTTTTGGCATTACGCCGATCAAGAGGGTACCGACAGCTATGCTCGATGAGCAGGAAGCCCCCAAGTGACCATAATAAGATAAGCCGTAAGGCAGGATACCCATGTTTGAACCGCGCATCATGGCAGCAGGCTCTTTTTGGAAACCTTTAATCTTTCTAAGAACTCGAATTTGCGAGAGATTAATTCTTTTTGAACCGGAACTTTAAACCGGATTTGAAAGCTTCAAAACTTTGTGAGAGATAAATTTACCTTGAACCGGATTTGAGAGCTTCAAAGCTTTGTGGTAAATAAATTTCCCTTGAACCGGTTTTTAAACCGGATATTAAGAGCTTCAGTGCTTTGTGGGAGAAAGATGTCTCTTGAGCCGGATTTTTAAACCGGAAGCATCATTGTGAGCCGGAATTTTTCTGACGGCCTTTTAAATTTTCATCGATGGAGAAGTAATCTCCGGGGCCGGGTTACTTTTCCCTCCAATGACCCGGAGTTCTTGAATGCATTGAACCCGGTCAATTCTGCCGAGTCATACCATTGTAACCCCTGAGTCTCAAGACGACTCGAGGTGTTGACTTGAGATTCTCCATATTTAACCATAGCAGAAAGGTGTATATCATTGGCGTTGATAGCGCGATGTGAATCCACAGAAGGTTGAGGTGACTGCGGCGGGTTTATAAATGATCCCGTATGAGCCGTGTCAGCATCTCGGCCAATGGTTCCTTCCAACTGGCTATTTGAAGTTAACCAAACCGTAGTGGCGGCAACTTGTGCACCTACCCATTGAGCCATCCAGTGCAGACGGCGGCTGATAAGACATGATAACTTGCCTCCAATTTGTTGGAAGAAAAACCGGGCTACCAAGCAGTGACTTGCTCATATTCAATAAACAACTCATGCAGACAGGTGCGGCCCGGTGTGTTGATGTAGACCAGGCCGTGAGAAACGGACGATAAAGACGACCGCAACATCTGAGGTGACACAGACAGATGAACCAGCCGTGGCATTGTAAGCCGGTGCGGACGGGCAAGTTGTCCTCCTTGTTGTAAGCCGGCGTGGTCGCGAGAGACGGACACGACGTTGTAAGCCGGCGCGGTCGCGAGAGACGGCCACGGCATTGTAAGCCGGTGCGGGAGTCCATTGAGTAACGACGACCACCTGTGCTAAAAGATGTTGGCGTGCCTCCATCTCCGCGGTATAATATCACTTTTTGTCATAAATAATTGCCATGCATAAACAATATTGCAGACCAAGGCAAAGATAAACTTGTTCTTTGACAAAAACAACATGTGCTAATAAAACAAACTTGGATGGATATCACCTGATTTGTTTGGACGACGGATGATCTGTTTATCGCGACAGAGGTGTCTCAGACAGACCAGCGACTCAATGTAGTTCCGGCGGCTCGGGCTGACCGGCGACTCAATATAACCCCGGCGGCTCAAAGCGACAAGGGCGGCTCAACGCGGCTCCGGCGGGTTGATGTAGATTAAGCTGCACGGGCGGCGACTTGCGCACACCTATTCCATCAGTAAGTGGGCGCAGATGCCGGTGCGTGATGGTGCTGACGTACACTTCGTAGGCACAAAATGGCACCACCTTTGCTGCACATAAAAATATACAGACCAAAGTAATTGTTCTCAAACAAAATATGTGCTGATAAAATACTTAGAAAAAATAGCACCTGATATTTTGTCGGGCGACATGAGCGCCTGCCAGCACGGGCAGACGACGCTGCATAATGCTGGATGTAGTATGGATGAAATACTGCTTTGTAAATATAATAGCCCTTGCAGTACTGTGCCAGGCCTCCGCGTGACTGTAACTCGGCAGCTAGCTAGCCATTGGTTTTTGTTTCTGGTAGCCTTCTGAACTAGCGTTGCTCAATTAGCATCAGACGTCCACTCCACGATTGATATCCGTTGGTTTGCAGATTTAACACACGGCGGTGGAAATTCCTTCGAACTTGAAGTGAGTAGTAGAAGTATGCATAGCTGCGAGCAACAGCTTTTACTTAGGGCTTTAGGACCTGGTCACTTGACTTCTCGTCTAAACCAATATCCTCTTATATCTTTCTTCTCTCTGATAGGGGAACGCACGGGACTAGAAGCCTTGGGCGGCTCACGGCCATAGCAGAGCAGATTTAAACAGGGCCGCGGTGGTTCGCATAGCCGGCTCATGGAGGTAACGCGAAGGCGAGCGGGCCATGGCGGTGGAGGCGACTTGGCAGAGGCGCAGGCCACGGCAGAGCGGGTGCGCCGTGGCGCGGGAGGCTAGCGGACAGCCGACACAGGGCGGCTCAGGGATGGCAGCGGCAGAACCGGGGCCGCACGGCGGCGGGTCATCCAGGGTCGAGGCGGCTCGACAGCGGAAAGGCCGCAGCGGCGGCTTGAACACAATCGGAGGTGACTTGCAGCCAGCGTAAGGCCAAGCTGGAGACTGGGAGACTTAAGGGCATCTCGGCAGTGCAGCAGTCCAGCGGAGGTGGCTCAGGGGCGCAGCAGCCTAGTGCAAACGGCTCGGAGGTGCAGTGGAAGAGGTGGAGAGCAGCGGTGGCTCAGCAGAGGCTGGTGGAGGCCACGGCAGCAGCAACTCGTAGTGGTGGAGCGGCGGCTCACCAGAGACCGGAGGAGACAGGGCCGCGGCCTACAAGGCGGCTCGGCGAGGCCGGGTGAGGTAGAGACGCCGGTGGAGATTACGGCGGAGACCACGGCAGCGGCGCCGGCGACTCGCGGTGGCGGAGCGGCTCTAGGCGCGGACGACAGAGGCGCGTCAGGCGGCGGCGGTGGCTCATGGCTGACACAGTGGACGGCGGCTCGAAGCAGGAGCAGTCACAGGTTACTGTTGCTGTGAAGGTTGCGGACGCGATTCGGTCCGTGCGGGGTCGACGTCGGCGAAGAAAAATCCGTAGCAGAGGGATCTAGACGGTTCGCCAGAGCCACGATCGGCAGGGGTGGCGGCTCGTCGGCAGCGAGCGACGGTTTGATGAGGCGACGGTCGGTGAATGGAAACACGGCGACGGGGCGGCCCGATGAGGCCGCAAGCAGCAGATCCCGAATCCAAACCTCCCTCGTTGTCCTTTCCGGGTCGTGGTTGCTTTGACTTTTCCCTTCTTTTGTTATTTTTAATTCTGATTTACTCCACCATTGTTCACTGGAACTTTTCCTATGCCAATAACCGTGCAGTTGATCAATGATCACGTATGTTTTGTCTGTTGCCATCACTTTTGGAATTCACCGAGACTTGAAACGTAGTCGATGACAACCATAGGAACACGGCAGATCAGACTATCGATCAACGCAGTAATAATTGGATCCGGACATGGAATCTGTAGCAATAATCCCGACGGTTTTGACATACCTTATGTTGTTTGGAAAGAACTTTCTGTTGATCTCGGCGGAATCAACTTGACGGATCACGTGGCAGCAGCGGCCATACAACAAAATCCCAATCTCTCTTGTCTTCAAATCTCGTACCGCCGTCTCCAAAGATAACAATGATTCTGATCATAAAACGATGAATTTGACGGCTCTGCTCAATGTTGTTCCGCACCGGGTTATCCTCTGCGATCGTTCCATGTCAGCTCTTTTTTTTCATCCAACCAATCACGAGATTTCTCAATCCCTGGAGAGCTCCCTTCAAGAACTCAACACCACCATGCGCAGGCCCCACGGTGGGCGCCAACTTTCGTGGAATTGTCACGGTAGATGTCCTAGTGCAAGAAGAGTAGGGCTAGTAGACATCCCAAGGATCGTTTACCCAGGTTCGGGCCGCGAGGATGCGTAAAACCCTAGTCTTGCTTTGGTGGGTGTATTTCAGAGAGTTCTTGAGCTCTCGAACTAGCTGTGGTCAGTGCGTGGTTCGAAAGAGCCGAATCCTTCTCCAGTACGTCATGGGCCTCCTTTTATAGTCAGAAGGGGCTGCCACAGTGGCACACAGGAGGGGGAAAGGCGTACAGTGCCCTGAGCTTATCGCTCGTATTACAGGACAAGACGCATTTAATGCGTAGCTTAGGTGTCCCCTTGCTTTATTGGGGACGGGGGCGAGGCCCGTCCCGTCCGTCGCCGCTCCTCCTCGCCTTGACACGCACCCTGGCCAGTGAGGTGCGTGGTGCCATGTAGGCAGGCAGGCAGCTTAGGTGGCGCAGTGGCGGAGCCTTCACGAAGATCTGCATGCCGCCACGCAGGCACTCGATGAGTTGGCCTGGGAGCTGCATGTTGCCACGCAGGTGCCCGCCCAACTGGTTGGGCTGGCAGCTGCATGTGAATGGTGGTGGAAGCTTGGTTGGCGCGGGCCTGGTGGTGGCCTCGCTGGCGCCCTTGGCGAGGGCCTTACCGGGTGGCCCGGCAAGGGTCTTGCCGTGTGGCCCGGCAAGGGTCTTGCCGTGGCATGCTGTCGTCCCTGGCAAGGGCCTTGCCGGGGATCTGGTGGCCTTCCTCGGCAAGGATCTTGCCGAGAATCGTCGTCTTCTAATCGTCATCTGATCTTGAATATGTCTTCACAAATATCTGCATGCCACCACAGAGGTGCCTTCCCGAGCCCTGGCCCCATGTCAATGATGGCGTTGGGGACCGTGGGCTCAAGGGTGGCTCGCTCTGTTGGTGTGGGGCGAGCTGCCCCGGCAAGGGTCTTGCCGGGGGAACCTGCTTCGTCCCTCTGCTCTTCGTGGTCTTGGCCTTGGCGTTGCTCTTATTACCTCGGGCTTTGGTCTTACCTTGGCTCACCTCCCCTGTTCTACTTGGCGTGACCGTAGGCGCGGCTCCAACTGCCCGTGCACAGGTATAGGGGTACAAAAACGCACCCCTCTTTTTGTACACCGACAGGAGCCCCCGGGCCTGGGCTACACATAAGCGCGACACGTTGTTGGGCCAGGCCCAAAACGGTGCGCGGGCAGGCGGGGCGGTTTTACCGCGGTAAGACTTTTCGCGCGCTGCGCATCCCACGACCCGCGCGCGCGGCGCGGCCTGGAGGGGTGTGCATGACGTGGGCGGCATGCGTGGGACGGTTTCCACACGCATGCGTCACATCGCAGTAAAGAGGCGGCTCGCGCCTTCCCCGTAAAAAGAGGGAGGAATGGAGGCGCGGCTTATTTACTGAACGGGGCCGGGTTGCGGTCTTCAAGGCGTCCACTCCCCATGATCATGGGGTGGGGAGAGGTCGCTTCACCCGTCCCCTCAGTTTTGCACGTCCGCCACGCGTCCTTCATGCGCCTGGAGTGGCAAGCGGTGGAGGCGGGAAACCGGGCCGTTGCTGGTTGGGGCAGCGGGTCGGTCCTAATTCCCTGCGCCTCCAGTGTCTGGATTGGTCGAGTGGGGCGGCCGAGCCCCAACCCCGCTCCTTTATAAAGAGAGGGAAGGGGGGATGGCATCCCACATTCTTCCATCTTCTATCTCCTCCTGCTTTTGCTTCTTCTTCTCACCTGCCATGGAGAAGGGGAATCCCGGTCCCTCGACGGTGGCGGCGAGGGTCGCCGCTCGACAATGCGTCCCTCCTCCTCCTGAGCCCGCGGTGGTGGAACCGGCTGCGAGGGGAAGGGGGAGGGGGCGAGGCTGTGGGCGAGGCCGGGGTAGAGGCCGTAGTGCTTGGGGAAGAGGAGGACGGGGCGGCACGCCGGCCTTGCCCCCGCCAATGATGCCCATCCCGATGGAGGGCCACGTTAAAGACCAGCCTTGCGAGTTCTTCATCAGGCTGCGCCGGCCTCCGTTCTCTTGGTGCTTTCTGCTACTCGTAGCTCGCCTAGGCGCCCCTTTTTCCCTCTCGCCTCCTTGACCTGCCTCCTGAGGAGAGGGACAAGAAAGGGATCACGGGCACCTTATCTCTTTTTTAATCTGTAAGCCTGCGGGCCTTGTTAAATTTAAAGCTTGTAATCCCCTTTGTTCATGTTTTTCATTTCGTATGAATTGTACCTGTATGGGATGTTTTTAATGAAAAAGGGATGCTTGCCGGGTTTTTCATTCGTGGGTGAGTCCCGCGACAAGGAGCGAATCCTTGTTAATGTTTTAGATAAACGTTTTTCGCCCGGCAACAGGCCTTGCCGTCCCCCACTCCACTCGACCGTTCTCGCGCTCTTGGCGGAGGCAGGGATGAAGTGGGCTTTAGGCCCCTCGCTCTACCTCCTTGCCGCCGCGGCTACAACCAAATCCGGACCCAGGAAATAATGCTTAGGTATAGGAAAAAGGGGAGCACGGCAACCTAGAGATAAAAACGAGGTTTCACATGCCCCAGTCCCGTTCCGAAATGCATGACAGAGGATAAAATACTTATCTGGATCTGCAGCCCCCGGCAACCTTGTCTTGCGGCGGTTGGATCCCCGTGCTTGCAGCCCCCGGTAACTCTGGTATGCCGGGGTCGGGATGCCGGTCCGTTTTCTTTCTTCCAAGTAGCTCAGCAGAAGTGCTCATGTGCCCTACGAACCAAAAGAGGACAGAAGAGAAACAGATAGACGCGCACTCGACCTCTAAGCTAGGGGTTAGTCGCTGCTGAGCACTATCAACCCTAACCAAGGAAGAGACTCGACCTAGCATGCATGCTATGACTTAGGGCGCCAGCGCTTCATTTATTTATGCTCAGGATTTGCACCTGGCTTTGTACAAAGGGTCACATGCCTTGCCGGCAAAGCTTGTACAAAAGGTGGCTTGCCGGGAGGCCTGACAAGCCGCGCCTTACGGGTAAAACTTGCAAAGATGCTCGATGTTCCAGGAGTTGCTCACTGGGACAGCATCCTCGGTCTCCAGGCGGAATGCACCGGGCCTGGTGACTCGCATTACCCGATAAGGGCCTTCCCACTTCGGCGTCAACTTGTTGGAATTCTTGGCCGACTGAACGCGCCGAAGAACAAGGTCGCCTTCCTCAAAGCTTCGGGCATGAACCTTGCGGCTATGGTAGCGGCGCAAGGCTTGCTGGTAGCATGCCGCTCTCACAGCCGCCCAAAGACGATCTTCCTCAAGAAGCGTCGCGTCATCTTGGCGCAACGGCTCTTGCTCAAGCTCATCATAAGCGAGCACTCGAGGTGACCCGCATATGAGTTCCATGGGGAGAACTGCTTCTGCCCCGTATACTAGGGCAAAAGGTGTCTGGCCAGTGGCTCGATTTGGCGTCGTCCTGATCGACCAAAGAACCGCCGGCAACTCATCAATCCAGCGCCTTCCACTCTTGTGCAGCTTGTCAAAGGTCTTCGTTCTCAGGCCTCGCAACACTTCAGCATTTGCCCTCTCCGCTTGGCCGTTGCTCCGTGGGTGTGCCACGGAAGCAAAACAGACCTTGCTACCGAGGTCTTGAATGTACTGCATGAAGGTGTGGCTTGTGAACTGCGTGCCATTGTCGGTGATGACTCTGTTTGGCACACCAAAACGGCAGACAAGTCCCTTGAAGAACTTGACAGCTGACTGAGCAGTCACCTTTCTCACTGGTTCCACCTCCGGCCACTTTGTGAACTTGTCCATTGCAACGTACAAGTACTCAAAGCCCCCGGCAGCACGGGGGAAAGGGCCCAGTATATCGAGCCCCCAAACCGAGAATGGCCAGGAGAGAGGGATTGTGTGAAGGGCTTGAGCTGGTTGATGAAGCTTCTTTGAATGGAACTGGCACGCTTCACACTTGGTTACTAGTGCCATCGCATCCTGGAGGGCGGTGGGTCCGAAGAAACCTTGCCGGAACGCCTTCCCGGCAAGGGCCCTCGACCCTATGTGGGAGCCACATATGCCTCCATGTATCTCCGCCAACAGCTCCAGTCCTGCCTCCCGGGGGATGCAGTTTAGTTTCACACCGTTCGGCCTTCTCCTGTACAGGACGTCATCGACGAACTGGTACAGGGCGGACCGACGGGCTACTTTCTCCGCTTCTTCCTGCTCCTTAGGAAGCTCCCATGTTTGGAGCTATTGGACGGTATGCTGCGCCCATGCCGGAGCCTGGGGCTTGACGGCAAGGACCAAAGGCATCTCTTCCGCCATGGGAGCGGCTGTCTCTACGGCCAGGGCTTGGCGCCCTGCCGGAGCCAGTTGCTCTTGGGCAGGCTCAGCATCCGTGGTAGCACCCTTGGCAGCAGCCCCAGGGGCTTGGTAGGAAAGTACTTGCCGGGGCCTGATTTCCTCCGCTTTTCTGCCCCACTGATGGTTCGACGGATGGTTGAGTTAACCGGAGCAAAAAGGTACCTAGTTCCACAGGTAGCTTGAATGCGGCACGCTTTGACAGGTAATCAGCGATGTCATTCTCCGCTCGGGGGACGTGCTTCGCCTGGATACCGTCAAAGCGTTCCTCCAGCTTCCTCACCTCATCTATGTAAGCTTCCATCAATGGGCTCTGATAATCCTTGTTGACCTGTCTGACAACAAGCTGCGAGTCACCCCTGACGATGAGCTTCTTAACCCCGAGGTCTGCCGCGATCCTGAGACCAGCAAGCAATCCCTCGTACTCAGCAGTGTTGTTGGTGGACATCTCCCTGGGAAAGTGCATCTGGATCACGTACTTGAGGTGTTCTCCGGTGGGTGCGACGAGCAGCACACCAGCACCGGCGCCTTGCAGCGAGAAAGCCCCATCAAAGTACATGATCCAGCCGCGCTCTGCTTCCTTGCCGGGGAGAGTGGTCTCCTGGATTTCTTGTCCACTCTGCGATGAACTCCGCCAAGACTCTGCTCTGAATTGTCAAGGTACTTTCAAACTTCAAACCGAAACTTGATAGCTCCAAGGCCCATTCCACAATCCTTCCGGTTGCATCTCGGTTATGCAGTATCCGTTGCAACGGGAGGCGGGTGACGACAGTGATCTCGTGGGCTTGGAAGTAATGACGCAGCTTCCTCGAGGCCATAAGGAGGCCGAAGAGCAATTTTTGCACACTGGAATACCTCCACCTAGCCCCCTGCAAGAGGGAGCTGACAAAGTAAACCGGGTGCTGCATCATCTTCTTCTTCGGCACCACCTCACCCGACTGCGCGGGCACTGCCTTGGTGGCACCAGACTCTGCCGGGGGCCGCGCCTTGTCGGCACCAGGCCCTGCCGGGGGAATCTTTGGCTTGCCATCCGCTGGTTCTGCCGCCATCACTGCCTCCTTGTCGACCTCCCTCTGTGCCACCAGTGCGACGCTGACCACTTGATTCGTTGCGGCCAGATACAGCAGCAACGGCTCTTGTGGTTTAGGCGCAACCAGTATTGGCGTGGAGGAAAGGTATTTCTTTAGATCTTGCAATGCTGCCTCGGCTTCTGGGGTACACTCTATTGGGCATATCTTCTTCAAGATTTTGAAGAAGGGAAGGGCGCGCTCGGCGGACTTGGAGATGAATCGGCTCATGGCGGCAACGCAGCCGGTGAGCCGACGCACATCCTTGATCCGCTTGGGCACCTCAATCTGGTCAATAGCCTTGATCTTGTCTGGATTTGCCTCGATCCCGCGCTGCGACACAAAGAACCCGAGAAGCTTGCCGGATGGAACGCCGAAGACACACTTCTCAGGGTTTAGCTTGAGGTTGATCTTGCGCAGGTTAGCAAATGTCTCTTCCAGATCTTGCACAAGAGTTGGCTCGTCCTTGGTTTTGACCACTATATCATCCATGTATGCCTCCATATTTCTATGGAGCTGAGGTTCAAAACCAATTTGGACTGCCCTCGCAAACGTCGAGCCAGCACTCTTCAACCCGAAAGGCAACCGTAAAAAGCAATACGTACCACATGGGGTGATGAATGCTGTCTTTTCTTCATCCTCTCTTGTCATGAAGATCTGGTGGTAGCCCGAGTAGGCGTCGAGGAGTGATACCAGGTCACACCCGACTGTGGAGTCAACAATCTGGTCAATGCGCGGCAACGGGAAGGGGTCTGTAGGACAACCCTTATTGATATCTGTGTAATCAATACACAGTCTCCACTTCCCATTCGCCTTGCGCACCACTACCGGATTGGCCAACCACGTCGGGTGGAGCACTCCTCTCACCAAACCTGCCGCTTCCAACTTCCTGATCTCCTCTGTGATGAACTCCTGCCTTTCCAGAGCATGCTTTCTGACCTTTTGCTTGACGGGCTGCGCGTGGGGGCAGACAGATAGGTGGTGCTCAATCACCTCCCTGGGAACACCAGGGATGTCAGATGGTTGCCATGCAAACACGTTGACATTTGCCCGCAGGAAGGTGACGAGCGTGCCTTCCTATTTGCTGTCGAGGGTGGAGCCTATTGTGAAGGCCCCTCCCGTGCCATCCTCCCTGACGGGCACCTTCTTGGTCTGTGACGGCTCGGCCCTGGGTCTCTTGCTCTTGTCGGTAGAGCTCTCTGGCACGTCCTCGACGGTAGCACAACACTCCGAGGAGGTGCGCTTGCCAGAGTGGGTGCGACGGGTCTTGCCGGGCTTCTTCTTCCCTCCCGGGGCTTCAGCGGCAGGAGCAGGTGCCTTGGCGACAGCTGTCGTGATTCTATGTCTGACAGTAGAATGGGGGTAGGGATGTAGAGGCAAGGTCCTAGCTATGGAGAAGTTGTACGCACGAGTTTTACGAGTTCAGGCCCTTCTCGGAGGAAGTAACAGCCCTACGTCTCGGAGCCCGGAGGCGGTCGACTGGATTATATGCGTGTGTGTTACAGGGGGTGCGAACCCTTGTCCCAGAGGAGGGGGTGGCTTATATAGAGTGCGCCAGGACCCTAGCTCCCCTCCGTTACACAGGGTTCAATGTTCATAAAGAAGGAGCGTTACAGGTAATTTCCGTAGTAAAGTGCTATAAATGACTATTAAGTCTAAGGGTAAATGCCCGACCGTTGCTGCGCGGAGTGGCTTTAGGTCTTCTGCACGTCGAGTGGTTTAGTGGTCGAGTGACCTAAATAAGGAGGGGTCTCCGAGTGAATGGTAGGTCTAGTGGATTGCACTCGACACCTTCGTTGGGTCCCCTCTATTTACTCCTGAACCTCTTTGCTTCTAGGACAAGGACCTTAGGTAGGAGGTATAGGTCAGGCCTATTACCCTACCCCAGGTCTATGTCCTCATCATTAGCCCCCGAATGGATTGAGGTTCGAGTGAAAACAAGGTTGAAGTTGACCTTGCTTTGACTCTTGCTTTCATCTCCAAATGGATGCTAGTTGTTGGAACTTCGGCTTTGTTTCAGTCACCTTGATCGATTCAGAAATGGTCGATTGGTGTTTATAACGTCATCCGTCGAGTGTTATCCTTGACATGGAATCTTTGGGGTGATCGGTTGTAGAGGATCCCGGATTTCACGGGATTCGAAATTTTGGTGGAAGCGCGCCAGGCGGAGCGCGCCGTGGTAAGCGGAGTAGATAAATAGGACGTTTCGATTTCCGCGCCACCTTTTTCGCCACGTATCCTGTGTGCGACTGTTAAGGGATTTGACAGGATCGTCCGGGCCCACGCGTCAGCCACTCGGAAGTAGGCCTTTAAAAGCGGCGAGGTCGAGGCGTCCGCATTGTGCGTGCCCATTCTCCTTCTTCTTCCTCTTGCTCCTTTACCTCGTTCAGCTTCTCCACTCTCGCCGCCGCCGCTCCGCTGCCATGGGGAAGGAGAAAACAGCGGCGCTGGAACACGCGAAGAAGGCGACGGGGGCGGCGAAAAGCAAGAAGACGAATCGGGGATCTTCATCACGCTCGGGGCTGCCGTCGGGTTGGATCCAGGGAGATTGGATCCGATCCTCACTTCGGCAGGAAGACTTGGACGATATGGCCGAGTTAGGGCTGATCGTCCATGAGTCTGCGCAGCTGCCGGAGGGGGAAACGGAGCCACAACCGCGACCGGGTGAGTGTGTTCTCCTCGCCACTCATGTCGACCGCGGCTTCTCGCTTCCTCCACACCCCTTCTTTTGTGGTTTCTTGAATTTCTTCGGGGCTCAACTCCATCATTTTACTCCCAACACCATCACATACCTTGCCGCATTCGTGTCCATGTGCGAGAATTTCCTAGGGTGTCGACCGCACTGGGGTCTTTTCAAGCACATTTTCACCATCCGCTCCCAAACAGTGAAGAAAGCAAGCTCGAACGACGAGAAAACCCATGTTATCCAGATGTGTGGGGGTCTGGGTATTAAGAAGAGGAAGAGGAGTTCCTTCCCTTCGATGACTCTTCCTGAGTCGGTCAGAGGCTGGCAGTCGACCTGGTTTT
Organism: Aegilops tauschii subsp. strangulata; assembly: GCF_002575655.3. Taxonomy (NCBI): domain Eukaryota; kingdom Viridiplantae; phylum Streptophyta; class Magnoliopsida; order Poales; family Poaceae; genus Aegilops; species Aegilops tauschii. The sequence goes on from NC_053035.3 coordinate 176,958,467, forward strand.
ATTGCCAGGATATCGTGACCCCAGGCCAGTCGACTAGACTCCCCCCTTTCTCTTTTGATCGTGTTCAGACTCCATCTTCGTTGAAAGTGACCGCCGTGGAGAAGGCAGAGACGGGCATGCTGGTCGAGAGAGTAGTTCAACTGATCAACCAAGGTGTCACCGGCATGGATCTGCTGGAGGTGTTCCTCAGTCGGCGCATTCAACCACTCCAAGCTCGTGACCACTCCATGTGGATGTACTCCGGGGCTGGTGATACCGCTCGGGTTCATCCGGAGGAGGTGGCGTCCAAAACAGTGGCCCAGTGGCTGAGGGGCATCACCGGGAACAAGGACAACCCCAGGGGTGCCAGGAGATTCAACCCTTTCAGCGACAGAAACCAGCCAGACAAGGTTTGGCCACTACAACTGATTGAATTTGGATGTGTTTTCTGACTGTTTGTTGATCCGACTGATTTCCACTCGGCTCCTTGTTTTGTAGATTTACACAGAGATGTACTCAATGCCCAATGGCGAACAAGCTCTGGAGCAGGACCACGAGGGCGAGGATAGGGCGGAGGAGAGCGGCGAGTGGGAGTCACCAGCCGACGATGATGAAGATGAGAGCGATGAGTCGGACGACGAGAAGGTAGCCGACTCACCACCTCGTTCCGAACGTCGATCCAAGCAGCACCATGATCCCGCAGGCAGGCGTGGCAAGGCTGTGGCCTCGAGCGCTCCATCTCAAAAGCGCGCTCGGCCTTCGACTACAGAATTGGCTGCAAAGGTCACCAAGCAGCCCAAGATCAATCCTTCGAAAGCTCGGAAGACATTGCCTAGAATCAAGATGGACGTTCTTGTTGCTTCTGGGTAAATGTTCTTCCTGTATTTTCTTGTTCTGACTGATTCTCTTGTACTGACCAAGTGGATGATGAACCTTTACAGCCCGGCCTCTGCTGTGACTAATATGGATATCGACAAGACTCCAGACGACGAGGAAACCGACGACGCAGCTACCTCCAAAGCCAGTAAGTCGCCCGACTTGAATTCATTTGGACGACTGGATTGTTTGTCAGCTATCTCTTTGACTTTCTCTGTTTGTTGCAGCACCGCGGGACGTTGTTGTGCTCCCGGACGATGAAGAAGAAGTACCGCTAAGGGGAAGGAGGAGGAGGGACAAGGAACTGAGCGGGAAAGCGCCTGAGGCCCAGGTTCCTCAGTTGACTGCGATGCCTAGGACGGCAGTCGAGCGATCGACAGATCCGTCCCGTACCAACATCTCTTTCGCTACCCCGCTGTCGACTGATTGCCCATCAGGATCAGCTGCTCAGACTTCTGCTGCACCAATACAACTCCACGCATCAGACCCAGCGGCTGCTCCAACTGTTTTGCCATCATCGCTTTTCACTGCGTATCAAACCCCGGACGTCCCACCGACTGCTGCCAAGGAAGCTCTTCTTCAGCTGAACCTTGTGATGGGGCAAATGAAAGTGGTGCATGAGGCCAGTCAGGTGGCCTTCAACGCCGGGGCTGCTCTGCAGACCAATGTCCAGGTTAGTTGATTTCTGATTGATCATATTTCTCATCCGATCACCCACTGGGGTGTGACTGTTTTGAAGTTGCACAAGTCAATTTGAGTCGTCTTGAATTGAATCTTTGAACTAGTGGGGGCACTCTTAGTGCACCCACTGGGTGTAGTCCCCGAGACCATAGTTGACTGCGGGCAGTCGACTGTGGTCTGAGAATCTGAATTTTGTCACTCGGTCTGGATGGACCAGGTCGAATGAAACCAGAACCAGTGGGGGTACGCTAAGTGCACCCACTGGGTGTAGTCCCCGAGACCGTGGTTGACTGCGGGCAGTCGACTATGGTTTGAGAACTGCTTTTTTTTACTCTCGCGCTGGGCAGACCATGTCGAGTGTTTATTCAAACCAGTGGGGGCATGCTAAGTGCACCCATTGGGTGTAGTCCCCGAGACTGCCGTTGAATGTTTGATTCGGTGGTAGTCTTAGAGTAGCTATCACTGTGATGTCTTTTTATCTCAGTCAACTGATATGGCTTATACTGTAGAAATCTTGTGATCTTGGGGCTCAGCTTTCTACAATGAACAAGCAGCAAATCAGCCTCAACCTTGATCTGGAATTGGCCAAGAAGAATCTCAAGACTGCTTGTGATGAAGTAGCTACCATGGGAGGTAACCAATCGTCAACTGTCTATCTCACTGCTGGCACTTTTCCTTTCCATTTTTTTAACCGAGTGACTCCACTCGAGCAGATGTATGTAGTGAAAACCGTCAACTCCAAGCCTGTCTGAAGAATGTTATTTCTTTAGAGAAAATGAAGCAGGCTTTGGAGAAGAAGGATCTGGATCTTGCTGCTGCACAGAAGGAAGCGCGAGAGAAAATGACGCTTGCTGACAAGAAGCTTGCTTCAGTCGGCAAGTTAGAAGAAGAGAACTCCAAACTGAAGACTGCTGTTTCTGACGCCAATCGGGAGGTCGAGCGACTGAAGAAAGACAAGGACAAGCTGACTGACGAGCTTGGGAGCCTCAAGGCCAAGAAGGGCGAGTTGGAGTCTTATCTAGGCCAGCTTGCTGCAAAGCTAGTCCTAAAACTTGAAGGTACTGATGATTGACTGACTTATTACGGTCGAGTGTCAAGCCTGATCATATCGTCGACTCACCATTTACTCAACTGTGCAGAGCTTTGCCAAGACTTTGAAGCGGAAACTGGGCGGGTCGAGACGGGTCTCGATCCCATAAATTGTCCAGTCAAGGATGATGTTGCGATGAATATGCTGCGGCTGGAATCTAGCATGGACAGCGCGGTTGCTTATCTTGCCCGCCTGAAGGCAGCGATGACTCGGGTTGATACTGAACTATGGCCTCAGGCGGAACTATCTCAAGACCACGAGTCTCTGATGGCTCGACTGAATCAAATACCTGACTGAGTGCAAGCATGGAAGAAGTCATCTGCTCACTGTGGCGCTGATGTCGCATTGTCCTTGGTCCGAGTGCACTGCAAAGATGTCAAAGAAGACAAGCTGGCGGAACTCAAGGTTGCTAACACAAAGAGGCACACCTCCCAATCCTTCATGGACACTTTCCTTGATGCCGCCACTCGCATTGCAGACAGCATAGACCTTGACAGTTTCTGCGACCCAGCCAATCCTTCTCCTGACGCGTGACCGAGAAACATTATGCTCCACCTTTATTTGCCTCGGAATGCCGAGTGATTGTGTAATCATTAAACTTCTTCGGGCTTGATGCTCGAATACTTTTGATCCGTCGTCCGGAACTTTAGGATTTATCTGAACTTGGTTTATCTCTTAATATGCTTGTGTTTGCCTTCGAGTGGAATTTGCTTTTCAATTGGAATAATCTTTGTACTTGAGATGCAGCTATTGTACTTATGGCGCAGCTCCGAGGAGAAGGTTGCAGTCGACCTGCACCTCGCCGTCCTTGCGCATAGGGAGGGAGCACACGTTGTACTTGTGGCGTAGCTCCGAAGGAGAAGGTCGCAGTCGACCTGCACCTCGTCGTCCTTGCGGATAGGGAGGGAGCACACGTTGTACTTGTGGCGCAGCTCCGAAGGAGAAGGTTTCAGTCGACCTGCACCTCATCATCCTTGCGGATAGGGATGGAGCGCATGTTGTACTTGTGGCGCAGCTCCAAGGAAGAAGGTTTCAGTCGACCTGTACCTCGTCGTCCTTGCGGATAGGGATGGAGCGCACATTGTACTTGTGGCACAGCTCCGAAGGAGAAGGTTTCAGTCGACCTGCACCTCGTCGTCCTTGCGGATTGGGATGGAGCGTACGTTGTACTTGTGACGCAGCTCCGAAGGAGAAGGTTTCAGTCGACCTGCACCTCGTCGTCCTTGCGGATAGGGATGGGTTTCAAACTTGGGCGAGTACTGGACTGCAGCTAAGCACCCGAGTGGGAGGGTTGCTCACCACTCCGTAGGATTTTTCAAACTTAGGCGAGTACTGGACTGCAGCTAAGCCCCCGAGTGGGAGGGTTGCTCACCACTCGGTAGGATTTTTCAAACTTAGGTGAGTACTGGACTGCAGCTAAGCCCATGAGTGGGAGGGGTGCTCACCACTCGGTAGGATTTTTCAAACTTAGGCGAGTATTGGACTGCAGCTAAGCCCCCGAGTGGGAGGGCTGCCACCACTCGGTAGGAATTTTCAAACTTAGGCGAGTACTGGACTGCAGCTAAGCCCCCGAGTGGGAGGGTTGCTCACCACTCAATAGGATTTTTCAAACTTAGGCGAGTACTGGACTGCAGCTAAGCCCCTGAGTGACACTACAAAAAAATACACTTCCGTGATGATACGTGTTTGTCACAGTAGGTCGCGTTTTTTGTCATGCATGTACATCCATGACAAATTTATGACAGAATCAAGATAGTCATACCTGTGCTATCGTAGAAGTGTTCCATGACATTACCAAAATTATCATCACGGAAGTGTCCACTTCCATGACGATAAATCGCGCGTCACAGAAGTGCTTTCGTCAAGGGTGACCGACACGTGGCATCCACCGTAACAGAACGCTGTTAAGCTATCGGGTCAGGTTTTGGATCCGATAACCCGTTAACAACCCCGACCAATGGGGATTTTCCACGTGTAAAATCATCATTGGCTGGAGGAAACACGTGTCGGCTCATCGTTGGGACAGATGTCATCCACTCATTGGACAGAAGGCGCCTATGATACGTCGACACGTGGCACGGCCCAACAGAGGCCCATTCCTGTGAAAAGGCCGGCCCGTTTGACTTGGTCAAAAGGTGGCCGGCCGGCCCATGGAAAGCCTGTTAATGGTCTGTTCGCATATAGCCCATTTACAGCCCGCTAACACAAGGCCCGTTACGCCCTATCCGAATTAGGCCCAGTAGCGTCATCTGGGCCATCCACTATGATTCCAGCCTATTTTCACTTCTGGCCCATGTATGGCCCATGACGTCTTTCGGCCCATATGAGGCCCTATGTAACTCTTGGCCTATTAACGGCCCGTGGTGAAACTGGCCCGTAATGAACAGTGTATCACTTTACACCCATTAACGGCCCGTGGTGAAACTAGCCCGTAATGAACAGTGTATCACTTTATACCCATTAATGGTCCATTATTCCGTTGGGCCGTTTCCAGCCCATGTTATCTTTCGGCCTTCTCAGAGCCCATTTATTCTTGGGCTCATTTCCAGCATTCGTTTACTTATGGCCCGTTACTGTCAATTTCTGCTTGTGGGCCAAATTCAGCCCGTGGTTACAGTCGGCCCGTTTGTGGTCCGTTAATACGTTGGGCCGTTTTCATAGCGTCATCAAATACGGCCTATTAACGATGGCCCGTTATGGTCGGCCCATGAACGGACGATTCCAACTCTAGCCCGTTTACGGCCATAATGCGGCCTGTTATTGGCCCATGTTTGGCCAATCAATCATACGGCCCATATAAGGCCCATTGATGATACGGCCCATAGAAGGCCCATTGTTTCTACGGCCCATAGAAGGCCCATTGTTTCTACGGCCCGTAGAAGGCCTACTATTTCTACGGCCCGTAGAAGGCCCACTGTTTCTACGGCCCGTAGGAGGCCTAGTGTCACTATAGTAAATATTAGCCCATGGTTATTGTGGCCTAGTTTTAAAAAATAGGTTATTGCAGCCACTAGCAAACCGCGGAAAAAGAACTGCACTGACTACAAGCAAACAAATAAACAAGACAACAAGGAAATAAATAAGCAAGCAACTTATGCTAGGCTATCATGGCTATTACACATATTACATCCACTGGGCATCAAAGTTCGCCACCAGTGATCATAAAGCGCAACGAAGAAGCAAATTACAAAAACTGGGCACCATTGCAGCGTAACAAAATAATACTGAACCGAGACCACTTCCAAGACAGTTCAAGAAAGGTTAGCCTTGCGGGGGAACTGTTGCGCAAGCTGCTGAGCAAGGCTGTGAGACCGGCCTAGCATGTCAGTCATAGCTTCCAGGTGTAGCTGTTTAGCGATGAGATTCTCATTGGTGTTCTCCGCAATCTTTCTTAGAGATAGGACTTCAAGTCAAAGTTGAGTTGCAGAATGCCTTTCTGCTAGAACTTGGGACTGAAGAAGTCGAACTGATTCAGACAGCGAATTCTGTGAGCTTGTCTGACTGTTAGTCTCAAGTAACTTGAACACTGCATCAAGACAAGACTTTGGGGTTGTCTCGCTATCTTCAAGATGTTTTGCCTTCTTTGCTGCAATATATGTTGGGTTTGTCTCACAGCCTTCAGCAGACTTGTGCATACCATCAGGCATATCACCCTGAAACAAAGCAGAGAGATGACAGGTTTTGCACGTGTATAAACAAAGATGATAACTGTTCTGTCAATTCTATCCAATTTCAAATTAGAAAATAAAGAGTAACTTCAAAATATCAATAGCATAATTTGGCATTGTTCATAATGCGGGGAGCTTCACCACACTACTGGATTGCCATGTCAACATAACAAGCATAGATGAAGGGCAAAGAAAATCATTGTATCTATTTTGGATAATGTGCATGGCATGTTGTTCATATCATCAGCCACATCAGTAAGATAAAACAGGAGATGACAAGGTGCAAACGTGGGCTGCTTCACCACACACTGGATTATAGATCCACAAAAACAAGCATACATATAGGGAGTATTAAGTAATGTGCATGGTATGAATAAGGAATTTGGTTTTACAAGTAAAACTTAGAACTTACGGTTCTTACGAACATGCATTTTGGTAGAAACAACAAACTAAACTGCAGTAAACGATAGGGAGTATGAGCAAATTAAACAGCAGTTGAGGATAAAGGCTTTAGAAGGACTGACTTACATTAACAGTTAACACCGACTTTATAATGCCCTTCTCCATGTCAAGGGAAGGATAACTCAAGAATTTCAGCACAGAATCTTCTTCATAAGCATTGCCTGTACTCTACATTTTGTAGAGAGTAATTATAGATATGATAATACTGGAAGGGATAGAGGATAATGAAGATAAGATGCAGATTGATGCTACATAATCAACTACCAATCCCTGAAAGTACAAGCGTTACAGGACAAAATGTACTGACAAGAGCAATGGGCTACACTTCTGCATTGGCATTGTCTGTGTATTCTACTTGTTGGTAAGATTAAATATAGATCTGATCTTTTTTAGTAAATGGTGGGCGAGGGAGATAAGATGCAGAATGCTACAAAATGAACCAATCCCTCTTCCCATAATACAAGAGTGTTTTGAACACTGGTGTACTGTACAAAACGTTCTTATATTATGGGACGAAGGGAGTAGCTGTTAATGTAAGTACAGTGACAGACCACGTTCAGTCCTTACAAGAGGACTGCAGAGCTAAATCTCTTCAAAAGCATTGGGTTGATTCTAAATTTATGTAAGAGTCCATACGGATCTTATAATGTCCACCAAATGGATGATTACGAGGATAACACGTGCAGTGATGCTACATAATCAAACAACTATGAAAGTAAGTATGGTCACACAGGGCAAGAGGTACTCACAAGAGCAATGCAGTGTGCAGTATAGTTGCGAGATTCTGTGGTCCCTTGAGAATGAATGTTCTTCTGCTAACAGTTTTCGTACAAGTGAGACATTTAGGCAAATGCAGAAATGTAGTTCAAATTGTGATGTGATATCATAGACAGTACCTTACGCTGCAGCCGAGACCAATGTGTAACAAGATTATTCCAGTCACCGTCGGATAAATGTAGCACCGGAGACTTTATAGAAATTTCGTTCAGAGGCTTGCCATCGAAGTGCGCTTGCCTCAGGTAGGAACGATACTTCATCAACGAGTGCTTGAAAAGCGCAACCAGCCCTTGCTCGTCATCACAATCCAGTTTGCTCCTTGCCTATTTAAAAGAATGAAATCTTGTGTCTTCTGTCAGCAGAAACATATGCAGTAATGACAATGAATAACATTAGTACATTACTTACGCGTAAGTTGCGGAGGAAGACTGGAAATTGTTCTGTGTCTGCGGTATAATCTTTCCATGAAGGAAAGATGCGCACAAAGTTCCTGACAACAGCATAAGCTGCGTCTTGTAAACTGGGAAGAAATGGAACAGGGGTCCTATTTGCTGCAATTGGGGCTCTCTCTGGTTCGAAAAGGGATTTGGCAACTGGATTTGGTGTACTCTTTGCTGGAATGGGGGTTTTGCGTTGTACAGCTGGTGCTATGTCAACTGGCACAATCATACTGTTTGCTGCAGTTGGGGTCTGCTGAGTTGGGGCATCAGAAATGACCAGTGTAGTAGGGCTAGAGTCTGCTAGAGTTGGGGTATTTTGTGGGTCAGGTGATATTGCAACTACACCTAATGGGATATTTGATTTATCAGGTGCCACTACCTTTTCCAAATACTTTGCTTGTGCTCCTCCACGATCAGCAATCGCCCTCTTCCTTTTGAACGTCTGATACACAAGAACAGCATTTGAATGGATAAATATGGTATGATGACAGATGGAATATGTACTGAAAATGGATAGGCAGGGCGTATTCACATACACGCTAATGGCAGTTCAACAAAGTAGAAGCAATGCAAAGCATCAGTTGCAAGATATGTGCGAGCAATGTAACCTTGGAAAGTTAGAGCAAGTACCTTGATGGGTGAATAAGATAGGGCATCTTCGTCTGACTCCTCCACTAGGCAGCTTGTGACACCCCAAAATTTTGACCTTATTTTATAAATTAAAACTTTGCCAGGAAATTAAACTTCTCCATTTGTCTAGTTTTACCTTCTGATATTGTGGGTTTTTACCTCAAATGGAAACTTTCCAAAAGTATTATTGGATTTGTATGCTCTCTCTTTGGAACAATTCTTTATCAGTGGATTTAATTGCAAGGTTTGCTTTTTCTTGAGCTTTACTCTTTTAAAATGATCCTTCATAAATTGGGAGCCTGTTTTGCACTGCAACCATTTGGCAAATGCCTTTAAAATTTCCACCAAAATTTGGGGATGTCATGTGATGTTTCCACATCACTTTTATGCAAAAATATCTTTTGGTTATTGGAGATTTTGAGCTCTACATCAACTTTTCAAATCTGATCCAGTAGGCATTTTTGCACTACAACCTATTTAAATATTTCTTTAAAAATTCTTCCAAGTGTTTGGAGATGTCAGTAGATGCATATAATTCAACTTCATGCAAAAACCCAGTGTTGTTCTTTGAAAAATTTGAGTGAATCAACCTCTTTTTCATTCTGGTCCAGTTTGGTGATTTGTACTGCAACCCTGTTTTATCTTACTCTAGTGCCCATGAGCTTTTTCATGCTTGTAACCCTCCCTACAAAACCCTTAAGTCCAGGAGAGTGGACCCATTGGAGGATTTTATGTCCATGCAATGAGCCCTTTTTCTTTCTGTCCAAAACTGAAGTTTTGCAAAACTTGCACTAGCAAGTATCTGGTTTTGCCCAAATGATCTTGCCATCATCTCCTACATCTAGAGAGACCCTGATCTGGAGATTTTGGCCACTCCAAGAGTTGCCTTAATGCACTTGGCATTATGTCGAACACTTGGTGGGCACAGTCACACTACTAGAAAAAGGCTTACTAGTAGCGCACCAGTTTTGCCTACTAATGGCGCACTACTGGTGCGCCACTAGCATCATGCCACTAGTAATTTTTACTAATGGCGCACCGCTGGTGCGCCATTAGTATCTGGTACTCTAATGGCGCACCGGGCAGTGCGCCATTAGTATAGGCCACGGTGCGCCATTAGTATGCCTCCCAGGGGGCCATATATACCCATGTGCTTTGCCATACTAATGGCGCACTGGAGTGTGATGCACCATTAGTATCCTTCGGCATACTAATGGCGCACTGCTGGGTGATGCGCCATTAGTACCCTCTGGCATACTAATGGCGCACTTCTCTGGGATGCGCCATTAGTATCCTTTGGCATACTAATGGCGCACGTTGGCGTGATGCACCATTAGTATGTATATTAGGGATTATTATTTTTTTCTTTTCTGATTTTTGCACAGATTACAAAATATATTATTGGACAGAAAATAAGCAGCAGGACACAGCAACAGCAGATTCATCGAATACAATAGAAGATTAGTCTCCGAATACAATTCATCATATTAGTCTCTGAATTCAAAAGACCGAACGAAGATAGAACATTACAAGTCTCAAGACCGCGAGTAGCGAGTTTGTCTTCACATTACAAGTCCATATCGATCATCTAAACTACCATCACATAGAAGAGAGATGCGGTCATCACGATGAGCATCATCGCGATGAAACTGGTCTTCATCCGGTTCCTCCAACGCTCCCTCCTCTCTCCCGCTAGATAGCGCGCGTATCTAGATTCCGCCTCCGCCCTAGTGGTGTACCCTTTGTAATTGTTACCGCTGAAACGGTGAACCTGTCTCTAACACTCCTCCCAGTCGTCATAGACTCCGGGAACCTTACCCTTGTACACGACATACGACGGCATCTCTATGCACTAGCCAAACAACAGACAATACATAAGCAATATATAAGTATGCAACAAAAGGATCGGAAGAGAAAAGCAAGACATTAATAGCACGATTCATGGTCCTACTAACAAATAGCATCGATTACATCTAAGTTGAACGACTGTCCAAACCAAAGAGACATACAAGTTCACTACAGTTTAATTACAACATGAGCTAATGAATGTTTCAGAACTACACATAGCATCACAACTTTCGACTCGACTCATGGGACCGGAGCGTGGATGAAGCCGCCGTCTGTCGTGATGGTCATGAAGTCGCGGGCGTTGTCAGCCTGCATTTGTAGCGTTGTGTCTATCTCGCTGTTGGACGGTTGAAATTTGAGGTAGAACTGCCCCGAGGTACGAAGGACATCTTGATGGATGATTTCTGCAAACTCCGACTGGATGCGAAAGAATTCTTGTCGGATGTCCGCGTCCTGGATTGCCCCCAAGCTTGCGGCCCAATCTTTGAGATTATTTGGTAGCAAAAGGTGATTATGGTCCCGCACGATCGCCCGCATGTGATGGAGGGCGTAGTAGGCATCCTTCTGACCGCCAGGCGGCTGCTTGACGCAGGGGAACATCGTATTGTGGGTGAACACGTGCCTGCCGTACCTACGAACTGGCCTCTTAAAGGTGCCTCCAGATGCGGCGTAGCCGGGGAGAGCATCATCAAGAACTTTCTTGATATTTGTGTAGTCTATCTTGGAGTCACGGTCCGGGTCGAGATACGTGGCCATGGAATATTTCGGGCTTAAGAGGATGAGTGTGCAATGTGTGTCACTGCACAGAACACGGAATGTTAGAAAAAAAAGAACGATCAAAATCTAAGAAATCATATGTTACGGGGCGGTTAGGAGATGACTTACTCGGGAAAGTAAGGCACGAGGAAGTTATCCTTATCTGGGTTTGCCAGAATGACGCCTTCGAGGTGTGAACTCGCGACTTGCCGGTCCCCAGCGCTGATCTTGGCACGCATGTAGAAGGGGTCGACTATCACAATGTCCGGGGTCTTGTCTCTAATGATCCGCATCTCCATACTCAGCGAAAACAGCCGAACGAAGGTGTAGTGCAGCGGATGAAGGTTAAGCATAGCAAAGATGTCATCAAATCGCAGGACGATCGTACCCCCGACGGCGCTATCCACAAAGCCCTTGCCCTCTGGCACCTTGGCCACGAAAACCGGGTATGCCACATCATTCTCTCTGAGACGCCGCTTCTCCAAAGAAAGAACACTGTCATGCAGACTCCGCATAGCACTGGTTGCAGCATTGAGCATATTTGTCGGTAGCATCGGCCTACCCGCCACATGCACCCTCCTCGAGATATCCTTAGGTGAAGGTGGTCCATCCTGAGCACGGATCGTACTCGGTGCCGGTTGGCTCGCACTGGCGCCCTTGTTAGTCTTTCGTTTCCGTCCCTTCTTCTTGATCTGCTGTAATGGGATCGAGTTCTGCTCACAGACCGCCTTCTTGAGCGTGTTGGGGCTGATAATATTTGGCACCTCAGCTATCTGAGGCTCGGTGAAGGCGGCAGCTGGAGGCGTCTCCTGAGAACTGAACGCCAGACGATGCCTGTTGCAATTGGGTTTCTCCGCCGTACCAGCTAGATCGCGGTCGTCTTTTTGAGGGTTGGGTTCTTGAGAAGGAGGCCCGCAGAACTCGTCACCGTACCCATGTTCGGCAAAGTACTTATCGACGTTGGTAAATGTACCGTCGTCGTTGTCCGGATCCTGTGCCATATGCATGTTCGGATCCTGTGCCATAGGGATGTCCGGCAGCTCTGGTAGCGTTGCGGCGTTCTTGCCATGGCTTGGCGCTGGCACGACTGGCGGTCTTGTCTGTGGGGTGGTGTCCCCCGCCCCCAAATGAATCTGGCTCTTCGGCCAAAGCAGGGGCCAGCTTACACAGGCGCTGAGAGTCATCACATCATCTTCGTCGGCCCCAGCGGGTCGAATCGGAGGTAACAACTCGTCGCAGCCTGGCAGTACCCGAACCAGTTCAACCCTATAGAAGGTGGGTGGCATCGGATTACCGTGGAACACGCGGTTGCCCGGTTGAATGATTCTGCCCTTGGCAACATCGACCAACTCGCCGCCCACGAAGTGCAGGAGAGTGCAAGGAACATCGGTGGAGCCCTGCGAAAACATGTAGGGCGTCAGGGATGCCCAGTCAAAGGCAAGGAGATGAAGTCATCGGCTGAGAGGCTTAGTTACCGTGATGCCGTCGAGCTCGGCTAATGTCGAGGCACCGCCAACGGCGGGCGTGCGCGTGCAACTGACGGAGGGGCCGCTTGCTGGCGAGGTGCCGGCCGGCGTACACCCAGGTGCATTAAGCTCCAATGCCCGTGCCGGCGCCGGAGACACGAATACCGCCTCCGCCGGAGACACCAATGGCGCCGCCTGCGCGTTTTGCGAGTTGCTGGCCGTGAAGCTGGGAACCGGGGGAGGCCCCTGTTGGCCGCCCGCAATCCACGTCGTCAGCCCCTGAATCAAGGTAGGCAGAATGGCGGTGAGCGTCGTTCCCAGTTGTTGTTGCACTTGCTCCTGGACAATCTCCGGAATCCGCGCCACTTGTGCCTTGAGTTCTTGAACCTCGCGCGACTGGCTTTCCGAGCTGGTCTTTTTCTCCTTTCGCCCACCAGCGGCATAGTATGACGACCATTTTGTGGACAAGCCTTTGCCGGCCACACGACCAGCTGACGACGGCTTACTGAGCTTATCCTTGTTTTTCATTACGTTCAACGCCCTATTTAAAGGGGTGTCAAAAGGGGAGCTCTGAGATGACCCCGCGCTACTACTTTCAGCCTCTTGCGGAAGGAATGTGAACCATTTAGAAATTTGGCTTCATTAACTAGAATGCAACCATATATGTAGCTAATTACGCGGGGGTGTATTCCTTACCAGAACTTTCTCAAGCGCCTTGGTCTTCGGATCCGTGGTAAGCTCCTTTGTTACCGGGTCCTCCTTGTACCGGGCCCTGACAAAGTTCCTGGTCTGCTTGTCAGGGAATTTCTCGAAGCGGGGCGGTAGGCCTTGCTCGGCACGCTCCGCGTCCTCCTTGTCCCATATAGGCTCCGCCACTCTATAACCACTGGGACCGAGTTGGTGGACCCCTAAGTTCAACTGCCACATTTCTTTCCCCCACTGACTTGATTCGGAGGTTGCGCTGCTCTCGCACTTGATCTTGAACTCCTTGTAGTCATCTTCGCTCATCAAAGGATATTTCGCCTTGATCTTCTCATAACTATCACCTTTTTCAATCATTGCCTTCACCGTGCTTCTCCATGTAGACAGGGCCGTGCTCATCCTCGTGAGGGCGGCACTGTTCACTTTATTCCCTGAGAGGCGTGTGTTTGCAAACTCATTGGGGAACTTGTATCGTTCGTGCAGCTTCGTGAAGAGGAGGCAGCGCAAATTCCCTCGGTCCTTATGCCTTAGGTTCTCGGTGTTGATCGAGACGGTGCTCCGGAGAATGCACCCGAGCTGAACCGAGTACCCCTTGACTACATGTTTGGGCGCCGTTGGATGCCCGTCGGAGTTCACTTCAGTAAATTCCTCCTTGACGTTGCCGAGCACGTTCGGGCGCCGGTCGTTCCGTTGCCTCTTCGGTTGCCTGCCATCTGTGCGTCCGCCACCATCATCAGTGGTGGCATCCTCGGCGGCACCATCAGTGGTGTCATCCCCGACGCCACTAGGGGTTGTGTAGTCAGGATCGGTGTCTTCCGCGGCGTCCTCATAGTGGTGAGGTTCTTCCTCCATCTCCTGGGACAGCTCCCAGAATTGCTTGCCGCCCGAACCGCCGGCCTCATCGTTGTGGGCCATGTTTCTCTCTAAATAGGAAAAAAGTTTGGTCAAAAAGTTGGTTATTGTCAAGGAACAAGATCTCTAAGTTGACCAAATAACCTAATTCTCGAGGAATGTCGCCAAAAAGATGGTTATTGTCAAGGAACAATTGAGAGATGTTTGTGATATTGCCTAGGTGTTTTGGGATGGAACCTGTTAGTGTGTTGTTGCTAGGTGTTGTGGGATGGAACCAGTAGCTTCCTTGCAACCCACAAAAGAGAAAGGAAAAGGGGTGAAAAGGGGGAGATGGTTAGCTTTGATGAGCAGGCAACATCTTCCTAACCCCCTTCTTCTTGTCTCCTCTCACTATCTCTCTCACACACATGGCAAGCAAGGGTGTCTGAGTGTGAAAAAATACTAAACTAATCCAACCACTAAAGCACTAGATCACTACTATTGGTTGATGTCAAGATACATGCTGATTAATTTTTGTTTCGGTTGAGAATCGGGCACCTTCTAGGTCAAGAAAATTGGGCATGACCTTTGCTAATTTTCTTGACCTAGGAGTGCCCCATTCTCAACCGAAACGGAAATTAATCAACATTTCAGGAGAAAGGGGTCATTTCAGAAGATCACAAGTAGCAGCAGCATCACTTGACAAAATCACAAGTAGCAGCAGCATCACAAGTAGTACAGCAGCAGCATCATCACAAGTAGTACAACAGCAGCAGCATCATCACAAGTAATACACTTAATTGGCATAAAATATCAAAAAATAGCATAAATTGGAAAACAAGCAATACTTCTAAAACCAGTTACAAGCAAATGTACAGTAAAATAAAATGATCCCATAGTGTACTTAATTCAGAACACATGGAAGAAACTTGACTAAATGTACAGATTTTAGAAAAAAAATCCAAGTTAACTAAATGACTGATTCAATTTCAGGCAACTTGGAGAAGAGATCACTTGATCATTGACTGTACTTAATTCAGAACACATGGAAGAAACTTGTTAGAAACTGAAACGGTTAATATTGAGAATTAAGTTACTCTAATGGAGTACCAAATTTTGAGAACAAGCCGTCTGAAAAGAGCACTAGCTAAGATCTAATCCTTATGTCTAGTTAACCACTAATTTACTGTAACCAATGTTCAGAGGCAAATCAGACTTGACAGTAAAGATCAAAATTTCAGACTTGACAGTAAATATAGTGGAAACTGAAGATTATTTAGGAACACACTTGTTCCTAAACTTGATGTCGATTTAGCAACACAGTCTTCAGTGAGAGTATAAAAAATAACTACTCCATCTACTTAAGTGATTCTACACTAAACCAGAACAAGTTGATGTTCAGTCAAGTTGATTTCAAACTTAACACATAAATAAAATTTGACATCAATGAAATTTAGACTATGAGTGCCTGCCCATGACATCTGCATGGTTCTCTACACCACACACCATCAATACTGCTAGCTACTCCTACTCGATCGCCCCAGCTTTTGCCACGGACAGCAAGAACCTAACACGTTCTCCACCTAGCAGCTAGCTAGGATGGCCATGAAATCCTAACACATTTTCAGTGAACATACACTTCAGAAAATTCAGTAAACATGCACTCGAGAAAATTTAGTGACTGCAGAACATACACTCCAGAAAATTTTCAGTGATCTTGTACTCAATTTTACAGTGAACTTGCTAAAGAAGCTCCCAAGCTTCAAGATAGACTAAATTTGACAGCTAATATACTCCAAAGAAGCATTTTGGAGTACAAGAAGGGGAAAGCGGGAGGCAAGAAGAGGGGGGAGCCGCACCTTGGCAAGAGGGGGCGAGGGGACTGTGTTGGGCTATGGGCAGACGGAGGCGGGGGCTGGTGCCTTGGACCAGTCTGGGAGTTGGCGGCGCTTCCCGGACTCGGCGGCGTACGTGACCTCGATGGCCCAAGTGGGGAGCCGCACCTTGGCCCAGGTGGACGCGTTGCTGCTCCTCGGCGAGGTGGACGCGCTGCGCAGTGGGTCAGGGCGGCGCAGGTGGACGCGCTACGCAGTGGGTCGGGGCGGCGCAGGTGGACGCGCTGCTGCTCCTCGGGGAAGGCACCAAAGCATCAAACCCTAATCCCCAGCGTGGGCAGGGAAGAAATGGCTAGAGAGGAATTGGGGAAACAAAAGCGAACCTCCTTCTAGTCGTCGAACTGCGGCGGACGACGTGCAGGCGCGGCGGACGGAGGGGGCGGAGCAAGGGGGCGGCGGCGTACGGTTGGGGTCGAGGAGTGGGGGATCTGGCGAGCGAGGGAGGGAGGGAGGCGACAGTGCGAGGGGAACAAGTATCTCGATTCTAATGGCGCACCTCCCCCTGGTGCGCCATTAGAATTTTGTGTTACTTACTAGCCCGACTGGTCAGGTTATATTCCACCTAACCCTATCTCCATCAGAACACGCCCACTAGCCCGACTGGTCAGCACGCAGCACACACACTAGGAGGTCCTGGGTTCAATTCCCAGGCTCCCCAATTTTTGTTTTTATGCATTTAAAATGTTGTTTGATATTTATTTGTGTTTAAATATGTTCAAACTTGTTTAAATCATAACAGTAATATTTTTTATAAAAACAGTAATGATTTTTTAAAAAATATCATCAAAATTTGTTATTTGAAAATATAATCAAATTTGCTTTTTTTTGCAAATTTAGTTGCATTCATTTGTGACGGTGGAGCGGGCCGGGGAGGGTGCGGGGGAGAGGGTGCGGGGGGTCGTCGGCGACGGCCAGTGGAGCGGGGGAGGGTGCGGTGGGTCGTCGGCGGCGGTGGAGTGGGGGAGGGTGCGGGGGGTCGGCGGCGGCGGCCGGTGGAGCGGGGGAGATGGTGCCCATGAAATACAATCGAGAAATGAAGGCTACAATTTAAATACAATCGATCTTGCTAGCTATCTGTTCACAATCTTCTTGCCCTTATTTTTTGTAAATGGAGTTCTTCTCTTGAACGGACGTCCTTTAGGTAGGGTGGTTCTGCTTCTTCTTGTGGTGTATGCTAATACTTCATCATCGTCGTCATGTTCCATCTTCGGGTCGCCGTACTTGTCGAAGTCTTGCTCATTGGCGACTCCATCCATTCCGATGATCTTCCCTTTGCCTCTCCTCACGACAACACGACTGGGCTTTGATGGGTCGGTAATGAAGAAGCATTGGTCCACTTGGGAAGCCAGTACCCATGGCTCATTTTTCGCGGTGACGTTCGCGCCTGCGGTCTTGGATTTGGCTTCGGGTATAACCATGGTGGTGAAATACTGGTCTTCTTTTATGACGCTCTTGGCCCATCTGACACGAAACATCGGGACCTTCTCTCCAGCGTAGCTCAGCTCCCAGATCTCCTCGATCCTTCCGTAGTATCTATCCTTGTCGTTACCGGTGTATGATTCCATCGTTACCCCGGAGTTCTGATAACCATCGCTCTTCATGTCCTTGTCCTCGGTGTAGAATGTGTAGCCGTTGATATCGTACGCCTCATACGTCATCAGGTTGTGCTCGGCGCCCTGTGACAAGGCGAATATGAGTTGTTCTTCCGCGGAAGAATCCTCATGTAAAGGGTACGACAGAAGCTTCTGCTTGAACCAATGCGTGAAACATGAGTTGTGCTCTTTGATTATATCTCTGTCTGTCCTCTGTTGGCCTCGGTCATTGTACGTCTTCTCAATAAACGTTTTGTGCTCTACCACCCAAGGATCGACCACGTCTATGTGTTGTAGCGCGACTAGGTTTTCTCTTTCAAAGTCGGCGAGTCGACCATCGAAGTCGACATGCATTTCGCGGCGACCCTCACGGTGCCCCATCCAGCGAGCCTGCCGAGGTGCCTATTGACGGGCAGACCAACGGGGTTCTCGATGCCTAGATAATTCGTGCAGTAGGAGATGCACTCTTCGGTCAGAAAGCCCCTGGCTATGCTTCCCTCTGGACGTGACATGTTGCGAACGTATCCTTTGATGACACCATTCATCCTTTCGAACGGCATCATGCTGTGCAGGAACGCCGGCCTGAGTTGGATGATATCCTCCACGATATGGACCAGCAGATGCACCATAACGTCGAAGAATGCGGGAGGGAATTACATCTCAAGCTCGCATAGTATCACCACGATCTCTTCCTGTAGCCTTCTGAGTTGCCTCACGCCAACCGACTTCCGAGAGATGACGTCGAAAAAGTTGCATAGGCCAAATAGCGTTTCACGGACGTGCGCGTCCATGATCCCACGGATTGCAACTGGAAGTATCTGTGTCATCAGCATGTGACAGTCGTGAGACTTCATCCCGCTGAACTTCTGCTTCACTGAGTCTAGGTATCTGCTTATCTTCCCCGCGTAACCGTAAGGAAGTTTTACTCCTACGAGGCAGGTGAAAAACTGATCAATCTCCTCCTGACTTACAGTGAAGCACGCGGGAGGGAAGTCATTTCCGGTCTTCTTGGCCTTTTTGCCTTTGCGACGACTTTCCGTGTCCTGCTTCGCCTCATCATCATCATCATCATTAGCGTGAAGCTCCTCCCTGATGCCCATTGATTTCAAGTCTGCCCTTGCTTTCGGCCCATCTTTGGTCCTCTCTGGCATGTTGAGCAGGGTACCAAGCAGACTCTCGCACACGTTCTTCGTGATATGCATGACATCAAGGCTGTGAGGCACACGGTGGATCTTCCAGTACGGCAAGTCCCAGAAAACAGACCTCGTTTTCCATACCTTCAGCAGTGGCTCTGGCGCCTTTCACTTCTTTCCCGGCTCTAGCGCCTTTTGCTTCTTTCCCGGCAGTGGGCAATCTTTCCAATTTTTCAACAGCTCGTCTATTTCCTCGCCGCTCCTCGTACGCGGGCGTCTTCGGGGTTCGGATTCACCATCGAATAGATCCTTGCGTTTCCTCCACGGGTCATCGTCGCGAAGCCACCTTCGATGTCCCATGAACACGGTTTTCGAAGACCCGGGATCTCTATCTAGCTGGCGATACGTTGTGTCATCCATGCACCTGACACATCCAGAAAATCCGTGGACCACCTGCCCCGCGAGATATCCGAAACCGAGATAGTCGTGCACCGTCGTGAGCAGTGCGGCTCTCATAGGGAAATATTCTTTCTCTGCGGCGTCCCACGTATTGGCTGGCATTTTCCACAGCGTGTCTAGCTCCTCTTCCAGCAGCCCCAGATACAGATTGATGTCGTTCCCTGGTTGTGTCGGCCCTTCAATTAGCATACTCATGTGAATGTACTTCCTCTTCATGCACAACCAAGGGGGAAGGTTGTACATCCACACAAACACAGGCCAGGTGCTATGTGTGCTTCTCTGGCTGCCAAACGGATTGACTCCATCGGTGCTCGCGCCCAGCACAATGTTCCTTGGATCGTTCCCAAATTCTGGGTGTTCAAAGTTCAACGCTTGCCACTGGCTCCCATCCTTAGGGTGACTCAGCATCTTGTCTTTTTTATTTATCTCCGGATCATTTGCGTCATCTTCTCGCTTCTCCTCCCTATCCGCGTGCCAACGCAGGAGCTTTGCTACCTTAGGGTCCGCAAAATACCGCTGCAGACGAGGAGTGATCGGAAAGTACCACACCACTTTTCGAGGAGCTTTCTTCCTCTTCTTGTATCGAGTGACGCCGCACACCGGACATATGGTAGACTCCGCGTGCTCGTCCCGATAAATGATGCAATTGTTCATGCACACATGGTATTTCACGTGCGGTAAATCCAGAGGACACACGATTTTCTTCGCCTCCTTGAAACTGTTCGGGCACTTGTTCCCCTTGGGAAGACGTTCGTGCCAGAATGACATGTTCTCGTCGAAGCATGCGTCGGTCATTTTTTGCTTTACCTTCATCTCCAGAGCCATGAGCGTTACTTTCAGGCGGGTATCCTCGGGCCTGCATCCTTCATACAATGGAGTAACCGCATCTATCTCCACTTGATCCAGCTTGGCTTTCTCTCGGGCGGCAGCTCTTGCGTTATCCGTCTGCTTGAGAAGCAGCTCTTGAATATGAGGGTCCTGCACCCAGCCCATCGATGGTCCATCGTCGTCTGCTCCGCCGGCATCTTCATCTTCATGATGATGCCCTTCGTCTGCTCCCGCATCTTCCTCATCATCATGTCCGGCATCTTCTACATGATGACTGTGTACAGCATCACCGTCGTGATCATGTCCTGGAGATTCTTCGTTTTCTCGCCCGCCCGAGCCGCGGTGGTTGTCTTGCTGCCCATCCTCATTTCTTGCCCGACCCCCATGGACGACTTATAGTCATCTTCATCACCTTGCCACCGATAGCCATCCATGAAACCACGCAAGAGCAGGTGGTCCCGCACCTGCCCGGAATCCGGGTCCGCAATAAGGCTCTTCAGCTTGCATCTTCGACACGGACATCTTATCTCCGTCTCGTTCTTTTCAAGCATCTCGGCCTTCGCGGAGCTCAAAAACCTATTCACGATGCCTTCGGTCATCGTCCGGACCATGGTCACCTGCGGGGTAGAGCAAAACTATATTTTAGAACCAAGAAAAATTTGGCATGACTTTCCCTAAAAATAGGACCAAAAAGAATACATAGTGCCAAAATTCTCGCCGAAACGGAAATGAATCAACATTCCGGCAAATATTGGCAACTATCGCATTTCAAATACCGGTACCTGCAAACACAAACATATATGCAACACCACAAACATATGCAACACCACGAACATACATAGATCTAGCTAGGACATAAAAAGTGCATGTGCACGTTGTTGGAGGGAGAACAACATAAAGATAGCTTCCCCCTTACTTACCTATCAAAAAAAGGGGCTTTAACCACGTAATTTGGATGAATTTATGGTGCAAATGAGGTGAGGAGGAGGAGGCAGCCGAGACAAGCTTGGAGGAGGGAGGAGAGAATGAAGTGGGGAAAGTGAGTGGGTAGGTGTGGCTGTCCAAAATATCTAGCTCGTCCCAGGTTACTAATGGCGCACCACCACATAATGCGCCATTAGTAACCCTGGTTACTAATGGCGCACCTGCTGGTGGTGCGCCATTAGTAGTTTTGCAAAAAAACACTAATGGCGCACGGGGAGCAGTGCGCCATTACTAGCTTAAACTAGTAATGGCGCACTGCCCCAGGTGCGCCATTAGTAGTTTTGCAAAAAAGTAAAAAATAAAAAAATATTTTAGTGGCGCACTATGTTGCTGGTGCGCCATTACTAGTTACAACTAGTAATGGCGCACTATGTCCTGGTGCGCCATTAGTATGTCTGGCAAAAAAAAATTTGTTACTAATGGCGCACCGTGTGTCTGGTGCGCCATTAGTGTATTTCACACTAATGGCGCACCAGCACACGGTGCGCCACTGCTACATAGCAATGGCGCACCACATGTCTGGTGCGCCATTAGTGGCCATTCCATCTATAGCCCTTTTCCTAGTAGTGTCAGTTTTGACATGTGTTTCTAGTTTGCATTATGACCTTGTTCCACTGACCCAGCAACCTTGTCCACTAAGCTCCTAACTATCCCCATCCTAGTCCCGTTAATTGCTAGCCTCACTCTCACACTCTAGGCTGCCCTGGCTTTTCGTCGAACACATCCCGTGCGTGCCCTGGGCGCGCCCAGAGCGCACGTTTTGCACGCGCGCGCACCGAGTCGCCGCGTCGCACTGCCGCCCTCGCCGCGTCCCGCCCCTGGCCCTAGCTCACCTGCAGAGCCGCGCACTATCCTCGCCCACTCACCAGTACCAGCCAAGCCGCCCCTGGCGCCCTACAGCGCTGCCGTCAGGGCCTTTGGCGGCACGGCGGCGTCGTCAGTGAGCTCCTGCCATGGTCGGCGCCGCCCAATCCACCCGCGCGCGCCAGCTACCCCTGTGAATAGCTCGAGCTTATCCTGGAGCCCGTCGGCACGCGCTCGTCGCCGCCACGTCGCCCTGCAGCTACAGCACGGCGGTCGCCGGCGTTCTTATCCACAGCCGTCGCGGGACCAGCCTCAAATGCCTATAAAAGGAGGCCCCGAGCCCCTCCGAGTGCTCAGGCGACCTCAGGCCTTCCCCCTAGTGCTCCCCTAGCCGTGGATTGACCGGAAGAGGCCATCTCCCCCACCTCCGGCCGGTTCGGCCGCCGCTGCCTTCCGGTGCCATTCGTCGCAACCAGACACTCCCCCGCCCATCCAGCGCCACCACTCGCTTCCCCTTGTTCTTGCGGAGCTGCCCAGCGCCTCAGCCTCTATCGGAAACCACCGGAGCCCAAAACCCCCTTCACTCCCGTAGCCCCCTCCGCCGTGGAGCTCGCCGCCGGCGACTCCCCCCACCACCGTCGACCCAGCGACCACCGAGAGGACCGCCCCGGTCTGGCGGGTCCATCCCTGCCCTCAGGTGCCCGCGAGGAGCCGCCGTTCGTCGACGGCGATCGCCGGAGTCCCGCCCCGTTCGGACAGAGGAAGAGGAGGGAGAGGGGGGAATGGTCAAACCTGACCAGTGGGCCCTCTGGACCCACTGTCAGTGATCCCCGCGCCACCCACGCTGGCTTAAGTGGTCACGTAAACGCCTGAGTACGTTTCCTCTGCTTCGAAAGCGTATTCTGCATCGAAGCGTTTTCCTTTTCTGTTTTATTTTAAAACAGAACTTTGACCAAACTTTGACTGGCTATATCTTTTAAAATAAAACTCCAAATGAGTTGATTCTTTTTCCTACCTCTCTCAAATTTGATCTAGTTTATTTTAAGATCTATTTCAAAAATATTTGGGACAACTTTTTGTACTGTTTTTGAAGTATTTATTATTTGTATATGTTTTTAAAATAGGAAATGGAGAGAGAAGAAAACTTTCAAAAAGTGCACCCCCTTGCATACTCTTGAAGGCAAGCATTCTGAACTCTGGCATAATATTTTGTGTGGTGTTTTGACACGGTTACAACACCTTTTTGACTTGGAGCATACGTTATTTTTATGTAACGATAAAGTCGCACGCATGAGTGCATATTGGAGATGCTTTACTGTTAGAATGGTTATGCTGGTGATAGTGATCATTCTCACGAGCTTTTCGTGCATACCGGCAGGAAGCCGGGAAAGTCGTGGTCTTGGGTAGACACGAGCTTGTCCCTAGTTCCTCGTCGGGACGAGTGTCTCCGGTATGGCATGATGAGGTTTGATGAGCGGTGATGCTGTCTGTCATGGGAATATATTGGTTATGCTAATCATTCGGAGAATACTTGGACCTCCTGAGTCGGCCGTAGGTCGAGTCTTGATTAGCATTTTCCCCTATTTGTTTTGTACTACCACTTGTCCCTGCCGCAGGTAGGGTATGGTTCAGTAAGTTGTCAAACCCTTACCAAAGCACACACCGTACAGAGAGGCCATGGTGGAAGATACCGGATGCATTCGGTAGGCATGCCACCTGGTCCGGGGGCATGGGTGTTTCCGGTTGGGACCGAGAGGGGGGCACCCCTTAGAGCGCGCGATATAAATTTGATCCCATGCTACGTCGAGGTTGTAGCCTCCCCACTTAGAGTTTTGCTTGGCAGGTGTCGTGGGTGATTTCCAGACACCAGTAAGTTAAGCTGGTGTGTGCAGGTCAGGTGTGTTTTCAATTAAAAGGCCGTAGGCGGAATTAGTCCCGATGGACTAAGTAAATCCGTTACTCGTGGGTAAAGAGTACACCCTCTGCAGAGGTTATATCTATTCGGATAGCCACGTCCATGGGTAAGGACTACAGTCTGAGATGGGTCTAGTGACGTTTTTCGGATGGAGAAACGGTTAAACTAGAATCTAGTGACGGCCTTCGGATGGAGAAACGGCTAGACTAGAACTTTGTTTATGACCTATGACATATGAGGATTATGTTTATTATTATGGACTAACCATTTACATTATTTGAATTATTGAGTATCCCTGGGATGGTTCTACCTCCTGGATATTCACTGTGATTATTCTTTATAAGCCCTTTATGTGGTGTCGCTCAGACGCCCGACTGCGGCATGCTCGTTATTTAATTACCCTTTATAAGCCCTTTATGTGGTGTCCTCAGACGCCTGACTGCGGCATGCTCGTTATTTAATTATCCTTTATAAGCCCTTTATGTGGCGTCGCTCAGACGCCTGACTGCGGCATGTTTGTCATTTCTTTATTATTCATGAGCCCTTTATGTGGTGTCGCTCAGACGCCAGACTGAGGCATTATTAATTTATTTGCAACCTTTCGAGGAGTCATTTCAGATACTCGATCAGTGCATTCTATTACTACCCCGTATTGCATGTTCATATTTTCCCCGCATGCGTGCATCACGGATTTTGCTTATTTCGTGATAGGTGTTATGATCATAAATATTTCGGAGCATGATATTCCCTTGTTATATTATACCCGTGTTCTTAATGTTTGCGAGTACATTCAAACGTACTCACTGGCTTGTCCCTGGCTATTGTCTTGGCCAGATTCCTTGCTTGGAGATAAGCATTGCGATGACAGCCCCGGAACCTACGCAATGATGATAGCAGCCTCGCGAAGATAGGAGTTATCCTGGTTAGCTGTTCTTGTGGGAAATGGAGTCCCATAGACGTAGATGTACCACAAACCGCTTCCGCCATCAACCGCTAGAAACCAAGTGTTGTACTTCTAGGCCACAACGGTCTTGTACTACATATTTTGTACTGTGATTGGAATTCTTGTATCAAGTTGGTGCCTCATCAGCTAACAGTAATCCTGGGGCTGGTGAGCACAACGGCCGTTTTCTGGGAAATTAATATCCCGAAAATCCGGTCCTGACAGACTTGGTATCAGAGCCAGGCTGACCATTGGCTAATCCTATCTTAGCCAGGTCAATAAATCTAGGTTAACCAAACCACCAGACCTTAACCTAATCCCGGCCGAGCTTCTCGCGTAAGATAGCCCCACAGTGACCCGACGCCTTTCGGCAGACGGTGCCCAACCTATCAGCCTAGCCCGTCGCTCACGCGCAAGTGACCGACACCTAACACGTCTCATTCGCAAGCGTGCGAAGGAAGACTCCGTCCCCTTTTCCTATAAAAAGGGCATGCTAGCCTCAACACAGCACAGCACAGCCTCTTTCTCCAAACCAAGCCACGATGCCTAGCCCCATTGTTCAAAATGAGACCACAGCGACCAACCTTGGAGGTTTTGTGACCGTGCTCGCAAACCTCACCCGCCGTACCTATGCATTAGAAGAGCCCCCTGAATATGTTGTGTACCAAGGACCCATGTACGGTGAGAGCCGTCAGTACTGGGCCACTGTGCACATCTATGGTAGGGGTCTGTCGCCAGAACGCCCCTACAGGTTCACTGGAAGGACAACTTCCTTTCAGCCACAAGCCATCCAACTGGCAGCTCGAGAAGCTATAGTTCAACTCCGGCACTTGTCGCCCAGAGTTAACTGTCGCTCGTTCTACTACTACCCCAGTCGTGACGGGTATGGTAGGCCGCCCCAGGTTGCCAACAGAGATCATGAGACAGATCCTGCACTGTTGCATCTGGTGCGCTATGTAAGCGCACTAGAGCAACTGTTCGATCAGATCACCCTTGATCTGATCGCAGCTCGTGGAGAACTGGTTCGCTGAGCTCCGGCGAGAGGAGAAGCGGAGCCCGACGCCGACAACCCAGTCGTGCTGTTCGGACACCCGATCGAGCCCTTGAGGTCTGCCCCAGCCATCAACCAGAGTGCTTTGGTGTCCCCAGAAGCGCTTCGTCGCCTTTTGGGAACCCGTTTCAACGGGATTGTGGCCAACAACCCCCGCGATGGTCATCACCACTACCCCGACCCTGCAGCCCCTCAACCTCAACCAGCAAATCCCGACGGTGAAACCCGTGGAGAAACCTCGGCATCCGCCAGGCCAGCCCACTTAGACATTAACGAAGTAGACTAAGTCGCTTGAGTAGTATCAAGCCTCAGTTTTCCTACGCTTTGTAACTGTGTGGTCCTGTATCGCTTTTATTAAATGCTATCTGCTTGGGCGCCCCTATTTATTTTGGAGTAGTAGCTATGCATATGTACGTTGGCGTACAGTTGCATTTTTAAATTTCGGGCGTAGCTACCAAGACCAAACCCCGACGGCACCCACAGTAATGCGTCACATTTATGAGATATGTATATCTGTAGCTTTGACCGAAGAACAGGATCGACAACCAGTTACCCTTCACCTCGATTTATAACCCAGCCCCAATGCTATATAAAAGGCCACCTCGTGACCTTGCCGAGTACCCCTCACCTTGTGCGCAACACTCACAGCCATTTCTTTGCCATGCCGACCCCCAGTATTTATCTGAGAACCCCAGACGCAACCCCGGGTAGTTTTGTTAAATTATTGTGGGACTTTACCTGCAGTACCATGAGTGCCATCCATCCACCCCAGTACGAGTTGCTCAAATCGAGGATCACCCCATCCACCTCGAAATATTGGGCAGTGGTGCACATCCCTCCCGCAAACCCAAACCAAGACTCCACGGAAGTTTCATTCGTGGGGAAATCCATGCCGACTCCGCATATGGCCATAGAAGCTGCTGCGTACGAGGCGCTCGCTCGTCTTCGATTCGCGGTACCCTATGCCAGCGAACGAGGATACTATTATTTTCCGAGTCGTGCAGCACCCGGAGAAGTTGCATCTTTTTCCCGGTGGACGAATTGAGAGAGATCCAGTACTGGCCAACCTTGCCCAGTACGTTATCGCTCAGGAGCGTTTGACTCAGCGAGTAATGGGTTATCTCCAGAGCCTCACTGATTTAAATCCTCGGATCGCTATTGGCAGACCACTGAGGCCTGACCAGGAGAGGCGCATTCATCGACTGGTCAACCCGCTTCCCCCGATAGAAGAGGAGTGTGCCCCAGTACCAGAGGCGTTTTCTCAAGACCCTGTCCTTTTGCCGTTTTCTTTGTAAGCGTCACCGCTGTGTTTTTTATCCTAGTATTTATTTTGTGCTGTAACTTGTACGTGGTATCCAAAAAAAAATTTGTGCGAAGGATCAGATATTTGGTTTCAATTATGTGAGCAATTTTTACTGCTCTTAATCTTTATTTAACTATTTTTCACTCGCGATAAATGTTGTAGCAAGATTTCTTTCCCCGAGTTGCTGCAGCGTATATATCTTCACGGCATAGCTTTTTCACACAGCACCATAACAGCAGACTCACAACCACAACCACTCGGCCTCGTGCGCTAATTACAAATCCTCGTACACTTTTTGCGCCTAACTGATCACACCCGAGGACACCACAGTCTCAGTAAGAGAGATTTGTGAGAAATCATTCGGGCGCGAGTTGCGCCAGCACACCGACAGCAGTTAGCACTCGATGCCGCACCTAATCCTCGTGATCGCCGCCGCCGCGAAGAGCTAACACTCGAGCGGCAGCATCACGACGATCATCCAGGATCATCGCACACAGGAGCACGGAGAGCCCCAGCAGCGTCGCCAAACCTCCACACACCAGGACGACGAACCAGTCCGGCATCGCCTCCGCCATTAGAGCCTCGTCTCGAGCTCCGACTAACAGCAATGGAGGAGAAGGAAGGAGAAGTAGAAGCGAGGCCAGGTGTGAGGAAGAAGAGAGGAGCACCGCGATCATTTTATAGCTCGAGATCGGTGTACGGTGGGCGAGGTCCACCAGCACCACTCGTCGCTCGATCGCCGGTGTTCGGAGGCGAGTCCGCGAGCAGTACGGACAGTGCACTGGCCCGCGAGGTGAGTGCACGCTGCACCGGCAGCTAGCGCGTCGCGCACTACCGCAGTACGGCCTAGATGCCCTACGCGCTAGGCGTCGCTGGTGGAGGAAGCACGGGAGAGCACGTGAGAGAGAAGAGAGAGCCTGAGGTAGAAGAAGAGGCCGACAGTGGGCCCCGGGTCCACCTGTCAGCCAGAGAGAGCACCGTGCTCTCGGGTACGACCAGCGAGTTTTAGTAATTTAGAATTTATTCTAAATTACTGTATCCACGTAGAAATATCTCGTTTTCCCCAACCATGGATTTTTCCACACAACGCCACACTGTGGTTTTACACCACTAATTGCCCTCTCACTGTAGCCACTTTTTATTGCACAGTAGAATGTTTTCATTTGATAAAAGCAATGTTTGTTCAAAACAGCTTTTAGCAAATCTCGAGGACGAGATTTTTCTAAAGGGGGGTAGTGTTGTGACACCCCAAAATTTTGACCTTATTTTATATATTAAAACTTTGCCAGGAAATTAAACTTCTCCATTTGTCTAGTTTTACCTTATGATATTGTGGGTTTTTACCTCAAATGGAAACTTTCCAAAAGTATTATTGGATTTGTATGCTCTCTCTTTGGAACAATTCTTTATCAGTGGATTTAATGGCAAGGTTTGCTTTTTCTTGAGCTTTACTCTTTTAAAATGATCCTTCATAAATTGGGAGCCTGTTTTGCACTGCAACCATTTGGCAAATGCCTTTAAAATTTCCACCAAATTTGGGGATGTCATGTGATGTTTCCACATCACTTTTATGCAAAAATATATTTTGGTTATTGGAGATTTTGAGCTCTACATCAACTTTTCAAATCTGGTCCAGTAGGCATTTTTGCACTACAACCTATTTAAATATTTCTTTAAAAATTCTTCCAAGTGTTTGGAGATGTCAGTAGATGCATATAATTCAACTTCATGCAAAAACCCAGTGTTGTTCTTTGAAAATTTGAGTGAATCAACCTCTTTTTCATTCTGGTCCAGTTTGGTGATTTGTACTGCAACCCTGTTTTATCTTACTCTAGTGCCCATGAGCTTTTTCCTGCTTGTAAGCCTCCCTACAAAACCCTTAAGTCCAGGAGAGTGGACCCATTGGAGGATTTTAAGTGCATGCAATGAGCCCTTTTTCTTTCTGTCCAAAACTTGCACTAGCAAGTTTCTGGTTTTGCCCAAATGATCTTGCCATCATCTCCTACATCTAGAGAGACCCTGATCTGGAGATTTGGCCACTCCAAGAGTTGCCTTAATGCACTTGGCATTCTGTCGAACACTTGGTGGGCACAGTCAGTTTTGACATGAGTTTCTAGTTTGCATTATGACCTTGTTCCACTGACCCAGCAACCTTGTCCACTAAGCTCCTAGCTATCCCCATCCTAGTCCTGTTAATTGCCACCCTCACTCTCACACTCTAGGCTGCCCTGGCTTTTCGTCGAACACATCCCGTGCGTGCCCTGGGCGCGCCCAGAGCGCACGTTTTGCACGCGCGCGCACCGAATCGCCGCGTCGCACTGCCGCCCTCGCCGCGTCCCGCCCCTGGCCCTAGCTCGCCTGCAGTGCCGTGCACTATCCTCGCCCACTCACCAGTACCAGCCAAGCCGCCCCTGGCGCCCTACAGCGCCGCCATCAGGGCCTTTGGCGGCACGGCGGCGTCGTCAGTGAGCTCCTGCCATGGTCGACGCCGCCCAAGCCACCCCCGCGCGCCAGCTGCCCCTGTGAATAGCTCGAGCTTATCCTGGAGCCCGTCGGCACGCGCTCGTCGCCGCCACGTCGCCCTGCAGCTACAGCACGGCGGTCGCCGGCGTTCTTATCCACAGCCGTCGCGGGACCAGCCTCAAACGCCTATAAAAGGAGGCCCCGAGCCCCTCCGAGCGCTCAGGCGACCTCAGGCCTTCCCCCTAGTGCTCCCCTAGCCGTGGATTGACCGGAAGAGGCCATCTCCCCCACCTCCGGCCGGTTCGGCGCCGCTGCCTTCCGGTGCCATTCGTCGCAACCAGACACTCCCCCGCCCATCTAGCGCCACCACTCGCTTCTCGTTGTTCTTGCGGAGCTGCCCAGCGCCTCAGCCTCGATCGGAAACCACCGGAGCCCAAAAACCCCTTCACTCCCGTAGTCCCCTCCGCCGCGGAGCTCGCCGCCGGCGACTCCCCCCACCACCGTCGACCCAGTGACCACCGAGAGGACCGCCCCGGTCTGGTGGGTCCATCCCTGCCCTCAGGTGCCCTCGAGGAGCCGCCGTTCGTCGACGGCGATCGCCGGAGTCCCGCCCCGTTCGGACAGAGGAAGAGGAGGGAGAGGGGGGAATGGTCAGACCTGACCAGTGGGCCCTCTGGACCCACTGTCAGTGATCCCCGCGCCACCCACGCTGGCTTAAGTGGTCACGTAAACGCCTGAGTATGTTTCCTCTGCTTCGAAAGCGTATTCTGCATCGAAGCGTTTTCCTTTTCTGTTTTATTTTAAAACAGAACTTTGACTGGCTATATCTTCTAAAATAAAACTCCAAATGAGTTGATTCTATTTCCTACCTCTCTCAAATTTCATCTAGTTTATTTTAAGATTTATTTCAAAAATATTTGGGACAACTTTTTGTACAGTTTTTGAAGTATTTATTATTTGTATATGTTTTTAAAATAGGAAATGGAGAGAGAAGAAAACTTTCAAAAAGTGCACCCCCTTGCATACTCTTCAAGGCAAGCATTCTGAACTCTGGCATAATATTTTGTGTGGTGTTTTGACACGGTTACAACACCTTTTTGACTTGGAGCATACGTTATTTTTATGTAACGATAAAGTCGCACGCATGAGTGCATATTGGAGATGCTTTACTGTTAGAATGGTTATGCTGGTGATAGTGATCATTCTCACGAGCTTTTCGTGCATACCGGCAGGAAGCCGGGAAAGTCGTGGTCTTGGGTAGACACGAGCTTGTCCCTAGTTCCTCGTCGGGACGAGTGTGTCCGGTATGGCATGATGAGGTTTGATGAGCGGTGATGCTGTCTGTCATGGGAATATATTGGTTATGCTAACCATTCGGAGAATACTTGGACCTCCTGAGTCGGCCGTAGGTCGAGTCTTGATTAGTATTTTCCCCTATTGGTTTTGTACTACCACTTGTCCCTGCCGCAGGTAGGGTATGGTTCAGTAAGTTGTCAACACCTTACCAAAGCACACACCGTACAGAGAGGCCATGGTGGAAGATACCGGATGCATCCGGTAGGCATGCCACCTGGTCCGGGGGCATGGGTGTTTCCGGTTGGGACCGAGAGGGGGCACCCCTTAGAGCGCGCGATATAAATTTGATCCCATGCTACGTCGAGGTTGTAGCCTCCCCACTTAGAGTTTTGCTTGGCAAGTGTCGTGGGTGATTTCCAGACACCAGTAAGTTAAGCTGGTGTGTGCAGGTCAGGCGTGTTTTCAATTGAAAGGCCGTAGGCAGAATTAGTCCCGATGGACTAAGTAAATCCGTTACTCGTGGGTAAAGAGTACACCCTCTGCAGAGGTTATATCTATTCGGATAGCCACGTCCATGGGTAAGGACTACAGTCTGAGATGGGTCTAGTGACGGTTTTCGGATGGAGAAACGGTTAAACTAGAATCTAGTGACGGTCTTCGGATGGAGAAATGGCTAGACTAGAACTTTGTTTATGACCTGTGACATATGAGGATTATGTTTATTATTATGGACTAACCATTTACATTATTTGAATTATTGAGTATCCCTGGGATGGTTCTACCTCCTGGATATTCACTGTGATTATTCTTTATAAGCCCTTTATGTGGTGTCGCTCAGACGCCCGACTGCGGCATGCTCGTTATTTAATTATCCTTTATAAGCCCTTTATGTGGCGTCGCTCAGACGCCCGACTGTGGCATGTTTGTCATTTCTTTATTATTCATGAGCCCTTTATGTGGTGTCGCTCAGACGCCCGACTGAGGCATTATTAATTTATTTGCAACCTTTCGAGGAGTCATGTCAGATACTCGATCAGTGCATTCTATTACTACCCCGTATTGCATGTTCATATTTTCCCCGCATGTGTGCATCACGGATTTCGCTTATTTCGTGATAGGTGTTATGATCATAAATATTTCGGAGCATGATATTCCCTTGTTATATTATACCCGTGTTCTTAATGTTTGCGAGTACATTCAAACGTACTCACTGGCTTGTCCCTGGCTATTGTCTTGGCCAGATTCCTTGCTTGGAGATAAGCATTGCGATGACAGCCCCGGAACCTACGCAATGATGATAGCAGCCTTGCGAAGATAGGAGTTATCCTGGTCAGCTGTTCTTGTGGGAAATGGAGTCCCATAGATGCAGATGTACCACAAACCGCTTCCGCCATCAACCGCTAGAAACCAAGTGTTGTACTTCTAGGCCACAACGGTCTTGTACTACATATTTTGTACTGTGCTTGGAATTCTTGTATCAAGTTGGGTGCCTCATCAGCTAACAGTAATCCTGGGGCTGGTGAGCACAAAGGCCGTTTTCTGGGAAATTAATATCCCGAAAATCCGGTCCTGACAGAGCTACATTGACTTAGGTCTCCCTCTAGCTCAGAATCACTATTAGGATCATATTCTGATCGTGAATCTGTAGGTGGAGAGCGTTTGCATTGCATTGCATCCAGACTTGATTTCAGTCCCTTAATGCCAAGTTTGACAGCCATGGTATTGTTCTGTTTTATTCTTTTCATGCGCGCAAGCTCATAATCATTATGATGCTGTTCAGAATCTGAGATTCATGAAAACATAAAAAGTAGTCAGATTATCTATGGAATGCATTGCGGATTCAACGCGGAGAGTGTCTCCCTATAAACCCCTGGATATGCAAAGTTCACCTCCCCAACCGTGCTGACCAGACCACACACAGAAATACAAACCCCTTATGTCTCTATAACAGGCACGCACACATTTCAAAAATGAAGTAGGAACATTAGAATCATATGAAATTCGTATTTGAACAAATAAACTAAGCAATTATGAGTGGCGTAATGTTTAGCTTCAAGGTTGGAGTGTTGGTAGTGCGACACAAAGCAAGTAGGCAGATTGTATTCCATGTAAACGATCGAAACCTATGTAAAAGCTGGAAATGACACTTTCTTTCTATACAATGGAGTGTTCGTTACCCACACATGATGGTAGAGATCACATAGAGAAATACTATTCACTCATGTCTACGGTTCCAGTATTTAGAAACAGGGTGGTCCACCCTAAATGAATATTGACAACAAATATGACAAGGCAAGCATAGATGTAGTGAATCAATCATTTACTTGTGAGCCTACTAGGACAAGTATGCAGAATTGTAACTGCAGTAAGAGACCGTCCAAAATCTGAATGAAGAAGTTTGTCTAGCACTTATTGTTTGCAACTAATCGACGTGAATAATTGGATATTATATCGAATAAGAAAGACAAGTAAAATTGTCGACAAACCTGGCTTGCAGTAGTAATCTGGGTCAATGTCACTATGACCAACAATCCAAAATGACTAGTTTCTGTTCTGAGGGCCGGAATTTTGAAAACCCTATGAACTTTAGAGGTACTAAAGATTACCGAAATACATCTGAACCATTAAGTGTAGGTAGCATTGAGCACACAACAAACCCTATGACAGTCCTGCCTAATGAGTAATGAATCAATTAGAAAATGGGTGATGAGGAGTGGCTGCTGAGTGTTGAGGACGTACCTCAGGATAAATCGGGTTGGCTTGGTGGGTGCTGCACGCCTGAGCCCTAAACGGACTGGGAAGGTAGGCACGGCGGCGCGCCCGGGCAGCGGTGACGCTGTTGGGCGAGCGGCTCCTGGCCTCCTGTTAGTCCGGCGTCTCCTCCTAGAGTCATGCCGTCCGGGGACGGCAAGTCGCCGGCGAGGCAGGCGGCTGGGGGCGAGTAGAGATCGGAAGCGTGCAGCAGAACAGAGGGGAATCGGGGCCTGGGACGACCCAAAAATCCAGGGTGGGCCGGCCCACCATGGGCACCCTGTAGAGATACACACCCGAGCGGCGAACATGCATTTTCGAAACTAATTTACGAACATTTAGCTGACCAATTAAACAACTCTGTTTTAATAATATCATATTCGTATTTGAACAACTAAGCTTGTTTAGCTTGATGGGTGGAGCAGTGTTATTATGACACGAAGCACGTATTCTGATTGTATAGTGATCATAAAAGGGGGAAACTCTAAGCATATATTTTTTAGCAAAAGAGGGTTTCCCCTCCGATTTCTATTAAAGAAACCACCACGGAACCAACATGATCAATTAAACCCTAAGCATGATCAATTAAACCGTATTATGGTTGTGCCATGGCAGATTTGAAGCTGCAAACCGAAGAAATGATATTTAGCATCCATTGTTTGCTTCGAACTAAGAACTAAATTCTAAGAGCTGAAAAGAAAGTAGAGTAACCAAGTTAAGATCTATTTTCTGGTTGAGATCAAAAAGTTGAGGAGATATGAAGTACCACCTCTGTTGCGGCGCCGTGTAGGCATCGGGGGTGCGATGGCTGTCGGTGGCGTTGAAGCAGATCTGCGATGGTAGACGGGTGCATCGGGGGATAAGTCCCGTTGCGGTGGAAGAGAAGGTCGTGTGAGCGGCCCCGGCAAAGAGGACGACGCCGCCGATGAAGCGAGAGGACGTGATGCAAGGCTATTGGTCCGTCGCCGTGGATGAGAAACGTCCATCTCTAGCAGTGGACGACGCGGTCTTGGTAGGCGCTCCGGCATGGTGGAGGACGGTGGCGATGGATGTGGTGGAGGACGGCGGCTATGGATGGGGTGGCGGACGGAGGCTGGTGTGGGGATGGGGTGTTCTAGCGCGGACGGTGTATGAATGGGAAAATGGAGGAAGAGGTACGGGGAACCATGTTTTTGTGACGCGCCTGTCTGAAATATGGGAAAGTTACGAACTTAGCCCCCGTTTAAAATTTGGACGTCTCGTCGGTCGGGGATAGGACGGTAATCTCGCATCTCGCCAATATTTGCCCAGAGCGATTTCGGGCGAGGAGAGGGTGGTTGGGGCCCATGGTTGGCGCCCACGGTGTATGAACAGGGCTGACAGGTAGGGCAGTTGTGTCACATCTGAGTGAAATTACAAACCTACCCCTATTGAAAATATTTGCCTACATCGATTTTGGCCGAGTCGAGTTTGTTTTGCCACCACCGTGTATGAATGGGGAATGGAGGGAGAAACAGAGGTCTTTCGGACGAGCTTGAATCAAATGAGTTTTGCCGCCCATGTTTGACGCCCACCGTGTCGGAATGGGCTTAGAGGCGGTCGTGTCACGTCTAATTGAAGTTACTAACCTACCCCTATTTAGAGCAGTGGAAATCAGGCCGATGGATTGTCCGTGTAATGGGTAGACAGTAATTTCCATCTCCCAAACACTTGGCTTCAGGTAGCCGACGTGGGAGTGGACATTTTGCTGCTTCTTTCGAATTTGAGACAATAAGCATCCACGTTTACCCTGGCAACTAAATTCGAATCCATTTTGTATTCCTATATGAATCTTTATAAATCATTCTATGTGTTTTATATATCTTCAAAAAGATGACAAAGATTTATTCCATTGTCATATATGAATATGGTTTACAAATGCCGATACTCAAATTCAGAAACTAGAATCCAGTTTAAGGTGAATTCGAATATTTGGAACACTTCATGTCCAACTCAAATGTCACACGCAGCATAATGTGTACTCCCATTTAGATATTGACACAAGCGATGTATCAAGATTCAAATACCGAGTCAATCAACCAAGAATGTACAGAACTAACAGACATATAAACACTTATAGAGTATATGGATCAATAATATCAACTAACATACATAAGCCAGGCCGCTGTACTTTTTTTTGGCTACAACAGCATCCTTTTTTTAGCCAGCATCTTGGCCCTTTCCAATGCGTGCCACTTATGGTCCATCTATACTACTACTATTGCTGAATGCACATTCAGCCCGATTGGCATATTTGTAGGTCTGGCACAGCAATCCAAATGAAATGTCTCCGAGTCTTATCAATTGATACAGACTTGTGCTCAAATAAAATTACAAACCAAAAAACAAAAAAAACAATTATTACATGATCTCTAAAACAAATGGTTTGATTGATTACATGAACAGACAACACAAAGGTTATTCGACTATGGAAAGAACATTTCACCTATGATTTACCAAGTAGGAATTTAATTTCCTTTTTTCCTTCAGCACCTTAACAATCTGGTCAGTCTCAGCTTGCTTCGTTTTGAAATCCACCAAATATTTAATGGTTGTCTTGAGTACTGCTTGTGATTGTGTTGTTTGCTTCCTCAACATGTCAACTTCATCTCTAAGTGCAGAAGCAGAATCTCTTTCTACCACTAGTTTAGCCTCTAGAGCATCAGTAGTTGGCAATTCATAATGCACGATTGGGCCGGTGCCACTGCTGTGGGATGATGCAACGTCCATGGCGACCTCGCTCTTTGATCTTGGGCTAACCTGTTTTGCCATTAAAGTTTCGATTGGATTCAGAAAAGTTGAAGTTAGCAAAACATCTCAACTAGGAGTTATAACAGCAAACCAGTTAAACAAACAAGGAATTAAAGAGTTTCAGTTGGATGCTGAAAAGTAGTTATTAACATCATTGTAACCCGTTGTTGCAGCAGCAAAGCAGTTAAACAAACAAGTAGATATTTAAGTTAAGGCAAACAGGTAATTCTTAACAGTAAGTATCAAACACATAGATAGGCGCAGTCTACAATATGATTAACAGGCTGTGCCATTATGTAATCAGTAGCAAACTAAATTAAGTCAAGCAACGTAATTGAACAATTTTGCAATAACTAAAATTCCGAGAAGCAGGTAACTGAACTTATGCTAGTTCTTTGTACAGGCACACTGCAACTTCTTTTTCGCTTACAAGGTTGTACGAAGGAGTCCATGGCATCAATTGCTTGGATACGCAGTCCCAATACTTCTTTCTTCCCACACTGCATGGGTAAGTCGAATGGTTAATATGGTAAGATGGTGCGTCCTTGATATGTTATATGAGGACGTGTAGTCAGACTAGTTGTAGCCAAACACATCACACTGGCTTTTACTGTATATTTCATGTGATTACTTTTGGCATATCGAGATCTAAGCAATCTACAATAGGATGAAAAGACTGGCATCCTTCACATTGTTGGCGAACTCAGTTCATAGAAACAAGCAATTCAACCATTCTGTGGGTAAATCAAAAGTGCCACTGGAATATTTTTCACTATCCAATCATACACGCAAAAAGGGGCGACGCCACCATAGGGGCTGGTATGGGCGGCCGCCTGAGGTGGCTGGAAAGTGTGCACCTAGTTTGAGTCGTCCAGGTTGGCCCATGCTAGTTTTGTTCGCCCCAACGCACGAGCAGGCAATGTAAAAAATGAAGAAAAATGTTTCAATTTGGATGGGCCAATAACATAAGTGCAAGGCAGGCCCTATAGCAGGCTCGCGGCCCAAACGAGCGCCTCCCATATCGATCGACAGCAGGAAAAATCCCAATTCATTCGCTCCAGCCTCCAGTCTGGTTTGCTCCTAACCTAGTCGCCGCTGGACAGACCGACGCAGCACTTCCTCGCGCCCTCGTTGGAGGGCGGTCGCCGGGCTTCAAGCGAACGAAAGGACAAGAAGATGAAGATCCAACCCTGGGTGTAGCCTGCGTGGGAGGCAGCGGCGGCAGCATGGGCATGGCATCGAGCTTGCGCAAACGGACAGTCGCAGCTTGCAAGAGTAGCATGCGCAACGAGCAGGTACATCACATCCCTGATTATATCTAATTCAACTCTTCAATTTCTGGCCAATAGTTAAACCTGACGGTGTTGTAAAACTGCTTGTATGTAGGGAATCTATGAGAAAATGGAACCAATTTCTACTTATTTTATAACTCCCCCAATCAATACTGAACAGACTGAATCTGATGTATCTAATCAAGTTTCCGGTGCAAACATACAAGCTCATGTTGTTCTTGAGCCTGAAGTGTCTAATGAACAGACTGCTAATGAAGGATTTGATGCAAACATTTTACATGCTCTTGGTGATGAACATATAGTGTCTAATGAGGGATCTAATGCAAGCATTTTGCAAGCTCATTGAAGGATTTAGTGTCTAATGATGATCTACTAGGTTGAGAGAGACAGAGATTTGCAGGCATTGATGACAAGCAAATTATAGTGCATTTTCATAGCTTGAGGAAACGTCGAGGCCATCTACCAAAAAGTCCCCATATCATGAAAACATAGCATAAATACTTTTCTCATCTGTTGTTTGAAACTATTGCCATACTTGTGCAGGATAGATATATTGATATGCAGTTTGCGCACTGGTTATACGTGCAATTACACTTCGATATTTTCAGCCAGAGAACGAATAATTCAAGCAGGTGCAGACCATGTTTGTAGTCCTTGTACACGATGTTGCATTTTGTGTTTTTTGGTGCTTGCACCATTTAGTGTTTATAATCTGAACTACTTTGGATCATTAGCTGGTTTTCAAAGTGCATGTAGCTTCACATTTCTCAAGTTATGTTGATTTCTGGAGTGCAAGTGCCTTCGTATTTTTTAAGTTAAATGTTCGCCCCTGGTAACTTGAATTCGTGGATCAGCCACTGCACACAAATCATACACGAATGCCAGTATGAATTAAATGAAATGCAGGGACTTACGCTAGCTCGTTGTACAGGCTCACTGCAGCTCACAAGTCCATGTTACCACTTGCTTGGATGTGCAGGCCTTGTGCTCCTTGCATCCCCCTCTGCATTTTTGACACGGCGAATGGTTGATCAAATAAGAGGAATCGACCTTGATGTTGTACCAGAGGACAGATACTTACAAGGTTATACGGGTGTGCAGGGTGTGTACCAGATCCCGTAGCGCCGTCATGCTTCGTTAAAAAATGGATTTGCTTGTTTCAGATGATATCTCCAGAAGAAATAAGAGTTAAAGTTAGAGTTGCATAGGCGTGTAAGCTAAGAGAGCAGTGAAAGGATATCCAAACATCGTCGGAACAGTGCACAAGGGAGTGATGTGTGGATACCTAGTTCGGGCCGGCATTTGGGCATGCTCGCCTAGCTAGAGTGCGGGTCACTTCAGAGCCGTTGAGGGTGATGCGCTGGCGTTGGCTGGCCGCGCACGGATGCAGATCTTGAGTGGCAGCAGAGCGCTACGATGCGGTGGACGAGACCGTTGGTGAAGCCCCAACGGCCTCGGGGGGCGGAGGTCCGACGATGTGCTCGGTGAAGTTGCCCCGGTGAGCTGGGAGACAGCGTCGGTGAAGCGCACCTGATGCGGTGGAACTCGGTGTCTATGAGGCATGTCGATTGCGGTGTCCGACGTTGTCGGTGGGCCAACCGGTGCGGTGGACGAGGGCGTAGATGAGGTAGCTCCGGTGCGGTGGTGAAGCGCGACCGTCGTCTTCGTCGTCGTCGTCCGGCATAGAGGTGGGGAACGGTGGGGGAAAAGATGAGACAAGGGGCGATTCGAGGGTTGGCGCCGAATTAGGGATTTGAACAATCTGGGCGCGGAAGGGGGCGGTGGAGAAGAGAGATTTTGCAGGGCTGGAATTGGGGCCGCCAGATATTTCAATCCGAAACGTGGAAGCGCGAACTTATATTGTCATCGTCCTTTTTTTGGGGGGAGGGGGGTGGGTGGCTGGGTGCTACGCGTCCGTCTGACACACACGACCACCCCGATAGGACTATGCTTTGGTGCCTTAAGGCACCTGCCTTTGTGTCCATGACATGTGGGCCCAACTGGTGGCTGGCCCACATGTCAGTGACCCAAAGGCAGTTGCCTTTAAGGCACCGAAGCAGCGTCCACCCCGACACGACCCTGGTCTGCCTGGTGCACCTACATTTGAGAATGCAAACGAATCTTCTTTCATTTGCAAACGAATCTGTATGTATTACCATGCCCGTGTTTTCCTTGCAATAATTAGTCATTCGAAACGAGATACTCCATCCGTTCACTTTTGTAAGTCGTTTCAGACAACTTAAAATGAACTGTTTTGCACATTGTCTGAAATGTCTTCAAGGTCTTATAAAAGTGAACAGAGGGAGTACTATAAATTAATTAATGAGGAGTTATTTGAAAAAAATCGAAACGGTGCCCACGCTAACGTGGATTAGAGTGTGTGTCACATAATTAGTTATTTGAATTAGAGTGTGTGTCATGTAGTTAGTTATTTCAATTAGAGTGTGTTTCACTTAGCGATCTCCAATTCTAACGTGGATTTCGCATTTCACTGTATCCACGCTACTTTTTAATACAAATTCATATGTATATGATGAACACCATGGTAGTGAGAAAACTTTTGGATGGATTCAAACATATGACCTAAAAAATAGCACAACAAACTGAGTCAATGTCAACTTTTCGAAACTTAGTATGGCACGAATTCGAAATAATTACCCGTATGCCTGGTCCTCGGTTCAAATCTTACAATGTACACCGAATTGAAACATCGATATTAAGTCTCGTACTATGTACATTCAAATGCTGTTTTTAGCCCCCCCCCCCCGCACAAACGCTACATACTTCTTGTATCGATCAATCTTCCTCTCCTACCCACCTTAGGAAGCTATCGGTTTCCAACACACGTTCATTCTTTCTCTCCATGTTTCGATCTCTAAGTCTCTCAACTACACAACCCCTTTTTCCACTCCGTTACCAAATGTATTTACCTCACACACCCGCCATTGCACCCCATGCCGAGCTCTCTCTCTCCCCCCTCTCCCTCTCACCCTCTCGCGCTAAATACATGCATTGCCTATCTAGCCCCCCCAACCTCTCGTGCGCACGCACGCACGTTGTATATCTAGGTCACTCCCTCGAGACTGTCTCACTCTTTCTTCCGCACGGCGGGCCACACTCGCTCAATCTCGCTCTCTTTATTCGAGTCTCGTTTAACCTCTTTTTCTTTCACACACAAATGATATATCTCCCTGTTCAGGCCTCGATCGACACACTCTATACTCTCTCACGCAGATTGTCTATCTAGGTCAGTACATCCAAGCCCCCGCCACTCTTTCGACCTCATGGTGGGCCACGCTCACTCTTTCTCTCTCTCTCTCTCTCTCTCTCTCTCTCTCTCTCTCTCCGTATGCCTCGATTGACCTCGCTCTTTCTCGGACAAAAACGTATATCACAATGTTTGAGCCCAATTCGACCTATTCACATTGTATACTCTCTCACGCACATCGTCTATCTAGGTCACTCTCTCCAACCCGTCTCACTCTTTTGATCGCACGGCGACCCTGTGTGATCGGTTGACCTTGCTTCCTCCCACGCACAAAATATATCTACACGTCTGTGACTGGATCATCTCTCAAGCTCTATCTTACAGCCCTCACCCTTGCCAAAAAGCTCAAGCTCAATCGGACAATATCACTCCAGAGCATATATATTTGTTCAATGAATGTCAGACCACACTCACTTTGTCTCTCTATCTATATGTCTCTCGATTGACCTCGCTTTCTCACACCGTATCTTCCACGCGTTGAAGCTACTACCTCTCCATCCCTCGCAAAGCCGGAGCTATTTACATTGCAAGGGGCACTCCAACCTTGGATTAATTTGTGTAGGCATTTATTCCGGTCGGTTTAGATTATATTTTCATAGAATTCGGCCCACAACTACTCCAAACACCGTTGCAACCCACACAACTCCCCTAGTTGATTTCCCTCTGGCTCGGTCATCGCTCTCTCGCACGTCCTTTCTCGCCTTCAACGTCGCACCATGGTATTATTGAAAAAACTATGTTGTTCTCTTTAATTATTATAAATA
Source organism: Aegilops tauschii subsp. strangulata (assembly GCF_002575655.3). Taxonomy (NCBI): domain Eukaryota; kingdom Viridiplantae; phylum Streptophyta; class Magnoliopsida; order Poales; family Poaceae; genus Aegilops; species Aegilops tauschii. The sequence goes on from NC_053035.3 coordinate 177,000,183, forward strand.
AGCTACAAAACTACACACCGATAGTCCACTTGGAATGGAACAAATTTCGACCCACAAATTAAAGTGCTACAAACTACACACCGAGGGGCCCACATGTCATGAAACAAATTTGGACCCATATACAAATTAAAAAATAAAGGACGAGGATCGAACATGCGACCGGGCCTTTAAGCCGCACGTCAATAGGCAACATACGTAGAATAGCAATGTTTGTTGTACCCCCTTTGTTCACATAATGTTTTTATATTAGCACAGCCTAATTAATGGATAACATGTAATATTATTTTTAGTACTATTCGCCTTCACTTACTGGTGGGTTCCATGTGTGCTCTCTCTCTCTCCTCCCCTTCTGCATTTAGACGCACGGGCAAACAGGAAGAACTCGCGGGGGATGTTGCCGTTGACCATCTCTGGACGTGTTCACAAGTCACGGCACCAGTTTCACGTACTAGCAGCACTAGTCAGTGTGTACGAGCAATGCACGTTAATTTGGAAGTATATTAAGTGCATGCGGATATTAACTACTAGGATATTATTTGCGTGTTGTCATGTGATTAGCACTATTTTTGGCATGAAATTAACTGCACGCTAAATGTGTTGAGCGCTCGACATTGAAGCAGTCTAGGTCATTGGATGACAAGGAATACATGTGGCTTGATGACGTTTTATATTTAATTTGATACGGCTCTAGCAAAACATTCAATCGATCAAACCATACATTTCGTTCAGTCTGACTCCGACTTTAAATTATACGACGATCGATATAAAATAAACGGAAATGATAAACGTTCGGCTTTCAAGCATGGCAATCCGAATGTTTTTCATGGCAAATTTAGATTACGCGGCGGCGTCGGGGGCGTCTCGCAGTGGGAAGCGGCTCCTCTGCCGTGCTCTGTCTGTCGTCGGGCCACTGACCAACGGCGACGGCGGCGTCTTGCGCCGTTGTTGGCGTACTCCTGGATGTTGACCTAGCTTCAAAGAAGGCCAAAATGTTCTGGACTTCGGAGCGAGTCAACTGGCGGGAGGAGGCGACTGGCGTTGGTGCAAGGAAGCGGTCGACGACGGCCATCCATGCCGCTGAGGGGGGCACTGGCACCCGCGCGGGGACAGGCGCTGTCAACGGCGCGGCGGAGACATTCGTGTGCACGGGCACGCACGTCAGTGCACGCGCAGGCGCATGCGCTGGCAGGTGCACGGGCACCGGCACGGGCGTGTGCTTCAGTGGACGCACAGGCATATGCGCTGGCAGGTGCACGGGCGCATGAAAGTCGGCGGGGACCTCGTGGAACCCCGTGGGATCAAGCTCAGCGACAATGTGCGGCTCCCAGCCTATCAATACCACGGGGATGGGCACTGGCGCAATCGGGGCGACGGGAGCCGGAACGGGAGGGGGGACAGGCGCGACGTCTTCCCGCAAGGCCAGTTCAAGCTCGTCCCAAAGCGCCTTATGTTCTTGAGACTCCGGCTGGGTGTCTTCCTCAGGAAACTGGAACACTAAGGGCAGACCATCATGATGCGGCATGGCGTACGTTTAGGTCAGGCTAGTTGGAGGTAGACGACAGAAGAATCGGAGAGGAAGAGAGAGGATTGTAGCGATACCGGGTAGTGCGGGGTTGATTTTAAACTGCGGCGCTGGCGACATTAAAAGTGGGAGCAGTTGGGACGACGGTGGGCGGCGGAGCCTGGTCAAAGGGCTTGCCTCCCGGTGAGCCTGCACAGCGGTCTGCTCGCACGCCTCCCTGATAACCGGCGCAGCGGTCTGCTCGCACGCCTCCCGTCGACTCACACGCTCGCTCGGACGGCACCTGCCGATGAGAAGCAGGGACTCGTGGTGGCACGTAAACGCCCATGGTTTCAATAGTGAAAGCGTTCGCCTTAACGTGACAGATCTTTGTTCCAAAATACCTTGGCTCTTCATTTGTGCAACTTGTCATAAGCAGCTTGTCTCAAATTGAAGAAAACACTTACGAAGTAATATTTGTGCCATATCACGTGACCATGATTAGTTTCAAGAATTTATGCTCACTTTTGGATTTTCTGAAATTTAAGATCCAGGATTCGAAACAATATCATAACCTGCATCATGCAATAAATTTTTAGCCGTACATCTGTCCTGTTGTATTTCTTAAGAAAGGATTTGGTCAAACATTTTGCTTAGTTAGACTTCAGACAAGTTATAAATGCAGAGTAAAAGGATAATCCCTCCGTACCAGTGCATTGCCTGATATATTAACTCAAGTACTAGGCACGAACAAACGGGCTCAATTATGTGCTCATCCTGGTGTAGTAGTAGTAGTACTAGGCAATGCAGTTGACGGGTGACCTTGACGAGCGGCGACCGAGGGAATTGAACCGTGCTCAGCATGGTAGGTAACGTTGTCTAGTTACTAAAGCATCCCTCCGTTGTTCATCGGTAGTCATTATGGACCGGGGACATGAGGGGAATTTCCTAGGGCTGGAATTCTGGCCGCCAGATATTTCGACTTGAAACGGTGAGGCTCGACTGGTTGGGGTTGCCTAATGTGCGTACCATGCACGCCACCGAAGGACACGAGCCCTTTTTTTAGGATCAACACGAGCCAAGGTCTGGCTGGTACGCCGTTGGGTCCTACCATTCGAGAATACGAAAGGAACCTTTTAAATTGCCGAACGAATCTATGTGTATTACAATACCCGGATTTTCCTTGCAAATACTAATCTCAACGTGGTAATTGATTTATGACGAGTTGTTGAATTAGAGTGAGTTCGTGATATAGTGATCTCAACATGGATTTCAAATTTCATGGTATCCCTAGTAAGTTTTCCAATGCAAATTCAAATTTAAAAGATGAACAAATGGAGGTGAGAAAACTTTGTATGTATCAAGCATATGACCACACACACACACACACACAGAGAGACACACACGCATGAACACAACAACAATCCAATAAGTATAGTGCATCTATTTTTCCAAACCATGCATGTATGACACGAATTCAAAAATACTCCTTCTATTCCTAAATATTAGTCTTTTAGAGAGTTCAACAAGTGACTACATACGGAGCAAAATGAGTGAATCTAGACTCTAAAATATGTCTATATACATCCGTATGTGCCAGTCCATTTGAAGCCTCTAAAAGACTAATATTTAGGAATGAAGGGAGTAAAATGTAAGACATCCATGGTCCTCAGTTCAATATTTAAAATGAACATGAAACTGAAACATGAATATTAAGTCTAGTACTACAGTACGTGCAAATGTTGCGTTTAGGCAGAGCTATGATTGTTGGGGGTCAACCCCTCGACCTTAGATAAAATTGTGGAGCTCTGTTTAGGGTTGTTTAAATTATATTTGTCCCCACCCTCCCAACCACCGATTGGTTGTGCACCCCCACCCCTCCTCCCCGGGAGAATATCATGTGCCCCCATACCTTAGATGCTATATGCCGATACGAGTTGCTTGGAGCTTGTAGATCTGAGATATAGCAGCTCACATGATGTGTCTTAATACTTTTGCAGGAAACCTTGATGAGTTTGAGAATTGCACACAATTTGTACAAAAACTACTTAGATGCCCTTTGATCCCATATCCAACGACCTCGAAGCTCGTATCACCGTAGCATCTAAGATGAAGGAGGACATCATATTCTCATGTATGTAAGAATATCATGTGCTACCACACCTTAGATGCTTTGGTGATACAAGCTCTTCGGAGGCGTTGGATTTGTGACCCAACACCTCCTCGGTGGTTCGAATGGTTTTTTGCAGAAAAGCCCCAAAAGAGTTCGGCCACTGCTTACAAGCACAAAGACTGCTCAGATGCCATTGGATCTCAGATCAAACGACCTCCAAGCTCATATCACCATAGCATCCAAGCTGCGATAGCACCTTATGTTTTCTTGCACGGGAGAGTATGAGGTGCTCCCGCACCATAGATTCTATGGTGATACGAGTTCACTGAGATCTAACGGCCCACAGTAGGAGATTTGAATTGTTTGCAATATACGACTGATAGAGTTTGGGAAATGCGCTGAAAGTACAAGTACTACGCATGTGCCATCTGATCACTGATCATACGACCTAGATGCTCATATCACCGTAGAGGGTAATTAAGCTACGGGGAGCACCTAATATGAGCACCGGGGAGCCGTTGGATCGAAGATGCAGCGGCACACACGAGGCCTGAATGTTTTATTTGCAAAAAAACCTTTGGAGAGTTTGGAAATTGCGCATAATTACAAAGACTACTCCCAAGCCATTGGATCTCACTTCCAACGGTGTAAAAACTCGTATCACCATAGTATCTAAGCTGCGGGGTGGATGTGATATTCTATGCCGCTGTCATTTTTGTTCGTAAATTTGCAAAATACGTGTAACTCATGCCGTTACTTGTCTAACCGCGCAAAGTGTTTGTTCAAAAAAACCATCCTACACTGAAATATCGGAACAACACACGGGGGTCCCACTTGTCATTAATCAAATTTGGACCTAAAACTAACAAATCTGAAAGACGAGATTCGAACTGGCAACGTGCACTACAAAGCGTAAGTCGATAGCCTGAAAAAACGAACGGTTATTGGCTTTGTCCCATAACTTGATTTTATACAGTACTTGCGTTGAGTAGAGTAGAGGGAGTGCCTCGTCAACACGTGCATGACCGTTGTCTCACTTACTGGTGGGTCCCAGGTCTGGGATCTCAATCTCTCTTCTCTCCATCGTCTAACCTTTGCACGGGCACACACGAAGAGCGGCGCTAGCTTGCCGTGGTGTTATTACAACTAAAAAAAAGCTTGGAAAATAGAAGAATCGCCTAGAACAAGAGACGTTGTGGCTGGTCGAGACGGAGCTAACCACATCTATCCTCCGTGCCACGTTTGCATGATGAAGTTGTGTGGCTAGTGGGGTGTTTTCGACCGTCTGGCTGGGTCCCTAGGTCGAACCATAGGTACTACGTCTGATACAGTATATTTTTACATGCACATTTTTCCTCCGTGCCGAGACGTGGCACACCCTACCGCGCGGTTTCGGGGTCCTCCCGGGTGGTGCACGCATATATTCTTCCTGACGTGGGACGCCCTACTGCGCATTTTCTAGGTCCTCCTCGGTCATAGCGTCGAAGCAAGTAAATGAGTCGTCAAATCACGAAAGACCAACTTTCCCGCCGAGTACATCAGTGAAGCACGTTGGCTAGCTAGTTGGGCTAGTTCGACCGATTAGCTAGGACGCCGCCACATTTGTTTTTTCACCCCTTTTTTTATGTACTTGCCGGCAGGTAAATTTAAATATCCACCGCGGTGTTGCTCTGGTGTTTGGGTGCGGCAGGATTTTTAATTTTTTGATTGACGGGAGCAGGCGCGGCAGGATTTTTAATTTTTTGATTGACGGGAGCAGGCGCGGCAGCAATTAGTCACGATGACTCCGCCTGTAAAAACCCACTGCTCCCTGATGTGAGAAGTCGTCGACTAGTGTTTTACCGTGGTGAAAACCAAAAGATTCCCCGCTCCCTCCGCCTTCCCATAGATTGCATTGCCTTTCAGCTGTTTCGCCCCCTTTGCTTCCTCTCCCCATTGCTTCTACCTGGTGCCATGGTGGCCCAGCAGATCACGGAGTCTGAGGTGAGGCGCCTGACACAGGAGCTCCATGTCAAGGATGCGGAGCTCAAGGCCAAGGACGTGGAGCTCCATGAGCTCAAAGAGGAGAGGAGTGCCATGCTCCTCCGTTATGTGCGGGAGTTCATGGAGCTTCAAAAGCGGCAGGCGTCCACCACAAAGATGCTCGAGGTGTCGGTGGCGTTGCTGCAGAAAGCGGGAGATACGATAGGCCGTCAGGGGAGCCGGCTGGAGCACGAGCGGGCCGATCGTGACGAGGTCCAGGATCGCCTCAGCCACTTGGTGAACCAAGTTGCCACGCACGTGTTGCGGCTGTGCGATGCCTACCCTCGTGCCAGCGCGATGATGCCGGCCGTCGGGCTAAACCCATTCGACCACCCAGTCGACTTCAATGAGCTGCGGCTTCCTGACCTGGTCTCCTTCTTCACCTATATCTCCGAGGAGCTGAGCCGTCTCCGCGCGATTGTTGGGGCTGAGCTGGACAAGGAGGGGTTGCAGGCTGCCGTCGCCGTTGCCGGGCGAATCCGTTCAGGGCTCCGTCACCGGAATCCATTCGTGCCATTGGACGCCGTCTTTGACGAGCTGGCTCCCGTCGACCGGGAGCGGGCTCTGCGGGTGGTTGCACCCTGCATCACCAACGTCGTGCGCCTCGAGAAGCAGAGGGACTTCGGTGGTGTTTAGGCGCCCTCTGCATGGGCATGTCCATGTCTCGGCGCAACATGACTGTTGGATCAAACTCAGACGGTGCAGATCAGTCAGTGTAGCACAAAGCGTGTGGGTGTGCTTGGTTGCATTCTCATCTCAATATAGTTGTTTCCTCTTCGTGTATTTTTGTCAACCTACTAGTGTGGACTCATGCAACCTTCATGCACTCTGCCAAACACCCAAAAGTGGGTCGACAAGGGAACTTTTGCTCCCATCCCGTGCACCCTTCATACACCCTGCCTAACACTATTCGTGCTTCATATGGTTCATGTTTCGTGGAGTACTATAGCACCGTACTCTCCGTGCACTGTGGACCTAGTTCTTTTAACATTGATCTCACCGTTCATTCTCGACCGGACAGTCAAAAAAGCGGTACTATGTTACATATAGGAGTAGTTGACATGCGTACAACATCATTTGTTGTCCCCATATCTTACTACACTAGCAACAAGATTGTGTAGTACTGACGTATGAACCACTTCACATGCCTAGTAGTAGGAGCACTGTGTATGTTCAAGTGGCTGCCGTGTTTCGCACTCCTCCGTCGTAAGAGTGGAAACACTTGCTGTAATCATTTTTTTCTTCAGAAAAACAGTGGACACGCTCTACCGTGCGGATCCTCCTCCAGCCATGCACTAAATTACTCACTTTCGCCGACGTGTGGGACAACCAGCACCTGGGTCCACTAGCCATGCACTAAATTACTCCGTAGTAGAGTGACGGTAGACTACCCCGATCGAACCGCCGCAGTAATGCCCAATGAGCCGTCAAATCACAAAACCCCCTCCTTTCCAGCAGGAAGTTGGACGGACGAAGCAACCATCATTTCACTCTTCTCTCTCATCTTCCTCTCTTGAAGAAAACCCCCACTCGCTTCACTTCTCCCTCATCTCGTTCCTCCTTTCACTCTTTTCTCTCAGCTTCCTCTCTTGGATGGACGCCGGAGCACCGGCCGACGTGATGTCTATGGCTCTGGCCAAAACCGTCGAGGCTCATGGTACGAAGAAGCGCAAGCACCCCGCCGAGACTACCGCAGACAAGCTCAAAGCCATCGCCCTGTCCAAGCCCCCTCTCCGGGATCCCTCATTAAGCAAGTCCAGGTAATGTCTCTTCTTGACGATCTTTTTCTCGATCTTGATCGTGTTTTTTCATCTAACACACAGTACTAGTACTGGTAGTACAACTTTCTGGGTGATCTTGCATGTGATTTTAGTGTGCCAAATGACGGTTCTAAATTCCGCTTTTGACCAAAACATGCGAGAGGTTGACACTGATTTCTTATAGATTACTTTCAACTACTCCCTCTATCCCAAATTTCTTGTCTTAGATTTGTCTAAATACGGATGTATCTAATACTAAAATGTGACTTGATACATCCGTATCTAGACAAATCTAAGACAAGAATTTTGGGACGGAGGGAGTACTTTATGAACATCAATGCTACCTTTTAAGAGGGCATATTTGCCTCAGTAACTTGTGTTATGGATATTGCATGTAATCCCTCTGCTCTCATGCCTTTGAAGACATGTCCTAGTGTCTTTGTTCACTCATTTCTGTGCATATATGTAGTCATATATGGAGTATAATATCAAAAATCATCTTATATTTCTGAACGGAGGTAGTAATAAAATATGGTTTCTGTTTGAATTAGAACCAGGTCCGCGATGGAGATGAAGTTCTCAAAGTCATGCCGTGTGAACTGGAAGACCTGATGATGAGTTCTACTCCTGAACTATCCAGCTGCTGTGTCCTTGATGCCACATGTCCTGCACTAGTGTTTTCCTGTAGCATTGTTGTCAGGCGTGTTCTCGAGGCTGTACTTGACCACAACAATTTCCTGGCTATGCCTTCGATTACGAAGGGTGTGGTTCTTGTAAAGCTTCCCAACAAATCTGATGCGGCCTGTCTTCATCATCATGTTTATGAGTGGAAAGACCACTCTGTTAGGTTCTCCAAGGTTGACAAGATGGTGATGGTGCATGTAGACATCTCACACGAAGTCCACGGCCTAGTCAGTTATGCAGGGTTCATCCTGTAGGTCGGTGGCAAGAAATAGTCTGCAGGGTTTAGTTAGTGCAACTTTGCTTGTCTGTAGTAAGTACTATTGTTCAGTACTTGATTTGTGTTTGTGAACCCTGTATTGTTTATTAGTACTGCCGCTTTTGGTGTGTGAACGGTCTATGTTAATGTCTGTCCACTCAATTCAGTCTGTATATTTTGAAGTATCCAGATCATATTTTTTGTGAGGACAGTTTATCAATTATGGTTACACTCCAATATCTGTATGCATTGCAGGGTTTATCGCACCCACCAGGATTTCCAGTCCCATGGATGTTCGGTCCATACGATTTGTCACGACCTTTGGACTGTCCTGCTTGTGGGAGTAGGCGGGGCCCCTGCATGCCACGCGTAGTTGGACGATCAATCTTCTGTTTAGTACTTCAACATAGTGATTTCCTGGTAAGGATTCACTCGTGTCACATCAAGTAAATCTTATTGATTTACTGTCTAAATCATATTGATTTAATGTCATGTTTTCTTTCTTTTCCTGCAATTTTACGATGCAGGTTTTGCCATGTGACATTCATCACAGAATAAACCGTTTGGTTTGCTCTACGATGGCTATTTTTGCAGGTTTCACTTCTTATGTCGTGTCAGTAACGAAGGCACTGTCCATCACTTATATTACTGGAAAAAATTGGATCAGTCTATTGTCTGAGTACAAGCTGAATCCCTATGATGAACTACAGTTTGGTTTAACAAAAACGCCACAATTATTCCTTCTCGCGTTTAAAAGAAATGAAGAAAAAAACTGGATCACGGTCACGGATCCTAGTCAAGTTAGAAAGTTGATCATAGCATACCAGACACGATCGCCACTGTCTCGCACTGAAAGTGGCAGTAGCTCAGTCTGATCCAGCAGAGGATTGGGCACCGACCGCGTCAGCGAATCAGCTTGATCTATCGGAGGATCGGGCATCGACACCGGCACCTGCTCCGACACCGGCACCAGCTCTACAAGGAGCCCCATGTCTGGCAGCAGCGGCGGCTTCGGCACCTGCACCAACACTTGCACTTGCATCTGCTCCGGCCCGTGCAGTTGCACCGGCAACTGACTGGGCTGCAGTTCGCACTTCATATACCAAAGTCCTTACAAAAACCGACATGTCCACCTTCTTGGTAAGCATTGGCCGCCCAAGTGCTTCGTTCTTTTTTCTTTCCATGTTGTTTCACATGATTCACTGTGTTGATCTAACTGTTTGGGTATGTCTTCTTGTTTGCAAACAGAGAATTCCTAGAGCAATGAGGGAGTCGTTCAACAATCCGGGCGACCGCGGCCAAATTACTCTTACCATGCGCAGCCTTGGTGTGAATGAACCTACTCAATATACCGTAAGTACAAAGGATGGTCGCATGATGATTTATGCTAAAGGATGGTCAAGGTTCAAATCTAAATCATATCTTGCGGTAGGGGATGATGTCAAAATTGAACTTTCTCGGCAAGGAGAGCTGGTCCAAATCAACTTTGAAATTCTTCAGTCGCAGCACGCAACTGCCGAACTGATCTATCCTCCGAGAGATTTTGATGTAATAATCTGGCATGGTGAAACAAGTATCCTGTGTGTATAAGTAATACGACAGTATTATTTATCACATGGTATATCGTTGATAGAATTGCAACTCTGATTGCTGGTTAGGAACTGTCGTTCGATTTCATTCCACCAGCGCCGTACCGATCGCTTGAAATATGAAAAGCGCTGAGGTAGAACACATGGGCCCCCAAACATGCAGGGTCGGCCTGCGGCCCAAAGTCTAGAACCGTGAGCCTATCTGAGTATTATATTCTCAGCTGAACCCCCATAAAAAAAGCAGAACCCCCATAATGCCCGTGCGTTGCAGAGGGAGTATATTTCTCGGCAAGGTGAGCCTGTGATATAAAAGATGTGTATATTTCTTTACAGAGGGAGTATCTCTCTGTCAAAAAATATATTTATGTGTAACTAGTTACTCCTGTCTTTCTACTTCCTTTCGCTGATATGTGGGGCAACCAGCAACGGGGTCCACGTGCCATATGCACAAATTAGAGTGCACAACTTCACGGTAGAGACACCCCGGTCGTAGCGCCGCAGTAATGCCCAATGAGCCGTCAAATCATAACCCCCCCTTTCCAGCTTTAGCAGTAAGCTGGACGGATGAAGCGGCAATATTTCACTAGGCCTGAATCCCCTTCTCCCTCGTCTGCTTGTTCAGAGAAAACCCCCTCTCGGCGATTGCATAGGGTTTTCTCATGGAGAACCAGGTACGAATTCTTCATCCATCCCCGATAAATCCAAGTCCCTTGGTCGCAGGTAATCCTAGGATGGCAGCCGCCGCCGTTGATGCATTTTTCTTCCTACCGAATCTAGTGTGTTTCATTTGCAGTGCCCAAAGTGCGAGTACCCTACAGGTTTCTGCGCCCTCGGTGAGACGCCACACTTATTCCTTCTCATCCTAACACAGCATTTTGAAACGCGCACAGTATGTTCCTAGAATCCTCTTTTCTATCCGGGAGGGTGGGGTTTTTTTGAACATGCTGTGTTCTCATATTATTTTTCCTGCAGTGTATTATTTGCTCTACCAGAACACATGTACTCAAGATGCTCGGCCTTGCCATAACTGAATACACTAGTTTAATGGTCACAGTGAAGACAAGCCATGGATATAAGTTCCGAGTTGGGTTCATGAACCAAGAAGATCGCAGCTTTTTTTATGGCCGAACTTGGATAAACTTTCTCGAGTGTTACGGACTGAAAGTTGGCGCACGAATGTTGATGGAAATAGCAGAACCTGGTCTCATCTTCACTGCGATCTTCCACCCCGACGTCGTTCCAATTGTGCATCCATGTTAGTTTTGTATCTGGTTCTTGCTTGTTGCCATGAGTGCATCCAAGTTAGTTTTGTAGCAACAAATCTCTCACGAAGATGCTACTTCTAACTAATATTTTCTTATAATTGGTGGCACGTGTAGGATTTTTCAGAGTTAAGCAGTCTGCTCGTTTGTTACTCTGCAATAACTCGGCTGTTACTAATGGCACTGAAGTTGACTGGATCGACATCCACAAGTTCCTACACTTTATTGATCGTCTTGAGGTCCTTGTGGGGCGTTTCAATGGTGGAAGGCCACGTGGGATATGTGTGCCACTGCTGCACTCGTTGAATAGGTCCAACTGTGTCGAGAAACTTATGGTACGAGCTGTTTTCTGTTATATATGTTGTTCATAAACTATTGCTTATACACAGTTTTACAGTTGTGATCTTCTTGAAACAGGAACTGCCGAGTTCTATTGTTCCTATACAGATGCCGGACCATGGTCGGGTCAGACTTGCGCTTAGTCACAACATGATGTTTATGTCGACCTACTCAATTCCCCTTGGAGGTGAAAAGATACTTATTCATGGGTGGTCTCAAATAATGAAGGCCCGTCCATCTTGGAGAATAGGACAGAAGATTATGTTCATGCTTTTCCATGGCTCTAAAGCGAATATCCTGTTTATTGACCACGTTGCTTTCAGCTTTGGTTGTTAAGTGCCCCTGCTGGTTTCAGTTAAAGTTGTTAAGTACTTCTGCTGCTTTTACAGTCTGTCGTGTTTCTTCAGTCCTGTCTTCCTCCAGCCGCCAAAACCAAACCAGCACCGGCGGGGCCGCCTGCTTCCGCCTCCCATGGCTGGCTGCGCCTCAGCGCATGCATCGCCGCCCCATCGTCTCCTAAATCATTAACGCCGACGTCCTCCGCGCGCTTTGGTGCGCTCACCGCGGCGCTGCCCTCTTGCGTTGTCAACATGGTCAACAAACAACAGGAATCGGCAGAAGTACGTGGAGAGGATGACAGTAGGGGCCCACAACGTCAGCGTATGGAAAAATAAAATGCTTCCTCCTAGTGTTTTCCTAACATCTGGGACCCACGACATTGTGAGCGTATATAGTCAATAGACAAGAGAACAGCACAAGATTGGCTGACACCTGGGACGTAGCTACTCGAGCAGTATTTTTTTGTTTGGTATTGTTGAGACGGAGCAGGGTTTGAACTGGGCTGTGGCCCGTCTAGCCCAGGCTTATATTTTATGTTCACCATGTGACCAGCCCAGCTATTTTTTCTTTGTGAAAATGAGCCCAGTTTATTTTTTCTGAAGAATACCCAATCCAGGCCTACTTATTTTTCTATGCCCTGATGGGCTGCAACTCTTTCAAGATGCCTGCAAATCTTGAAAGTAATATGAAATGGGTTGTATATATAAAAACAGATGACAAATTGGCAATTACTTTATAATTTCTGAATTTTTTCACATTTTCAGATTCCTATTTCACTAGGCATTAACCTAATTTAAATATATCTTCAAAGTACTTTATATCTGGCTCGACATTTCGGTATTAAATATAGTTTGGCACCCACAGAAATATGCGAAATTGGCCCTGGCCAACCAAAAAAATGACTGCAATAAATTGCATAAGAGCTTGCCATGAGCTATATATAAATTATTAAAAAAAGAGGGAGTGGTCTGACTTGTGGGCCTGTTTAGTTAACGCGTATGCAAGATTTTTTTAGTTATAATATACGTCAACAAACAATTCTAGCAGACGTAACCGTTGGATGTCAGTCCAACGACCGTCGTGTTTCTTCAATCTCTGATCTCCTTGCTCCAGCCGCCAAAGCAGCGCCGGCGGGACCGCCTACTCCCGCCTCCCGTGGCCGGCTGTGCTGCCGCGCAGGCCTCAGCGCCCCTACTACTCCCACCGCTGGCCAGGGCATCCCTCTACTCACCCATACCCCCTGTTATTCTGCGGCGACGGCAGCCTCACACCGCAGCCGAACCGGTGAACCCTCGTACTCCTCTCCGCGCGGGCTTCCACTGCCATCGGAAGAGTACTGTACGTGGAGAGGCTGACAACTGGGTCCACGACAGCCGCAAGGAAGTGCCTCCTTATTACGCGGAAAATAATTATTCCTCCACCTGACAGCAGGGACCCACCAGACGGGCCACCAGTATTTCGCGAAAAAAACATTTCCCCCTGACTGCTGGGACCCACAGGACGGGCCACCGTATTTCGCAAAAAAAACATTCCCCCCGCTGTCAGCTCGGACCCACCAGAAGTGCCTCCTTATTACGCACAAAAAAGTGAATACCCCCTGCTAGCTGGGACCCACCTTGGTGGGAGGCTGACTTGTGGGCCTACTAAGTTGACTGGGACAGAGGCCTTTGTCAACTTTAGTCAATATATACGATTCTAGCTCCAGTGACCGTACGATGTCCATCCAACGGCCGTAGTGCTTCTTCAACCTCTGGTCTTCTTGCTCCAGCCGCCCAAAGCAGCGCCGGTCGTGCCGCCTGCTCCTGTCGCCCGTGGCCGGCTGTGATGCCGCGGAGGCCTCACCGCCCCCTACTACTCCCACCGCTGGCCAGGCCATCCCTCTACGCACCCACACCCCTTATTATTCTGCGGCGACGGCAGCCTCACACCGCAGCCGAACGAGTGAACCCTCATACTCCTCTACGCGTGGGCATCCACTGCCGCGTCTTCCCCGGCTCCGCGTCGTCCCCTTCCTAGGCCTCGTCGTCATCCACCGCCCTGGTGCTCTCGGCGCGGCGTGGTCAACGTGGTCAAGGAATGGCTTCCATCGGACGTGGACTGTACGTGGAGAGGCTGACGGCTGGGTCCACGGCCGCAGCAAGGAAGTGCCTCCTTATTACGCGCAAAATAATTATTCCTCCACCTGACAGCGGGGACCCACCGGACGGGCCACCGTATTTCACAAAAAAAAGTTTCCCCCTGACTGCTGGGACCCACCAGCTACATCTTCACACGCAAGGAAGTGCGTTCGAAAAAAAACGATTCACCCCCTGACTGCTGGGACCCACCAGCTACATCTTCGCACGCAAGGAAGTGCGTCCGGGCAAAAATAAAACAAAACAATCCCCCCCCTAACTGCTAGGACCCAGCAGCTACACCTTCGCACACAAGGAAGTGCGTCCGGGCAAAAAAACGATTCACCCCCTGACTGCTGGGACCCACCAGCTACATCTTCGCAGGCAAGGAAGTGCTTGACAGTCGGGACCCACCTGGTCGAAGCGTACGTAGCGTTGTCATTCTGGTCGCGAACGTGTACGTACATATATACTGGTCGATGTAGAGGCGCGTACGTGTCGTAGTAGAGGTGCGCACGTAGCATGTACACGTACGTACAGCGGCCAGGGTGCAAGAAAGAAAATACGGCCACGTACGTACATACGGGCAGGGTCTCGAACGCCTACTCGCGCATACGTACGGCCAGGGCTCGTGTACATGGCTGGGTCGGAATGGAGAAACAGCGTCGTCGTCGTGTTCATGGGGAGGCAACGGAATGCGTCGTGTTCATGGGGAGGCAACGGAATGCGTCATGTTCATCGGGAGGCAACGGAACGCGTGGGAGCCAACCGGCTGGGTCGGAATGGAATGCGTGGTCGTGTTCATCGGGAGGGCTTGGACGGAATAGGCGATGGAAACGAGGCCTGGCGTACCGCGAAACGGAGGAAACGGCCTTGTGTTCGACCGGCCACGTTCGAAACGGGATCCTGTTCATCGGGAGGGGTCTGGCGTACAGCAAAACGGAGGAAACGGACCTCCTACGGTCGAAACGGGGGTCCTGTTGATCGGGAGGGGTGTGGCGTACCGCAAAACGGAGGAAACGGACTTGTGTTGGAGCGCTACGATCAAAACGGGGGTCCTGTTGATCGGGAGGGGTGTGGCGTACCGCAAAACGGGACTCCACGGGATACTGTTCATCTCCACCGTCGACCTCCTCCAGCCTCCACGGGCTCCTGTTCATCCAGCCTCCACCGCGCGCTACTCCACCGGCTACTGTTCAACCACCCCTCCACCGTCTACTGTTCATCCAGCCCTCCACACCACGGGGTCCTGTTCAACCACCCCTCCATGGGCACCCCTCCACCGTCTACTGTTCATCCAACCCTCCACACCACGGGGTCCTGTTCAACCACCCCTCCAGGGGCACCCCTCCACCGTCTACTGTTCATCCAACCCTCGACACCACGGGGTCCTGTTCATCCAGAGGCAACGCCACCGCTCACTATTCATCCACCCCCCCGCAACGCTCACTGTTCATCCAATCGATCGGCTTCAGTTAGCAGCAGTAGCGAAGGAATCGCTCGATCGGGTTCAGTTAATAGCCATCGATCGATCGCTCGGGTTCAGTAACGCGTAGCCTGCAGTGCAATCTCTCGGGTTCAGTTAGAGCCCAACGCCTCGCTCGGGTTCAGTTAGAGCCAACGGCTCGCGCACACGCGCGTACGTGTACGAGAGAAACGCACATCGCTCGGCCCCCGACCTCCCACCGTAACCGGGAACTCTCCAAAATCCCCCCCCCCTCGCTGGCCCAAAGAATGTCATGCAGCTGCGTCTCCGGCCCGCCCAGGACGAAAAGCCCATTTTCTGTCATGATTTTTTGTCATAGAAGTAGGAGCCCACCACATCTATGATGATACCTGGTTTTGTCACAATTATCGTCATAGAAGTGTCATATGTATGATAGAAATTTTTTTCGTTCGGCCCAAAATGTCACGGATGTGTCTTTTTTTTGTAGTGTTAGAGGGTTGCTCACCACTCGGTAGGATTTTTCAAACTTAGGCGAGTACTGGACTGCAGCTAAGCCCCCGAGTGAAAGGCTTGCTCATCACTCGATAGGATTTTTCAAACTTAGGCGAGTACTTGACTGCAGCTAAGCCCCCGAGTGAAAGGCTTGCTCATCACTCGGTAGGATTTTTCAAACTTAGGCGAGTACTGGACTGCAGCTAAGCCCCCGAGTGAGAGGCTTGCTCATCACTCGGTAGGATTTTTCAAACTTAGGCGAGTACTGGACTGCAGCTAAGCCCCCGATTGAGAGGCTTGCTCATCACTCGGTAGGATTTTTCAAACTTAGGCGAAATGGATTCGCGGCTAAGCCCCCGAGTGAGAGGCTTGCTCACCACTCGGTAGGATTTTTGAAACTTTAGGCGAAACGGATTCGCGGCAAAGTCACCCACTGGGGGATTTCAGACGCAAACAAAAGCAACAACAACCATTTAGGAAGACTGTAAAGCTCTTGTCTTTGATAAACAAACTACAAAGGTATTTCGTATTACATCTCATCCGAATGAGTGCTTAAGTATAAAAGGGGCGGAGCAGCTCCGCGTTCCAAGCCCGTGGCTCGTCTTTCTGATGCTCGACATTGTAAAGATGGTATGCTCCATTGTGGAGAACTCTGGTGACAATGAAGGGACCTTCCCAAGCAGGGGCGAGCTTGTGTGGTTTCCGCTGATCCACTCGAAGAACCAAGTCTCCCTCTTGAAAGGCTCGACCCCTCACGTTTCTGGCGTGGAATCGACGCAAGTCTTGCTGATAAATGGTCGACTGAATTAAGGCCATCTCTCTTTCCTCCTCTAGGAGATCAACTGCGTCCTGCAGGGCCTGTTCTGCTTCATCTTCAGAGAAGAGCTCGACTCAGGGTGCATTGTGAAGCAAGTCACTCGGTAGAACAGCTTCAGCTCCATAAACCAAGAAGAATGGAGTTCAGCCAGTCGACCGATTGGGAGTTGTCCTCATTCCCCAAAGAACTGATGGAAGTTCATCGACCCAGGCGCCGGCTGCGTGCTTGAGATCACGCATCAGTCGGGGTTTCAGTCCTTTGAGAATCAAGCCATTTGCTCTTTCTGCTTGTCCATTCGACTGGGGGTGGGCGACTGAAGCATAGTCGACTCGTGTGCCTTGGGAAGCACAGAAGGCTCTGAACTCATCAGAATCGAAGTTCGACCCGTTGTCAGTGATGATGCTGTGCAGAACTCCATATCTGAATGTCAATTCTCTGATGAAGCTGACGGCAGTATTGGCTTCAAGATTCTTGATAGGCTTGGCTTCAATCCATTTGGTAAACTTGTCGACTGCTACAAGCACATGAGTGAAGCCGCTCCTACTAGTCCTCAGGGGTCCAACCATATCCAATCCCCAAACAGCAAAGGGCCAGATGAGTGGAATAGTCTTCAGGGCTGACGCAGGCTTGTGGGACATATTGGAGTAAAACTGGCAGCCTTCACATTTGTCGACTATATCTTTTGCCATTTCATTTGCTCGTGGCCAATAAAATCCAGCTCGGTATGCTTTGGCCACAATGGTCTGAGAGGACGCAAGGTGACCACAGGTCCCCGAGTGGATGTCGTTGAGGATCACTCGACCTTCTTCTGGTGTTATGCATTTCTGGCTGACTCCGGTTACGCTTTCCCTGAACAGTTGTCCTCTTATCACAGTAAAGGCTTTGGATCAACGGACGATCTGTCGAGCCTCTTCTTCATCCTCTGGGAGTTCCTTCCTAAGGATATACGCAATGTATGGCACTGTCCAGTCAGGAGTGATGACCAAAACCTCCATGATCAGGCCGACCACAGCTGGGACTTCGACTTCAGTCGGATCTGTGGCACTCTTAGGCTGCGGGGGCTCTTCAGTGAAAGG
Organism: Aegilops tauschii subsp. strangulata; assembly: GCF_002575655.3. Lineage (NCBI taxonomy): Eukaryota > Viridiplantae > Streptophyta > Magnoliopsida > Poales > Poaceae > Aegilops > Aegilops tauschii. The sequence goes on from NC_053035.3 coordinate 177,017,994, forward strand.
ATCTTCTTGAACTGAAGGTGTATGAATGTGTTCCAAAAACACGTTCCTGGGAATGGCTTCCCTCTTGGAACCTATCTTTGCCAAATCATCGGCTGCTTGATTTTTCAGTCGGGGTATATGATGGAGCACTAACCCCTCAAACTTCTTTTCCAACTTCCTCACCGCATTGCAGTAACCAGTCATAGCTGGGCTTCTGACGTCCCACTCCTTCATCACTTGATTGACTACCAAATCTGAGTCGCCGTAGACCATGAGGCGACGGACGCCGAGTGAGATGGCCATACGTAACCCATATAAGAGTGCTTCATATTCCGCTTCGTTATTGGAGGAATCAAAGTGAATCTGGAGAACATATCCGAGCTTGTCTCCTCGGGGGGATACCAGTACCACCCCAGCACCGGAACCACTCGGCATCTTGGAACCATCAAAGAACATGGTCCAGTGCTCCGAGTGGACTTGAGTCGGCAGTTGCTGTTCGATCCACTCGGCGAGGAAATCTACTATTGCTTGGGACTTGATAGCTTTCTTTGCCTCAAACTTTATATCCAAGGGAAGGAGTTCAATCGCCCACTTTGCCACTCGACCAGTTGCATCTCTGTTGTTCAGAATCTCTGGTAATGGAGCGTTGCTGACGACTATAATGGAGTGGTCAGAGAAATAATGTGCAACCTTCTTCGTGGTCATATAAATCCCATAAACAAGCTTCTGATAATGTGGATATCTTTGCTTTGATGGAGTCAAAACTTCAGAAACCTAATATACTGGGCGCTGAACTTTACAGGCTTCTCCTTCTTCTTTGCGCTGGACCGTAAGTACTGTACTGGCGACTTGTCCAGTGGCTGCAATGTAAAGCAGTAAAAGCTCTTTGCTGATTGGGGCAGCAAGCACCGGCTGGGTGGAAAGCAGGGCTTTGAGCTCTGCAAATGTTGCATCAGCTTCAGGAGTCCACTCGAACTTATCAGACTTTTTCATCAGTCGGTAAAGAAGCAATGCCTTTTCACCGAGGCGAGAAATGAATCGACTTAAGGCGGCCAGACAACCTGTAATCTTCTGGACATCGTGCACATGCACAGGGTGTTTCATTCAGAGAATGGCACCAACTTTCTTTGGGTTAGCGTCGATCCCCCGTTCGGAAACGAGGAAGCCGAGTAATTTTCCGTCCGGAACTCCGAATGTGCACTTTGATGGATTAAGTTTGATATCATACCTTCTGAGGTTGGCAAAAGTTTCAGCAAGGTCAGCCAACAGGACAGAACCTTTACGTGACTTGACCACAATGTCATCCATGTATGCTTCCACATTCCGACTGATTTGAGTGAGTAAACACTTCTGAATCATCCTCATGAATGTGGATCCAGCATTCTTCAGGCCGAATGGCATGGTGACATGACAGAAGCACCCAAATGGAGTGATGAAAGCTGTTTTTATCTCATCGGGTCCATACAGTCGGATCTGATGATTCCCGGAATAGGCGTCCAAAAAGGACAAGCGCTCACACCCTGCAGTCGGTTCGACTATTTGATCAATGCGGGGGAGAGGAAAGTGATCTTTCGGGCAGCCCCGATTGATATGCTTGAAGTCAATGCACATGCGAAGTGAGTCGTCCTTCTTGGGGACCATGACAACATTGGCTAACCACTCGGAGTGGTAAATCTCTCGGATAAACTCAGCTGCTAGGAGCCGAGCCACTTCTTCACCGATTGCTTTTCTCTTCTGTACGGCGGACCGTCGAAGATGTTCTTTGACTGGTTTCACTTTTGGGTCAACTCGCAAATGGTGCTCAGCCAGCCCCCTAGGAACACCCGGCATGTCAGAAGGTTTCCATGCAAAGATGTCCTAGTTCTCACGGAGGAACTGGATGAGCGCTTCTTCCTATTTGGAGTCGAGTGTTGTCGAAATGTGAGTCGGAGCAGCATTGGGATCGGTCGGGTGAATATGAATCGGCTTCGTTTCACCAGACGACTGAAATGCTGAATCCGTGGCATGCTTCTTAGCTCACAACAAAACACTCGGATCTGCATTCTTTTGATATTCCTGCAATTCCACTACTGCCATTTGCGCATCGGCGATCTTTGAGCCCTTCTAGAAGCACTCTTCTGCCTTCTTCCGATTGCCAGTGATAGTGATCACTCCTTTAGGACCAGGCATCTTCAATTTGAGGTACACGTAGCATGGTCGAGCCATAAAATGTGCATAAGACGGCCTGCCCAGAATAGCATGATAAGCACTCTCGAAATCGACGACTTCAAACGTCAACTTTTCTTTGCGGTAATTCTTGGAATCACCGAAAACCACATCGAGGGCGATCTGGCTGAGTGACTCAGCCTTCTTGCCAGGAATAACCCCATGGAAACTCATATTGCTTTCACTGAGTCTGGACATCGGAATGCCCATTCCTTTCAAGGTCTCCGCATACAGTATATTCAGGCCACTGCTACCATCCATCAGAACCTTAGTCAACCGAGTGCCTTCGACGACTGGGTCGAGCACCAACGCTTGCCTCCCAGGGGTGGCTATGTGTGTCGGGTGATCACACTGGTCAAATGTAATGGCAGTCTGAGACTACTTCAAATAACTGGGCGTCGCCGGAGCGACCATGTTCACTTCTCTGTTGATGACTTTCAGTCAACTCTTGCTCTCAACATCAGCAAAAATCATCAGAGTGGAATTGACGTGGGGGTAACCATCATCGTCCTCTTCCTTATCCTCAACTTTGTTCGATTCTTTTTCCTTTTCTTTGGGTTGTTTCTCTCGGAACTGCTAGATTAGGAGTCTACATTGTCGAGTGGTATGTTTCGGGTAAATGAGATTACCCTCCTCATCTTTTTTGGTGTGAATGTGGCATGGTAAATCCAACACATCATTTCCATCTTGATCTTTTACTTTCTTGGGGTTCCATGGCCCTTTGGGCTTCCCCTTGAACTTTCCTTGAGTCACGGCTAAGGCTTCTTCAGGAGCAGCTGGCTCGGCTTTGCGCTTCTGCTTCCGACTGGAGTTCCCTCCCCCGGTTTCGTGGGCGACTGTTTTGTGCTTGCCACTCCGGAGCCAATCCTCCTCTTCACCATTAGCATACTTGGTGGCAATTTCCATCATTCGACTCAGAGACATATCTCCGGTCCGACCGAACTTCAGATTCAATTCTCGATACTTGACGCCTTCCATGAAGGCACAAACTGCTTGGTGATCAGACACATTCTCCATCATGTGGTGCAACGTGATCCATCTCTGGATATAATCTCTCAAAGTTTCAATCGACTTCTGCACACAAGACTGTAGCTCTATTAGCCCTGCTGGCCGTTTGCATGTACCTTCAAATGTTCTGACAAACACTCGGGCAAGCTCTTCCCAGCTATAAAAACTGCCAGTTGCTAACTGATTCAACCACGCTCTGGCCGAGCCCTCTAACATCAGAGGAAGGTGCTTCATGGCCACTTCATCATTGCCACCACCAATCTGCACAGCCACTCGGTAGTCCTCAAGCCAAGTGTCAGGCTTGGACTCACCAGTGAACTTGCTGACTCCAGTCGCCAACCTGAAGTTGGGAGGAATCACTGCTGCTTTGATGTCTCTGCTGAAACATGCACCCTACTGCCAGTCGGGTAATCTCTATCGTGGCCATCTCTGTGTGCCCTATTCCTGTCAACCAGACCTTGAACGAGAATGGATCTCGCGTCAAAGCCCGGCTCTCGGGGGTCGACTGGAATCCTTCGCCCACCACTGTGAGGGCGTCTGTCATCGTGTTGCCGAGGCGCGTATGACCCACTCCTTGGGGGAGGCGTGGGTACTCGACGACGATCATACTGCTCATAGTTTCTGTACTGATCTTGTCGATCTCCACGTTCCTCACGCCTTGGAGGTGATCTTGGGCTGTGGGCCGACTGAACTGTGTCTGCCATTACAGATCTACTATGAATCCTATTCCGAGACTGTGACACTGCTGTGTTCTGCTCCCCCGCCGCCCAGAGCAAAGCCCGGATCTGCATCAAACCCCTACTAGCCTCCGACTCGGAAGGCTGAATCGACTCTGCTATTCGGGCAGCAGCTGTGAGATTCTGGATCGGAGTTCGATATACCTGGGTTGGAGGCGGAAAAAGTTGCCGTCGACTGGACTCAGGAACTCGCTGCCAAGCACGCTCGTCGAGTGCGTGCTGGAGGTTCTCCAGTCGAGTGCGCTCGGCCAAGTTGGCTAGGCGCACCTCCTCTAAGGCCCGGGCCTCGGGGGTTTCTCCAACGATAGGAGTGTGAAGTGCATCCATGTTACGGCGGCGAAGCTCTTCCCTCTACTGCGAAGAGAGGGGCTCGGGGCGGTACTCCTTGTGGACACGCGATGGATCGCCTCCGCCATCGCCACCGTCGTCACGGGGGAAGCCAGATGGACTACGTGGTCCGTTGACCATCAGGACTTCTGCCGCGGGGTCACTACTGTCGCACTCGGATGCAGTCTCAACGGAGCTAGTCGAACAGGCCGTAGAGAGTTTTGTCGGGCTCGATTGCCGCGACTTGGGGGGTGGCCGACTGGCGAGCCACCGCGTGCCTCACCCACCGCTAGAGCCTCGACCGACCGGAACGCTTGTGCCGACGGGCAGCAGGGAGTGAAGACGCCACAGGAGCCGACCGATACTCGGTCGACGGTTGCCGCAGGAGGACGCCACGGACGCACGCACGAAAGTGCATTGCCCTGCGGACGGGGAGGGCCTCGACGTCGAGTGGAGCTTCTTGGAGCCAAGTGGAGTTGTCGGCGACGAACACGAGCGCGTTGAGATGGATCTCGCGGCCCTCGGCCAATCCTCCGCCTGAAACCATGCTGATGGGGATCGAAAAAATTGCAACTTCTCCAACAAGTCGCTAAGACACCTGCACCCCACGGTGGGCGCCAACTGTCGTGATTCTAAGTCTGGCAGTAGAATGGGGGGTAGGGATGTAGAGGCAAGATCCTAGTTATGGAGAAGTTGTACGCACGAGTTTTACGAGTTCAGGCCCTTCTCGGAGGAAGTAACAGCCCTACGTCTCGGAGCCCGGAGGCGGTCGACTGGATTATATGCGTGTGTGTTACAGGGGGTGTGAACCCTTGTCCCAGAGGAGGGGGTGGCTTACATAGAGTGCGCCAGGACCCCAGCTCCCCTCTGTTACACAGGGTTCAATGTTCATAAAGAAGGAGCATTACAGGTAATGTCCGTAGTAAAGAGCTATAAATGACTATTAAGTCTAAGGGTAAATGCCCGACCGTTGCTGCGCGGAGTGGCTTTAGGTCTTCTGCACGTCGAGTGGTTTAGTGGTCGAGTGACCTATATAAGGAGGGGTCTCCGAGTGAATGGTAGGTCGAGTGGATTGCACTCGACACCTTCGTTGGGTCCCCTCTATTTACTCCTAAACCTCTTTGCTTCTAGGACAAGGACCTTAGGTAGGAGGTATAGGTCAGGCCTATTACCCTACCCCAGGTCTATGTCCTCATCAGCAGCCGCTGCAACTGCCTCCCGGTAGAGCTGGTTGGCGCAGATCAGCGCGTCCTTCTTGTCGGAGGGGACGGAGATGATGGTCAACGGCCCGGGCATCTTTAGCATGTTGTAGGCGAAGTGTGACGCCGCCATGAACTTGGCTAGTGCCGGGCGGCTGAGGATCCCGTTGTAGGGCAAGGGGATCTCGGCTATGTCGAAGACGATCCTCTCCGTCCTGTAGTTCAACTCTCCTCCAAATGTCACGGGCAGTGTGACCTTTCCCTTCGGCTGGCTCCTCCCCGGATTGACCCCTTGAAATGTGCCCGTTTCCTCGAGGTCTCCATCAGGGATTTGCAACTTTTTGATCATGACAGGAGAGATCAGGTTCAGGCCGGCCCCGCCGTCAACTAACATCTTGTTCACTCTGAGGTTGCGTATCGTTGGTGAGACCAACAATGGCAAACACCCGACCGCGGTAGTGCGGTCAGGGTGGTCCTCGGCATCAAAGATGAGGGGCGTGCTGGACCACTTCAGCGGGTTCTGAGCATCGAACGACGGCTCTGCTGCTGTAATCTCACATGCCCACTGCTTGAGCTGGCGGTGAGAGGTATACAGCGAGGTGCCACCATCGACGCACATGGCCTCCGTAGCCTTCTGGAACCCTTGCTCACCAGACTCGTCATCCTCATCGTCTTCTTGTTTCTTGTCGCGGCCCCGGGCGGGCCTCTCTTGCTGGTTGTCCTTGCAGGGGCGGCCTCCTTGGCCGCCACGCTTCTTGCCGGATCCCTCCGCACCGTCCTGGTCCTTCTCCTTGTCTCGCCTCTCATACTCAGCCTTTTGCTTCTCAGCAAGCAGCTCGACTTGCCGGCAGTTCTGGAGGTCGTGGCCCTTGGTGCGGTGGATCTTGCAGTATTGCTTGCCGGAGCTTCCTGGCTTGTCGGTAGCCGCCAAGGCCCGGCAGGCGGCGCACCTGGCAATCTCCTTGCTGGGGGCGTCTGCCTTGACCTTCTTGCCCGCACTGGTGTCGTCAGATCCCTCAACGGCAAGCACGGCCTTGCCTTTGCGTTTCCTGTTGCGACACCGTCCCTTCTTCATCGGGGTAGCGGCGTCTTCATCGGTAGAGTCGGTTTCCGCGTCGGCGTCTTCGCCGGGGTACTTCGTTCCCTCTTCAGCCCGGGCCCACCTATCGGCCAGAACGTAGAGCTCGGCCACATCCTTAACTTTGGTCATCGCCAGCTCTTCACGAATCTTGCGATTGCGCACGTTCTGGTGGAACGCGCTAATCACAGCGGCGGGATGAATGTCGGGGATGTTGTACTGCACCCGACTGAATCTCTAGATGTACTTGCGTAGGGTCTCCCCTTCCTTCTGGGGAATGATATGCAGATCACTGGCCTGGCCATGAGCTTGGTGGCCTGGGCTAGTAGACGGCACAAGGATCGTTTACCCAGGTTCGGGCTGCGAGGATGCGTAAAACCCTAGTCCTGCTTTGGTGGGTGTATTTTAGAGAGTTCTTGAGCTCTCGAACTAGCTGTGGTCAGTGTGTGGTTCGAAAGAGCCGAATCCTTCCCCAGTACGCCATGGGCCTCCTTTTATAGTCGGAAGGGGCTGCCATAGTGGCACACAGGAGGGGGAAAGGCGTACAGTGCCCTAAGCTTATCGCTCGTATTACAGGACAAGACGCATTTAATGCGTAGCTTAGGTGTCCCCTTGCTTTATTGGGGACGGGGGCGAGGCCCGTCCCGTCCGTCGCCGCTCCTCCTCGCCTTGACACGCGCCCTGGCCAGTGAGGTGCGTGGTGCCATGTAGGCAGGCAGGCAGCTTAGGTGGCGCAGTGGCGGAGCCTTCACGAAGATCTGCATGCTGCCACGCAGGCGCTCGATGAGTTGGCCTGGGAGCTGCATGTTGCCACGCAGGTGCCCGCCCAGATGGTTGGGCTGGCAGCTACATGTGAATGGTGGTGGAAGCTTGGTTGGCGCGGGCCTGGCGGTGGCCCCGCTGGCGCCCTTGGTGAGGGCCTTGCCGGGTGGCCCGGCAAGGGTCTTGCCATGGCGTGCTGTCGTCCCCGGCAAGGGCCTTGCCGGGGGTCTGGTGGCCTTCCTCGGCAAGGATCTTGCCGAGAATCGTCGTCTTCTAATCCTCATCTGATCTTGAATATGTCTTCACAAAGATCTGCATGCCACCACAGAGGTGCCTTCCCGAGCCCTGGCCCCACGTCAATGATGGCGTTGGGGACCGTGGGCTCAAGGGTGGCTCGCTCTGTTGGTGTGGGGCGAGCTGCCCCGGCAAGACCCTTGCCGGGGCTGCTGAGGCTGCCCCGGCAAGGGTCTTGCCGGGGGAACCTGCTTCGTCCCTCTGCTCTTCGTGGTCTTGGCCTTGGCGCTGCTCTTATTACTTCGGGCTTTGGTCTTACCTTGGCTCACCTCCCCTGTTCTGCTTGGCGTGACCGTAGGCGCGGCTCCGACTGCCCGTGCACAGGTATAGGGGTACAAAAACACACCGCTCTTTTTGTACACCGACACAATGGACCTCAAAAGTTTTGTTGAAATTAGGCAATGCAAGAATTGGGGCATGTGTAAGCAAAGATTTGAGGTCATCAAATGCAGTAGATTGCGAGGATCCCCAAACAAAAGGTGCATTCTTCTTAATCAAGGCATGCAACAGTGAGGCAATAGTGCTAAAGAATTTCACAAAGCGACGATAAAAACCCGCTAGACCAAGGAAACTACACACTTGTTGAAAATTAGTGGGTTGTGGCCAAGTTTTAATTGCTTCAATTTTAGACTCATCAACATGAACACCCTTTGAAGACACAACAAAGCCCAAGAAAACAATCTTGTCAACACCAAAAGTGCATTTTTCCATATTGGCATAAAGACGCTCTTTTCTAAGATTTTGCAAAATGGCCCTAAGATGAGTTACATGCTCCTTGAGGGATTTGCTAAAGACAAGAATATCGTCAAAGTAGACCACAACAAACACACCAATGTAAGCACGAAGAACATAATTCATAACACGCATGAAGGTACCGGGTGCTTTTGATAAACCCATAGGCATAACTAGCCACTCGTACAAACCAAATTTTGTTTTGCAAGCAGTTTTCCACTCATCACCTTCTTGTATACAGATTTGATAATAGCCACTTTTAAGATCAATTTTTGAGAAAATGGTGGCACCGCTAAGATCATCTAGCATATCATCAAGGCGTGGAATGGGATGCCTATAGCGAATGGTGATAGAATTTATGGGTCTACAATCGGAACACATGCGGAAGCTACCGTCTCGTTTTGGCACAAGAATGACTGGCACGGCACAAGGACACAAACTTTCACGCACATGTCCATGGTCTATGAGATGTTGGACTTGCCTTTGTATTTCTTTGGTTTCTTCGGGGTTGACATGGTATGGAGCCTTGTTAGGAAGAGGTGTGCCGGGGATGAGGTCGACCCGGTGTTCGATGCCACGTAGAGGAGGAAGACAATGAGGTAGCTAATTGATGACCCACAAGTATAGGGGATCAATCGTAGTCCTTTCGATAAGTAAGAGTGTCGAACCCAACGAGGAGCAGAAGGAAATGACAAGTAGTTTTCAGCAAGGTATTCTCTACAAGCACTGAAATTATAAGTAACGAGTAGTTTGATAGCAAGATAATTTGTACCGAGCAAGTAACGGTAACGGTAACAAAAGTGCAGCAAGGTAGCTCAATCCTTTTGAGGCAAAGGACAGGCCAAAACGGTCTCATATGATAAGCAAAGCATTCTTGAGGGTACACGGGAATTTCATCTAGTCACTTTCATCATTTTTGTTTGATTTGTGTTCGCTACTTTGATAATTTGATATGTGGGTGGACCGATGCTTAGGTGCTGTTCTTACTTGAACAAACCTCCTACTTATGATTAACCCTCTCGCAAGCATCCGCAACTACGAGAAAAGTATTAAGAATGAATCTAACCATAGCATTAAACTTTTGGATCCAAATTGGTCCCTTATGGAGTAGCGCATAAAATAGGGTTTAGGCTTCTGTCACTCTCGCAACCCATCATCTATTAACTACTCCACAATGCATTCCCTTATGCCCAAATATGGTGAACTGTCAGGAAGTCGATGTTCACATGACACCACTAAGGGAACCACAACATACATACCATCAAAATATCGAACACATATCAAGTTCACATGATTACTTGCAACAAGATTTCTCCCATGACCTCAAGAAGAAAATTAACTACTCACAAATGATAATCATGATCAAGATCAGAGGGGTATTAAATAGCATGATGGATTTGAACATATAATCTTCCACCGAATAAACCATATAGTAATCAACTACAAGATGTAATCAACACTACTAGTCACCCACAAGCACCAATCTATAGTTCCGGTACAAAGATTGAACACAAGAGATGAACTAGGGTTTGAGAGGAGATGGTGTTGTTCAGGATGTTGATGGAGATTGCCCTCCCCAAGAAGGGAGAGTGGTTGGTGATGATGATGACGATGATTTCCCCCTCCGGGAGGGAAGTTCCCCCGGCAGAATCGCTCCGCCAGAGGGCATAAGTGCTCCTGCCCAAGTTCCGCCTCGAGACAGCGGCGCTTCGTCCCAAAAGTCATCCCCTTATTTTTTTTCTAGGTCAAAATGACTTATACAATCCATATGGTGGCACTGGAGGTGGGCCGAGGAGGGCAACCAGGGTGGTTCTGGGTTCCCTAGCGCGCCCAGGTGGGTTGTGCCCACCTGGTGGGCCCCCTCTGGTACTTATTTGCTCCAATACTTCTTATATAATCCATAAACAATCTCCGTGAAGTTTCAGCTCATTTGGAGTTGTGCAGAATAGGTAGCCTGACGTAGCTTTTTCAGGTCCAGAATTCCAGCTGCCGGTATTCTCCCTCTTTGTGTGAACCTTGCATATTATGAGAGAAAAGGCATTGGAATTACTCCAAAAGGCATTATTATGCATAAAAACAATATAAATAATAGTAGGAAAACATGATGCAAAATGGACATATCAACTCCCCCAATCTTAGACCTCGCTTGTCCTCAAGTGAAAACCAAAACCGAAAAACATGTCCACATGCTTAGAGAGAGAGAGGTGTCGATAAAAACAAAATACGGACATAGAAGCATCATGTATACTATTATAACAGCAACAAACTTTAACATAAAACTTTTATCACAGAACTTTTATCATAGACTTCTCATGAATAAGTAACAATTCATCACAACATCGAAGTATAAAGCAAAAACTCTATTGAAAACCACCAAACTATGTTTTCAGTCAACTTTGCAACTACAATTCATCATCTTTTCAGGAAGGGTCACGTATCGGAGCCTTTAGGCAAGTCCACATACTCAACCATCATATAGTCTTCTATGATTGCTAACACTCACCGCATACACATGAGAAAAAAGTTTCAACTGGACACATAGAAAGATAGGGGCTTATAGTTTCACCTCCCAACGTATTCACCTCAAGGGTGATGTCAACAGTAATAACTCATGCCACTCATATCCAACTGGATATATGTGCCTAGATCTTTCCTCACCACATTATGCTTACGAAAAGAGAAAAAAAGGAATAGAGAGAAATACTTTGACTCTTGCATAAAAATAAAAGATAGGCCCTTCGCAGAAGTAGAGGTTGCCATGCGCTTTTTGTTTGTATGCTCAATCTCTTAGTGCAAAAGAACATCTAGTTATATTGCCCCTTATTATAGCAACCTTTATTATGCAGTTTGTCGCTTTTATTCTTTCCCATCACAAGTTCATACAACGCTCAGTTTTCTCTTAAATGATCCAACACATTTAGAAGCAATTTTTATTACCTTATTGCACCGATGACAACTTACTTGAAGGATCTTACTCAATCCATAGGTAGGTACGGTGGACTCTCAAAAAAAGTTTTGGGTTAGGGTTTTTTGATACACAAGTAGTATCTCTACTTAGTGCGGAATTTTTGGCTAGCAAAGATGGGGGGCAAGCACCACATGTTAAAGAATCTATGACAATATAACTTCTATGTGAATATGAACAAACATAAATCATTACGTTGTCTTCTTTGCCCAACGTCAACAATTTTGGCATATAATATTTTGATGGGGGCTCACAATCACAAAAAGTGTCCAAGATAGTGTATTTGCATGTGAATATTCTCTTCCCTTATTAATTCTTTCAAGAATTGCATCATTGACCAATGATATGTTTGTAAACTCCAATAAAATTTTCTACTTATACTCTTCCTTATGTGATGTCATTACTTACCATAAGACTAGCATATGATATTTTTCATTTATTTCCTTTCTTTTTATTGAACATGAAAGTAAAGAAAGCAAAACTCAAACTAAACTTTATTATATATGTCTTGCACACGATTACAAGGATAGATCACTAAGCAAACTTTCGAAAAGAAAGGATCGAACTAAACTTTTATTCATCTAAAGAAAAAGATAACTATGGATTGAACTAAGATAAGTAAAGGCAAAAGATAGTGGAGGTGATACGATACCGGGGCACCTCCCCCAAGCTTGGCACAAGCCAAGGGGAGTGCCCATACCCGATACTCAATTTTCTTTAGTTGATGAAGAAGGGGGTGGTGGTGATGAAGTAGTAGCAATCTTATCTTTAGGTTTCCATGGCAAAAGCTCACCATCATAAGAGGAGGAGTGAGTCTCACGGGTCCTGCAACTGCCAGCCAAACTCATACCTTTAAACCTCGCCTCATATTCAAAGACTTGGTTTTGGAGATCGTAGCTCTGGCTTTGGAGGAAGTTGATTTTCTCGTTGAAGGTGAAGATGACGTCCTTCATGGACTTGCCATCCACCTTGGGATCACGGGTGTATTCTACGATCATGAGGTGATTGGGATTGAGTTCACGTTCCACCATCCCCTTGCACCGGAAGACCTCCTGCTCCATAGCTTCAAGCCTGGCCTCCACAGTTCCCGTCTCTTTGGGACCTTGCACATTGTGGATGTGGAGCGCCCACTCACACATGTCGATAGCCTAAGGGTGCTGCATCACCTCCCGCAAATATGGGTTGATAACGTTCTCGAAGAACTTGTCCTTGGAGGAGCTCGAAGCGTCCATGGTGAATTAGATCTGTCAGAAAATAGCAAGGAAAAGAAACAGAAGATTTCTCTGTGATACGGTGGTCAATAGGTTCGGGGGGTATGTAAAGATTTTTTATCTTGGGAAACAAGTAAACGGAAGAAAAACGGAGTATGGAAGGTACCCGAGGTGGGCACAACCCACCTGGGCACGCTTGGCCAGGCGCGCCCAGGTGTCTTGTGCCCACCGGGGGTGCCTTCGTGGTTGTTTCCTATTTTCCTAATTTTTATTATATTCTAAAACTAACAGAAAATACTTTTGCGGATTTTTTGGAGTATGTTTACTTACCGTATCACGTACCTCCTCTTTTTTCACGATTTTGGAGTGTTCTAGAAGGTTTCCTTTATGTGTTCTCCCGGTGTCATAGTTTGTATAATACTGCTTTAAACATTAATGGGCATACCTGATATATAATGTTTTATTCTTTTCCCATTGACAACCTTTGGGTTAGTACCCTCAACATTATTTATTTTGATGGCTCCAGATCGATAAACCTACTCGATAACATAGGGTCCTTCCCATTTGGAGGGGCGTTTTCCTACAAAGAATCTGAAACGAGAGTTGTACAAAAGAACATATTCTCCAACTTTAAACTCACGCTTTTGGATTCTCTTATCATGCCATCTTTTAACTTTTTACTTTAAATAACTTGGCATTTTCATAAGCTTGGGTTCTCCATTTATCTAGTGAGCTAATATCAAATAAACTCTTTTCACCGGCAAGTATGAAATCATAGTTGAGTTCTTTAATTTCCCAATATGCTATATGTTCTAACTCAAGAGGCAAATGACAAGATTTTCCGTAAACCATTTATAAGGAGACATACCCACAAGATTTTTATATGTTGTTCTATAAGCCCAAAGTGCATCATCTAATTTCTTAGACTAATTCTTTCGGGACCTATTGACAGTTTTTTGTAAAATAATTTTTATTTCTCTATTGCTAAGTTCAACTTGAACACTAGACTGAGGATGATAAGCTGATGCAATTCTATGGTTGGTATCATACTTACCAAGCATTTTACGGAAAGCACCATGAATAAAATGTGAACCACCATCAGTCATTAAATATCTAGGGACTCCAAACCTTGGGAAAATGACTTCTTTAAGCATTTTAATAGAGGTGTTGTGATCAGCACTACTAGTTGGAATAGCTTCTACCCACTTAGTAACATAATCAACAACAACCAAAATATGTGTATACCCATTAGAGGAAGGAAAAGGTCCCATGTAATCAAAACCCAAAACGTCAAATGGTTCGACAGCAAGAGAATAATTCATAGGCATTTCCCGATGCTTACCAATATTACCAATTCTTTAACATTCATCACAAGATAAAACAAACTTATGGGCATCCTTGAAGAGAGTAGGCAAATAAAAACCAGATTGCAATACCTTGTGAGCAGTTCCGTCTCCCGCATGATGCCCTCCATAAGCTTTGGAGTGATATTTCCATAGGATTTGTCACTGTTCATGCTCAGGTACACAACATCTAATAATACCATCTACTCCTTCTTTATAAAGATGTGGGTCATCCCAAAAGTTATGTCTTAAATCATAGAAGAATTTTTTTCTTTTGTTGGTATGTGAAGCTAGGTGGTATATATTTAGCAACAATGTAATTAGCATAGTCAGCATACCAAAGAGTGTTATGAGAAACATTTATTGCAGCTAATAGCTCATCGGGAAAGCTATCATTAATAGGTTGTGGGTCATCAAGAATATTTTCTAGCCTAGACAAGTTATCAGCCACGGGATTCTCAGCTCCTTTTCTATCAGTGATATGTAAGTCAAATTCTTGGAGCAAAAAACCCACCTAATGAGTGTAGGTTTAGCATCTTTCTTTTCCATAAGATATTTATAGCAGCATGATCGGTGTGAACAATTACTTTAGAATCAACAATGTAAGATCTGAATTTATCACAAGCAAACACCACTGCTAAGAATTCTTTTTAAGTAGTAGTATAATTATGTTGGGCATTGTCTAGAGTTTTACTAGCATTATGAAAGACATTTAAGTTCTTATCAACTCCATGTCCTAGGACAGCACCAACAACATAATCGCTAGCATCACACATAATTCAAAAGGCAAGTTCCAATCATGTGGTTGAACAACAGGTGTAGAAATTAAGGCTTTCTTAAGTGTTTCAAAGGCTTCTACACAATCATCATAAAAAACAAATGGAACATCCTTTTGTAAAAGATTTGTAAGAGGCCTAGAAATTTTAGAGAATTCTTTAATAAACCTCCTATAGAAACTAGCATGACCGAGGAAACTACGAATACCTTTGATATCTTTAGGACATGGAATTTTCTCAATTGCGTCAACTTTAGCTTTATCCACCTCAATACCTCGTTCAGAAATTTTATGTCCCAAGACAATACCTTCATTTACCATAAAGTGGCACTTCTCCCAATTAAAGACAAGATTAGTTTGCTCGCATCTCTACAAAACTCGATCAAGGTTGTTTAAGCAATCATCAAAAGAAGTTCCGTAGACGGAAAAATCATCCATGAAAACCTCAACAATCCTTTGACAAAAAACAGAGAATATAGCGGCCATGCATCTTTGAAAGGTAGCAGGTGCATTGCATAAACCAAAAGGCATACGTCTATAAGCATAAGTTCCAAAAGGACAAGTAAAGGTGGTTTTCTCTTGATCAGGTTGTGAGACAGGTATTTGAGAAAAACTAGAATATCCATCAAGGAAACAAAAGTGTGTGTGCTTTGACAATCTTTCTAGCATTTGATCAATAAAAGGCAAAGGTTAATGATCTTTTCTAGTAGCTTTATTTAATTTTCTAAAATCAATTACCATTCTATAGCTAGTGACAATTCTTTGGGGAATAAGTTCATTCTTATCATTAGGAACAAGAGTAATACCTCCCTTCTTAGGAACACAATGAACAGGACTTACCCATCTACTATCAGCTATAGGATATATTATACCTGCTTCCAGAAGCTTCAGTATTTCAGTTCTTACCACTTCTTTCATATTAGGATTTAAATGTCGTTGGTGATCAACAACGGGTTTAGCGTCATGTTCCATATTAATTTTGTGTTGACAGAGAGTGGGACTAATGCCCTTTAAATCATCAAGAGTATATCCAATAGCAGCTCGGTGCTACTTCAGAACCTTCAATAATCTTTCTTCTTCATGTTCTGAAAGGTTAGCACTAATAATAACAGGATATATCTTTTTCTCATCAAGATAAGCATATTTCAAAGTGTCTGGCAATTGTTTTAATTCAAACACATGATCACCTTTAGGTGGAAGAGGATCTCCTAGAGTTTCAATAGGCAAATTGTGTTTAAGCAGAGGTCGTTGTTCGAAGAAATTTTTATCTATTTCATTTCTTTCATGCATATGCATATCATTTTCATGGTCTAGCAAATATTGTTCTAGTGGATCAGTAGGAGGCACGACAATAGAAGCAAGACCAATTATTTCATTCTTACTAGGCAATTCTTTCTTATGATGCTTTCTACTAAACTTAGAAAAATTAAACACATGAGACTCATCACCAAAACTTACACCGACTGTTTGTTTCTTATAATCTATTTTGGCATTAACGGTGTTCAAGAAAGGTCTACCAAAGATAATGCGACAAAAGTCATCTTGTGGGGAACCAAGAAGAAGAAAATCAGTAGGATATTTTAGATTCCCACACAAGACATCAACATCTCTAACAATCCCAAGTGGTGTGATGGTGTCTCTATTAGCAAGTTTAATAGTAACATCTATGTCTTCTATTTCAGCGGGTGCTATCATTCATAATTTCTTCATATAAGGCAAAAGGAATAGCACTCACGCTAGCACCTAAATCACATAAAGCATGATAACAGTGATCTCCTATTTTGACTGAGACAACATGCATGCGAACGACGGGTCTATGTTTATCTTTTTCATCGGGTTTGGCAATTCTAGCAGCTTCATCAGAGAAGTAAATAACATGCCCATCTATATTTTCTTCCAAGAGATCTTTAACCAAAGCAACAGTAGGTTCTACCTTGATTTGTTCATCTAGTTTAGGTGTTCTAATATAGCTTTTATTAAGCACAGTTGAATCTTTAGCATGTTCCTTTATCCTAACAGGGAAAGGTGGTTTTTCAATATAAGCAGTAGGAACAACTAGATCAACATTATAGATAATAGTTTCATCTTTAGCTACTACCGGTTCTTTAATTTATTCCTTAATAGGTGGGTGATATTAAAACCACTTCTCCTTAGGGAGATCAGCATGCGAAAGATTCACAAAAGGAGGCTACTATCTCAAAGTCAAGTGCATATTTAGTGCTAAACTTTTGAAAAGCATCGGCATTCATAAAATATTTAACACAATCATACTTAAGCTTAATACCTAACTCTTTACCTTCGTCGAGTTCCCAATCTTCAGAGTTGTGTTTAATTCTTTCTAAAAGATCTCACCTGAATTCAATAGTCTTTTTCATAAAGGAACCAGTACAAGAAGTATCAAGCATGGATTGATAATCATGAGAAAGCCGAGCATAAAAATTCTAAATAATAATTTCTCTTGATAGCTCATGATTGGGGAATGAATATAACATTGACTTAAGCCTCCCCCAAGCTAGAGCGATACTTTCTTCTTCGCGAGGCCAAAAATTATATATATAATTCCGATCACGATGAACTAGATGCATAGGATATTTTTTTGCTGAAACTCCAATTTCAATCGATTCCAATTCCAAGATCCAATATCATCGCATAGCCTATACCATGCCAATGATTTTCCCTTCAAAGACAAAGGGTCAACCTTATTCTTAGCTTCATCTTCGGGTAAACCTACAAGTTTAAATAATCCACAAATTTCATCCACATATATCAAGTGCATATCAGGATGTTCGGTTCCATCTCCTACATAAGGATTAGCTAGCAGTTGTTCTATCATACCCGACGGAATTTCATAACCAATATTTTCAGTAGGTGCAGTTTCTTGAGGGGTAACTAGTTGTGGTTCTGGTCGAGGTGAAGATACCTCGAACAAACCCCTCAAAGGATTGTTCTCCATAGTAATAAGTGACAATAAATTTCAGCACGTAGTAATAATTTTTCCTTACCGATTTCCACTTACCAAGCGCGCTTCACTCCCCGGCAATGGCGCTAGAAAAGAGCCTTGATGACCCACAAGTATAGGGGATCAATCGTAGTCGTTTCGATAAGTAAGAGTGTCGAACCCAACGAGGAGCAGAAGGAAATGACAAGTAGTTTTCAGCAAGGTATTCTCTGCAAGCACTGAAATTATAAGTAACGAGTAGTTTGATAGCAAGATAAGTTGTAACAAGCAAGTAACGGTAACGGTACAACCGTGCAGCAAGGTAGCCCAATCCTTTTGAGGCAAAGGGCAGGCCAAAATGGTCTCTTATGATAAGCAAAGCGTTCCCGAGGGTACACGGGAATTTCATCTAGTCACTTTCATCATGTTGATTTGATTTGTATTCGCTACTTTGATAATTTGATATGTGGGTGGACCGGTGCTTAGGTGCTATTATTACTTGAACAAACCTCCTACTTATGATTAACGCCCTCACAAGCATCAGCAACTACAAGAAAAGTATTAAGAATAGATCTAACCAGAACATTAAACTTTTGGATCCAAATCGGTCCCTTACGGAGTAGCACATAATATAGGGTCTAAGCTTCTGTCACTCTCGCAACCCATCATCTAATAACTACTCCATAATGCATTCCCTTAGGACCAAATAGGGTGAAGTGTCATGTAGTCGATGTTCACATGACACCACTAAGGGAATCACAACATACATACCATCAAAATATCAAACACATATCAAGTTCACATGATTACTTGCAACAAGATTTCTCCCGTGACCTCAAGAACAAAAGTAACTACTCACAAATGATAATCATGCTCAAGATCAGAGGGGTATTTAATAGCATAATGGATCTGAACATTAAATCTTCCACCGATTAAACCATATAGTAATCAACTACAAGATGTAATCAACACTACTAGTCACCCACAAGCACCAATCTATGGTTCCAGTACAAAGATTGAACACAAGAGATGAACTAGGGTTTGAGAGGAGATGGTGATGTTGAAGATGTTGATGGAGATTGCCCTCCCCAAGATGGGAGAGTTGTTGGTGATGATGTTGATAATGATTTCCCCCTCCGGGAGGGAAGTTCCCCCGGCGGAATCGCTCCGCCGGAGGGCAAAGGTGCTTCTGCCCAAGTTCCGCCTTGAGACGGCGGCGCTTCATCTTGAAAGTCCTCCCCTTATTTTTTCTAGGCCAAAATGACTTATATACCAGAAGAGGGGCACGAGAGGTGGGCCGAGGAGGGCACAAACCACCAGGGCGCGCCTGGGCTCCCTTGCGCGCCCAGGTGGTTTGTGCCCACCTGGTGGGGCCCTCTGGTACTTATTTGCTCCAATAATTCTTATATAATCCATAATAAATCTCCGTGAAATTTCAGCTCATTTGGAGTTGTGCAGAATAGGTAGCCTACCGTAGCTTTTTCAGGTCCAGAATTCCAGCTGCCAGTATTCTCCCTCTTTGTGTGAACCTTGCATATTATGAGAGAAAAGGCATTAGAATTACTCCAAAAGGCATTATTATGCATAAAAACAATATAAATAATAGTAGGAAAACATGATGCAAAATTGATGTATCACTCATCGGGGAAGACATCCACGAATTCCTGCAACAAATTAGACAACACTAGAGGAAGGGGGTTAGAAGTGTTAGTCTTTGCCACCTCATCTTTGCACACTAGGACATAGTGTATGACACTCGATGGGTTCTCACACACTTCTTTGATCTCGCGTTTTGTGGCTAGGAGGACTAAGTTCTTCTCTCGTGGTGTAGGGTCACTCATTTTGGTCTTGTGGTGCTCACTCTCTTTGTGGTGGCTCACTCTCTCACTAGTCTCTCCATGATGGGTGGATGCTTGCTTGTCGGCGATCACTTGGCTTGGTGACATAGCTCGTGGCACGTACTCTGTTCCCTTCATCTTGAAGCTATAGTGGTTTGTTCTTCCGTTGTGGATGACGCCTCGGTCTAATTGCCAAGGTCTTCCCAAGAGAAGATGGCACACAGACATAGGAACCACATCACACTCGAAGGTGTCCTCGTAAGTGTCGATCTTGAACGAAACTTGCATGGTGTGCTCCACTTGAATGGTGTCGGAGTCACTAACACTACAAAAAATACACTTCCGTGATGATACGTGTTTGTCACAGTAGGTCGCGTTTTTTGTCATGCATGTACATCCATGACAAATTTATGACAGAATCAAGATAGTCATACCTGTGTTGTCGTAGAAGTGTTCCATGACATTACCAAAATTATCATCACAGAAGTGTCCACTTCCATGACGATAAATCGCGCGTCACAGAAGTGATTTCGTCAAGGGTGACCGACACGTGCCATCCACCGTAACGGAACGCCGTTAAGCTATCGGGTCCGGTTTTGGATCCGATAACCCGTTAACAGCCATGACCAATGGGGATTTTCCACGTGTAAAATCATCATTGGCTGGAGGAAACACGTGTCGGCTCACCGTTGGGACAGATGTCATCCACTCATTGGACACAAAGCACCTATGATACGTCGACACATGGCACGGCCCAACAGAGGCCCATTCCTGTGAAAAGGCCGGCCCGTTTGACTTGGTCAAAAGATGGCGGGCCGGCCCATGGCAAGCCTGTTAACGGCCTATTCGCATATAGCCCATTTACAGCCCGCTAACCCAGGGCCCATTTACGGCCTAACCGAATTAGGCCTAGTAGCGTCATCTGGGCCGTGCAATATAATTCCAGCCCGTTTTAACTTCCGACCCATGTATGGCCCATGACGTCTTTCGGCCCATATGAGGCCCTTATTACTCTCGGCCCATTAACAGCCCGTGGTAAAACTTGACCGTAATGAACAGTGTATCACTTTATACCCATTAATGACCCGTGGTGAAACTGGCCCGTAATGAACAGTGTATCACTTTATACCCATTAACGGCCCATTATTCCGTTGGACCGTTTCTCGGGGCCCATTTATTCTTGGGCTCATTTCCACATTTGTTTACTTACGGCCCGTTACTATCATTTTTCTGCTTGTGGGCCAAATTCAGCCCGTGCTTACAGTCGGCCCGTTTGTAGCCCGTTAATACGTTGGGCCGTTTTCATAGCGTCATCAAAATACGGCCGATTAACGACGGCCCGTTATGGTCGACCCATGAACGGACGATTTCAACTCTAGGCCATTTACGGCCATAATGTGGGCTGTTATTGGCCCATGTTTGGCCAACCGATCATAAGCCCGTAGAAGGCCCATTGATGATACGGCCCATAGAAGGCCCATTGTGTCTACGGCCTGTATAAGGCCCATTGTTTCTATGCCACGTAGAAGGCCCATTGTTTCTATGGCCCTTAGAAGGCCCATTGTTTCTACGGCCCGTAGGAGGCCCATGTTAACTACAGCCGGTGGGCATCAAAGTTCGCCACCAGTGCAAATATAGGGAACACCCTACACTATACAAAAATGGCTTGCTGTTTTCTTCAGCCGGTGGCTGCACGTTGAGAACAAATTTTGTATCGCACCAAAACAAATTACAACTATAAAACAAAAGGAAGGTTGGCATAAAAGTTAACCGTCTAGCAGATAAATGCACCACCAGAAGTTCAGAAGCTCAGTTCATTTGACCTGACTGTTACGTTTTCATGTTGTATTGTCCGATGGAGCACCATAACCTTCGCCTTCAGTTCTCCTAGACTCCTGAACAACATAGCAAATGTCTGATAGCCTGGTTTCAAAACCATGCATATCTTGACAACATCGAACAATGTCTCTCCTTGTTTCACAAAGGGTCGCTCTTAGGGAATGGACTTATGTCTGGAGCGCAGATACAACATTGTTTTGAGCTTGCATATCTTGATCATGAGGCAGTTTGGACGAGATTGCCTTAACAACCAACCCAGTATTACGCACGAATGTGCTTTTGGCACTGTTAGTGGACAGGTACTGACCCACTGCAGCAAGAGCTGACATTGCGGTTATAGTTGCCTCGCCACCTTCAGAAGGTGGCGGTTCCACCATTTTTTTCATAGCTCGCTGAAAAGTTGTGGTTTTACATTAGTAGTACCAGAACAGAAGATATTAAGGAGGCAGCAAAACCAAACAAAATAGCTTTGGTCTATATACAGAACTTATTCTGGTGAACCCATGTAAAATAATAGTTGTATATTATTGCAAAGTACATAATGAAAACGAGGTTCCAAACATATGACCATGTACCATCGCTAATGTATTGTCTATTTCTTCACATTGTACTGAGGGCTAAGGATAAAGAGGTGAAGTTTATAGTACGGTAAGCATAGTATGAAATCATTCATATCACAAAACAACTGAGAACAGACAAACAGGCAATTGTAACGTTGTGTGGGCAAGTCCAGCACGGAACTAGATTACAGGTCAAGATCAAAGGAACATCACTCCTCTCTTTTAAACCTTGTAAGGTGCAATGATACGCTAAGACAATTGTGTATAAAATTGAAAAGAGTAGTAGACATTGGCTGCAAACCAAGCAGTTCAAGGCATAAGTCAGAGTAAGTAGTAGTTAAAAGGCATGAGGATTAAGGACTTACAACAACGGCTTTGACTGGTGTAGTCATGCCCTTCTTCTTGCTAGTGTGACAGTCCTTGAAGATTTCCACAGCATTTGGTTCAGGTACTTTTTGGTCCTTGCAGGCTTTCCTCTACATTTGGAACAAGTCAATATAGATATGATAATATGGTACAGCAAAAAGAGTGAAGCAGCAGCTAATTACAAGAGCCTCGCAGTGTGCAAAATAGCTACGAGATCCTGTCGTCTGTTGGAATTTTACTTTCGTATGGTTGGCCTTGTTCTTTGAACAGTTCACCTACAAGAAGATAGATTTGTGTGGCACATGCGTAAATAGGACTTCAACATGTGATCTGATGACATATATATAATGTACCTGATACTTCGGATCGGACCAGTGTTTAACAAGGCCTCCCCAATCTTCATCAGATATATTTTCCACTGGAGATGTTTGGGCAAGTTCACTGTTAGCATTGCCTTCAAAGTGAGTTTTCCTCAAGTTATACCGGTACTATCGCAGAGCAGACTTGAAAACATGGGTGCAAGCTTGTCTGGTTGCATCATCGTGGCTATCCAACTTGAACCTCATCTGTTGGAGTCTCATTATCAGCAACCTAGAAAGTATTGGACAGAGCAAGACGATATTACTAGTTTCCATACATAACCATACTTACAGATAAATGGTCGAGGAAGGTGTTGAACTGGGTTTCGTCTTTGTCATTCCTATACTGAATCCATGTTGGGAGGATATGTACATGACACCTAAAAGCAACCGCTGCCTCTTATACTAACTTGGCTGACTCTGTAGCATCACGTGGCCTTTTTAAACCTGCCTCAAAACGGATCTCCATTCTTCCTCCTTTAGATTTAGTTAACCTATCGAGCATTATCCCTGTTGTTTGTTTCCTCTTGCGCCTAGGTGCTAGTCCAACAACAAACATAGGAAGTGTTAGTGTACATCAAACTGTGAGACTACATATAAAGAAGCATGCAACTCTAACTTGACTCCAGCAACTACCTTCTTGCTGTTGAAGCTCACAAAGTTCATCTGATCTTGCCAACTCATTTTGTGTCAAGAGTGCTTCGAAAGTAGTGTCAGGTGGCAAGGGAGCTTGGGAACGTGCTGCTAGCTGAGTTGACAAACGAGTAAATCATGCAGCTGGTGGTACCGTGGAAGGTGTTGCATGATGCGTCTCCGTCGTATCTATAATTTTTTATTGTTCCATGCCAATATTCTACAACTTTCATATACTTTTTGGCAACTTTTTATATTATTTTTGGGACTAACATATTGATCCAGTGCCCAATGCCATTTCCTGTTGTTGCATGTTTTATGTTTCGCAGAAACCCAATATCAAACGGAGTCCAAACAGGATAAAAACGGACGGAGCTTATTTTTGGAATATTTGGAAAATCTGGGAGAAAGATCAACGTGAAACGGTGCCCGAGGTGGCCACGAGGCAGGGGGCGCGCCTGCCCCCCTAGGCGCGCCCCTGACCCTCGTAGGCCACCCGTAAGGCGGTTGATGCCCTTCTTCGGCCGCAAGAAAGCTAATTTTTGGTAAAAAATCACGGCGAAGGTTTCAGTCCAATCGGAGTTACGGATCTCCATATATATATACGAAATGGTGAAAGGGCACAAGAGAAGAACACGGAAACAGAGAGAGACAGAGAAACAGATCCAATCTCGGAGGGGCTTTCGCCCCTCCCACGCCATGGAGGCCAAGGACCAGAGGGGAAACCCTTCTCCCATCTAGGGAGGAGGTCAAGGAAGAAGAAGACGAAGGGGCCCCCTCTCCTCTTCTCTTCCGGTGGCGCCGGAACGCTGCCGTGGCCATCATCATCACCGCAATCTTCACCAACAACTTCACCGCCATCATCACCAACTCTTCCCCCCTCTATGCAGCGGTGTAACCTCTCTCTTACCCGCTGTAATCTCTACTTAAACATGGTGCTCAACGCTATATATTATTTCCCAATGATGTATGGCTATCCTATGATGTTTGAGTAGATCTATTTTGTCCTATGGGCTATTTGATGATCAAGATTGGTTTGAGTTGCATGTTTTATTATTGGTGATGTCCTATGGTGCTCTCCGTGTCGCGCAAGCGTGAGGGATCCCCGCTGTAGGGTTTGCAATATGTTCATGATTTGCTTATGGTGGGTGGCGTGAGTGATAGAAGCACAGACCCGAGTAAGTAGGTTGTTTGCGTATGGAATAAAGAGGAGTTGATACTTTAATGCTATGGTTGGGTTTTACCTTAATGATCTTTAGTAGTTGCGGATGCTTGCTAGAGTTCTAATCATAAGTGTGTATGATCCAAGTAGAGAAAGTATGTTAGCTTATGCCTCTCCCTCAAATAAAATTGCAATAATGATTACCGGTCTAGTTATCGATTGCCTAGGGACAAATAACTTTCTCGTAACAAAAAGCTCTCTACTAAAACTAACTTAGTTGTGTCTTTATCGAAACATCCCCTAGCTTTTATTTACTCGCTCTTTACTTTCTTGCAAACCTATCCAACAACACCTACAAAGTACTTCTAGTTTCATACTTGTTTCCGATAAAGCGAACGTCAAGTGTGCGTAGAGTTGTATCGGTGGTCGATAGAACTTGAGGGGATATTTGCTCTACCTTTAGCTCCTCGTTGGGTTCAACACTCTTACTTATTGAAAGAGGCTACAATTGATCCCCTATACTTGTGGGTTATCATTGCAACAACTAGGGTTGTCTCTGCTTGTTTGGTGGCAGCTATTTATTTTTGTTTGGCTTGTTCTGCAGCTTGTGTAGCATGGGATACCCTGTCGGTACAATTTTCCGCTGGACTTTGACCTTCTATTGCACCATCAGTACCAGCAGAATCTGCAAGATTGTTCCGCTTCCCATTCCCTGTCGTTCTGTCTTGCTTCCTCTTTCTCGGTGTCATGTTAAGTCAAGCCGACAATAAAAATGAATAACAATTTAGTTCTTCAGAACAAATGTACTTTGATGTAAGAACATGGTGTGATAGACAGATATTGTAAGTTCTAGAAACAGGAACACGTGTCTTAGTCACAAGTATAATGTGTAAAGTAAGCAGATGCAATTCAACAAAATTAGAAGCAATACAAGCTACACATCATACATAACATGCAACCACATATAACAGTGCCAAGTTAGAGGGAGCACCTGTGATGGTGCACTAGGGGAGACGTGCTCATCACCAACACAGCTACGTTGAGTGTCTATGCATTGTTGTCTTGGAAATCATCTTGGGGGGATGGAGGAGTAGAATCTGTAGAGGCCCTCCATTTGGAAGGAGCACCTTCATCCGCTGCCTTGCTAACTTCCTTCCGCTTTATTGATTTTGAATTGTCAAGTAAAACCAACAAGAAAAAGCAATAAAATTCACTCTTCAGAACTCATTTGTGCATGATACTGACAATCACTACTTTGATGTAAGGAAAACACATGATTCCAGGATGGAATAATACGAAAAACAGGACGACATGGCATATTCAAAACTGTTTGTGTAAACTAAGCAGAAACCATTTCACCAAATAAGAAGCAAATGCAAGCTAGACACCACGTGGAAGATGCAACCAATATGACTCTGCCAAGTTAAAAGTGTCCCATCATAAATGGCATTTCAACAAATTAGAAGCAGCGCATGCTATAAATCATATCAAAGATGCAACTAATATACTGCATATACTGAAGGTGTCTCGTCATATTGATTTATGCGGGATACAAAAAAAATAGTTTTATGTGAGGACATGCTTAATAGACAGATGTACTATGTACTAAATACAGGAAGGCATGTCACATTAACAGGTATAATTTATAAGCTAAGCAGAATAGCACATGCAGTTTAACCAGATTGGAAGAATTACAATCTAGACACCATATGCAACATGCAACCACATATCATGCTGCCAAGTTAGAGCAAGCACCTGCGATGCTAGTGTAGGGGAAATGCGGTAATCAACTACAGAGCTACGTCCACTATCTTCATCTAGCCTTGCTGTTTCTTGAGAATCATGTCGGGAGGCTGACGCTGCATTCTTTAAATGAGGAGTATTCCGCTTGCCTGACTGCCTCATCATAAGTGATTGATGAGGGATACACAAGAACATTAGTTTGATGTAAGAACATGGTTAATACATAGATGTACTAGTATGTACCAAAAACAAAAAGGCATGTCATATTCAAAGGTATAATGTGTAAGCTAAGCAGATGCAATTTAACCAAATTGGAAGCAATACAAGCTAGACATCCGACTGGAGTGGTGAGCATGATCATCTAGGACCTGAGAGCCTGGTGGGAGGCGGGCTACTTCGCCACCATCGTGGCTTTTTAGTTGGCTTCCAGGTGATGCTTCTCTTTGCTGGGCTTGTCACTGGCTCGGCCAGTGCCCTGACTAGCTATTTGCCTTCTGGTGCTCACGGGATGGTGGTTCATGTAAAAAATATCTTTCCTTATCTTAATAAAGACTGACTTCGGCCTTTCGAATACAAGCTAGCCACCATATGGAACATGCAACCACATATGACATCGTGAAGTTAAAGCAAGCACCTGGGATGGTGGTTCATGGCGAGTGAGATCATCAACTCCAGAGCTACGTTATCCTTCTCCATCTACTGACACTACACCCTTTATAGTCTTGAAACGTGTCTGGCTTAGTCGCGTACCACGCTGGAGCGACTTCTCTCTTATCTTTTCTGCTTCTGTCAAGGCGGGGTCTGAAATACCCTTGCATAAAAACTCAATAGTGAGAGTATGGGTGAAGTGTGTGCAGAACTAGTGCACTGTAAAAGTAGCAGATAGCAGGTGGCTAAAAAATAAATGACAGGAGACATATGATAGCTCTACAACATTGCATGGCAAACAAAATTAGATTCTACTCCGTATGATTTTCTAATATATGAGCACAGGAAACGCAGGTACTCCTCCAACACACCACCACATGTGGTCATGTCAAGATAACAGTCGACTGAAAATAAATAGGTCAGTCAATTTTTTTAATGAACCGTCCGATCTATAAGGAACGGGCAGATGGCATTCGTCTACCTCCCGCCAGTCACTGTTGACGATCTTTCTCGAACCGCCAGCGACCACCGGCCCAGACCCCTGCCTCCGCCGCCTCGTCCTCCCCTCGACCTCACACCACCGCCGTGCTTGGCAGCGCCCCCAGGCCATCCCTTGAATCCCGGCCGACCTCCAGATCGGGCGCCAGTAGCTCTAGGCCCCACACGCCCCTAAGATAAACACCGAGGCGCTGCTTCCCCGGCGTAACAGGCGGACTAGAGCCTGTTACGCCGGGGAATGCTTCCGTTAATTGGGAATCAACTGACCAGGAATTGAAATTCAGGGGGGCGACGGACCTCTAGCTAAGGTGGAATAGTATATGAGCAGAAACCTTGTGCATCACGAGTTTCTAGGAACATCTAGTATCAAGAAGAAGCAGTCAACTAGTGTCTTCTGTGGGATGAATACCGTGCAAGCAGACACGTAAGATTTCCACGAATAAGGGAAGAGGAGTACCCTTATCGGTTGCCAGTGTGGTCTCCTCCATATGTCGTGGCAATCTTATTTTTTCTCCCGGGGGAACCGATGTTTTGGTGAATCGTCGATCCTTGGACAAACCCATGGCCAAATTGTTCACTGTGTTGCCGTGGCCGTATATTGACGGAGGGGAAGCAGATCCGAGGCGGCGAAGGACGGCGTAGCAGGAACAGCTCCGGTGCGGTGGAGGGTGGCGAAGTTGGAGTGGCAGCGGTGAGGCGCAGGACGGCGTGGTTGAACTGGCTCGGGTACGGACGGCTCGACCTGGGCTTCAACTACTAGCCGTGGAGGGCGTTGCCGTTGAGGTTGCGGTGCACGACGACGTCGGGGTATCGGCTCCGGCGTGATGGAGGAGGGCGGCGGTTGATGGGTGGGATGGGGTGGCGGATGGAGGACGCCGGGGTTTCGCGGCTGGTGGAGAGGTAGTTTTTGCGCCCACGGAGTACGAATGGGGAATTGGACGGGTGGGCGGGGGGGGGGGGAGGGGGAGAACCATGTTTCGGTCTGGGACGCGCTTGTTTTTGGTTTTTTTGAACAGAAGATGGGACGCGCTTGTTTGATATTTGGGGAAAGTACAAACTTTGCCCCCCTCTTAAATTTCGGACCTACTGCGGGTCGGGGGTAGGATGGTAATCCCAGGTGTCCCAAATAGTGGGCGGGGGCGATTTCGGCCGCGCGCATGTGTGCTTAGGCGGCCATTGTGTATGAATGTTATTCGGAGGCGGTTGCGTGGCGTCTAGATGAAGCTACAAACCTACCCCGGTTTAGACCTTTGGACGTCGGGCCGGTAGGTTTCACGGGTCGGAGTTATTAGAAAAGTAATTTCCTTGTACTACCAAACATTGGTCTCACACGGTTTCGGGCGAGTAGAGGCTCTTTTGGCGCTTCGTTCGAAATTTTGAAACACAAGCATTCACGTTTAGAGTACTCTTGAACTTTGAGGATTGTCCTAAATAGACAATGTTAAATTTGACCTTGTATGTTTGAAATTTTGACACTTGAAAATCCTATAACTACGAGTATTTTCGAATGGAGGAGCTCAATTAGAATCTATTTTGTACACGACTACATATGCTATTATGTACAAAATCAGAGCAAAGATTGGTGCCCCCATAATTTAGGTATGATTTACAAACGCCATGATATCAAATTCAGATAATTGAATGGACCTCATGTTGAATTCGATTTTTCAAAACCACCTTAAGTTGAATTCAAATGTATGCTAGTTCATAGGTAGCTATTTATAATGTTCATTGTGTAACTTTTGTATGTATAATGTGCTTTACACACACAACATGAACTATACTCGCGTTTATATTCGATTGCTAAAGCGATGCATTCTCTGGAGTTCAAAATACTAACTATGTGGATCAATTGTGTCGAATAATAACAAAGACATGCTCAAATTCGATAGAATCTAGATGTCTGATGGATCAATGACCGTTCCTTACGCGAATTGCAAATATCATGATCCCATCCTAATATTTGGATACAAATTATATCTTTAATCAATTAGTACAGCAGTCTTGTACGTGTAGTTTCTGTCTCCATCGGTGGTCTCTCACACATGCTCACACACTCTCTCCCGAGGTGTCTTTCTCGCACACATGCTCTCGATATAACCCTCCCTCCCTCTCGTAACCATTTACGACTGTTTTCACTAACCTTTATCACAAGCACTCTTCCTCTCGCAAGCATACACATGCACAATCCCCATTGACCCTTTCTATATACATAGACCTGCCTACGTGTCTCCTATACGCACATTATCTTTAGGCATGTCTCTCACGCATTGTCTCACACCTCTCGTCCTAATCGACGAGTATGATTCTAGCAGAGCATTCCGTAGGATGCCCCTTAAAGTTAGGTTGGATGAATAGTAATATCAGAGATAAAGGGGTTACCTTAGTCCAAGAACCTAGGGTTACGAATCCTAGCCGGCTTTCTTAGTGGACATAGAGTCCTTTCACAATTATGCTATCTTTGTCTTGTACGACTAGTCATCCATGGGTCTCCCTAAATGTGTCACGGGCCGACCAATGTGGCGCGGGACGGAACCGAACGAAGGGCCTCACCTCGACCCACCGGACCTCACGCGGTGACACACCCTCTGCCCCCATGTCTCGTTATCTTCTCACACCCACACATACCAACACAAACACCACACACAAAAATATATTCTCCTGGTGCCTCTATCCACTCCCCCCTTGCATATACACACTCAAGGGAATCTCTCGCTGTGACGTCATATTCGTCTCTCTCTCTAGACCACTCTCATTTCTCGTGCTATCTCTCCCATGGCCCCCCCTGTCGGCCCCTCTATCCATGCCTCTCACGAATACGTAATACACAGACATACCTCTCTAGGCCCTGCCAAATGCATCAACTACACATTCACACATGTTACATCACGTACCCCATTGATCTAAAAAGCCCTCTCTTCACGTTTATTTCGCATACAACATTCCTTTTGAATAAAGTGTGGCCAAAAAAACATTTTCGAATTTCTACATATATACAACATTACAAACTTATATGGAGGAGTATGAACGCTTGCATTGCATGGTGCCCACAATGATATTTATTCCGCACTATGAATTTGTATGTTTTTATACTATATATAAAGTTAGTCATAATAAAGAGAGACGAAGAGCATCTCTCTCTCCATCGCATACCCCCCTCTACGCCCCTTTCAGGTACGCACACAAACTATCTCCAGGTCCTCTAAAAGTAAGCCCCCAGCACATTCACGCATGTTTCATCTTTCTCTCGCGATATATACAGTGACGATCATTGTATTTGAAGCGAAAGCACGATACGTACATTGGACTTCACAATCCACTCATTACGGTCACCATTTACGTTTTGTGGTTATTATACAGTCACAGGCTCACCGTACAACTCTGTATTTGCTCAAGACATGACTAGTTGACCAGTTAAACGCTCCGCGTGGCACCTCTAGTGTTGCATCACATTATCTCACTACCATCAGGCCCACCTGTCGGCTTGTATCTACTCTACATCTACACTCTTATAAAATACTAGCAACATGCCCTTGCGTTGCACGGAACATCAAGATGCATTTGTATGAGTAGTTTATCTTGTGGGAGAAAAGGATGAACAAGGGAAGCCCTTATTTGCAAGTGTGGAGAGGGGTGTGGGTATCTTTTTGCAAAATTGCCATAGTTTCCTTCCTATCCGTCAGATATAGATCGGACGCCCTATATTGCAGGATGGCTGGCACACGATCATCACCGACTATGCTTTTATAAGAGTAGGGATAAAATACACTCTTATAAAAAACAGAGTTGGTGATGATGGTGTGCCTGCCATCTTGCAATATAGGCCGTCCGATTTATATCTGACGAATAGGAAAGAAACTATGACAATTTTGCCTAAGATGTACCCACACACCTCTCCACATTTGCAAATAAGGCCTTCCCTCGTTCATCCTTTTCTCTCACAAGATAAACTAGTCATACAAATGCATCTTGATGTTACGTGCAACGCATGGGCATCTTTCTAGTAAGAATGAAAACAAACGACAAAAAAATATTGGACGGTGGTTCGAAGTCATGACCGCGGGCACAGCGGACAAGGTGGCCTTGTATTTGTATGCTGAGCCGTCTATTTTAACATACAGGAGCTGGTGTGGTGATTATACACACACGCACGCATGCACACGAACTGCATGCACGCAACACTCACACGAACACATGCACCCACGCACACATGCAACACTCACACGTACACACGCAGCCACGCACGCACGCAACACTCACACGCACACACGCATGCATGCATGCATGCACACACCAGTACACCACACGACCAACACACACTCTCACGCTCAAGTGCTCAACCTACAAGTGCATGCGCACACATCAGGCCCCGACAGACACATACACAACCAGGTGATTCCCGCGCACGGGGTGGAGTCTTGTCGCGCCTGCGTAAATTTGTGTTTATTTGACCTTTTCCCTATGCGAACTGACAGGTGGGACCCACAAGGAACATGGTCAATTTAACTAGTCAACATGGTGCCACGCAAACTATTTGGCCGGTCAACAGAGTGCAATCCGATGCTGAACCGTGAGCAAGTGACCGTATAATCACCGCAAAACGTATATAGTGACCGTAATCAACTTATTCTGAAGTTCGGTGAACGTATGACGCTTTTCTCTCAGTAGGCCCTCCAAAACTACATCTCTACACGTTCTCGCATGTTATATCTAACAACTATGCAATACAGCACTACTACTACACTCTAACACAATAAATCATATGTGTTTTTAGTTTTACTATATATCATATTGTTACTTAATTATTCAGTTTGCATACATTAAAATTGCCTTTGAAATGTATGGCCAGTATCATATACCGCGCCGGAAAAATCCCGCCCTTTCCTGTTTAATCGGGTTTGTATCGATGGATCGTGCGAAACAACAAAACTATAGTACTATATACAGTACAAGTGACAGTTCACTGGGCCGTCGTGTCGTGTACTCCTCCGTCGTAAGAGTGGAGCGCTCGCTTTCATAAATCTTCTAGTCCCTTTCGCCGACATGTGGGGCATCAAGCTACTGGGTCCACGTGCCATACAGGAATACAGTAAAGAGCAGCCGGAGTGAAGCACCCAGTCATGGCGTCGGCGTAGTAATGAGCAATGGGGCGTCAAATCACAAAGCTACACCTTTCCTATAGTTAAGTTGGAGGGACGTAGTAATAATGCTAAAAAAAGAAGTTGGAGGGATGAAGCAACCATCATTTCACTCGTTGCTGAATCCGCTTCTCCCTCATCTTCTTCAAGTTAACCACATGTTGCTTCTGTCGTTGTTCTGCCTCATGTGGGAAGCGGATCGGCTTGGTAAAGCACTGACACGTGGGACCGCATGTTAGCAAACCGCCAGGACAACGTCCTCTAAAACTAAGAAACCTCCCCCGCCATCCACGCGGTAAAATCACCTCCTTTTACTAATCTTGATTCTATAATTTTTTAGATCAATATAATTGAGATTTGTATAGATAGCACACAGGAGCAAAACCAAGTGGTACGGTTAAGGGCATCCACAATGTGTAGCCAAATGTGAAAATAGCTTTTGGCATCATGGGAACCATTGTAGACGGTGTTGCCAAAGCCAAAAGGATGGAACCGAAGCTCCCTGATTGATTGATTGAAGGAATAGAAAATTGCAACGTCTCTCCTCTTTCTCCCGTGCTTGGACGCATGTACAGTATAGAGGACAGAGTCTACTCCCCTGTCCTTCTATCACAAATCACAAAGCAGTGAGGCGTCAAATCACAAAGCACGGATGAAGTAACCATCATTTCACTCTTCGCTGACTCCGCTTCTCCATCGTCTTCTTCGAGAAACCATCTCACCGCACTAAGCTGGACGGACAACGCTATTGTGTACGAGTAGTACTAGTACATTTACGTGTCCTTTGGTCCAACGGACTTCATGGATGGAAATAAGGCGATTGTCTCGGCTTGCAGGCGGCACTTGCGAACGACTAACCGTGGTCTCCCTCAATGGTGTTCTCCGTCGAACGCACTTCGCCAAACCACAACATTCGAGATATCGTCGACATCACCGCAATGGGGAAGGAAGTCAAATATAGTTACTACCTCCATTTTTTGTACACAAGGCCAGTATATCAAAATTACAATTTGCAAAAGGCCACTAACACTAATGGAGGCAAAATTGATGGGGTTTGCCTCGTACTAGCAACCAAGGACATTAATATCCCCTGCATGCATGCGGAAGTGAGAAGGTTGGTTTGCATGGCGCTGCATTAATCAAGCGATGAGGAGTGAGATGGTTAGCTCTTTGGGCTTTGGACAAAAAATACGCATTAATTGACACGTGAAACGAGGATTTGTATCGATTAATCCCGCGAAGGAAAACCCCGTCTTTCTTTTTTAACACTAGTACTCCTAGTACGTAGTACTACGTACTTATCCTGTTTGGGTCTAGGCCTTGCATTGCCATACTTCGCCACACATTTTTGCCAAGCTTGCCTAAAGTTTTCAAAATGAAAAGGAGGTACACTTGCACATGGCTGTCGCGGTCGCACCGCACCCTCACACGGTCGCTCCTGCACGCCGCGGTCGCACCGCACCCTCACATGCACAGTCGCTCCTGCACGCCGCAAACCCAACCAAGGGAACGCACCCTCACTGACACGTGCTGTCACATGTGAACAAACGAAACTCAGCCATCCTACCGCTGACACATAATTTTCGTTCATAGAGTATGTTTATCCAACCGCATGTTGGGGAGTATCCGTACGACCCGTGCGGTGGTCTGTTGGGGAAGAAGAAGAGGTGAGGAAGAAGGGTTAGGAGACGTAGGATATTCATCCAACCGCCTGAAATGGTAGACTGACCCAAGTCAGGCGACTTGCATAACAATATGTTTTTACACAGGAAAAGATCCATAAAAACAACAACATAAAGAAAAACTATCACTGCTCGCGGAACGAGACGGTCTCGTCGTCTTTGGCTGCCGGCGAGAACCAGCCGTAGCTGCCGATGTGTGTCTCCGCACCGTGGTTGTCCTCAGCATTCAACTACTCGTTCATGCGGAGCATGCGGGCGCTCTGCACGGACGGGAGCATCGCCCGGTTCAAGTCGAGGACGTCCGGTTCCGCCTGCAGGAGGGCCTCGATGGCAGTGGCATCCGCGTGCTCCGCGTCGAGTCGAGCCTCCGCCGTCCGGTTCAAGTCCAGGACGTCCGGTTCCGCCTGCAGGAGGGCCTCGATGAGAGCGGCATCCGCGCGCTCCGCGTCAAGTTGAGCCTCTGCCGCCCGGTTCAAGTCCAGGACGTCCGGTTCCGCCTGCAGGAGGGCCTCGATGGCAGCGGCATCCGCGCGCTCCGCCTCAAGTTGAGCCTCCGCCGCCCAGTTCACATCCACGACATCCGGTTCCACCTGCAGGAGAGCCTCGATGGCAGCGGCATGCGCACGCTCCGCGTCGAGTTGAGCCTCTGCCTCCCGGTCCTCCTTTAGTATCGCCAGGTTGAACCGCTGGTCCGCCTGCACCATGGGGGACTCGGACGCCGGCACGAAGTCGACGTCCATCGTCTCATACCCATCGGGGTCCTTCTGCGCCGCGACCTCCACCATGAACATTGGATCGGCTTCCTCCTCCTCATAGCTTGGCTCCAGAGAACTCGTGGATTGGCCCGCCGCAAAGCGAGCTTGGGAACGGAGGTCTGTGGCGCCGACCGCCGCCGTGATTTCTGCGCGGCGCTCCGGCATCAGCATCTTGTAGTACGTGATCTTGCGGCGCACCATGGCTTTCCGGCGAACTAGGGGACGCTTGATGCGGGCTAGGGGATCGAAAGGTGGGGAAGCGGCTGGA
The DNA here is from genome assembly GCF_002575655.3 of Aegilops tauschii subsp. strangulata. Classification (NCBI taxonomy): domain Eukaryota; kingdom Viridiplantae; phylum Streptophyta; class Magnoliopsida; order Poales; family Poaceae; genus Aegilops; species Aegilops tauschii. The sequence goes on from NC_053035.3 coordinate 177,053,036, forward strand.
GATTAGGTGTGGTTTTAGGGCAGTGGCTGGCGTAGACCGAGCAGCGAAGGTTCTGGTGTGAATAGTGGTTCCGGTGACGACCGGTCAATCGGTTTTGACTGTACATCGCGCTTGTCGCCTTCGTGTTGCAGCCCGGCACGCTGGACCCTCCATGTCGCTCACCAAATGGAACGCGCTTCGTCTTGCGTTTTCGCTCGCTTGTGGGACCGTAGTTGAGAGCAAACCGACGTCCCTCCCCTCCCCCGCCCGCGTCATTTTATGCGGAGTAAATAAAAACAGAGGGAGTATACTACGGATGAGGATCCCCTGACGTGGCCAAACCCATTGAGTAACTGACATGCGGGGCCTAGCAAGCATGGGGTCCGCCAGTAAGTGACCGAAAGGGAGGGTAAGGCAGGGATACGTATGTGAAAGCAGCTTCCAATGATATAATTTTCACATTATACATCTCATGTACTATTAATCTTGTCAATAGTCAAATGCGGTTTTGAAAAACGCATTAGAGCATGGTTAATAATATAGCCAGTCGATGGCTATAAGGAACTGCCATATCATCTATAGCCATCATCTATTATATGCACTCATACAGTAGTGTGGGCTATAAGGTTGGCTATTTCCCGCAAAAAAAATATAAGGTTGGCTATTGTATTAGTACTTTTTTCCATCTCCTCTCCATCTCTTTTTCATATTTATTGTACGTATTTAACTAGGAATGCATATATAGCTAGGCTCTTGCATGAGAGCTCACTCCCTTTAATTTTTCACATCTCTCTCCTCCACATAGGCCCTATATAAATGGAAGGAGGGTGTACAACTATGAGCACTGCATACTCTAGTACATATGTTGTCAGTACTCCACTAGTACTATTGGACAGGGAGCTTAAAAAAGTTACTATTGGACTGGCTATACGTGGAGAAATCCTAGTAGGAAGAGCATGCGCGAGAACAAGCACATTCACGTGGTTGAAAACAAATTGGAAACCATCTCGAGTACAAATCTAGGAGTACGTACGAATCTAACAATATTGATTGGGCGTTGTTGAATGTTGATACTTTTTTTTATCAAAGTAGAGATACTTTGACTACACATAAAACTTATATGTAAACTAGAAAGGATAGGAGGGAGTATATTGTACGTTCAAAAACGAAACGAACATTGAATACCCTTTATATATGATTTGCGGATGCTATGATCACCGGTTCAAAATTTTGAATCCGCCTTAGGTATCACACATGCCCCCACTCGTTCTCTCTCAATTTCATCTCGGGGTCCGGAGATCGATTGAAAGAGGACTAGGGCGGGTACAATACGTTCATTTCGCTTATGAACGTACAATATACTCCCTCTGATCCACACAGACCCCCCCCCCCCCCCCGCGGGTCATTTCTATCATATAAACAGACCAAGCATTTATCTCCTTGCACGACACGCAATTGATCTCTGAACATCAATCGATCTCGTCAACATGTGTCGGGGCATGCATGAACCGAATGGGATGCCAAAACTAAGACGCGAAGCGACACGTAGTGGAGGCAAAGTGAAACTTCAAACGAACCGTTTGTTTGTATGCATGTTGGACAAATTACAAATAAACATTGGAAATACAAGCATGGTCTAGGCCCACATGCGAATGATACTCGGCAGAATGTTCAAATGAGGCATGCAGGAGGATGGACTCGACCGGAGGGCGACATGATCGATGGAGAAGAGGGTTGGAGATGAATGAGAAATAAACAAACGCCACATGATTATACTTGACTGGCTCAAATAAACAATAAGTTGTCTCGCTTGGCCTACATAGTGAAAGGCCTAATGCGCAACGCGGAGCACGGACGCTCGAATATGGCCGGGAAAACAGGGAAATCGACATGTGGGGCACGCCTATCGGGACGATGTAGCGCAAACTAGTCGAATGGAGGAGCTGGCCCACGACCTCCTTGCCACCGGCAACCGTTCATGTGGGTCATGGGGGCCAACAACATGGCGCAGCTCCAGCACCGCCTCTGGACACGGCGACCGCGGTGAGCGGCACGCTCATCGTCGCTACACACGGTCTGTTTCAGTGTGCCGAGGGTGGCGTTAGTGCTGTGGCACGACCAACAGCTAGTATGTTTGGTTTGTGCCCAAGGTTGCCCCATCAAAGCATTGGGTAGCCAAAATTTTGGTTGAGGTTTTGGTTGCCCATGATTTGGCCGACATCGGCAAGAAAAATGAACTAGAGTTCATTGGCATGCCAAAAAAAATGGCAACCATCCATTTTTGGGTCATGACCAAAACCTCAAAAAAATGGCAACCATCCAAACAAAGACCAATCTTTGGGCCATGACCAAAATTTTGGTAAGGTGCACTTTGGCCACAATCCAAACACACCCCAACACCCGGCTCGTCGAGGATGCACGGGGCGCCAGGACGCGTCCCCGGAGTGGTGTAGCATGGCCAACTGCATCCTGACGACCTGAGACCATGCCGGGTCGTCTTGCTTTTTCAATGACATGCGTCGATCGCATGTGAGCAAAGGGCATCTCCAACGTTGGCACGACCGCAGCTGACTACCCTGGCACAACAAAAACCCTCGTCCCTCGCGCCGTCGCGCGGTGTGTTCCCAGCCGGCGCCAGCTGCCCGCATTCATGCCATCCGTCCGTATGCCGTCGTTAAGAGGCTCGTTGCCCGAGGTACCAACTCCGGCGACTTAATGACGCACCAGGACGCTTGGCCTCACCGGAATGCGCTACTTAAAGCGGCAACGCCCAGCTAACCTCCACACCATAGTGCATCGTCCTCCTACCTGGCACCACATCCGCCATGACCGCAAGCGCGAACGCTCTGCGAGAGAGCTTGTCTTCGGGGATGGAGCTCGAGGTCACCGCCCTCGCTCAAGTCGCCGCACAAGCGGTGGCCACGCCGGTGGCCGACGACGGGAGCACCGTCAGCCACGCGTCCTACTTGCCGCCGTCCAACGTCCGGCACCGCCGAGGTCGGGGACTCCTCCGAGAATGAGTAGGGCCTGGGAGGCGGCAGGGCATGGTGTGCCAACTGGCCGATCTGTCTCCCGTGTTCTACTTTTCCTTGCCGGAGACCGCACCTTCACTTCACGGGTCTTGAACCCCGCCCCCGTACATGGAGATAGAAGATGGAGGATGTCGGTCGCCGCCATAGAATAGGTTTAGGGTCGGGTTTCTTTTATTTTTCTGTCCTATAAAAGTTCGAATGTAATGAAAATATGTCGTGTTTGAATTAATCTCGGCCGGTGTATATGAACTTTCACAATAATATAGTATATTGTAGGAGTACTAGCAAGATGCCCGTGCGTTGCACGGAAGATCAAGATCTTGTGGGAGAAAAGGATGAACGAGGGAAGGCCTTATCTGCAAATGCACATTCACGCATTTCACATTTTTCTACATTTACAGGAACCTACGAAAGGGTTAACGTAAATTGCCTCTCTCTCTCCTCCCCTGATTTTCATGGTGGTGGGCCCCTCCCGCCCCCCAATCTACAATCAACATCTCACACGTTTCACATTATGTTAATTACGTAACTGGGACTACATAGGTGTAGCATTACTCGTCCTAAAAAACCCCACTAAGCCAACCTCCGAGCATATCGCGCGGGAAAATACCCGGCCGCGCCGTTTTAGTCAGGATTACCGGATTACTAGTAGTAGTGTCGACGGATCGCGTGAAGCAACAAGTTTTTTTAGGGGGCGAAGCACCTAGTTTAAAAGGAAAAAGGCGGTACACTCACAACACCCCTGTCGCGGTCGCATTGCACCCCACACACGTTCGGTCCTGCACACGGCTCACGCAAACGGAACACGCTTCGGCTTGCCTCTTCACTGACACGTGGGACTGCACTTGGAGAAACCGACCATGCGCCAAACTCCCCCCGCCCACCGCACGAAAATCCTCCCCCACCCAAAAATTCCCCCCAAATCCTAGATTCAACGGCCCTTCGGCCAACTAGCCAATAATATTCCCCAAACCCCCCTCCCCCCCGTCCCCCTCCACTCCATTCGCTCCGCCAAAGCCGCCCTCCCTGCCACGCCGATACGTCGGCGCCGCGGTTCATCGAGGGGATGCACGGCGATCCTCTCGCTCCCACAGTACGCTCTCGTAGACTACCGTCCTCTAGCCATGCCGCCACCGCTGGCGACGTTCTTGTGGAGGCGCACGGCGGTCAACGCCACCACCACTGGCGACGTTCGTGTGGAGATGCACAGCGGTCAACTTCTCCCACGGTACGCGCATTCTAGACTAAGGCCCCGTGCATGTCGGTGTAGCGCTGAATGTTAGCTGATAGACGCTGTTAATCTCACTGTTTGCCAAAGTAGATTACAGTCAATATGCTCTGCTTAAGAAGCTTCCTTGCCGTTTTCTGCACTCAATCTGCTTAGCTGAGATGGCATGCCAAGGCCGATTAGTTGCTAAAATATCCTGCCATATATTTATTGTGGTGTAGATTTCCATGGTATAGTAGCCAATCTGTTAGGTGAAAGAGCTCTACACCATTTTATACTCGATCTTTGTTGCTGCGATGGCCTTCGATAGTTCGATGGCTGTGTGCTCGGCCTCATTGACTGCTGAAACAGCCTACCATAATTTAGCACTCAAATCTGTTTGCTGAATTAGCTTTACATATATTTCGTTACTTAGATCTGCTCGTCCAAATATCTAATCATAGCTTTAGACATCGACCTAGGTATTTCCTTCTGGACTTCATAAAAAAGCATATATGTTTTTCCTGTAATATCTAGTAGAAGAACTAATTTGTATGTCTAACAGATGGACAGGACTTGGATAACTTCTGCCCGAAGATTCTCCACTGCATATGTCGAGGGGGTTGAAAACTTCATGAACTTTATCAGAGCTGGGTACGGTGGTCCGAAATTAGATGTGCTCTGCCCGTGTAGCAGTTGTATGAATTCAGTTACAAGACCCCAGTCAACTGTGCAAAATCATCTACACTTGTATGGGATGTCGGTCACATATACTTGGTGGGTTCATCATGGTGAAGCTGTGAATGTCAATGTTATTGACTACGTGGAAGCAGCAGATCACCATCTTGATCTGCCTGATGCTCAGGTGGAAGAGGAGGAGGAGGTGGTGGCGGAGCCAGTGAGTTTGACCAACATTGAAACAATGCTACGAAATGCTCGTGCATTCCGTGAACTTTCACATGCAGGCAGAAGAAAAACGGTGGGCCCGCATGTTGGAACAATGCAACGTGGCTGTCACCCCACGAAATATGCTGTCAGTATTCTCAGCTATGGCCACCTTTCATCAGGTGAAGACATTTGAGCGGATGACCAACAAATCATTCCATGCGATGTTGGCTGCTTTCAGCAAAGCTTTCCCAGATGCGTCTGGGCTGCCACACACCTACAGTAAAATGAAGAATTTCCTTCGTGCAGTTGGAATTGGATATGATATGATCCATGTTTTTAAGAATAATTGTGTTCTGTTCCGGAAGGATTATGCCAACTTAAGTGAATGCCCGAAATGCAAATCATCAAGATGGAAAGATGGCGATGCTGTGAAGAGGATTCCTCATAATGTTCTGAGACATTTTTCAATTACACCAAGATTGTAGAGGTTGTTTCATGATTCTGAAACAAGAGAGGATGTACTGTGTCATTCTAGGAACCAGGATTTCAGAGATCAGAATGTAATGAGCCATCCATCACATGGTAGTGAGTGGAAAAGCTTCAATCAGAAGCATGAAACGTTTGTTGCTGACCCGAGAAACATTAGACTTGGCTTAGCTTCAGATGGATTTAACCCATTTGGCCACCAGAGCACCACATATAGCATGTGGCCAGTGCTTGTTATCCCTTACAACATGCCTCCAAATGTCTGCACCAAAGAATCAAACTACATGATGGCCTTGCTCATCCCAGGTCCAAAAAGTCCTGGAAAGGATTTTGATTTGTTCATGGAGCCTCTTGTGGAGGAACTTCAACAGCTATGGAGGGTTGTTCTCACTCGAGACCAATATAGCAGCCCACCAGCTGATTTCTTTCTGCGTGCTGTTATAATTTGGTGCATCCATGATTATCCGGCTTTGGGCACTATGTCAGGGCGAACGACACATGGTTACAATGCATGTGTTCGCTGTGACAGGAATCCGCTGTCATAAGCAATACTTAGCAAGATCTGTTACATTGGACACCGCCGTTTCCTTGCCAAGGACAAGCCGCATCCTAGAAAATACCGAAGACATGTGTTCAATGAAAAGCATGAAAACCGTGATGCGCCAAAGAGGCTCACCGCCGATGAGTTGCAAGTGGAATTAGAGAAGGTCATGCATATTACACCAGGAAACCATCCTGATAATGGCAGCGGGAAAAGGAAGCGTGGCAGGGCACAAGAGAGATTATTGTTTACCCGCAGGTCCACTTTGTGGGACTTGGAGTATTGGAAAGATTTGGATCTGCGGCATAATCTTGATGTGGTGCACATCGAGAAAAATATGTGTGACAACATTATCGGCACACTTCGTAATATTGAAGGCAAGATGAAAGATACCTTAAAATCTAGGATTGATTTGACACACCTGGGTATCAGAAAGGATTTGCAGGTGCAAGATGAAGGTAAACCACGGGATATGGCACCAGCTGTGTACGTCTTGGACAAGGTAAAAAGAAAAGAATTCTGCAAGGTCCTGTCACGTGTGAGATTCCCACATGGATTTGCTTACAACCCTGAAAGGAGAGTCAATGCAGATGGAGACAAGGTACAAGGGTTGAAAACTAATGACTGCCACGTCCTACTTCAAAGGGTTTTACATGTTATCCTTAGAGGATTGGGCCGCCCTGACTTATACAGAGCAGTTGCAGAGTTGGGACAATTCTTCAGGGAACTCTGCAGTAGAAATATCAGGATAGATGCTTTGGAGCGTCTTAGAGACAAGATACCAACTATCCTATGCGACCTTGAGAAGATATATCCTCCAGCCTTCTTTGATGTGATGGTGCATTTGGCTGTTCATCTACCTGATGAGGCACTACTTAGAGGTCCAGTATAGTATGGCTGGATGTACCCTATTGAAAGGCGGCTAGGCACTTTCAAGGGCTATGTTAGGAACGGAGCTAGACCCGAGGGTTCCATTGCAGAGGCCTACATTGCTACAGAAGCGTTGACATTCTTCTCAAAATACATTGAAACAGCTGATCAGCTTGGCAAAGACGTGGATGAAGACAATCTCGGGCTCAATGTTTTCGATTATTCTGTTTGAGTTACAGGGAAGAGTCGACAAGAGGACAAACCTAAAGATTTGGACAAAATGGTTTGGTATGTGTTGAATAACTGTCCTGAGATACTACCTTATATCAAGTAAGTGCTAAGTACTGCAGCTTATACATCGTAATCTACTAAACTTGCAGCACATTCTTATATATTTAGATGTTTGACGCGATCACTATGTTGTGCAGCATCTACAAAAAGGAGTTACTGCCGCAAAATCCAAGAAACATTGACAAACTGGTTATGGCAGGATTTGCGAAATGGTTCAAGAGCCATGTATGCTTTTGAATTGCACTGTAAGTTTTTTTAATATATTGAGTACATAAGATGATCAGCTTGTCTATTTTCTAACCATAGGTTAAGAAGATGCGGGAGGATGGGCAGGCAGTTGATGATGCCCTTTACTCACTAGCAATGGGTCCTGATACTCGGGTAAGACATTATGAATCTTGCGTTGTTGGAGATGTGCGCTACAACACCCTTGCACGAGACGAAGGTAGGAAGACACAAAACAGTGCCATCATGAGCACGGATACGTATGACAAAGAGACAACTAAAATGTATGCTAACATAACAAACATTGTTCAGTTGCAGTATATCTCCAGTTTCAAGGATCATCGGTGTGTGGTTCTGTTGTGCTGTCGTTGGTATTACCTGTTTTCCAGGATCGCAAAACCCAGAGCTGATGATTATTTCTAATCCATCAATGTCAAGGCAGCGTACCAGACCAACGAGCCTTTTATTTTGGCAAATAAAGCAGCACAGATCTTTTTCTTGGAAGACACATTTGCACATAGCGATGACTGGAGAGTAGTGCAAAGGTTTGAGCAGAGGAATTCGTTTAATGAAGTTGCACAATAAGATGATGCTTACACTGCTCCTGATGTACAAGATAACACAGATGTTCCTAATATCTTTGAGAACCATCACGTCAATGACGCCGGCGAAAAGATTGCCTGTCGTGCTGTGGACATACAAGAGTTGATCAAGAAGAAGCCAACGTTCGAGGACGTTGAGGACGACGAAGAAGACGACACCATGGGGAATTACGATTCAGACTGATACACATGGCGAAGATGTTGACGCTGCTGCTGTGGATGATGATTATATTGCTTTTGTCGTATTTGCCTGTCAGAAGAAGTTTTTTATCTACAATGTGAAATTGTGTTTGCTATGACAACTGAAACCTGATGAACATGTTGTTTAGTATTTTCCTATGAGAACATCACTTGTTATGTATGCTGATTTGTGTTTGGTGATTGTATGACGACTAAAACATGATGACATTGTTGTTTAGTTGTACTCATATTTGGCTGTGAAACTTGAATTTGATGACATAGTTTGCTGTTGGACTACAATTTGCTCGCCGTCTTCGAATGAGAACAAAGCTGACCCGACGGGTCCTCTGCTAATTTATTTATTTATTACCAAAAGGGCCTCTGCTATTTATTTATTTATGAGCAAAAGGGGATACCCCCTGATTTCCGTTAATAGAAATCATTAGATGTTCACAACACTACGCCCAGCCTGCTACACAGGTTTCATTCATTACTAGTTTCAGCAAACTGCTTATGTCATAGCCACTGAATACATCACGGGTGCTACATACACTGCAAATAAAGAGACAATCATCCTACAGAGCACATCGATTTTGCCCATTATCTTCACAAGCTCTTTCATCTCCTCATTGCTGTCAAGGCCATTTAGCAGCTGTTGCTTGGCCTTGATCAGAGGAATTGCATCTTTAACCTTCTACTCTGCATCTCCCTCTTCTGCCATTCCTTCAGTTACTTGTCCAACACCCCAACCTGCTGGTATTGGGATTCCTCGGCTAACCAAATAATCAGCATAGTTGCACTCCCCCACATCAGCAACTTCCCAGAAATACAAATCACACGAATCTTCCCTTTTCTGCACGAATCAAATTGGAAGATCATCAACCAAACTATTAAAAAAATCAGCAACTGAAAGCAGCAGAACAACACTTAAACATGTTATTACCCCATGATTCGGGCATTTGTAGAAGACTCGGCCAGGGTTTAGGATTGTGGTTGAGACGCGACGGATGACTCTGCGTGATTTGCAGCAGTGGCACCACACCAACGGCAGCGGGTTGCGATGAGCAACCGGCTGCGGTGCGCGTGTCGACGGTGGTGTGATAAGACCCATAGGCGATGGTATGGGTGGCGATTTGGCGCATATTTGGTTTTTGCCTGCTGAAGACCAGGTGGATGAGCAGCCAGCGGACATGGTTGTCGCGGCCAGAGCTTCTGATGCTAGGCAGAGTAAGTAGAGAAGAGGAGAAGCGAACATTGGATATGTCAGTTTCATTACCTGCAGAGTAGCATATCACCATATATAGTCATAGTCTAGGTTTGGATTCGAACTAGCTACAGGAGCACGTCTCTCTTTTTTCTAAAACTCAGCAACGTCTCTTTACAGGTACACTAGCTTGTTCTGTACGCCTTCTCAAGTATTTGATTCCTCCACCTGACATTTGGGACACACCGGAAGGGTCTCTGTATTTTGCGAAAAAACGTGCCCCCCGCCGACAGGTCGGACCCACCTGCTATCTTTGCACGCAAGGAAGTGCCTCCTTATTACGCACAAAAAAATGAATACTCCCCCTGCCAGCTGGAACCCAGCATCATGGGAGGCTGACTTGTGGGCCTACCAAGTTGACGGGGACGGAGGGCTTTGTCAACTTAGTCAATATGAACGATTCTAGCTCCAGTTACCGTACGATGTTCATCCAACGGCAGTAGTGCTTCTTCAACCTCTGGTCTTCTTGCTCCAGCCGCCCAAACCAGCGCCGGTCGTGCCGCGTGCTCCTGCCTCCCGTAGCCGGCTGTGATGCCGTGGAGGCCTCACCGCCCCCTACTACTCCCACCGCTCGCCAGGCCATCCCTCTACTCACCCACACCCCCTGTTATTCTACGGCGACGGCAGCCTCACACCGCAGCCGAACCAATGAACCCTCGTACTCCTCTCCGCGTGGGCATCCACTGCCGCGTCTTCCCCGGCTCCACGTCGTCCCCTTCCTAGGCCTCGCCGTCGTCCACCGCCTTGGTGCTCTTGGCGCGGCGTGGTCAATGTGGTCAACGACCGACTTCTATCGGAAGAGTATTGTACGTGGAGAGGCTGACAGCTGGGTCCACGGCCGCAGCCCAGTTTTTTTGTGATTTGCCAAGTAAGTCGCTTTGTCAGGCCTGTTGGGCTGCAAATCTTTCAAGACGAGGAGAGCTTCATTCGGCTGGCCGAGAAAACGGCCTATCAGTAATGAGAAATGGGCTGTACATTTTTAAAACACATCAAACCGGCAATTAGTTTCAAATTTCTTTTTTTCATTTCGAGATTTTAAATTGCATTAATTTTTATGCGTGGACAATTTGTTGGATTTTATATTGATAAACATTTATTTTTAAAATTAGTTTGAATGTGACTCGAAATTTCGGGATTAAAAACAGTTCGGACCACACCGAAATATGCAAAATTTCGTATAATTTTTTACCATGGCCACAATATGGGCTGTAATGCTAACAAAAAGAATATGGGCTCCAAACAAACTTAAGAATTAGCAAATGGGCTGTAAATTATTAGAATAATGGCAGATGGGCTGTATGCTGTTTTCCACAGATTTGAGGCTTTGCTAAAAAAAGGTTGACGCACAAGCAGTGACTGTTGGATGTCCATCCAACGGCCGTCGTGCTTCTTCAATCTCTGCTCTTCCTGCTCCAGCCGCTCAAACAAGCGCCGCCGGGACTGCCTGCTCCCTCCTCCCCGCGGCCGGCTGTGCTGCTGCGTAGGCCTCACCGCCCCACCGTACTCCCATCGCTGGCCTAGCCATCCCTCTACTCACCCACACCTACTGTTATTCTCCGGCGACGCTAGACGAACCAGTAAACCCTCGTACAGTCGTACTCCCCTCCGCGTGGGAAACAACTGCCGAGTCTTCCCTACCTCCATGTCGTTCCCTACCTAGGCCTCGTCGTCGTCCACCGCCCTGGTGCTCTCGGCGCGGCGTGGTCAACATGGTCAAGGAACGACTTCCATCAGAAGAGTACTGTACGTGGACAGGCTGACAGCTGGGTCCACGGCAGCCGCAAGGAAGTGCCTCCTTATTATGTGGAAAATAATTATTCCTCCACCTGACAGCAGGGACCCATCGGACGGGCCACCATATTTGGCCAAAAAATGTTCTCCCCTTACTTCTGGGACCCACCGGACGGGCCAACATATTTCGCGAAAAAAACGTCCCCCCCACTGTCAGCTCGGACCCACTGGAGGTGCCTCCTTATTACGCACAAAAAAAAATTAATACTCCCCCTGCTAGTTGGGACCCACCTTGGTGGGAGGTTGACTTGTGGGCCTACTAAGTTGACGGGGACGGAGTGCTTTATCAACTTAGTCAACATGAATGATTCTAGCTCCAGTGACCGTACGATGTCCATCCAACGGCCGTAGTGCTTATTCAACCTATGGTCTTCTTGCTCCAGCCGCCCAAAGCAGCGCCGGTCGTGCCGCACGCTCCTACCTCCCGTGGCCGGCTGTGCTGCCGCGGAGGCCTCACCGCCCTACTATTCCCACCGCTGGCCAGGCCTTGCGGCGACGGCAGCCTCACACCGCAGCCGAACCAGTGAACCCTCGTACTCCTCTCCGCGCGGGCTTCCACTGCCGCGTCTTCCCTGGCTCTGCGTCGTCCCCTTCCTAGGCCTCGCCGTCATCCACCGCCCTGGTGCTCTCGGCGCGGTGTGGTCAACGTGGTCAAGGAACGGCTTCCATCAGACGTGGACTGTCCGTGGAGAGGCTAACAGCTGGGTCCACGGTCGCAGCAAGGAACTGCCTCCTTATTACGCGCAAAATAATTATTCCTCCACCTTACAGCAGGGACCCACCGGACGGGCCACCTTATTTCATGAAAAAAACGTTTCCCCCTGACTGTTGGTACCCACCACCTACATCTTCGCACGCAAGGAAGTGCGTCCGGGCGAAAAAACGATTCGCCCCCCTGACTGCTGGGACCCACTAGCTACATCTTCGCACGCAAGGAAGTGCCTGACAGTCGGGACCCACCTGGTCGAAGCGTACGTAGAGTTGTCATTCTGGTCGCGAACGTGTACGTACATACTAGTCGATGTAGAGGCGCGCACGTGTCGTAGTAGAGGCGCGCACGTAGCATGTACACTTCCGTACAGCGGCCAGTGTGCAAGAAAGGAAATACGGCCACGTACGTACATACGGGCAGGGTCTCGAACGCCTACGCACGCATACGTACGGACAGGGCTCGTGTACATGGCTGGGTCGGAACGAAGAAACTGCGTCCTCGTCGTGTTCATGGGGAGACAACTGGCTGGGTCGGAACGGAATGCGTCGTCGTGTTCATCGGGAGGGCTTGGACGGAACAGCCGATGGAAACGAGGCCTAGCGTACCACAGAATGGAGGAAACGGCCTTGCGTTCGACCGGCCACGTTCGAAACGGGATCCTGTTCATCGGGAGGGGTCTGGCGTACCGCAAAACGGAGGAAACAGACCTCCTACGGTCGAAATGGGGGTCCTGTTGATCGGGAGGGGTGTGGCGTACCGCAAAATGGAGGAAACAGACTTGTGTTGGAGCGCTACGGTCAAAATGGGGGTCCTGTTCATCGGGAGGGGTGTGGCGTACCGCAAAACGGGACTCCACGGGATACTATTCATCTCCACCGTCGACCCCCTCCAGCCTCCACAGGCTACTATTCATCCACCGTCGACCTCCTCCAGCCTCCACCTACGACTGTTCATCCACGGGCTCCTGTTCATCCAACCTCCACCGCGCGCTACTCCACCGGCTACTGTTCAACCAGCCCTCTCCACGGGCTCCTGTCACCACTCCTCCACGGGCTACTATTCATCCAGCTCTCCACCGTCTACTATTCATCCTGCCCTCCACGAGGTGGTCCTATTCATCCTGCCCTCCACGGGGTCCTGTTCATCCAGCCCCAACCGGCTCGAACGATCGCGGTCCTGTTCATCCACCCCCACCGGGAACTGTTCATCCAAACCCCCCAGCAATGCTCACTGTTCATCCAGGGGCACGCCACGGGGTCCTGTTCATCCACCCCCACGGGGAACTGTTCATCCAACCCCCTCCCCCCCCCGCAATGCTCACTGTTCATCCAGAGGCAGCATCGATCGGCTTCAGTTAGCAGCAGTAGCGAAGGAATCGCTCGATCGGGTTCAGTTAATAGCCATCGATCGATCGCTTGGGTTCAGTAACACGTAGCCTGCAGTGCAATCGCTCGGGTTCAGTTAGAGCCCAACCCCTCACTTGGGCTCAGTTAGAGCCCAACGCCTTGCACCCACGCGCGTGCGTGTACGAGAGAAACGCGCATCGCTCGGCCCCGACGACCCACCGTAACCGGGAACACCCCGATATTTTCCTCGCCCTCGCTTCTACCATGGTTTTTCCGTCATGGACGGCCCAAAGAATGTCCTGCAGCTGCGTCTCCGGCCCGCCCAGGACGAAAAGCCCATTTTCTGTGATGATTTTTTGTCATAGAAGTAGGACACCACCACATCTATGATGATACCGTGTTTTGTCACAATTATCGTCATAGAAGTGTCATAAGTATGACAGAAAAAAATTTCGTTCGGCCCAAAATGTCACAGATGTGTCTTTTTTTGTAGTGTAAGCCATTGGACCTTGTAGGGGCGAGGATGCTTCTTCACTACTGCAGGATGCTGGTTACGCGACACTACGATTAGAGACCCTTTGACGAAACTTTGTGCGATGCATTAATCGCAAACGGTGATGTAAAAAACCATCAAGAAAGATGCAAAACATTTGCGATGGCGGAGCCATCAAACGCTGTTCCGATTTTAGTTGCGTGTGCGATGCAGGGCACACAGTTTAGTTCAGTTAACTATTTGCGATGAGGAAGAAGAATAGAAACGAGCAGCCAGATGAAGGCATGTGCAATATACGACATACAGTTCACTCGGATTAACTGTTTGTGATGAGGCGGGACAACAGAAACGGGCAGCCAGATGAAGGTGTGTGCGATTAAGGGCATATGCTTCAGAAGGATTAACTGTCTGTGATTAGGCAATATAACAGAAATGGTCAGCCAGATCAAAGTGTCTGCGATTGACGACATACACTTCACACAGATGAACTGTTTGCGATTAGCCACAACAAACAGAAACAGTTAGACAGATCAACGCATGTGCGCTAGACGGGCACACATTCTAATTAAAAGAAGCGTGTGCGATGGTAATAATGAGCGTGCACGGTTGTTGGAACAAGACGTGTGCTGACATTGCCTATTGTTGTGCACCCTATGGTGCAAACGACACGTATGTGGCCGAGAAAGCGTGCCCACATTACGCCGTCTTGGAATAGTGCCGCACTTAGAAATTATAAAACCGTCAATAAATTTTGAGCCTGCGTCTCGTCACATTCCAAATTACGACCATGCTATATTTAATTGCAAACCTGTTCACAGCCATCAAAACCTAAACGGTTTCCCACTTAGGAGCGTATTAGTACTCGGTTATAAATAATACTACTCCAAGATGATTGCACATTCCTACTCAACTCCTCATCCACAAAAACAAACAAGTCATTCATCATCATTCCTTTGCGTCTGCCATGGCCAGCGTGAGTTCTGGGTCGAGAGATTACCACCAGGGAGAGGCGAGCATGGAAGCGGAAGCACGAGAGATGTCCCTCCTCGCCGTGAAAGCAGCCGACAAGTCTCGCAGCATGGCCGTAGCAGCAGAGAGGTCCCGCTGCGCCGCCGAAGCAGCACGGAGGTTGCGCCGCACCGTCGATGCAACAGACTGGTTCGGCCACGCCGCGGAAGCAGCAGAGATGTCCCGTCGCACCGTGAATGCAGCACAGATGTCCTCCCACGCTGTGGCGGCCTGGGAAAATGTCTCGCGGGCAGGCGAGGACTCTTACAGGCGCGTGAATGCGATCATCCATAGGCAGATGGATCAGATCTCTAGCTGCGCGAGGTTGCAGGATGACAAGAAACCTCGTTTGAACAGGCTAGAAGCGTCATCCAGCAACTATGTGAGGGCAATGCGAAGCTCCGGGCCAAGCGCGACCTGCTGAGGGCGAAGATCGTCGAAAGTGTCGAGTAGCAGGAGGATACCACTGCCTTGTTGAAGAGGACTGGCGTCATCGTCAAGAAACTTATGGACGAGAATGACATGCTCCGCATCGAGCACCAAAGGCTGGTGGAGGAATCCATGGATGCTCTCAAGCAGAGTCTTGAGGACACGACAGAGATCATCGCCGCTCGCTACAGAGACTAGTTCCCGTGGCCTGCAGCAACGCATCAAGAAAGTAGAGATCAGCAAGCCAGATCGTTGTCTTCTTCTTTTGTCCTTGTGTATTTCGGGCATTGTCGCATGTGGCTTTTTTAATTGTCTTCCTAAATATGTAAGGCGATTATTATCCACTGTCATCGTCCTTATATTCACCAGTCTTGCTATAAGTTGCAGTCGATGCTATATAGGTCCGTCAGATCTTACATCAAGATCCATGCAAAACTTTCTTTTCAGATTTTCTTTTTTCACTCTTAAATCTCTGTCTAGTGAGACATTGCCACGCCATGAAACAGGGGCTCGGGCGCCATTAATGGAGATGTTGGGAGGGAGGTGGGCGGCGAATAAGGTCAAAGGGCTCTCCTCCTGACGAGCACGCGCAGGGGTCTGATCGCACGGCTCCCGTACTCAAATAGTTACCCTGCGCGGCCGCACGTAAATGGTAAGTAGAACGCCCACGGTTTCAATAATGCTTGTGTTTCCGATTTGTAATGTGACAGCACTTGTTCCAAAATGACTTTGTTGACTGTTAATGTGTGCGCCCTCGTAAATTGGACAAAAATTTACCACAGCATATTGGTGTCATGTCATGACACCATGCCATGTTTCATGATTTTTAGGCGAGTTTTTGATTTACGGGGATTTTCAAACCAAGTTTCTTGATGTTTCCGGCCGAGCCAAGACGCCTAGATGTTTGTTCCATTCCCACTTCTTCCATGGGACCTAGAAGTTCGCCCAAGTACACATAAATGATTTTCCAACTAACTTTTGCGCACTGGAGCATGCACTTCTACATCAAATTTGAATTATGTGTGTTAAATGCCTAGAAAGTCAATTAATGTATAAAAAGGCCAAACAAACCCGAAATAATTCCAAAATTTAGCAGAAACTCCTATTTGGTCTAAGCTGCCCGTGTAAAGAAATCAAGGTGGGAGAAGGCAATGTATGTCGTTTCGCACACCGAGGTGACACGTTCCCTCTCGGAACCACGAGCCTTCTTAAGAGAAGGTCCGGTTTGCAAGAAGCTTATACCAAAGCTTGTCCCAATTCGGCCAAAAAAATTACCACAACATGTTGGGGCCATGTCCCGACACCATGCCAAGTTTCATGATTTTCAGGCGTGTTTTGGATTTACAGGAATTAAAAAAGCAAGTTTCTCAACATTTCCAGCCGAGCTACGACGCCCAGATGTTTGAATTCAATTCCCATTTCTTGCATGGGACCTACAAATTCACCCAAGGACACACATGTGATTTTTCAGCCAACTTTGGTGCACTAGAGCATGTGCTTGTAATTCAAATTTGAATTATGCACATTAAATGCCCAGAAATTCAATTAATGTATAAAAAAGGCAAAAGGAACAGGGAATAATTCCAAAATTTAGCACGAAACTCCTATTTGGTCCAAGCACTCTGTGTAAAAAAATCAAGGCGGGAGAAGGCAGTGTATGTCATTTTGCACATGGAGGTACACATTCCCTCTCGGAACCACGAGCCTTCTTGAGAGAAGCTCCGGTTTGCAAGAAGCTTATACCAAAGCTTCTCCCAATTCGGCCAAAAAAATTACGACGGCATATTGGTGCCATGTCATGACACCATGCCAAGTTTCATGATTTTCAGGCATGTTTTGGATATACAGGAATTAAAAAACCAAGTTTCTCAATATTTCCGGCCGAGCCACGACGCCCAGATGTTTGAATTTCGTTCCCATTTCTTGCAATTCGGCCTACAAATTCACCTAGGGACACAAATGTGATTTTTCAACCAACTTTGGTGCACTGGAGCATGTGCTTGTAGTTCAAATTTGAATTATGACACACATGTGATTTTTCAACCAACTTTGGTGCACTGGAGCATGCGCTTGTAGTTCAAATTTGAATTATGCACATTAAATGCCCACAAATTCAATTAATGTATAAAAAGGCCAAACGAACATGGAATAACTCCAAAATTTAGCACGAAACTCCTATTTGGTCTAAGCTGCATGTGTAAAAAAATTAAAGCGGAAGAAGGCAGTGTATGCCGTTTCGCACACGGAGGTGACACGTTCCCTCTCGGAACCACGAGCCTTCTTGAGAGAAGCTCTGGTTTGCAAGAAGCTTATGCCAAAGCTTGTCCCAATTCGGCCACAAAATTTACCACAGCATGTTGGTGCCATGTCATGACACCAAGCCAAGTTTCATGATCTTCAGGCGTGTTTTGAATTTTCATAAATTATAAAACCAAGTTTCTCAATCTTTCCGGCCGAGCCACAGCGCCCAGATGTTTGAATTTCATTCCTAGTTCTTGCATGGGACCTAGAAATTCACCCAAGGACACACATGTGATTTTTCAACCAACTTTGGTGCACTGGAGCATGTGCTTGTACTTCAAATTTGAATTATGCACATTAAATGACCATAAATTCAATTAATTTATAAAAAGTCCAAACGAACCCAGAACAATTCCAAATTATAACACGACACTCATATAGTTCTATGTTGCCTCTGTAAAAAATCAAGGGGGGAGGCAGTGTATATTGTTTCGCACACAAAGGTGACACGGCCCCCCTCGGGAACCGCGAGTCTTCTCGAGAGAAGCTCCGGTTTGCAAGAAGCTTATACCAAAACTTGTCCAAATGCGGCCAATATTTTTACCACAGCATGTTCGTGCCATGAAATGACACCATGCCAAGTTTTATGATTTTCAGGCGAGTTTTGAATTTCCAAGAATTTAAAAACCAAGTTTCTCAATGTCCCCGGCCGAGCCACGATGCCCAAATATTTGAATTTCATCCCCATTTCTTGCATGGGACCTATAAATTCACCCAAAGACACACATGTGATTTTTCAACAAACTTTGGTGCACAGGAGCATGTGCGTGTAGTTCAAATTTGAATTATGCACATTAAATGCCTAGAGACTCGATTAATGCATAAAAGTGCCAAACGAACCCGGAATAATTCCAAATTTACACACGACACTCATGTAGTTGCATGTTCACCGTACATAAATGTTCTAGCAATTCAAATACCATCCTTTCCCTCCGTAACACCATTTCATCCTTCAAAACATAATAAAAAATCAGGTATATCACAAATAACTTACTAGAAAGAATCGTGTGGGATGTGATATAAAATATGTTGGCGCACCGTCTTGTCTGGCTTACGCAGGAAGCTTCGTCGTCTATAGTCCGCCGCCCGCACTTGAACCACACTTGCGCGCCAGTTTCTCGCGACACCGAGCGAAATTTTTCTGTCACCGCGGAAATATCTATCTCCCCGCCACCTCCCTCCCACCAAAAGCCACATTTCCACTGTTCCTCCTTGCTTTCCAAGTTCAAACCTTCACTGCTGCCTACTGGCAGCTCAGCCTCCTCGCGGGCGACCCTTCTTCTTGCAGCGCCGCCTCCACGCCGGCGACCCTTCTTCTTGAAGCGCCACCTCCTCGCCGGTGACCCTTCTTCTTGCTACGCAGCCTCCTCGCCACCGACCCTTCTTCTTGCTGCGCGGCCTTGTCGATTTTCTCAGGTAATCCACACCCCACCCACACCATCCTCCTCCTTCCTCGTCCCACATTCCCGGACCGGCGACGCGACACCTTCTGCCGATATCACTGTCCCCATCCTCAAACTAAGCGCCTCCTACAGCCATTTTGCACGCAGTATAACGCAGAACGCAATAGCATCTGGCAGTGGAGATGCAAATCGCGGCCGCACGCACTAACGAGGTCGCTATGGCTGCCATGCGTGCCTACCGCTAGATCTTCGAGGAGAACCTTGTCTTCGAGGCCACCGTCAACACCGCCACGCGGTTGTCTACTTTAAAATATAGTTCATGCTGTTTTCTTGTAACGCCCGAATAATTAAGCTACAGTAACCTTCTGCTAATGATGCCATGTCATCACATTACTGTTGCTAATCCTCACTTGATCCAAATCACTCTTCTGATTCAAACCCAAAAAAATAAAGTCAGAATGTAATTTATCCAAACCGAGAAACAAAAATGTTTGAGATGATGAAAATATTCACTAAATAATTGTCGTGTAGAAACCAGCATCATTTGATTCAACAATTAATCCCTAGTAAAATCTAAAGTGGCCCAACAACAACTAAAATAGCCTTTTTAAAATCAGCAAATGTTTATATATTTCCATACCACTTGAAATCTTGTGTGCTAACTCAAAACATTGTCTACTATTTGTGTGACAAGTTTTGGGGTCAACAAAACTTATTTGGTATTATATTAAAATACAAAATGGTGGAGAAAATACAAAACAGAAAAATAGAAAGAGGGAAAAGGGGGCTAATTGCACACTGCGCACTAGAAGCCTAGTGCTACAGTAGCACGGCCCAAGCCCACCACGGCCTTTTCCCCTTCCTCTGTTCCTCTGTACAGAGAGGAGACATGGGCCATGGCGTGGCACGCATCCACCCCCACCATTGCCGCTGCCATCGTCGTGTCGGGCATCCTGCGGTCCTCTCGGTGGATAAGAACGTCACAGCGACCCCCCTCCGAACCCTAGCCCCGGTTTTACCCCTTCCCCTCGCTCTCCTCCCTGATGTGGAGAGGCCCCCGTACGCAACTGTTGCCGTCGCCTTCATCGATTCCCCGGCCACCGTGCTCCCCAAGTTCCACGAGGTTGCCCCGTAGGTGCGCCTTCCTCGTCCTCGTCCACCGCGAGGCGTTCTTCGAACTTCCTCGCGCCGCAACGCCACCACCGAAGCCTTCTTCCACCTCGGACTCCGGTGGACGCCGTCTTCGATTCATCATCTCCGGTGCTTCCTCGAGCCCACTTACCTTCCCTGCAGAACTACGTGAGCTCATCTCCCATCACGCTATTTCATCATCGATCCATCGCTGTAGTGTTGTTGTTGCCTCGCGCTCGCAAACACCCCCGTAGCCACGCCCGGAGCACCGCTCCCCGCTCGTGCTCCCTGTGCCCTGCTGCTCCCGGACAAGCCCCGTGCTCGCCCCGTCGAGGCCCCGCGCGCGCTCACCCATGCATCGCCGTGGCCCTACCATCCCATGTCGCGCGAGCTCCGGCCGAGCTCGAGGTCAGCCCGACCGCCCGCGCGCTTGTAGCACGTGTCGTTGCTGCCGCACTACTATGTGTTGCTGCTGCACCTGCTACTACTACTCGCCTACTGCCGTTGCTGCCTCCGGCGGCCACCTGCTGCTGCCGCTGCTGTTCCCGCCATCCCCAGCCTGCGGCTGGCCGCCGGCCCGCCCTAGCTCCTCCCGCCAGCAGCGAGCGCTCGCCGTCACCGTCGTGCGCGTCTCTCCTGGCCGCTCCGCGCTGCCGCTCCCCGCGCCGGCTGCCGCTTGTCGCTCGACCATGGTCGAGCATCTCCCTGCGCGAGCACGCACGCCCGCTGGGGCTGGCCCGCTGGTGTTTAAGGGGCTAATCCCCTTTGAAAACAAAGCCCTCTGGGTATGGCTAGTGGGGCCCGCCCCCTTAAAAAATATTAAGTAAAAATAGTTATTAGTAAAAAAATTAATTAATTATTAATTAATTCTTTTAGTTAATTAGCTTAATCAGACACTGACACGCGGGTCCCGCTAGACCTGTTGACTGGTCAATCGTGGACCAGTCAACTGCTGAGTTAGCAGTTGACTGGACCCACTGGTCAGCCTCACTGGTACACTCCTGGTGCATTGCACCGGGTGCACCCAGTGTTTATCTCAGGTATTTTTTGAAAAAAAATACTAATTCTAGAATTTCAAAATATTGTTTAAAACATTGGAAATTCATAGAAAATAAACCACATGTCAGATGAAAATGCTTTGTACATGGAAGTTGCTCAGAAAGACGAGCCTAATCCGAATAAGCGGTCCACTCGTCTATCACATGCCTTTAGCAGAGTGAACCTGCGACCGTCCCCCTCCAGTTCGTCTGTCCGATAATGCCAAACTACAGGAAAACTTTCCTGGATGTTTTCCCCCTTCACCTGTATCGAGTAGTGCCGCGTTAGAACACTCCTAGCATTGTGTATTGCCATGTTATGCCTTGTGATGCCTCGTTTGCTCTGTATTTACTGTTACTTCCCCCACTTCTTCTCTCCGGTAGACGCCGAGACCGCTGCTGATATCCTTGTAATCGACTACGTCGACGATGACCCTTCTTCCTTTCCCGGATGTAGTGTAGCTATTCGGTCGTGGTCATCGAGGGTGATTCCTCCTTTACAACTCCCGATACGGCTTTGTCGTGCAACACCCCAAGTGTGAACCTCGAGGGTGGTTCCTCTTACGTTCACCTTGATGATTACATCGAGTAGAATCCATTAAGGGTGATTCCTCGGGGTTTCCCCTTGATGTTTCAACGCACGGTTACGTTGACTTTCCTTGAGACCATTGTTGAAGTCGGGTCGGCCCTGAGGGGTACCCGTGAGTTGATGTGAAAGTACGGTGGCCCGTAGAGCACCCGCGAGTTTTCTACAAGGCACGGCGGGTATTCTGGGCCCTTGCCGTAAGTCCACGAGACGGGGCGACGGGGTCACATTATCGTGAGTCTCTGCTCGTCTCTACAAGCCCCCAATGCACTAACAGGTTTGGGTATTTGTTCTGAGTTGGCCTTTGGCCTTTACGCACTAACCGCCATGGGAGAATAGTTATGGGCCTCGGCGTCGTAGTATCAGCCGAAGCTTTGTCAGACGTCCAGTTCAGCATTGCGGCACGGTCGGATCATGCTGGCCATCCGAGGCAGTGCTGGTATCCACCGTGCGCGCAACGACCCGGAGTGCAATGGGCGATGGGCCCAAGAACCCGGGGCACTTAGGATACAGACCGGCGGGGACCTCTCTGTTGAGCCTAGGTAGGGCTGCGATGTGGTGATCTTCTGAGGCCAGGCATGACCTAGGAAAGTGTGTCCGGCCAGAGTGATCGAGCGTCTTGGGTAACGTGGTGCACCCCTACAGGGAAGATATATATATATTCGAATACCGTGTCCACGGTAATGGACGTTCAGACTTGTATCCTAATCTATTACAACTAGAACTGGTCACTTCAGACATGTGATGGATATGTTGGCTCCTGGATTGCTTTCTCGCAGGGAGTCGAGGAAGGATCTCTGGGCATTAATACTACAACATGTTTGTTAATATAAACCTCTATTCTTTACTCTTTTACATGCTGCAAGATGCTTGGAGCTGCTTGAAGATGCTAGTCTTCGATAGGCTAGGCCTTCCCCTCTATTCTGGCATTCTACAGTTCAGTCCACAGATATAACCCCTCCATTTGATAGCAATGCATACTTAGTATAGATCTGATGCTTGCGAGTACTTTGGACGAGTACTCACGGTTGCTTTGCTTCCCCCCTTTTCCCCCTCTCTTCTTCTTTCCGATTTATGCAACCAGATGTCGGAGCCCAGGAACCGGATGCCACCGCCGATGCTTGCTACTACGTGGAGACCACCAACAACCAAGAGTAGTTAGGAGGTCCCAGGCAGGAGGCCTTGCCTCTTCGATCGTTGTTATTTTTCTGTTTGCCTTCTTAAGGCAGTCTTGTTTAACTTATGTTTGTACTCAGATATTGTTGCTTCCGCTGACGCTTGTATTCGAGCTTTTGTGTTCGAGCCCTCGAGGCCCCTGGCTTGTAATATGAAGCTTGTATTATTTCATTTTATGTCTAGAGTTGTGTTGTGATATCTTCCCGTGAGTCCCTGATCTTGATCGTACACATTTGCGTGTATGATTAGTGTACGGTCGAATCGGGACCGTTACAAGTTGGTATCAGAGCCGACTGCCTATAGGAATCCCCCTTTCCAACTCCTTGGCCGAAGTTGAGTCTAGTCTTTGAAAAGCTAATTTACTAACATGGCTGTGTGGCTTACGGACCCACGTTGCCATTGGGTGGTATTAGGATCTTTTATTCCTCGTCTATACTCTGGGAATCTGATCTCTCTTCTATTCGGTTTAAATGATTTTGCTAACTCTAACCTTAGGCTCTCGTAAATACGTTCTCCCGGAGAGCCCCTCACTCCACATGATTGCTTGGTGCACCAGAAGACTGTGAAGATACTCTCCGATGTTTTCCTGAGACCCTTGTGCCCTTTGTTGTTGCGATCCCTACCACCGATAAATAGTTATGGGTAACTACCTACATTGTCGTTCATACCTTCATCCTAGTTGCTCTTGTTATTACAAGATGTCCTGAAATACTCTCTGATGTTCTGAGAATCCTTTATGCTTACTGCCCTGCAATTCCTTGCCGCATGAATAACCCTATGAATAATTCCTCACACTTTTCGAGGATTTGTTCATTCCTAGTTGATCAAGTGATTCACAAGATACTTTGGAATACTATCTGATCTTCTGATAATCCTCTCCAACTATTGCTCTGCAAATACTTGTCTTCTTGCATTATGGATACTTTCCATACGTCTGGCAATATTCGGTAGTATCCTTTGTCATCTTTATTTTGAACATTTGATTCGATAGTGAATGCTTGCAATCATCAATCACAATTAGAATTCTTCCCTTCGGCTCAGACGTCACCGCGGACATGAGCTGGTGTTTGACAAATCAAACCTTGATTGATTATCGATTTATGCGGGTTATACTCTACTGGCTTTCCGCCAGGTGAAATTTCAACACTACAACTTCTTCGAATGCGAGAAGTGAATGGAAAGTTGTGCATTCGAGAAGTGGGAGTCGACCTTGAGCCTTTGTGTTCATGCCCATGGACCTGATGTATAACTTATCATGGATATTTCTTGTTATAATAATAATCCTCTTGTGATATGTTCATCTGGCACCTATATTTGGTCCTTTGCAACCGTGGTTCCGACCATGATTGTTCTCCTTTGATTCCATTTCTCACACAAGTTAGAGTACTTGTCCTCTTCAGCTCATTTCACCAGTCTAACCTCTGTCATGTTCTACCTTTGAGTATTACCCTCTGGTATCTCGAGAATATCATGGAACTACATAACTTCTTATGAGTTCTTCATGAACTATTAATTCTCGTCAATTCCAAGTTTCCACGAGTTCTGAGCTGTTAGACATTCGAGAATGCCGGTAACTGATTCGATATCTACACTTTCCTTTCCATTGTTTTGTTTAAGCTTTCTTGTAACATAACATATCTGAGTAGTGATAATTCCCTGCTTATGTAAACCCCTCGGTGCACAAGCTCTATCGGTAAGCCCTTGTTACTATTGTTTATGACATTCCGGTAGCCACCGATGGACGAGAACTTTGCCTAGTGGTCTACCTCGCCTTGCGAGCATGAAAATGGTTCTCTTCGTCCCTCGCCCTTGGTACCAACGTTCTTGCCAGCATAATTTACAGGCTATCCTCTGACTTGCCTTGCTATCATGACCGTGCAAAATGATTAGCGCATTCCTGCTTTTAACCCACATGGTAGGCCCATAACCCACAGTTCCACAGGATCGAGACCTCACTCTCCTGTACAACATTGACTCCAAAATATTCTTTGCACTTGGCTTTGTATGTAAATCACGAGCCACCTTCCTAGTGATCTGTTCTGGTATCATATGCAATACTTATTCTCGATGCTCTGAACCCCTTTCAAACTCTATTTCAGACATAGAATGATTGTCCATCCGCTTGAAGCTTCTTATTGCACCATCTAGCCTTGCTCTCAATGAATTTCTTGAATTTCAACTCGAGAGATGCCTCTATGCCACGTTTGCGAGATAGCCCCCAGGTACCTATCTTGTGTTGAGCCCCGTCCTTCCCAAGTCTTTCCCCCTTTCTCCACCCCTTAAATCTCTGGACGAGATTTCTTGTAGTGGAGGAGAATTGTGACGCCTGTATAATTAAGCTACAGTAACCTTCTGCTAATGATGCCATGTCATCACATTACTGTTGCTAATCCTACTTGATCCAAATCACTCTTCTGATTCAAACCCAAAAAAATAAAGTCAAAATGTAATTTATCCAAACCGAGAAACAAAAATGTTTGAGATGATGCAAATATTCACAAAATAATTGTCGTGTAGAAACCAGCATCATTTGACTCAACAATTAATCCCTAGTAAAATCTAAAGTGGCCCAACAACAACTAAAATAGCCTTTTTAAAATAAACAATTCTTTATGTATCTCCAAACCACTTGAAATCCTGTGTGCTAGATCAAAACATTGTCTACTATTTGTGTGACAAGTTTTGGGGTCAACAAAACTTATTTGGTATTATATAAAAATACAAAATGGTGGAGAAAATATAAAACAGAAAATTAGAAAGAGGGAAAAGGGGGCTAATTGCACACTGCGCACTACAAGCCTAGTGCTACAGTAGCACAGCCCAAGCCCACCATGGCCTTTTCCCCTTCCTCTGTTCCTCTGTACAGAGAGGAGACAGGGGCCATGGCATGGCACACATCCACCGCCACCATGGCCGCTGCCATCGTCGTGTCGGCATCCCGCGGTCCTCTCAGTGGATAAGAACATCACAACGACCACCCTCCGAACCCTAGCCCCAGTTTTTCCCCTCCCCCTCGCTCTCCTCCCTGATCTGGAGAGGCCCCCGTACGCAACCGTCGCCGCCGCCTTCGTCGATTCCCCGACCACCGTGCTCCCCAAGCTCCACGAGGTTGCCCCGTAGGTGCGCCTTCCTCGTCCTCATCCATCGCGGGGCCTTCTTCGATCTTCGTCGCGCCGCAACGCCACCACCGAAGCCTTCTTCCACCTCAGACTCTGATGGATGCCATCTTCGATTCATCATCTCCGGTGCTTCCTCAAGCACACTGACCTTCCGTGCAGAACAACGTGAGCTCCTCTCCCATCCCCCTGTTTTCATCCTCGATCCATCGCCGTAGTGATGTTGTTGCCTCGCGCTCGTCACGCTCGCAAACACCCCCGTAGCCGCGCCCGGAGCACCGCTCCCCGGGCGTGCTCCCCGTTCCCTGCTGCTCCCGGTTGAGCCCCGTGCTCGCCCCATTGCGGGCCCGCGCGGGCTGACCCGTGCATCGCCATGGCCCTGCCGTCCCACGTCGCGCGAGCTCCGGCCAAGCTCGCGGTCAGCCCGACCGCCCGCGCACTCGTAGCCCGTCCCGTTGCTGTCGCACTGCTCTGCGTTGCTGCTGCACCTGCTACTATAGCTCGCCTGCTGCCGCTGCCGTTCGCGCCATCCCCTACCCGCGGCTGGCCGCCGGCCCGCGCCAGCTCCTCCCACCAGTCGCGAGCGCTCGCCGTCGCCGCCGCGCGCGTCTCTCTTGGCCGCTCCGTGCTGCCGCTCCCCGCGCCGGCCGCCGCCTGGCCGCGCCAGCTCCAGCCACCGGCGCCTGCCTCTCAACCATGGTCGCGCCTCTCTCTGCGTGAGCATGCCTGCCCGCTGGGGCCGGCCCGCTAGTGTTTAAGGGGCTAATCCCCTTTGAAAACAAACCCCTCTAGGTATGGCTAGTGGGGCCCGCCCTTAAAAACTATTAAGTAAAAATAATTATTAGTAAAACAATTAAATAATAAGTTAATTAATTAATTTTTTAGTTAATTAGCTTAATCACACACTGACACGCGGGTCCCACTAGACCTGTTGACTGGTCAACCGTGGACCAGTCAACTGCTGAGTCAGCAGTTGATTGGACCCACTCGTCAGTCTCACTGGTACACTCCTGGTGCATTGCACCTGGTGCACCCACTGTTTCTCTCTGGTATTTTTGAAAAAAAATACTAATTCTAGAATTTTAGAATATTGTTTAAAACTATGTAAATTCATAGAAAATAAACCGTATGTCAGATGAAAATGCTTTGTACATGAAAGTTGCTCAGAAAGACGAGAGGAATCCGAATACGCTTTCCATTCGTCTGTCACATGCCTCTAGCATAGTGAACCTGCAACCGTCCCCCTCCGGTTCGTTTGTCCGAAAATGCTAAACTTGCGAAAACTTTCCCGGATGTTTTCCCCCTTCACGTGTATCGAGTAGTGCCGCATTAGAACACCCCTAGCGTTGCGTACTGCCATGTTATGCCTTGTGATGCCTTGTTTGCTCTGTACTTACTGTTTCTTCCCCACTCCTTCTCTCCGGTAGACCCCGAGACCGCTGCTGATGTCCCTGTGATCGACTACGTCGACGACGACCCTTCTTCCCTTTCAGCGGAGCTTCCAGGCAAGACCCCCTTTGATCATCCTGATAGCGCCCATTCCATTCTCTCATGTTTGCATTAGATTTTTCTACTGTAATTGATTGCTCCTATTCTGATGCATAGCTTGCTTTTGTAACCTGCTTATTGTTACCTACCTACTTGTCCTAAACTGCTTAGTATAGGTTGGTTAGTGATCCATCAGTGACCCCCACCTTGTCCTTGTTGCCCCTGCTTCATCATCGATGAATCAATCAAGGTGATCGACGACCAGAGCCCGACACCTCACATCACATCACGCCCCTTTTGTTGCTCGACTCTACAGAGCTACTATGGAGTGCCGAGGGTGATACCTCAAAACGCACTCCTGATGTTGACTCTGTAGTGTAGCTATTCGGTCATCGAGAGTGATTCCTCCTTTACAACTCTCGATACGGCTCTGTCGTGCAACACCCCAAGTGTGAACCTCGAGGGTGGTTCCTCTTACGTTCACCTTGATGATTACATCGAGAGGAATCCACCGAGGGTGATTCCTCGGGTTTTCCCCTTGATGTTTGGACACACGGTTACCTTGACTTTACTTGAGACCATTGTTGAAGTCGGGTCGGCCCTGAGGGATACCTGCGAGTTGATGTTAAAGTCGGGCGGGACCGTAGAGCACCCACGAGTTTTCTACGAGGCACGGCCGGGCATTCTGGGCCCATGCCATAAGTCCACGAGACGGGGTGACGGGGTCACATTATCGTGAGTCTCTGCTCGTCTCCGTAAGCCCCCAATGCACTAACAGGTTTGGGTTTTTGTTCTGGGTTGGCCTTTACGCACTAACCACCACGCAAGAATAGTTATGGGCCTCGGCGTCGCAGTATCAGCCGAAGCTTTGTCAGATGTCCAGTTCAGCATTGTGGCACATTCGGATCTTGCCGGCCATCCGAGGCGGTGCTGGTATCCACCCTGCGCGCAATGACCAGGAGTGCAACGGGCGATGGGCCCAAGACCCCGGGGCACTTAGGATGTACATTGGTGGGGACCTCTCTGCTGAGCCTAGGTAGGGATGTGACATGTTGATCTTCCGAGGCCGGGCAAGACCTAGGAAAGTGTGTCCGGCCAGAGTGATCGAGCGTGTTGGGTAACGTGGTGCACCTCTGTAGGGAAGATATATATTCGAATACCGTGTCCACCGTAATGGACGTTCAAACTTGTATCCTGACCTATTACAACTAGAACTGGTTACTTGAGACATGTGATGGATATGTTGGCACCGGGATTGTTTTCTCGCAGGTAGTCGAGGAAAGTTCTCTGGGCGTTAATACTATAACATGTTTGTTAATATAAACTTCTATTCTTTACTCTTCTACATGCTGCAAGATGCTTCCCCCTCTCTTCTTCTTTCCGGTTTATGCAACCAGATGTCGGAGCCCAGGAGCCAGATACCACCGTCGATGCTTGCTACTACGTGGAGACCGCCGATGTCCAAGAGTAGTTAGGAGGTCCCAGGGAGGAGGCCTTGCCTCTTCGATCGTTGTTGCTTTTGTGTTTGCCTTCTTAAGGCAGTCTTGTTTAATTATGTCTGTACTCATATATTGTTGCTTCCGCTGACGCTTGAATTCGAGCTTCTGTATTCGAGCCCTCGAGGCCCCTGGCTAATATGAAGCTTGTATTATTTCATTTTGTGTCTACAGTTGTGTTGTGATATCTTCCCGTGAGTCCCTGATCTTGATCGTACACATTTGCGTGTATGATTAGTGTACGGTCAAATCAGGGGCGTTACATTTCTCGAGGCCACTGCCAATGCCTTATAGTGATTTGTCCTCTGTAATGTTAATATGCAATCTGATGTTCAGTTAACAGTTTGGTCCTCTGAAATGTAATGTTCAGTTAACAGTTTGGTCCAACAATTGCTACATTTCGTAGTACTGTTCTCAATCATTCTTTGTTTTGTTAACTGTCTTATCTTTTGGTACATGTTTCTATTATGCAATGTCGTGCTCAGTTAACTGTTTTGGTTCATTTGGTCTGCTGTCCATTTAACTGTTTGGTTCAATTCTGCAATTTGATTTTCATTTGATGTGGGTACAATTTGTATTGTTATGCATGTGAGAAATAAATTGAATTTGGCTATACTCAATACATACTGATAGTATGGCAACTCTCGGTTAACCTGATCAAGATCTTCCTTATATGTGTTGCAGGGAAACAATGGGAGACACTGCGGTTTACCATCAAGGTTTGCTCATGCAATGTCCTTTCGCTAATAGCACATTATTGTGTAGTTGTAGGAATCATTCTAATATTTAGGTTTCTCACAATTTGGTCTTGCACATGTAGGTCCTATTGTTAGAGGCTTAGACCCACTGTTCGACCCATTTTGCATATGGAGAAATGAGATGTCCATGAATATCAGTCAAGTCAAGAAACTCAGAAAGCTTGTTAGGATGAAGAAACTTGCGACGAATAACAGCAAGATCATTGTTTGCACAATGAGAATACATGAGCCAACTGTAGGATGGTACTAACTCTTTTACCTTGTTTTTACCCCTTGCGCCATTTCAAAATTTATAACAGTGATTTATCCATATCTTTGTTTCAGTACTTTTCAAAGTAGTTCACCTATGATTACATCTCAAACCACCTACATGGTCAAGAGGCGAGGAAGGTATTCATTCAACACCCACAGTACAATATTGAAGTCTTCCTAAAGAGGACAAAGGTTGGGCGGGCAATTATCCATAGCCACTGGCCTAAAATTGCAAGGACATTCAAGATCACTGAAGGCTCAATATTTGCCTTTCGCTTCTGCAGTTTCCCAGATGAGATTCATTTGTCTGTTTACCGCGTATGATGCTACTTTCCAAAGGTTTTCGATGTTGCATGTGAAACTTGGTGCTGTTGTGTAATGGCGTAACTGAGTGCTGAAGCTATCTGTTGTAATTCGATTATGAAATCCTGGCTGACGTTATACGGATATGAAATATTTGGTGTGTTTTATAAGAAATGTCAATTTGATTACTACATGGATTATCCATAATAGGCTAATTACCCTGCTTATTGGGGTTTTCTATTGCAGATGGTTACTCAGACAACACCGTGGGCAATGAACTAAACAACCCACACGGTTTCTAGAAAGTAGGCATGTTTGATCAACTAATAATCTCACACGGCTTCCGGCAGAGAACTGCTTGCGTTAGGCCAGCTTGCACAAACGTTTCCGTACAAAAAACTGTGTGCGATACACATATGAAAGGAAATGTTTTTCTAGGATTCACCGTGTGGGATGTACATATGAACGAAAACGATTGGGTTTTGATGCCTTGCCCATCGCACATGAGCTCATTTTGCCCCCGCTTGTGTGGCCAGAGGGCCTATCCCCGGCGGTTTCTGGGTTGTGTGGGAAGGACCCCCTATCGCACACACTCACTAGGCGACGGTTTAAAACTCCGTCGCGGAATGGGGTAAAAACCGTTTGTATAGCACGTCTCTGCACCTGTGCTTATTGGCCAATTGTAGCTTGGAGCGTAGTTCGTCACTTGCCAAGTTGTGGCAACTTCCTCCTGTTGTAGAACGTAGTAATTTCAAAAATTATTCTACGCACATGCAAGATCATGGTGATGCATAGCAACGAGAGGGGAGAGTGTTGTCTACGTACCCTCGTAGACCGAAAGCGGAAGCGTTAGCACAACGCGGTTGATGTAGTCGTATGTCTTCATGATCCGACCGATCAAGTACCGAACGCACGGCACCTCCGAGTTCAGCACACGTTCAGCCCGAGGATGCCCCTCGAACTCCGATCCAGCCGAGTGTTGAGGGAGAGTTTCGTCAGCACGACGGCGTGGTGACGATGATGATGTTCTACCGATGCAGGGCTTCGCCTAAGCACCGCTACAGTATTATCAAGGTGGACTATGGTGGAGGGGGGCACCGCACACGGCTAAAAGATCAAACGATCAAATGTTGTGTCTCTAGGGTGCACCCCTGCCCCCGTATATAAAGGAGCAAGGGGGAGAGGTGCGGCCAGCCAGAAGGGGCGCGCCAGGAGGAGTCCTACTCCCACCGGGAGTAGGACTCCCTCCCTTTTCCTTGTTGGACTAGGAGTGGAGGGGGAAAGAGGAGGGAGAGAGGAAGGAAAGGGGGGCGCCGCCCCCTCTCCTTGTCCTATTCGGACTAGGGGGGAGGGGCGCGCAGCCCTGCCCTGGCCACCTCTCCTCTCTTCCACTAAGGCCCACTATGGCCCATTAAGCCCCCGGGGGGTTCCGGTAACCTCCCGGTACTCCGGTAAAATTCCGATTTCACCCGGAACACTTCTGATATCCAAACATAGGCTTCCAATATATCAATCTTCATGTCTCGACCATTTCGAGACTCCTCGTCATGTCCGTGATCACATCCGGGACTCCGAACAACCTTCGGTACATCAAAACATATAAACTCATAATATAACTGTCATCGAAACTTTAAGCGTGCGGACCCTACCAGTTCGAGAACTATGTAGACATGACTGAGACACGTCTCCGGTCAATAACCAATAGCGGAACCTGGATGCTCATATTGGCACCCACATATTCGACGAAGATCTTTATCGGTCAGACCGCATAACAACATACGTTGTTCCCTTTGTCATCGGTATGTTACTTGCCCGAGTATGTATTATTTCCAATAATTCAGTTGCTCGCTCCATTGTTCCGGAGAACGGAGTTTTAGTCATCTTGCCCATAGGGCATGGTTCGCAAGCATCAAGTGATTCACAATCAAGTGATTCCAAAATTCCATCAGCATGGAGTTTCTTCATGCGCTTTACACCAATATGACCTAAACAGCAGTGCCACAAATAAGGTGCACTATCATTATTAACTTTGCATCTTTTGGCTTCAATATTATGAATATGTGTATCACTATGATCGAGATCCAACAAACCATTTTCGTTAGTGTGTATGACCATAGAAGGTTTTATTCATGTAAACAGAACATCAATTGTTCCCTAACTTAAATGAATAACCATATTGCAATAAACATGATCAAATCATATTCATGCTCAATGCGAACACCAAATAACACTTATTTCAACACCAATCCCGAAAGTATAGGGAGTGTGCGATGATGATCATATCAATCTTGGAACTACTTCCAACACACATTGTCACTTCACCCTTAACTAGTTTATGTTCATTCTGCAACTCCCGTTTCGAGTTACTACTCTTAGCAACTTAACCGGTATCAAATACCGAGGGTTGCTACGAACACTAGTAAAATACACATCAATAATCTGTATATCAAATATACCTTTGTTCACTTTGCCATCCTTCTTATCCGCCAAATACTTGGGGCAGTTCCGCTTCCAGTGACTAGTTCCTTTACAGCAGAAGCACTTAGTCTCAGGCTTAGGTCCAGACTTGGGCTTCTTCACTTGAGCAACAACTTGCTTGTCGTTCTTCTTGAAGTTCCCCTTCTTCCCTTTGACCTTTTCTTGAAACTAGTGGTCTTGTCAACCATCAACACTTGATGTTTTTCTTGATTTCTACCTTCGTCGATTTCAGCATCACGAAGAGCTCGGGAATTACTTTCGTCATCCCTTGCATATTATAGTTCATCACGAAGTTCTATTAACTTGGTGATAGTGACTAGAGAACTTTGTCAATCAATATTTTATCTGGAAGATTAACTCCCACTTGATTCAAGTAATTGTAGTACTCAGACAATCTGAGCACATGCTCACTGGTTGAGCTATTCTCCTCCATCTTATAGGCAAAGTACTGTCAGAGGTCTCATACCTCTCGACATGGGCATGAGTAATAAATACCAATTTCAACTCTTGGAACATCTTATATGCTCTGTGGCATTCAAAACAGAAATCCCGTTTATAAGCCTTAAAGCATGGTGCACTAAACTATCAAGTAGTCATCATACCGAGCTTTTGTCAAAACATTCATAACGTCTGGATCTGCTCCTGCAATAGGTTTATCACCTAGCGGTGCATCAAGGACATAATTCTTCTGTGCAGCAATGAGGATAAACCTCACATCACGGATCCAATCCGCATCATTGCTACTAACAACTTTCAACTTAGTTTTCTCTAGGAACATATAAAAATTAAACGGGGAGCAACATCGCGAGCTATTGATCTACAACATAGATATGCTAATACTATCAGGACTAAGTTCATGATAAATATAAGTTCAATTAATCATATTACTTAAGAACTCCCACTTAGATAGACATCCCTCTAATCCTCTAAGTGATCACGTGATCCATATCAACTAAACCATGTCCGATCATCACGTGAGATGGAGTAGTTTCAACGGTGAACATCACTATGTTGATCATATCTACTATATGATTCACACTCGACCTTTCGGTCTCCGTGTTCCGAGGCCATATCTGTTGTATGATAGGCTCGTCAAGTTTAACCTGAGTATTCCGCGTGTGCAACTGTTTTGCACCCGTTGTATTTGAACGTAGAGCCTATCACACCCGATCATCACGTGGTGTCTCAGCACGAAGAACTTTCGCAACGGTGCGTACTCAGGGAGAACACTTTATACTTTGATAATTTAGTGAGAGATCATCTTATAAAGCTACCGCCGAACTAAGCAAAATAAGATGTATAAAAGATAAACATCACATGCAATCATAATATGTGACATGATATGGAATCGTCATCTTGTGCCTTTGATCTCCATCTCCAAAGCATCGTCATGATCTCCATCGTCACCGGCATGACACCATGATCTCCATCATCTTGATCTATATCAATGTGTCGTCACATGGTCGTCTCGCCAACTATTGCTCTTGCAACTATTGCTATCGCATAGCGATAAAGTAAAGCAATTATTTGACGCTTGCATCTTATGCAATAAAGAGACAACCATAAGGCTTTTGCCAGTTGCCGATAACTTCAACAAAACATGATCATCTCATACAAAACCTTATATCTTATCACGTCTTGACCATATCACATCACAACATGCCCTGCAAAAACAAGTTAGACATCCTCTACTTTGTTGTTGCAAGTTTTACGTGGCTGCTACGGGCTGAGCAAGAACCGTTCTTACCTACGCATCAAAACCACAACGATAGTTTGTCAAGTTAGGGTTGTTTTAACCTTCGCAAGGACTGGGCGTAGCCACACTCGGTTCAACTAAAGTTGGAGAAACTGACACCCGCCAGCCACCAGTGTGCAAAGCACGTCGGTAGAACCAGTCTCGCGTAACCGTACGCGTAATGTCGGTCTGGGCCGCTTCATTCAACAATACCGCCGAACCAAAGTATGACATGCTGGTAAGCAGTATGACTTATATCGCCCACAACTCACTTGTGTTCTACTCGTGCATATAACATCAACGCATAAAACCTGGCTCTGATACCACTGTTGTAGAACGTAGTAATTTAAAAAATTACCGTACGCACACGCAAGATCATGGTGATGCATAGCAATGAGAGGGGAGAGTGTTGTCTGCGTACCCTCGTAGACCGAAAGCCGAAGATTTAGCACAACACGGTTGATGTAGTCGTACGTCTTCACCAGCCGACCGATCAAGTACCGAACACACGGCACCTCCGAGTTCAGCACACGTTCAGCCCGATGACTTCCCTCGAACTCTGATCCAGCCGAGTGTTGAGGGAGAGTTTCGTCAGCACGATAGCGTGGTGACAATGATGATCTTCTACCGACGCAGGGCTTCGCCTAAGCACCGCTACAGCATTATCGAGGTGGACTATGGTGGAGGGGGGCACCGCACACGGCTAAAAGATCAAACGATCAATTGTTGTGTCTCTAGGGTGCCCCCTGCCCCCGTATATAAAGGAGCAAGGGGGAGAGGTGCGGTCGGCCAGAAGGGGCGCGCCAGGAGGAATCCTACTCCCACCGGGAGTAGGACTCCCTCACTTTTCCTTGTTGGACTAGGAGTGGAGGGGAAAGAGGAGGGAGAGAGGAAGGAAAGAGGGGGTGCTGCCCCCCTCTCCTTGTCCTATTCGTACTAGGGGGGAGGGGCACGCGGCCCTGCCCTGGCCGCCTCTCCTCTCTTCCACTAAGGCCCACTATGGCCTATTAAGCCCCCGGGGAGTTCCGGTAACCTCCCGGTACTCCGGTAAAATTCCGATTTCACCCGGAACACGTCCGATATTGAAACATAGGCTTCCAATATATCAATCTTCATGTCTCGACCATTTCGAGACTCCTCGTCATGTCCGTGATCATATCCGGGACTCCGAACAACCTTCGGTACATCAAAACATATAAACTCATAATATAATTGTCATCGAAACTTTAAGCATGCGGACCCTACGGGTTCGAGAACTATGTAGACATGACCGAGACACGTCTCCGGTCAATAACCAATAGCGGAACCTAGATGCTCATATTGGCTCCCACATATTCTACGAAGATCTGTATCGGTCAGACCACATAACAACATACGTTGTTCCCTTTGTCATCGGTATGTTACTTGCCCGAGATACGATCGTCGGTATCTCAATACCTAGTTCAATCTTGTTACCGGCAAGTCTCTTTACTCGTTCCGTAATACATCATCCCGCAACTAACCCATTAGTTACAATGATTGCAAGGCTTATAGTTATGTGCATTACTGAGTGGGCCCAGAGATACCTCTCCGACAATCGGAGTGACAAATCCTAATCTCGAAATACGCCAACCCAACAAGTACCTTCAGAGACACCTGTAGAGCACCTTTATAATCACCCAGTTACGTTGTGACGTTTGGTAGCACACAAAGTGTTCCTCCGGTAAACGGGAGTTGCATAATCTCATAGTCATAGGAACATGTATAAGTCATGAAGAAAGCAATAGCAGAATACTAAATGATCGTGTGCTAAGCTAACGGAATGGGTCAACTCAATCACATCATTCTCCTAATGATGTGATCCCGTTAATCAAATGACAACTCATGTGTATGGCTAGGAAACATAACCATCTTTGATCAACGAGCTAGTCAAGTAGAGGCATACTAGTGACACTCTGTTTGTCTATGTATTCACACAAGTATTATGTTTCCGGTTAATACAATTCTAGCATGAATAATAAACATTTATCATGAAATAAGGAAATAAATAATAACTTTATTATTGCCTGTAGGGCATATTTCCTTCAGTCTCCCACTTGCACTAGAGTCAATAATCTAGTTCACATCATCATGTGATTTAACACCAATAGTTCACATCACCATGTGATTAACATCCATAGTTCACATCGTCATGTGACCAACACCCAAAGGGTTTACTAGAGTCCATAATCTAGTTCACATCGCTATGTGATTAACATCCAAAGAGTACTAAGGTGTGGTCATGTTTTGCTTGTGAGAGAAGTTTAGGCAACGGGTCTGCCATATTCAGATCCGTATGTATTTTGCAAATTTCTATGTCAACAATGCTCTGCACGGAGCTACTCTAGCTAATTGCTCCCACTTTCAATATGTATCCAGATTGAGACTTAGAGCCATCTGGATCAGTGTCAAAATATGCATCGACGTAACCCTTTACGACAAACCTTTTTGTCACGTCCATAATCGAGAAACATATCCTTATTCCACTAAGGATAATTTTGACCGCTGTCCAGTGATCTACTCCTAGATCACTATTGTACTCCCTTGCCAAAATCAGTGTAGGGTATACAATAGATCTGGTACACAGCATGGCATACTTTATAGAACCTATGGCCAATGCATAGGGAATGACTTTCATTCTATTTCTATCTTCTGCCGTGGTCGGGCTTTGAGTCTTACTCAATTTCACACCTTGTAACACAGGCAAGAACTCTTTCTTTGACTGTTCCATTTTGAACTACTTCAAAATCTTGTCAAGGTATGTACTCATTGAAAAAAACTTATCAAGCGTCTTGATCTATCTCTATTGATCTTGATACTCAATATGTAAGCAGCTTCACCGAGGTCTTTCTTTGAAAAACTCCTTTAAAACACTCCTTTGTGCTTTGCAGAATAATTCTACATTATTTCCGATCAACATATGTCATTCACATATACTTATCAGAATTGTTGTAGTGCTCCCACTCACTTTCTTGTAAATACAGGCTTCACCGTAAGTCTGTATAAAACTATATCCTTTGATCAACTTATCAAAGCGTATATTCCAACTCCGAGATGCTTGCACCAGTCCATAGATGGATCGCTGGAGCTTGCATATTTTGTTAGCACCTTTAGGATTGACAAAACCTTTTGGTTGCATCATATACAACTCTTCTTTAATAAATCCATTAAGGAATGCAGTTTTGTTTATCCATTTGCCAGATTTCATAAAATGCGGCAATTGCTAACATGATTCGGACAGACTTAAGCATAGATACGAGTGAGAAACTCTCATCGTAGTTAACACCTTGAACTTGTCGAAAACCTTTTGCGACAATTCTAGCTTTGTAGATAGTAACACTACTATCAACATCCGTCTTCCTCTTGAAGATCCATTTAATCTCAATGGCTCGCCGATCATTGGGCAAGTCAATCAAAGTCCATACTTTGTTCTCATACATGGATCTCATCTCAGATTTCATGGTCTCAAGCCATTTTGTGGAATCTGGGCTCATCATCACTTCCTCATAGTTCGTAGGTTCGTCATGGTGAAGTAACATGACCTCCAG
Source organism: Aegilops tauschii subsp. strangulata (assembly GCF_002575655.3). Taxonomy (NCBI): domain Eukaryota; kingdom Viridiplantae; phylum Streptophyta; class Magnoliopsida; order Poales; family Poaceae; genus Aegilops; species Aegilops tauschii. The sequence goes on from NC_053035.3 coordinate 177,091,206, forward strand.
AATAGGATTACCGTACCACTCTGGTGTGGATCTCACTCTGGTTTACCTACGAGGTTCGGTAGTAAGTTGATCTGAAGTTACATGATCATCATCATTAGCTTCCTCACTAATTGGTATAGGAGACACAGGAGCAGATTTCTGTGATGAACTACTTTCCAATAAGGGAGCAGGTATAGTTACCTCATCAAGTTCTACTTTCCTCCCACTCACTTCTTTCGTGAGAAACTCCTTCTCTAGAAAGGACCCATTCTCAGCAACAAAGATCTTGCCTTCGGATCTGTGATAGAAGGTGTACCCAACATTTTGGGTATCCTATGAAGAAGCACTTCTCCGATTTGGGTTCAAGCTTATCAAGTTGAAACTTTTTCACATAAGCACGGTAGCCCCAAACTTTAAGAAACGACAACTTAGGTTTCTCGCCAAACCACAGTTCATACGTATCATCTCCACGGATTTAGATGGTGCCCTATTTAACGTGAATGTAGTTGTCTCTAATGCATAACCCTAGAACGATAGTGGTAAATCGGTAAGAGAGATCATAGATTGCACTATATCCAATAAAGTACGGTTATGACGTTCGGACACACCATTACGTTGTGGTGTTCCAGGCGGCATGAATTTGTGAAACTATTCCACATTGTTTTAATTGAAGACCAAACTCGCAACTCAAATATTTGTCTCCGCGATCAGATCATAGAAACTTTATTTTCTTGTCACGATGATTTTCCACTTCACTCTGAAATTCTTTGAACTTTCCAAATGTTTCAGACTTATGTTTCATCAAGTAGATATACCCATATCTTCTCAAATCATTTCTGAAGGTCAGAAAATAACGATACCCGCCGCGAGCCTCAACACTCATCGGATCTTATACATCAGTATGTATTATTTCCAATAATTCAGTTGCTCGCTCCATTGTTCCGGAGAACGGAGTTTTAGTCATCTTGCCCATAGGGCATGGTTCGCAAGCATCAAGTGATTCACAATCAGGTGATTCCAAAATTCCATCAGCATGGAGTTTCTTCATGCGCTTTACACCAATATGACCTAAACAGCAGTGCCACAAATAAGGTGCACTATCATTATTAACTTTGCATCTTTTGGCTTCAATATTATGAATATGTGTATCACTATGATCGAGATCCAACAAACCATTTTCGTTGGTGTGTATGACCATAGAAGGTTTTATTCATGTAAACAGAACATCAATTGTTCCCTAACTTAAATGAATAACCGTATTGCAATAAACATGATCAAATCATATTCATGCTCAATGCAAACACCAAATAACACTTATTTCAACACCAATCCCGAAAGTATAGGGAGTGTGCGATGATGATCATATCAATCTTGGAACTACTTCCAACACACATTGTCACTTCACCCTTAACTAGTTTCTGTTCATTCTGCAACTCCCGTTTCGAGTTACTACTCTTAGCAACTTAACCGGTATCAAATACAGGGGGGTTGCTACGAACACTAGTAAAAGACACATCAATAATCTGTATATCAAATATACCTTTGTTCACTTTGCCATCCTTCTTATCCGCCAAATACTTGGGGAAGTTCCGCTTCCAGTGACCAGTTCCTTTGCAGCAGAAGCACTTAGTCTCAGGCTTAGGTCCAGACTTGGGCTTCTTCACTTGAGCAACAACTTGCTTGTCGTTCTTCTTGAAGTTCCCCTTCTTCCCTTTGCCCTTTTCTTGAAACTAGTGGTCTTGTCAACCATCAACACTTGATGTTTTTCTTGATTTCTACCTTCGTCGATTTCAGCATCACGAAGAGCTCGGGAATTACTTTCGTCATCCCTTGCATATTATAGTTCATCATGAAGTTCTATTAACTTGGTGATAGTGACTAGAGAACTTTGTCAATCAATATTTCATCTGGAAGATTAACTCCCACTTGATTCAAGTAATTGTAGTACTCAGACAATCTGAGCACATGCTCACTAGTTGAGCTATTCTCCTCCATCTTATAGGCAAAGTACTGTCAGAGGTCTCATACCTCTCGACATGGGCATGAGTATGAAATACCAATTTCAACTCTTGGAACATCTTGTATGCTCTGTGGCATTCAAAACAATTTTTGAAATCCCGTTTATAAGCCTTAAAGCATGGTGCACTAAACTATCAAGTAGTCATCATACCGAGCTTTTGTCAAAACATTCATAATGTCTGGATCTGCTCCTGCAATAGGTCTATCACCTAGCGGTGCATCAAGGACATAATTCTTCTGTGCAGCAATGAGGATAAACCTCACATCACGGATCCAATCCGCATCATTGCTACTAACAACTTTCAACTTAGTTTTCTCTAGGAACATATAAAAATTAAACGGGGAGCAACATCGCGAGCTATTGATCTACAACATAGATATGCTAATACTATCAGGACTAAGTTCATGATAAATATAAGTTCAATTAATCATATTACTTAAGAACTCCCACTTAGATAGACATCCCTCTAATCCTCTAAGTGATCACGTGATCCATATCAACTAAACCATGTCCGATCATCACGTGAGATGGAGTAGTTTCAACGGTGAACATCACTATGTTGATCATATCTACTATATGATTCACACTCGACCTTTCGGTCTCCGTGTTCCGAGGCCATATCTGTTGTATGATAGGCTCGTCAAGTTTAACCTGAGTATTCCGCGTGTGCAACTGTTTTGCACCCGTTGTATTTGAACGTAGAGCCTATCACACCCGATCATCACGTGGTGTCTCAGCACGAAGAACTTTCGCAACGGTGCATACTCAGGGAGAACACTTTATACTTTGATAATTTAGTGAGAGATCATCTTATAAAGCTACCGCCGAACTAAGCAAAATAAGATGTATAAAAGATAAACATCACATGCAATCATAATATGTGACATGATATGGAATCGTCATCTTGTGCCTTTGATCTCCATCTCCAAAGCATCGTCATGATCTCCATCGTCACCGGCATGACACCATGATCTCCATCATCTTGATCTATATCAATGTGTCGTCACATGGTCGTCTCGCCAACTATTGCTCTTGCAACTATTGCTATCGCATAGCGATAAAGTAAAGCAATTATTTGACGCTTGCATCTTATGCAATAAAGAGACAACCATAAGGCTTTTGCCAGTTGCCGATAACTTCAACAAAACATGATCATCTCATACAAAACCTTATATCTTATCACGTCTTGACCATATCACATCACAACATGCCCTGCAAAAACAAGTTAGACATCCTCTACTTTGTTGTTGCAAGTTTTACGTGGCTGCTACGGGCTGAGCAAGAACCGTTCTTACCTACGCATCAAAACCACAACGATAGTTTGTCAAGTTAGGGCTGTTTTAACCTTCGCAAGGACCGGGCGTAGCCACACTCGGTTCAACTAAAGTTGGAGAAACTGACACCCGCTAGCCACCTGTGTGCAAAGCACGTCGATAGAACCAGTCTCGCGTAACCGTACGCGTAATGTCGGTCCGGGCCTCTTCATCCAACAATACCGCCGAACCAAAGTATGACATGCTGGTAAGCAGTATGACTTATATCGCCCACAACTCACTTGCGTTCTACTCGTGCATATAATATCAACGCATAAAACCTGGCTCTCATACCACTGTTGTAGAACGTAGTAATTTCAAAAATTATCCTACGCACACGCAAGATCATGGTGATTTATAGCAACGAGAGGGGAGAGTGTTGTCTCCATACCCTCGTAGACCGAAAGCGGAAGCGTTAGCACAACGCGGTTGATGTAGTCGTACGTCTTCACGATCCGACCGATCAAGTACCGAACGCACGACACCTCCGAGTTCAGCACACGTTCAGCCCGATGATGTCCCTCGAACTCCGATCTAGCCGAGTGTTGAGGGAGAGTTTCTTCAGCACGACGATGTGGTGACGATGATGAAGTTCTACCGACGCAGGGCTTCGCCTAAGCACCGCTACAGTATTATCGAGGTGGACTATGGTGGAGGGGGGCACCGCACACGGCTAAAAGATGAAACGATCAATTGTTGTGTCTCTAGGGTGCCCCCCTGCCCCCGTATATAAAGGAGCAAGGGGGAGAGGTGTGGCCGGCCAGAAGGGGCGCGCCAGGAGGAGTCCTACTCCCACCGGGAGTAGGACTCCCTCCCTTTTCCTTGTTGGACTAGGAGTGGAGGGGGAAAGAGGAGGGAGAGAAGAAGGAAAGGGGGACGCCGTCACCCTCTCCTTGTCCTATTCGGACTAGGGGGAGGGGCGCGCGGCCCTGCCCTGGCCGCCTCTCCTCTCTTCCACTAAGGCCCACTATGGCCCATTAAGCCCCCGGGGGGTTCCGGTAACCTCCCGGTACTCCAGTAAAATTCCGATTTCACCCGGAACACTTCTGATATCCAAACATAGGCTTCCAATATATCAATCTTCATGTCTCGACCATTTCGAGACTCCTCTTCATGTCCGTGATCACATCCGGGACTCCGAACAACCTTCTGTACATCAAAACATATAAACTCATAATATAACTGTCATCGAAACTTTAAGCGTGCGGGCCCTACGGTTTCGAGAACTATGTAGACATGACCGAGACACGTCTCCAGTCAATAACCAATAGCGGAACGTGGATGCTCATATTGGCTCCCACATGTTCTACGAAGATATTTATCGGTCAGACCGCATAACAACGTACGTTGTTCCCTTTGTCATCGGTATGTTACTTGCCCGAGATTCGATCGTCGGTATCTCATTACCTAGTTTAATCTCGTTACCGGCAAGTCTCTTTACTCGTTCCGTAATACATCATCCCACAACTAACCCATTAGTTACAATGCTTGCAAGGCTTATAATGATGTGCATTACTGAGTGGGCCCAGAGATACCTCTCCGAAAATCGGAGTGACAAATCCTAATCTCGAAATACGCCAACCCAACAAGTACCTTCGGAGACACCTGTAGAGCACCTTTATAGTCACCCAGTTACGTTGTGACGTTTGGTAGCACACAAAGTGTTCCTCGGGTAAACGGGAGTTGCATAATCTCATAATCATAGGAACATGTATAAGTCATGAAGAAAGCAATAGCAGAATACTAAACGATCGTGTGCTAAGCTAACATAATGGGTCAAGTCAATCACATCATTCTCCTAATGATGTGATCCCGTTAATCAAATGACAACTCATGTCTATGGCTAGGAAACATAATCATCTTTGATCAACGAGCTAGTCAAGTAGAGGCATACTAGTGACACTCTGTTTGTCTATGTATTCACACAAGTATTATGTTTCCGGTTAATACAATTCTAGCATGAATAATAAACATTTATCATGAAATAAGGAAATAAATAATAACTTTATTATTGCCTCTAGGGCATATTCCTTCACCTCCGTCGATGATGACTTTCATGGAACGCCCGTTGATGTCGGCCTTGGTGTGGAAGATGTGACACCGTTGATCTTCGTCTTGTTGGTGTTTGAGTGTCAAGACCTTTGAGACCATGAGAGCAGGGCTTGAATCATTGTCGTAATAGACTTGAGCATCTTCTTCTTCATTCACTTGATGGTGCATGGCGACATGCTCGAGAGCTTCCATCTCGTCTTCACTCATGGAGTCGTACGTGCCATCATCATTTGCAATCATGGTGTGCCGGTTGGTGCATTGGAAGGACTTGTGTCCACGTCCACCATATGTGAATCCCCTGAGAGAACTTGTCTTGACGGGAACATCCGGTGGTGCCGATGAAGAGGGAGTCTTGTTCTTGTAGGTGCTTGCTGAAGGAAGGTGTTGCTTGCTTCGAACTTGACTTGTTTCCAGTACTTGGTAATGCTCTAGTCGAGGTAGGAAGTGTTGTAGTTGATGTAGCTTGAGTGTATGAACCGTATGTCTTGGATGAGTACTTGGCGTATTTGAAGTCTTCTTGCACTCGTCGCTCCACCTTGGTTGCTTGGTGAACTAGCTCGAGAAGGTTGGAGTAGGGTTGGAAGTCGGCGATCTTCCTTATTGGGTGGTTGAGGCCGTTCAAGAAGCATGTCGTTTTTGCCTCATCATCTTGTTTGACCTTAGCTTGTATCATGGCAATCTCCATTTCTTGATAGTATTCTTCCACCATCTTTGTGCCTTGCTTGAGGAGTCGTAACTTCTTGAAGAGATCTCGGGTGTAGTATGTGGGCACGAAGCGAGCTCGCATGACGTCCTTCATTTGTGTCCAAGTCATGATGGGTGGCTCGTCCTTCTCGCGGCGTCGCTCGATCACTTGCTCCCACCAAATGAGGACGTAGTCTTGAAACTCGAGGGATGACATGGCGATCTTCTTCCTCGTCGTAGTTGTGAAGATGGAATATATTGTCGACTTTTAATGCCCATGAGAGATATTCTTTGGGATCATTGCTTCCGGAGAACTTGGGCATGGTGAACATGAGCTAACCGTAGCGGAGTTCTTCATCATAGTGATGGTTTTGATGTCACTCTTGGTGTGGAAGAGGGTCTTCAAGCATTTGATCTGCTTGGTGTCGATCTTGAAGTGGAGGAGGATCTTCGTCGTGATTGCGCTCTTGGCGTAGAGGAGGTCGAAGCATATGTGCCCAGTTTCTCCTTTCTTGCTGTTCTTCACGTCGGGCGGCCCCTTCTTATCGTGCTTGACGAAGTGCTTCCTCTTGCTCACGCGTACTTGACGGTTGCGTTGAGCAACGGCTCTAGTGAGCTCGCGGAGTGCTTCTTGAGCCGCTTGAGCTTGTGCTTCACGAATTTGTTGCTCTTGCCGGATTGCATCGCCGTCTTGAGATGCTTGACCTGGACAATGTGGTCGTGGTTTCTCTTGATCCATGGCATCTTCCTGTTGGCGTCGCGCCTTCTCACATGCTTGAACTCGGTCTTCTAGGCCATTTCCATGGAACGGATTTTCTTGAGCTTGGCGATCTTGAGTGTCGTTGCGTCGAGGAGGACTCGCATCGGAAGAAGAGTATGACGACGAGTGGCGACTTGAGTGGCGCTGTCTTGGTGAAGAGGTTGAGGAAGACGCACGCCTCACGATCATGTTGCAGAATTCTTCCATTTGTTTGGAGAGCTCGACGTTGAGGTAGTGTAGATTTCTTGCTTCAGATTGACATAGGTCGGTGGTGGGTTGCTCGATGCGGTCACCCAAAGCTTCATTTTCTTGATGTAGAGCTCGTTGTGCGATGAAGAAGTGATTCTTGGTGGGGAAGTCGCGTTCGTCATCTTGATCCTCGAAGAGAGGGTTTGCCGAAGAAGTTGGCCTATCCATCATGTAGAAGTGGTGGTGAGTAGGAAAATGAGAGAGCAATACCAAAGATACCTTTTCCGAAGATTGTGGATGTATCAAGTACGATCCCACGTGATGCTATAATAGTAGAATTGGTACCGGGTTTTGTTACTCACACCTACAAGTAAAAGGCTTATGGAGGATCTCGGTTAGGAAGTTGCACAAATAATTCAAGCAAATGTTAGTCAAGATATTGATAAAGTTGCAAAGATGCACAAATTTCAAGTAAGACAAATAGATCAAACCCAAGGATATCACTAGGAACACACATGCACGGAAGATAGATGGGATCCGCACAACCAAGGAATGAACTCGAAGAGGTGGAACCATGGGAATGCTCTTGTTGTACAGATACTAGAGAGATGCTTGCTCGATTGCTTTAATGGGCTAGATACGCTAGTGCACTAACCTAAGAGAGAAAATGGGTCGTCTACTATCCCAAGTATGCTTATGTATGTATGAACCGAGATGATGAACTAGGCAAAGTGGCTCAATGCTATTGCTTACAAGCTGTTGCTTCTCTTCTTTTTCTTTTGCTTAAAAGCTTTTTTTAATATGCCACAATGCTTGGTATGTGATCCACAATGCGAGATAATAAGTAGTATATGCACAGGAGAGACGTAACACTAAAGGTGCACTAAAAGCATGGCAATTCTCAACTTGCTAGTCACGATGGGTAAGCTATGCAAAAGAGGCCCGAGGCTATCAAGGTAATGGCAAGGGTAATACAATGGTGTCATCGAGGTTACCGTCCTTGCTTATGGTTGGTATGAAGATTAAGTGGTCGATGTCGAAGTGGAGTCCAAGCCGATGACGAGTGGTGGTGATGATGAAGTCAAGTCATGCCTAAGTAGCTGAAACCCCTTAGGACATGTGTCAACCGCAACCCAAAAGCGCAAACACCAACGAGAAGTAGTGCAGAAGATCAAAGGTGGTGGTGGAAAGGCAAAATGGAGGAACATCAGAAATGGCCGAACTGCTCTTTATGGCCCGTGCACACGGGGTAAGTGAGGCCCGTGTGCACGGGGTCCCGATGGCCCATGTGCACGGGGTGTTCTGGAGTGCAAGAACACCTCTGATCCATGGATATTTCGCAAAATTCCGGCCAAAATTGATGGTGGTGAGGGTGGGTAATGGTGGTAAGGGGTAGATCCACTCGCCAAACACGAAATTCGTGGACCAATTCAACCAAATCTCATAAGATCCAACAAAATGCAAGAAACATATTGGGTCTATTTTTAGTGGGAATTTTCCGATTAGGACGAAAAACAACAAAATCAAGCTAGGAAATGGGGGTTAGGGACTCCAAGATGTGAATAAACCTTCCTCATGATACCAAGATGTTGTAGGGTGAAACCCTAAGATGGATCTTTTCACACTTGGAGGGGGAAAGGGATGAACACCAAGAACACAAAGAGGAATTCACTCCAACAAAACCCAATCACACATCCACTAGAATATCAAACACATAGATCCACAAGAGTACATGAACAATCAAAGGAAACAATCACTAGGTAAAGGTTCTTCTCATTCCTAAGAGATGAGGTCTTGACGATGATAGTCGCCTCCAAGAGGTCTTGAAATCCACAAGTGGATCCTCTCCTACTAAGCCTTGATTTCCAATGGAGTGGTAGAAGGAGCAAATCTCTCAAATATCTCACATATGTGTTTGCTAACCCTAAACATGACCCTAGGTACGGAATATATAGGCTTGGGGGCGAAGTGGACGAACTGGAGGCCCAACAGCAGATCTCAGTCGGCCATGTTGTAGGGCCCGTGCGCACAGGGGTCCCATGCGCACGGTACACGCCCGTGCGCACGGGGCGCTACAGCGTGAGCTCACTGTGTAGTCCATGGGCACGGGGTCTTGGGGGCCTGTGCGCACGGGGTTGCCTGGGACTTGCAGTCTTGCCCTTCTTGAACTCCTTCTCCTTCCTTATGGGCTTGGGGTGCCTCTCCTTCTCTGTAACATCCCAAAATTTTCCAAATTTTGGAATGTTAATAATAAAATAATATTGATTGAATTGCTATGGTTTTTAGGGGAAATTAAAACTTTTTGAGACCTTGTTTAAACTCTTCCAACCATGTTATAAAAGTTGGATAACATTTTATCCAATAAAGAAAACTATGGCTGGAAACTTTATTCAAATGGCATTCCATTTATTTATTTATTTAACATTTTGAAATCACATTCAAATAGACGAGTGAGAATAAAATGACTTACTCAATTGTGGTGCAAGAATATTTCATAAAGGATTTATTTGGAATTTGGAGGTTATCTCTAGAAGTTGGATCTTATTTGCTTTTAGAGGCAATTTGAATATTTTTCTATGGGTTTGGCCCCCTCTCTCTCTCTCTATTTGCTCTCACGTAGCACCACTGAAAAAAATAGCGCGCTATAGCGTCGCTAATAGTACGCTATAGCATATTGAGAATTGTCTCGCTAAAAATAACAGTGTACAATGTCTCGCTAATAGTGCGATATAGCACACTAATAGCGTATTTTGAGGTCGGCGCTATTTTCCTGTAGAGCGCTATTTTTTTTTCATTGCGTAACCCACCTCCAGGGTGATTGTCTCACAAAAATAACTCCAGCGTGAGCACATCTCTCCTTCTATTTCCTTTTATTTCTTTTCTTTCCCTTTTTTCTCTCTCTAACCGCTGGACCCCATCAGCTTCTTCCTCGTGAAGACTCACGAACAGAACAGGCAGCAAGCCGCCGCTGTACCGTGCCCCTGTGCACGCCCGCGACCCCTCCCCGGCTTCCCCGCGCCTGCTGGCCTCCTGAACCAGATCCCCTCGCCTCCTTTGATGCCTTCCCTCCATTAGCTGCGCTCTAATGACCATTAGAGCAGCGGGAACTGCCGCATTTACGTCTGGCATTAACGTCCTTGATACTGCATGACCTGACCTCCCCAAGCCCTATAAAATTTTTAAAAATACCCCGCGAGCCCTTCTCATCCGTCGTCCGAAGCCCCCTCCTTGAAGGAGCTATCTCCCTCCCCGTCTCGTGGAATCTCTCGTCGGACTTCGCCCTCTGCCACCGCTTCCGACGAAGCTAGCGACGCCTCCGGTGAGCCCTCGCGCAAAACTCTTCTTCTCTGGCGTTTCTCATCAGTGCGCATCAGATAGTGACCTCAGTTGTCTCTAGGAGAACCGGAGCACAAGGGAAGGGCAAGCTGAAGCTTGCCGGCATCCTGCATGACTTCAGCCGCTCCTACTCGGTGCCATAGCACGAGTCCGATCTCGCCACTGCACCCATCGTCTTCGGCAAGCCCTTCTCTACCTCGTTGTGCACTTCTTCGTCAGCGGAGACGCCCAGAACGTCGAGGCCGCACCTACCGTCTTCGGCGACCACTTCGGCAATTTTTCCCACGGTGAGCACCCAGCCCTTGCGTCCCATACTTGTTCTTTGATGAAGAGGTATCAGCCAACAGAAATGCGACACATGGCGGCTCTAGGTTAAATACCGTAATTCATTTCCAGAAAAATACCCAAACTTCCGAAAATCATATCTCCTGAACCGTATGTCCAAATTCGACAAATAATATATTCCCGGATTGCTAAGGACATCTAGTTTATTATAAAAATATATAACGTAACTTTTGGGAAAATTAAATTCAGCTTTGATTTAAATGGGAAATTAAGTATTTTTGCTATATCTTTTAATCTATATTTCATTTAATTTTTTTAATATGAAAGTTTGTCTTTGGAACCATACTAATCTGCTAGAACTCGTAGAATAATTTTTCAGCAAGGTTTAGTTACTGTTTTTGCCCAATACCCGAGTTTTGACCTTCTTTGATCATCCATTAATAAATTACTTAAACTAAAATTTGTTTCATTGTTAAAACCATTAGATTGATCCGTAGAAAACCTCTCTGGTAAGTTGGTGTCATCATAAAAATTTAGAGTAAGAAAATTATTAATTAGTTTATTAACATGAACTATACGTGTGACACCCTGGATTTTGGCCCTTTCTTTTTCTTTTGTTTTTCTTTGGATTTTTGAATTGAATTGCTTTTCTGTGGCTCTGTGGGAAGACCATCTCGCTCCCAAGTGGCGTGTCATCCTCAACCATCTCAAGACCTTGTCATTTTCATGTTTGTCCAGTCCCAATATTCTTTTTATTGGAAATATTCTTTTTTCTATTAAAGGAATAATTCTTTTTGCCCTAGGTTGTGAAACAACTTATATTTCTGTCACTCCCAAAATTCCCAAATAAATCTCATAATTTTTTTGGGTCATATCTTCCACAGATATGTCAAAACACTTCTTTGGCATCATCAATGATAATTCACAAATATCCCTTTTCTCATTCTGCCCTAATTGGCTTTTTGAGAAGGAAGTGCCATTTGTCTTTGCTTGATTGACCCCAAATTTTTTGGGAACTCTTTCCTATCCATATCATGGCCACAAGCCAAAAATCAACTTAATTTTCCTAGTGAACCTTCCTCAGCAAATTTTCAAAGTTTCTGTCTTTGGGAAGCCTTTGAGAAGGAAGTAATAGCTAGGGTTACCCAAATGAGATGAAATTTTGCAAGGTCCTTTATATGATCAAATCATCACTCTCCTCCAAATTTAGCTCATGTAATCATTCTATGTGAGGACACCATCAATTCTTAGTTTCTGGTCAGATTTTTAGGTTGTGAAGCAAGTATATTTTATATTGCTTCATTATTGCTGACAATTTACCAGGAGATGATCCTACCCATATAAACCCTCTCCACCAAATTTGGGCTCAATTCATCAAGACATTTTCCCTCTACCATTTTTCCAAATAACTCATCTACATAAAAATTCAGCTCAATCCGACTTGATATGTGAGTGCTACTTCATACTTTGTATTTCTGTATAGTATGGTGCATTCTATAGCAAGTACCCTCTAGACTCCTCCGTTTGGGCTGATATTTTGCCAACACAGTGGACTTAGCATGTGATTACACCATGCCAAAGATCAGAGTCCAGATCCAAGCCAATCTCTCTCAGTTCATATCAAACACTTTGTTGTTGCTCTGTTTTGGATCCACGTGCAAATCTCTTCTTTGCCCCTACTCTTGTTTCTTTCTTCAATGGCACTAAGGGTAGCATGGTCCATCGCCCAGACATGATTTGGCCGCTCAGAGTGCACCGTGTGCGCCAGTGCACGCGGTGACCACAGGACAAATGAGCTAAATCTCGTGCTCTGGCAAACCGCGTGCCCTATAGTCGTCGTCTTCCTCTGCCTCTCGCGTCCAAATCGTGTCTAGTAGCTGCCCCGTGACCCCCTCCATTGTCCGGTGCGCCTGCCCCGACCTATCTCGTCGCTGTTTAGTCCCTTTTGAGCTCACCCGTGCCGCTACCTCCTCTGCTCCGTGTTTGTCTTGTCGGCCGAAGCGTTCCCGAGCACCCCCGGCCCATATATAGCTTCTCCGTGGTCCTCCGTACCTCACAGCTCCTTCCCCTGCCTCCCACGTCCACCGGAGCTTGCCGCATCCATCTCCATCCGCCATGGCCGTGGCGGTTCCTCCTCGGTCCCGGCGCGGCTAGTCCTCCCCTCCACTCCCTGACACAACCACCAGCTTCCCCACTCTCCGGCGAGCCCGCCCCACCTCTCCACTCATCGGCGAAGGCCCTGTGGCCGCGCCACCATAGAATGGCCGCCGCCGGCCATGCTCTCTGGCGCCTCCAGCAGCGTTCGCCCTAGCCCTCCCCGGCGCGCGTGCCTCCTCTGGACGGGCGTGGCGCCGCCTCCCGCGCTCGCCGGTGGCCTCCGTCTGGCCGGAGACAGCCGGAACCGGCCGGGCCCCTAACCGGCGCCCCTCCCCTGTCCTCCTCTGCTTCTGATCGGGGGGACAGGAGGACGAAGACGACGATGCCAGCGCCCCCGTCCCCCTGCCCATGGGACCCCTCTGTAAGTGACTCCTGCCCCGGGCGCAGCTCAGTAAGTGGAAACATATTTTCAGAAATACATTTTCAACTCTGGAAAGCGTATTTCCTTAGTACTTTGGCTGCAAATGCGCTTCTCAGTTCTAAAAGCGTATTCTTCTGAAATACGCTTCTGCCTTATCCACTCAGGGACTTGTTTATGATGATATATTTGCAGATTGGTCCCTAAACTTCCACCTCTCGTATCTCCGCGACCGTAACTCCGTTTGAGGTGAATCCAACGCCTACTTCTTCGTCTCGTCGAGTGTCGGTGTCAAAACCGGCGGATCTCGGGTAGGGGGTCCCAAACTATGCGTCTAAGGTCGATGGTAACAAGAGACAGGGGACACGATGTTTACCCAGGTTCGGGCCCTCTATATGGAGGTAATACCCTACTTCCGGCTTGATTGATCTTGATGAATATGAGTATTACAAGAGTTGATCTACCACGAGATCGTGAGGGCTAAACCCTAGAAGTCTAGTCCGTATGGCTATGGTAATGAGTATCCTTCCTTTCCGGACTAAGTCCTCCGGTTTATATAAGGTTACACAAGGTCGGTTACAAAAGAAAAGAATCTACATATTTGGTCGTCAAGCTTGCCTTCCACGCCAAGGAGTGTCCTATCCGGACACGGATGCAGTCTTCGGTCTTCGTATCTTCACAGCCCATCAGTCCGGCCCATGGCTAACAGACCGGACGCCCGAGGACCCCTTAGTCCAGGACTCCCTCAGTAGCCCCTGAACCTCGCTTCAATGACGAGGAGTCCGGCGCGCAGATTTGTCTTCGGCATTGCAAGGCGGGTTCCCTTCTTTCCAAACTCCAAGATAGTCTTCGGACGTGATGATTGTATCTGGACCTGTAACACACACCACACACAACCGCGGAGAGAATATCATATTCCACGGGTCCAATCAGTTGACAACTTTTTACCATGTGACATCACGTCTGCCCGGTCATAATTTCGGACCATTTTGTTCTGCCGTTCCATGTTCCGAAACGCGGTTGCCATTGGCACGTCTTGTCAAAGCAGAGATCGTGTCCCCTTATCGTGGGATTCTCATCAATACGGGCGTGGGTAACCCAACCGTGCCGTTTACACATGCCTTGGGAATAGGCGAGTTTGAAGGCAAATGGGGAGGCGTTCAATATTCACTGCCTTTATAAGGGGATAAGGATTCCCTTCTTCTCCCACACCTTCTTTCTCCGCCCTTCCGATCTTGAGCTCCAGCGCCCAAGTTCTCATCTTCTTCCCACTCAAGCTAGCGCTCAACCATGTTCGGATCCGGAGGTCAGGGCAAGTGGATGGCCTCCTCCGTTAAGGAGAAGGATATTACTGAGCTTCGGGTGGCCGGGTACTTGGCGAAGGAAATCGCCCACCGCCTTCCAGCCCAGGGGCAAATCGTCCCCACGCCGAAGCCCAAAGAGAGGGTGGTATTTATCCCTCATTTCTTCCGCGGGCTAGGGTTTTCTCTCCACCCCTTCGTCCACGGGCTGATTTACTACTACGGGATAGACTTTCATGATCTATCTCCGAACTCTTTCCTCAACATCTCGGCGTTCATCGTCGTGTGTGAGGCCTTCCTCCGCATTCAACCTCACTTCGGGCTGTGGCTCAAGGTCTTCAACGTGAAGCCAAAGGTGGTGGATGGCCAGCATGCGGAGTGCGGAGGGGCCATGGTGAGTAAGCTGTCCAATGTCTCCTGGCCGAAAGGCACTTTCGTGGAGACTATCAAGGAATGGCAGAAACAATGGTTCTACATTACATAACCCCGTGGCACCAACTGGGCCGCGGCTGCCGAATTCAACCCCGGTGCCCCAATGTGGCTCACCTCATGGGTCGAGAAGAGCCCAAACTGGTGTTCGTCAGACGAGCTGATAGCGCTGCAGACGCGTGTTCAAAGCATGGTGGATAAGGATGTAAAACTTGTTGATATAATCCAGGTGCTGCTAGTTCGCCGGATTCTTCCGTGTCAAAGCCGAAGCCCCCCTCTATGCAAGTTCAATCTGAAGAAGTACCATACTCTGAAGAGGCTCTTCGAGACCACTCACGAAGGCGCCTGGAAGTTGCTCTTTAAGGGCAACGAGAATCCACCGGCCACAGATTCAGACCGCGGACACGACATTAACCATCTTGCCGGCGAGGTATGTTATTTTTTAACGCATCCCCTTCTTTCCTGTTTCAAGGATGATGTCTGAGCTTTTATAATTGCTTCTTCAGGACTGGATGGAGAGGGCGAAGCGGATCCGATGTCCGGCTCCGCTGCCTGAAGAACCAGTCATCCCGCGTTTAGCGAAGATGCTGGTGCCGGCACCCTATAAGGCGCCGGAGAAGAAGGCCAAGAAGAAGGCCAAGGGGGCCAAAAGCGGCCCTTGTCGCAAGGGGGCTTCGGACGTGACGTCCGAAGGCGAAGAGACCCATTCCTTCGTCCCTGAGGACGACGACGAGGAAGGGGAGGAGGAGGAGGAGAACAACCCTCCCCCCAAGGAGGGAAAGAAGAAGAGGATGGCTTCCACGAATCTGGAGGCGGGAATGCCCAAGAAGGGAAAGAGCGCCCTTGCGGTCAACACCGCGTGGGACGTTGGCAGCAGTCCGGAGCGACGCCCCCACACTAAGCCCCGGGCAGCATCGTAAGTGCTAAGACTTGTACATGCCCATAGATCTAACCTTTCCTCCTTGTCGTATTGACGTGATCAGTCATGTTGTTACAGTCCGGCCCACGACAGCTCCCAGCGATCCTCATTAAGAGGTTCGTTGGACCCAAGGGAGATGGCCAGCGAGACACCGCCAGCCGCTTACTCTCCCAAGGCCAAACGGGACGACGAGGTGCTCTCCCAACGGACCTTCCCAGGCCGGGAAGAGTCTCGAGAAGCGCCCGAAGGCGAAGCCCCCATTGCCGGACACCAGGGGGAACCAATCCCTTGGGAGACTGGGAAGGAGGGCCGTACTCAGTTCGGCCCTCAACCGGACTTGATTCCAAAGACCGATATGCCTCCGGAATCAGGCACGCCACCTCCTTCGAAAGAAGGGGGTATGCCTATTCCACCGGTGACCCCTGTCCAACCAGGGGCACCAGATGATCTGCTGGAAGCGCCATGAGGCGCTTCCATTGTGGATGAGCATCGTGTTCTCATGGGCACGGTGATTGAAAGGGTTCAGTCTGCCAAGAGCGGACTAACCGAAGCCTGCAGCAGCCTGCTGACAGGTTTTGAGGTAAGCGACGCAAAAAGAGAACATCCCCATATAGACAGTAGCCCTTGAGACACTGTCCGGTGTTTGGAAAGAAAAGCCGGACAGAGGATCATTCCTGTATTGCAGGGGACTAACTAAATTTGTCTGTAATGTGAATGCAAGTGTCACTGCTGGCCACGGGCTCACGTGCTGCCAAGTCTCCGAACTTAAGCGGAGACTGGAGCAGGCCGAGGAGGAGCTCGGCCAGGTGAAGAGGCAGCTCCAGGAGAATAAAGGTATGTAATAACCCAGAAAGTACTTAAAAAGTGTGGGCTGATATGTATTGACCGAAGTCTCTTGATATAAATAGGGGCAACGACCGAGGTTGAGGCCCTGAAAATGGCCCTGGGTGAAGCCGAGGAGATGGTCGTCAAGGAGCAGGCTGCCCGTAAGAAGCTCAAAGCCCGGGTCGGCGAGGTACAACAAGAGCTCCGCGACGCGGTGAAGAAGTGCGAGACCTTGGAGCGTGACGCGTCGGCCAAAGAGGCCGAACTCTCCAAGGCTCGTCAGAGCGTGGAGACGGCCCAGAACGAGGCCCAGGGCGCCCTCCAAGAGGTCCAGGAGGCGAGGAAGATTGCGGCGGGTAAGGCATTCAGTATGCAAAGCAAATATGCGGAGAGGAGGTATCTTTTACTAACCCGGATTCGGAGTTCTCCAGGGGCTTTTGTTGATTTGCCGCGAAGCGTGTCCGATGCCGCGGAGTTCTTCCGAGCCGAAGAAGGGAGTTCTACGGAGAAGCTATTCTGGTCGCAATATCTTGTGCCAGAGCATCCCGTGTCCTTCACCGATCAGCTGAAACAGCTGGTGGAGCTACATAGGGTGGCCGAACTAGCCATGAAGGATTTGATAATCCGGCTATGGCCAGCCGAAGCTATGCCCGACAGCTACTTCAGACTCGTGAGGCGGATGGTGGACGCATGTCCTCGGCTGGATATCGTCAAGCGATCGTCCTGTATTGAGGGTGCTCGTATGGCTTTCGCCCGTTGCAAGATGTGGTGGGTGAAGATGAATGTCGTCGATCTGGCCCGAGGGCCACCAGAGGGCAAGGAGCACCGCACACCCGAGCACTATTTCGCGGATGTCCTAGAGGGGTCTCGCATTGTAGCAGCGCAGTGTGGGCAGGACATTATTTTCGAATGAATACATTCGTGTTGTCTTTGCCTTGTATGATGAAACAAAGTCAGTTCGTAATATAATTTTTGTTATGTTTTAATTTTTTCCTCCTATGCGGCCGTGTTGTATGGAATCTGAGGGTTGGCCAGTCGTCGGCTTCTGCCCCCACGTGGGTAGTACTGGGGTGTTCGGAATGGAATCGAAACAATCTTGATCCAATTGTATGGTCCTTGAAGGATTTGTTTAGCGCAACGAACTAGGCAATCAGACAATGCGGCTTAAACGCCCTCACTTAGCCATAGGAGTTTTACAATAATACATAGGCGCAGCCCCTAGTTTTCCAACGAGAGTGCTATGAGCGTCTGATCGGGAAGTACCGATCCTTCGCATAATGCGGAAAAAAATTCCAACCTCTCGAACAGCTGACCGGCTCTCGCTGTATCATGACAGTCAGTTTTCGGCTTTCTCTACTGAGGTGCTCCTTTGGATAAACCAGGGCACAATCACAGCAGTTCTCCCTTTACTACCTTAGCCGATATAGCGGAACGTAAGGTAGCAGGCACAGGAGCCGGGCAACCCAACTATTGACCAAAGACATGATTCGGAGCCAATGCATATAATGCTAAATTCGGGGTGTCGAACTGAAAAGTGTTCGAACTTTTATCGCCATGTTGTGGGGTACTATAAAGCCCTTGGCAAATATGAAACGTACCAAAGCGTACGGGTGCTAAAAGATAAATTATTAAAGGAAAACCGAAAGAAAGCAGAGGTGATATCCACGAGTTGTTTCCATTATAATTGGGTTAATGCGTCTAAGCATATTAATACAAATAGTGCGATAAGCAGCTGACTATTTAACATGCCATGACCAGAGGCGAGTTGCGTGTGGGTCCTGAAAATAGGTAGAGTGACCTCTAGAACTTCCCCTATACGGTTGTGCTTCTTGCCATTCTGGTGTTTTTATCCTTTTACAAGACTGGTAATTAGGCCGTCCAAGAAGGCCTATGTAAAAGAAACCTGAAAAAGGAAAAAGGAAATAGTAAAAGTATTTGTGTGTCCGGGATCGGTCAAGCCGAACTGTGGATCATAAGATTTCTGTGCCTCCGTCGATGCCCATGGAATTTTGAGTGCGTAATTATGTACGCGTCGTACGAATGCCACTGCCTGATCAGGGCTGGGACGGAGGCCAAATTGCTAGTCGAGCTCTTGATGAGCCGCGCTGTCCTGGTGCAGCGTAGTCCGAACCCTCTTTATGATGTCCCGGGGCTCGGCAGCCGGATTACGGGTCTGCTTGAAAAGGCCGCTCTGGACTTCTGCTGCTAGGGCGGCGGTGTGCTCCTCTGTTTGGAGGGAGCGTTCCGTGTTTCCGTTCACCGTTATAATGCCGCGTGGACCGGGCATCTTGAGCTTAATATAAGCATAGTGCGGCACCACATTGAACCGAGTGAATGCCGTTCGTCCGAGCAGTGCGTGATAACCACTGCGGAATGGGACGATGTCGAAGATTAACTCCTCGCTTTGGAAGTTGTCGGGGGATCCAAAGACAACCTCTAGTGTGATTGAGCTCGTACAGCGGGCCTCTACACCTGTTATGACTCCTTTGAAGGTAGTCTTCGTTGGCTTGATCCTTGACAGATTAATGCCCATTTTGCGCACTATGTCTTGATAGAGCAGATCGAGGCTACTACCACCGTCCATGAGGACTCTCGTAAGGTGGAATCCATCAATGGTTGGGTCCAGGACCAGTGCGGCTGATCTGCCATGTCGGATACTGGTCGGATGATCCTGATGATCGAAAGTGATCGGGCATGATGACCATGGATTAAATCTGGGGGCGACTGGCTCTATCGCATAGATGTCCCTTAGTGCGCGTTTGTGCTCCCTTTTGGGGATGTGTGTAAAATATATCATGTTTACTATTTTCACTTGAGGGGGAAACTTCTTTTGCTCCCCTGTGTTCGATTGCCGGGGCTCCTCGTCGTCGTCCTCGCTTTGTGAGCCCTTTTCCCCGTTCTCGGCGTTTAATTTGCCGGCCTGTTAAAAAACCCAACAGTCTCTGTTGGTATGATTGGCTGGTTTTTCTGGGGTGCCATGTATCTGGCACGGGCGATCGAGTATGCGGTCCAGACTGGATGGTCCCTGATTGTTCCTCTTGTATGGTTTCTTCCGCTGGTTGGACTTGGAGCCACTGAATCTGGCGCTGACTGTAGTGTCGTCGGTATTATCGCCATTGCTTTGGCGTTTGTGTCTGTTACGTCGGAGCTTGCCGTTGTTGTTCTTAGCGTCGGAGGGGCCTCCCTCGCTGGCTGTGTTTTTGTGCGAGCCAACCAACTATCCTCGCCCGCGCAAAAGTGGGTCATAAGTGCCGTGAGGGCTGCCATAGATTTTGGCTTTTCTTGGACGAGGTGGCGGGAGAGCCATTCGTCGTGGATGCTATGTTTAAAGGCCGCTAAGGCTTCGGCATCCGGACAATCGACGATGTGGTTCTTTTTAGTTAGGAACCTAGTCCGGAACTTCCTGGCTGACTCCCCGGGCTGTTAAACTATGTGACTTAAGTCGTCGCCGTCTGGCGACCGCACATATGTACCTTGGAAGTTGTCGAGGAAAGCCTCTTCCAGGTCCTCCCAGCCGCCAATGGAATTTTCAGGCAGACTGTTTAGCCAGTGCCGAGCTGGCCCTTTGAGTTTTAGTGGGAGGTATTTGATGGCGTGAAGATCATCCCCGCGGGCCATGTGGATATGGAGAATAAAATCCTCTATCCATACCGCGGGATCGGTTGTTCCATCATAGGATTCGATGTTTACGGGTTTGAACCCTTCTGGGAATTCATGATCCATTACTTCATCAGTGAAGCAAAGAGGGTGTGCGGCGCCTCTATATCGGGCCGCATCGTGACGTAGCTCTGATGGAGTCCGTCTGCGGCATTTGGCTCGGGCGTGAATAGGGTTTGTCACGCCCAAATAGATAGCTGTCCCCGCACCTTAAGTCACGTCGTCGCGATCCGTAGATCGATCTTGTGTGTTCCGCTCTACTGTCCAGTTCTTGGCGAAGGTCATATGTATGGCCCTGAGCTGACTTATCCCTGCCTTTACGATGGAGTGGGACAGTCTGGTTTTTGGCTCGGGTTGCAGTTTTATCCCGACCGCGCAGTGGCCGATCAGCCGCGTTGCGTGATGCTGGTGCGGGATCTGGCGCCTCATCATCGAACTGAGGTAGTAATCTGCGCTTCGGGTAGCTTTTGGCTGGGCGTTTAAGGCCGTATTCTTCGGCTGTCAGGACATCGGTCCATCTGTTATTGAGCAGGTTTTGATCTGCTTGAAGTTGTTGCTGCTGCTTTTTCAGGCTCCTTGCAGTGGCTATTAGCTGAAGCTTAAAGCGCTCCTGCTCAAGGGGCTCCTCAGGCAAGATGAAGTCTTCGTTGTCGAGGCTCACCTCCTCCTCGGAGGGCGGACGGTAACTACCGTCCTCCGAGTCTTCTTCTATGGCCTGTTTGTCAGGGCTGGCATGCCCTGATTCCCGATTGTCTTGTTCGGCTGTTTGATCATTGGGTTCTTCTGTGTCTTCGGCACCATCCGGAGTGTTGTCGTCTCCTGTGCCGGTGTTGCTATCCCTGCTGCGGCGGGATTTAGAGCGGTGCCGCTGACGCCGGCGCTTTGGCTGTGTTTTAGGAGGGTCCTCCTTTGCTGGGTTTTCCTTGTCATCGCCGCTATTTTTTTCGGCGTATCTACCATGTAGACATCGTATGAGGAAGTGGTCGTCCATCGTCTAGCGAACGGCGGGTTTTGGGCCTCCTCATCTCCGGCATCGCCGTCCATACCGTCGATGTCTTCGGAGTCATAGTCAAGCTCGTCGGTTAAGTCTTCGACAATGGCTATGAAGTGGATGGTGGGTGGGGAGTGAAATTCTCCTTCATCATCAGCCTCCAGTTCGAACCGAACATACTTCGGCTGCGAGTCCCCCGCCAAGGAAAAGTTTCTTAACAAATTTAGCACATCGCCCAAGGGCGAATGCTGGAAGATGTCTGCGGCACTAAACTCGAAGATCAATAAGCGATCCAGCTCGGCGTCCGCGGATGCACATGGCTCGGAATTTATGACCAGAGACGAGTCCGGACTTCTGGTGACAAAGGCGCCGTGTGACTTTAGGCCTGTGTTTGGCTCCAACGCCGTGGAATCTGCGGCCTCCGCGGTGGGGTTGAGGCTCCCATCTTCAGACGGCGCAATATGCTCCGGATCTATGGCCGGAGCAGTTACAGGAGCAATCTCCTGGATGCGGCTCGATGACAGATTTAGGTCATGTTCATCGAGGTGACTAGGAGCGGTTGCCGCGGTCTCGAATCCGGTGAAGATCAAATCTCCACGGATGTCCGCGACATAATTCAAGCTCCCGAATCTGACCAGATGGCCAGGGGCGTAGCTGTCGATCTGCTCCAGGCGGCCAAGCGAGTTGGCCTGCAGTACGAAGCCGCCGAACATGAAGATCTGTCCGGGGAGGAAGGTTTCCCCTTGGACAGCATCGTTGTTGACGATTGAAGAGGCCATCAAACCTTTTGAGGACGGCACAGTGGAACTCTCAATGAAAGCACCAATGTCGGTGTCAAAACTGGCAGATCTCGGGTAGGGGGCCCCGAACTGTGCATCTAAGGTCGATGGTAACAGGAGACAGGGGACATGATGTTTACCTAGGTTCGGGCCCTCTCTATGGAGGTAATACCCTACTTCATGCTTGATTGATCTTGATGAATATGAGTATTACAAGAGTTGATCTACCACGAGATCGTGAGGGCTAAACCCTAGAAGTCTAGCCCGTATGACTATGGTAATGAGTATCCTCCCTTTCCAGACTAAGTCCTCGGGTTTATATAGACACCAGGGAGATCTAGGGTTACACAAGGTCGGTTACAACGGAAAAGAATCTACATATTTGGTCGCCAAGCTTGCCTTCCACGCCAAGGAGAGTCCAATTCGGACACGGATGCAGTCTTCGGTCTTCGTATCTTTATAGCCCATCAGTCCGGCCCATGGCTAACAGATCGGAGGCCCGAGGACCCCTTAGTCCAGGACTCCCTCATCGAGCTCTATCTGTTGGTATCATTTTTACTAGACGGTCCCATTGTGAAAGTGACCTTTATGCGCTTGCCCTTATCCTACCCCCTCCGAGATTGAAGCGTTCTAGGGAATCATTCCGCGACTTCATCGCACTTCTTCCCGGAGTATTCTTCATCCTCAGGAAAGCCACAACAGCCACTTGCATGATAGCCATGCAGTAGGAATGGTTTTCAACTTGAATCTTTAACTTGTTTGTGAATTCTGTGAATGATTCATTCATGCTCGTGTTTGCATGCTTATGCTTGTGCTATGATCATGTGCATCTAGTTAAGTAGATGTTTACTTACTTATGCTCTTGTTATACTTCAGTCAAATATTTATTTTGATGTTAGTGATCATGCTTTGCTCTTATGTGATCGTCTTATACTATTTGGTTCATGTTCATCGTCATGTCATGCTCATCGGTATTAATGCTTCACTACTGTTGATATGTTGAATGATTATGCTTTCCCATCCATGTTCATGTTGTTATCATGGTCAGTTTATCACGTTATATTGTATGACTCAGCATCATTTACATTCAAGTCTGACCGTACTTTAATCGAGCTTGAACACCTATTGGCTGAGTCATAGTGCCACCAAGACGAGCTGACTAGTGCAGCCACATTTGCCTTTTATGGGGAGGCCCTAATGCGGTCTATCGTTATGACTCTCGCTGGTGCCTCCAACTAGGGAAGGTTGTGGATGCGCGCTGCCCTGATCAGCTAGGCGGACATAAGCCTTTTGTGCCCGTGGTTGGTATTGAGATCTCATGTCACTACGGGAAACAAGAGATTTACCGTCAGTACTTTCTTTGCCGTCAGCATTTTGTCGGGGCATAATGCAAAGAAAGGGCTTGCCGTCATCAGCAGACGGCAAAGAACAGATGAAGGCAAATCCATACTTTGCCGTCTGCAACAAAAACCACACACGACAAAGAGTCTTTGCCGTCTGCAATTTTTTTTACAGATGGCAAAGAGTTCACTTTGCCGTCTGTAACAAAACACACAGACGGCAAAGTCTTTGCTGTCTGTGTATTTTGTTACAGACGGCAAAGTGAGCTCTTGGCCATCTATAGAGAAAACCGCAGACGGCAAAGAGAAAACACAGCACGCGGATCCATCACGCGGATCAATGACGTGGCAGCAATTCACCACCGCGCGCTGCTCCGGTGCATGATCCAACTCCACCTCCACCTCTTATCCTCTTCTCTCTCTCTCTCTCCCTTATCCTCTTCTCTCTCTCCCGTCCCCCACGCCTCTCCTTGTTCCTAGCCTCTTCTCTCTCTCTCTCCCTTATCCTCTTCTCTCTCTCCCATCCCCCACGCCTCTCCTTGTTCCCAGCCAAGATCCACCTCCACCTACCGCCGTTCCCCAAGCCGCTGACGAGCACCAGGTCAAGCTCCGCCGCCCCTACCTCCTTCTCCTTCCTCCTTCCTGTCTTCCTCGTTCTCTATCTCTCCCCCATACCTCACCCCTTGCCCTCTCCCTCTGAGGCAGCCAACGCCATGGACGGCTGCGGAGCTTCGCGCCACCCGACATCAACCGCATCGCCGCCCCAAGGGATCTGTGCGCGTGGCCGCGTTGAGCCGCACATGCGCTAGATCCATCCGCCGGTGTGTGCCACCGTAGCAACAGGTTCGGCAATGACTCTCGGCCCTGCCGCTTCATTGCTCCTTCCCAAGCCGGCCTCCACTTTCTGACCCCGCCACCGGCGAGCTGTCATGCCCGCCCTCGTCGCACTGGTGCTGTCCTCCAGTATGCTTGCTGGCTGCGACCAGAGCCCTGTATATATTTGGTTCGGTTGCAGTGCTGCTACTTCCCGGTGGATCTAGGCTGCCCAGGCTAGCAACGTGTGTGTTGCTTTCTTGATGGGTTTTAAGTGGATCTTAATTTGATGTATCCTGGCACTTGTCCGTGTGTAAATCTGATGTGTAGAACACTTAGAAGTTGCTACTCGTAGGATATTCTTGCTCGTATGTGTACACATGAAGAATGGCTAGCTTGTAGATCCGTTTTATTTTTGTTAAAGAAATATACATTCATTTTTATTGGATCTGTATTGCAAATCTCTGTAGTGACGCCATCGTCCTCTTTTGCTCTAACCACGTTGTACACACGACGCCGATGCGACCACTGAAGCAGCAGCTGCCCTCCTCTCTGCTTCCCTTCTTCCCGAGCTCACCGAAGCAGCAGTGCCCGCCCTACGAAAGCTCGGAATGACGTTATTTTCAAAAAAAAACTTTAAAATAATCTTTGCTGTCTTTAGTTTAGTCTGGATGACGGCAAAGAAAATGTTTTGACTAACGGCAAAGACCGCATTCTTTGCCGTCTGTTATTTATAAGGCTGACGGCGAAGTAGATTTGGCTGATGGCAAAGTCTTTGCCGTCTTCCCGATAAAAAGCTGACAGCAAAGTATTCTTTGCCGACTTATCTTTGCCGTCTGAGTTTGCCGTCTGCTTCCTGACGGCAAAATCTTTGCCGTCTGGATTTCGGTCTTTGCCGTCTGTAATCCACAGACGGCAAATTACCTGTTTCCTGTAGTGTGTCCCCATTTGGGCCCGTTTTTGTTTTGCCATGACGGTGGTCGTTGGATGTCCGGAGTGGCATCAGGGCCACCAATGACTTATCCCAAAGGGGAGTTTGTCGGAGTGGCCGAGAGGATGTCATGGCCGTAGTTCGGTTTTGTCAGAATGTATTTGGTCCACCCGAATGGGAGCACGAGGCCTTGGGTTCCGTGGTGTCGGTATAGTGTGCTAACCTCTGCAGAGTGTGTATAATCTATCGATAGCCGCGCCCGCGGATATGGGCCCAGTTCATAGTAGGTCACACTATGGGTCAACAGTAATAATAACCTGTTTAATAACAACCCAATTCGATGATAAAAGAAGTGGTTGATTCTTATGTGATCGCGAGAGGATCACGGTGGTATCGAGGATACCGAAGATGGTTGAGGTTTATGGTATTATGCGATAATCAAGGGTAAAGATCAAGCTCCTTGTCGTCATGTAATGATTACTACGGTATTTTTAATACCAAGCTTCATTTGATCTTGAGGTGATCGTGAGATGACCATGATGGTAAGTGATTCATGTGGTGGTTACAAGGTAACCCCGAACAGAGTAAGTTGCTACATGATATTGTTAACATGTTGCATGCTAGTATCATCATATGTTCATGCCATGCTCATCTGATATTGTTCTAGTGCTATTTTGTTCATGCCATGTGTTTTGATAGTACCATGTTCAACATTCCTAAGTAACCTGTAAATGCCACGCTGTTGTTTTCCCTGATTGCTTTGGTTGCTGTGAGCTCGCAAGTACATTCGATGTACTAACCTGGCGTGTCATGCCAATTTGTAGGTTATGCCTTGTCTGCTTGCTTGTTTGCCGAGGATCTTGAGTTTGCGAGCTAGGATAAGCGTTCCAGCCAGAGTCCCTGCGGAGTGGAGTCCATCATCGTCGATCGCTGTTCCGCTGCTAGATGTCATTCCGCTGCTATGTCTTGTTCTGCTGCTTGCATAGAGCAACCTTGGCAGGCGTAGTTTTGTCGTGCCGATGTAATTCCCTTGTACCCATATCGATTGTAATAAAGAGCTGATTTGTTCTATGCCAAGTAGCGCCGTGTTCCAAAGACTTACCTCCATCTCTGGGCTGGAATACGAGGCGTTCCGGTCTCTCTGAGCATGGGTGCCACAAGTCTTGGTATCAGAGCAAGTTTAGTTGGAAGACGCCCTAGTCCGCGCGAGCGTTAGAAAGCGGTAGTATAGAGTCTAGTCTGTTTGCTGCATTTGGTTGTTGCATTTATTTGCTGCATGGCATGCATATAGACTTATTATATGTTCGCCAACAGTTAATCTTGTGAGTGTAGGTGGCATCGGTTTTGATCCACTACATGCACCCCTTTAGTTTTGCATACCTACTCTTCGGTGTTTGGCATCATCTCTGTCCCAACAGAGTGATGCCTAGGTACCAAGTGTTCCAAACACCATTTGCGGGTATCACATCCTTATCCTTCTTCCAGTCATCCCTATCTTTTCGGCGATAGCCATGTTTCTATCCCAAATCGTGCCTTTCGACTCGCCGCTTCGGCAACCCTTACTGATCTTTGTTATCAGAAAAGGGCAATGCCACCAAAACTAGTTTTCCAGCTCTATCCTACCCTGTCACCCCATTCTTCGGACGTGTACGGTTCCCTTCTATACATTTGATGATGGTGTGGTTGTGACCTCCGCGTTCCGCCACATGATCACCAAGTCCGTCCTCACCTCCGTGTCCGCCCAGATGCGACCGGTGTTAAGCCAACGCTTGGTGTAACCTTGTTTACACCAACTCCTTCCACACTTGGACTCACTTTCGTGCACATCGACACAACATATTAGATCGTAGAACCGGAGATTTCGCGAGATCTGTGTGCTTAAGTATGCATGCATATTATTGTTGTGAGTAGCAGTAATATGTGATGTTGCTTGTATATAATCTTGATTGCCTTGTGTGCTTTTGTTCCATTCGTTCCTTTTGTCTATTTCTTCGGGCCCTCGGTGTTACATTATTTCCCCTTATTAAAGTTGCTCGTCAACCAACACCGGACCCGAAGAATCAGCAAGGAGGTCAAATATTTGGAAGCTCGGCTAAATATTATGGAATTCTTAGCCGACTGCATTAATTTGGGAATATCTGGTCCAAATGGAAATGATACAATGGCATGGTTACCAACATCCAGCTTACATAAATGGTGCAATCCTCACATCAGTATGATTAAATCATCTGGAAGACAAGTGGTGCGCAAGACCAACAGTATATTATTAGTCAAAGGTATGGTTCATATGCAAGGTTGATTCCGCTATGAGTAAGATTTGAACCATGCTATACATTGGAAACCTGACAGAATGTACTATGAATTCAGTGCTCAGCAAGAAGGATAGTCGAATAGCCTTTTTCATGTGAGTAATCGACAGCAGAAATATTAAAGGGTATATATGTGGCATTCAATCAGCATATTTCAGATAAAAGCTTCTAGTGTAAGCAACCCAGTCTTCCCTCGCAAGCTACCAGAGAAGCTTACAATGCAAGTCTCCTCGGTATTCCTCAGTATGATATGTGGATGACTTCTAGCACAAGATACTCCGTCTTCCTCGGTAAGCCACCGCAAAAGCTTCCGGCATAAGAAATCGAGTCTTCCCCGGCAAGCCACTGAGGGGGAAAGCTTCTGAAGTACGGTACCCAACCTTCTTCAGCAAGCCGTCTGACGAAAGCTTCAAGCACAAGCTATTCAGTCTTCCTCAGCGTAATGGATTTCAACACAAGCTTCTTCAGTATGGCACTGGTACAAGATATTACATAGCAAGTTGACATCATATGGCAGTGCATCTTTAAAAAAATCAGATCCACAACCGTTTGGTCAGGCACCCGAGCCAGTCTGGACACAAGTGTCTCCCTTAGGAACCAAATGCTCAGCTACACTTGCTTTCATTGTGAGCATAAAACCAAGGTCTTGCAAGCAACTCGAGCGATGATGTAAATAGAATCTGACAACCACATGAGTTTTGTTAAAAGAATGAAGCCAGAAATACACCTCAGTGTGACAAAAGACCATGAAGATTGACGACAATAGTGAGCTCTATACAAGTAACTATGAACCTCGAGATGAGGATAAAGGTAAGCCTATCGAAATAATTCCCCTGACAGTACCTATGGTCCCACAGAGAATATAATATATATATATATATATATATATATATATATATGGCTAAGCTCCTTCCAGCAAAGGATCTAGACAAAGAAACAAATAATGAAGGACCAAGATCGGCAATATAGGTATGATAATTGTTGCATGATACATGGATATATCGGCAGAATGAGTAATCAGACTGTTGAACAATATTCTCGAAGCATGTGCCCTTGCATATGGGAATCAGTTAAAGGATAGCCTACCGGAACCACCGTCCGTCAAGTCTCGAGATGCTCTAGTCATAAAGTTGTACACCTTTATGCTGGTCATGACAGGCAACAGTCAAATCTTTAGTACGGATTTGACACTCAAGGCAGTGGAGCTAGCAAAGATGATTCGGGAATCCTCGCAAGAAGTTAGATTCCGCCAGGAGAATAGTATGATTCACAACACGGTGTTGGACACGGAGGGACATGCAGCTATTTGAACAACCCAATGCAAGGAGCAAGATATTTGGTGTCCACCAAGAAAGTTGTTCACAACTCCATGGAATGTGGTCAGTGTGACACCTCCATCAGAAACAACTCCCGGACTTGTGTGACGGGCATATATTGTAGTCATAATAATCTACCGCACCCCATTAAGTCGACAGATATAAAAGAAATGGGAATCAACATGACATATGAGGTAAGGCCTGTCAGAATATGGATACATTGAAGCAAACCACCCCAGAGCAAGATAGTCTAGTCATGAAATTCAACGGGAACATCATATAAGGAAAAGAATACCCGAGTTGGAAATGGTTTCCTTAACTCAGGTATATTCATATTTTTCCCTGAGCAACCAACTCTCGAGGATGATATTTCTTTAATGGGGGGAGGTTTGTGACACCCGGGATTTTGGCCCTTTCTTTTTCTTTTGTTTTTCTTTGGATTTTTGAATTGAATTGATTTTCTGTGGCTCTGTTGTCCTGAAACCTGGGAAGACCATCTCTTCTCAGGCGCCCAAGTGGCTTGTCATCCTCAAAACCATCTCAAGACCTTGTCATTTTCATCTTAGTCCAGTCCCAATATTATTTCTATTGGGAATATTCCTTTTTCTATTAAAGGAATAATCCTTTTTGCCCTAGGTTGTGAAAAAACCTATATTTTTGTCACTCCCAAAATTCCCAAATAATTCTCATAATTGTTTGGGTCATATCTTCCACAGATATGTCAAAACCCTTCCTTGTCATCATCAAAGATAATTCACAAATATTCCTTTTCTCATTCTGCTCTATGGGGCTTTTTGAGAAAGAAGTGTCATTTATCTTTGCTTATTGACCCCAAACTTTTTGGGAACTCTTTCCTATCCATATCACGGCCACATGCCAAAATTCAACTTAATTTGCCTAGTGAACCTT
Organism: Aegilops tauschii subsp. strangulata; assembly: GCF_002575655.3. Classification (NCBI taxonomy): domain Eukaryota; kingdom Viridiplantae; phylum Streptophyta; class Magnoliopsida; order Poales; family Poaceae; genus Aegilops; species Aegilops tauschii. The sequence continues at coordinate 177,120,858 of NC_053035.3, forward strand.
CCTCAGCAAATTTCCAAAGTTCCTGTCTAAGGGAAGCCTTTGTGAAGGAAGTAATAGCTACGGTAACCCAAATGAGTTGAAACTTTGCAAGGTCATTTATATGATCAACTCATCACTCTCCTCCAAATTTTAGCTCATGTAATCATTCTATGTGAGCACACCATCAATTCTTGGTTTCTGGTCAGATTTTCAGGTTGTGAAGCAACTATATTTTATATTGCTTCATTATTGCTGAAAATTTACCAGGACGTGCTCCTACCCATATAAACCCTCTAAACCAAATTTGGGCTCAATTCATCAAGCCATTTTCCCTCTAATTTTTTTCCAAGATTCTGCCTAGAGAGCTACACTGTGAAGCAAGTACCATTTTAGTATTTCCAAATGGTATGAAAATTTTGCAGTAGCTTCCAATTCTCAAATAACTCATCTACACAAAACTTCAGCTCAACCCAATTTGATATGTGAGTGCTACTTCATAATTTGTATTTCTGTACAGTATGGTGCATTCTACAGCAAGTACCCTCTAGACTCCTCCGTTTGGGCTGATATTTTGCCAACATAGTGGACTTAGCATGTGATTACACCATGCCAAAGATCAGAGTCCAGATACAAGCCAATCTCTCTCAGTTCATATCAAGCACTTTCCTGTTGCTCTGTTTTGGATCCATCTGCAAATCTCTTCTTTGCCCCTACTCTTGTTTCTTTCTTCATTGGCACTAAGGGTAGTATGGTCCATCGCCCAGTCATGATTTGGCCGCTCGAAGTGCACCATGTGCGCCAGTGCACGCGGTGACCATGGGCCAGACGAGCCAAATCTCGTGCTCTGGCAAACCGCGTGCCCTGTAGCCGTCGCCTTCCTCTGCCTCTCGCGTCCAAATCATGTCTAGTAGCTGCCCCTTGATCCCCTCCATCGTCCCGTGCCCCTGCCATGACCTATCTCGTCACTGTTTAGTTGCTTTCGAGCTCACCCATGCCGCTACCTCCTCTGCTCCATGTTTGTCTTGTCGGCCAGAGCTTCCCGAGCGTTCCCGAGCCCCCTGGCCTATATATAGATTCTCCGTGGTACTTCGCACCTCGCAGCTCCTTCCCCTGCCTCCCACGTCCACCGGAGCTCGCCGCATCCATCTCCATCCGCCATGGCCGTCGCGGTTCGTCCTCGGTCCCAGCACGCCTAGTCCTCCCCTCCACTCTCTGACCACACCACCATCTTCCCAATCTTCGGCGAGCCCACCCACCTCTCCGCTCGTCGCTGGAGGCCCTGTGGCCTCGCCACCATAGAACCGCTGCCACCAGCCGTGCTCTCTAGTGCCTCCAGCCGCAGTCGCCCTAGCCCTTCCCGGTGTGTGTGCCTTCTCTGGACGGGCATGGCGCCGCCTCCCGCGCTCGCTAGTGGCCTCTGTTTGGCTGGAGACGGCCGGGCCCCTAACCGGCGCCGGGCCCCTAACCGGCGCCCCTCCCCTATCCTCCTCTGCTTTCGAACGTGGGGACAGGAGGAGGAAGACGATGACGCCAGGCGGCCCCCTCTCCCTGCCCGTGGGACCCCTTTGTAAGTGACTCCCGCTCCGGGCCGAACTCCGTAAGTGGAACCGTATTTTAAAAAATATGTTTTCAACTCTCGAAAGTGTATTTCCTTAGTACTTCGGCTGCAAATGCGCTTCTTAGTTCTGAAAGCGTATTCTTCTCAAATACGCTTCTGCCTTATGTACTCAGGGACTTGTTTGTGATGATATATTTGCAGACTGGTCCCTTAACTTCCACCTCTCGTATCTCCCTGACCATAACTCCGTTTGAGGTGAATCCAACGCCTACTTCTTCTTATCGTCGAGCTCTATCTATTGGTATCATTTTCACTAGATGGTCCCGCTGTGAAAGTAACCTTTATGCCCTTGCCCTTATCTAGGCCCCTCCAAGAGAGAAGCGTACCGGTGAATCATTCCGCGACTTCACCGCACTTCTTCCCGGAGTATTCTTCATCCCCAGCCAAGCCATAACAGCCACTTGCATGATAGCCATGCAGTAGTAATGGGTTTCAATTTGAATCTTTAACTTGTTTGTGCATTCTGTGAATCATTCATTCATGCTCGTATTTGCATGCTTATGCTTGTGCTATGATCATGTGCATCTAGTTGAGTAGATGTTTACTTGCTTATGCTCTTGTTATACTGCAGTCAAATATTTATTTTGATGCTAGTGATCATGTTATGCTCTTATGTGATCGTGTTATACTATTTGGTTCATGTTCATCATCATGTGGTGCTCATCGGTATTAATGCTTCAGTACTGTTGATATGTTGAATGATTATGCTTTCCCATCCATGTTCATGTTGTTATCATGGTCAGTTTATCATGTTATATTGTAAGACTCAACATCATTTACATTCAAGTTAACCGGACTTTAATCAAACTTGAACACTTGTTGGCTGAGTCATAGTGCCATCGAGACAAGCTGACCAGTGTGTCGGAGTAAATGGCCACGGGTAGCCAAACCGACTCCCCCCGGCTCTTCGAAGAATTACCAGGCCATTCAAGCCTTCAAACATACAAAGCATAGGGCCGCCTTCCCCCAGCCGGCTATCCCCAGGGCCGACTCCCAGAAGGCGACCCGGCCACAGAAACCTCCTCCAAGAAAGATACGAGATAGCAGACTCCAGGAAGCCGGCCCCAAGAAGACCGACTCCCAGAAGCCGGCCACGAAGAAAGTCGACTCCCAGAAGCCGGCCAAGACTGCGCCCACTAAGACTGTACCCACATAACGGCGATAGGATGGGGCGTGGCCGTAGTACAACCCACTACCCCCGAATCCCGGAACAGGCATGGCCACAGGGCGCCGTACGGGCCAGCCATCCCCCATCCGGCACGGCACTGTAGCCGTGTTGGCCTCGATGTCACCCACGACAGGCGCCAGTACGGCCCATAGGCGGTGGGCCCCTCCTGCCAGAGAGACACCCGAAGGCGGCATGGCCTCCTATAGTCGGCCAGGGGTGTGGCCGGCTCCCAATAGCCGGCTACCTCCCACCCTCGAAACATGCGCCTCATTAAGGAGACAAGACGAGGTAAGGCTACAGTGAGAGCCCGCAAGGCGGCGACACTGTAGCCACGTTTACCTCGACAAAGCCCTCGTCATCAGAGGCGAGGCAACAGTAACCAGCCGCCGACAAAGCCCCCAAGCGGTGGGGCCGGCGTGCCGGCCATGAAGCCGGCAGCCGGCGGGACCCACCAGTCGGTGGGCCCCAATGACCGGCGGAGAAGTCGGCGAGCATAGACACTGACGGCTGGGACCCGCACCCAGCCGGATTACCATTGTACCCCTGGGGGGTAGGCCTATATAAAAAACCCCCGGGACACCCATGCAAAGGTTTGATCTCATAGAGTTTCACACACCACATAGAGAGAAAAGGAGAGCTAGCCTTGCCCTTCCTCTTCCTCTAGCCAGACAGCTCAAGGAGCACTTGTAGCTACTTGTATTGATCTAGTGATCATGCGGAGACCCCGCAGAGCAGGACTAGGGGTGTTATCTCCACGAAGAGCCCCAAACCTGGGTAAGATCCGCCGGCGTGCATGTCTTCGCCTCATCTCGTTTCCAGGCACCGGCGACGTCTTACTGGCTCCCACAATGATAAGCCACCCGTTGGCATATGTCGCACCTACCACCCGACATTTGGCGCCCACCGTGGGGCCAGGTGCATCGTCGTCCGGAGACCTGTTCTGGACGGGAACCCTTTTCCTCCCCCGCGAGCGCAGCCAGCCTGCTGCACCCGATGGCGCTTGCCCCGACGCGCTGCAAGGCGTTGACGACACCTGCGTAGCGAGCTGCCTCGCCGATCTTCTTGGCTAGACTCGCATCTCCGACGAGCCCGTGTCCAACGCGGGCACGGATTACCCCGAGAGTCGCCTCGTCAGCCTCCTCGACCAACTTCACATCGCCAGCGAGCTTGCTGTAGACTTGGAGTCGGTCGGCTCCACTGACCCGATGCTAGTCGACTCCAACACGGCATCGCTTGACGCCTACCCCTCCGACGTGGTAGTCTTCAACGACCCCCTCCCTCAAGCTGATAGCAGCAGCAGCGCTGTCACTAAAGTGCTGGTCATCAGCCACGTCGCCGACTCAGGCGAGAACGCCCACGACGCCCTACAAGCGGCGATGCATGACTTGTCCGTCCCCATCCCGGCCGACGCCGACGCCGCGACCTTGGAGGCACGCCGCCTTGCCCTCATCGCGGAGGGTCAGAAGATAGCCTCCATGAGACACCTCACCGAGGCTCACCAGCGCGAAGTCGACCGCGCCGCCTTCGGTACGCCGCCTCATGACGGGCCGAGCCGAGCCGGCCTCGTCAAGAAGCGCGACGCGACCATCGCCAGCATGCTGGGGGCAGACCGCCCCATCTACGCCACACAGCTCGAGAATCTGCGAGCTGCTCAGGCGGCCACTTAAGAGCTAAATGGGCTGGGGGCTGATGAGCTCCCCGACATGACAAGGCGCATCCAGCACCTGATCGACGCAGCCGCAGAACGGCATGAAGCCGGCGCCCGCACTGAGAGTCCTCCCCCACGCCGAGAGCACGCCGCGACATCCCGGTCGCCGACTGCGAGCGGCGCCCGCACAAGGAAAGACAAGGAGCCGGCTGCTAGCCGCAGCCAGACTCGGATCACCATCGAGCGCGACGCGGAAGGCCGCCCTCGAGCAGTGGAGCGCCAAGGCAATCCGCCTCCTCCCCCGCCTCGGGGGGGGAGATGTCCCACCCCGCCGCCTGTCACACATCCGACTCTCGATGGCCGACTAGGCCACCGCGAAGGAGTCGGCGAGAACGACGCCCGCCACCGGATCGACCGCCTAGCTCGATCCCTGGCGCTAGAAGAAGAAGACGATGTCGGCCCGCCATGCTTTGGCCCCCGCATCCGCGACGAGCCCTTCCCCAAAGGGTTTTCGCTCCCCGGAGACACGCCCAAGTACAACGGCTCTGTGAAGCCGGAAGATTGGCTCATCGACTACTCCACTGCTGTCAGCATAGCGAACGGCAACAGGCGCGTAGCCGTGAAGTACGTCCCTCTCATGCTGCAAGGCACGGCACGCACCTGGCTCAACAGCCTCAAGCCCTACAGCGTCAACAGCTGGCTGGACTTCACGGAAGTCTTCGTCCGCAACTTCACCAGCACGTACAAGCGGCCTCCCAAGCCCCGCCAGCTCTCCCTATGCGTCCAAGGGTCCAACGAGTCGACCCGCGACTACCTCACGCGGTGGGCCGAGCTCCACAACTCCTGCGAGGGGGTGCACGAGGTTCAAGCCATCGAATACTTCACCGCCGGGTGCCGAGAGGGCACCCTCCTCAAGCACCGACTCCTCTGCGACGAGCCGGCTACCCTCGACGAGCTGCTGATCATTGTGGACAAGTACGCCACGGCCGACTCCTCGATGAAGACCGAGCTCCGAGTGGACGCCTCTGGGAAGGTGCTCGCTCCGGCTCCCAAGACGCCGGCTGGCGACTCCAATCGGGGCCCCTACCAGAACGACCACAAGCGCAAGGCCCCTATGCCGCCTTCCACCAGTCGGCAGGTCGCCACAGTCGAAGATGAGCAGCCCGAAGAACGGCCCGCTCCCAAGAAGAAGGGCGGCAGGCCGGCTTGGCAGCCGGCCTTCTCCTATGAGCACACTCTCGATGCCCCCTGCAAGTTCCACAGCGGCGTGAAGCCGTCCAACCATACGACTCGAAAGTGCCACTGGCTCACACGGATCTCCAAGGGCGAGGGGCTGGTGCCGCCTCCGCCTCCCGGCCCGCCACCTCCAGCCCCCCAGTAGCCGGCTGCTCAACCAACAGTCGGAGCCATTCAAGATGAGTTCCCTGATGAGCATGCCGCCTACGTCGTCTTCACGAGCCAGGTTGAAGACAAGCGCAGCCGGCGCCGACAGCACCAGGAGGTCAACGCAGTCGCCTCCAGCAACCCCGAGTTCATGCATTGGTCCGAAAGGCCTATCAACTGGAGCCGGGCCGATCACCCAGAGGTGATGCCATCCCCTGGCTCCTACGCATTGGTGTTGGATGTCACCCTCACAACGGAGAGGCGAGCTGCCCGATTCTCCCGCGTTCTGATTGATGGCGGAAGCAGTATCAACATACTATACCGCGATACCATGGAGAAGTTGAACCTCAAGGCGAAGCAGCTCATGCCAAGCCGGACCATGTTCCATGGCATCGTACCCGGCCTGTCCTGTTCCCCGATCGGCAAGATCAAGATGGATGTTCTCTTCGGAGACAAGGATCACTTTCGCCGAGAAGCAATCTGGTTCGAGGTAGTGGATCTGGAAAGCCCTTACCACGCCTTGCTTGGCCGACCTGCTCTGGCCAAGTTCATGGCTGTGCCCCACTACGCCTACCTGAAGATGAAGATGCCGAGCTCGAAGGGGATCATCACTGTAGCCGGCGACTACAAGAAGTCGATCGAGTGCGCTGCAGCCAGCAGCCGGCTGGCTGAGTCCCTCATAGTGGCAGAAGAGAAGAAGATGCTGGAGCGAGTTGTGGCCATGGCCGGCAAGCAGCCAGCCTTGTCCCCCAACCCCAAGGATTATGATGCGCAGGGCTCCTTCCAGCCGGCCAAGGAGACGAAGAAGATACCTCTGGAGCCGGAGAACCCGGAGAGGTTTGCAGTCATTGGTGCAAACCTGGACAGTAAATAGGAAGGCGAGCTCGGCGACTTCCTCCGTGAGAATCGAGACATCTTTGCATGGTCCCCAAAGGACATGCCGGGTGTTCCGAAGGATTTCACTGAGCACAAGTTACACGTCCGAGCCAACGCGAAGCCGGTCAAGCAGCCTGTCCGCCGACTGTCAGAAGAGAAGAGAAGAATCGTAGGAGAAGAGATAGCCCGGCTCCTTGCCGCCGGCTTTATTATGGAAGTGTTTTTCCCAGAGTGGCTTGCCAACCCAGTCTTGGTGTTGAAGAAGAACAACAAATGGCGTATGTGTATAGACTACACTAGCCTCAACAAGGCCTGCCCCAAAGATCCGTTTGCTTTGCCACGGATTGATCAAGTGATAGACTCCACAGCCGGATGCGAGCTGTTGAGTTTCTTGGATGCCTACTCAGGATACCACCAGATTAAGTTGGACCTAGCAGACCGCCTGAAGACCGCCTTCATCACACCATTCGGAGCTTTCTGTTACCTGACTATGACATTCGGCTTGAGGAATGCCGGGGCCACTTTTCAGCGTTGCATGCAGAAATGCCTCCTCAAGCAACTCGGTAGAAATGCCCACGTCTACGTAGACGATATTTTGGTGAAGACAGAAAAGCGCGGCACCCTGCTGGAAGACCTCAAAGAAACATTTACCAACTTGCGCCGATTCCAGATCAAGCTCAACCCCGAGAAATGCGTGTTCGGAGTACCAGCCGGCCAGCTTCTAGGCTTTCTGGTCTCCGAACGCGGCATTGAGTGCAACCCTGTGAAGATCAAGGCCATTGAGAGAATGGAGATTCCCACCAAGTTGCGAGACGTTCAGAAGTTCACCGGGTGCCTGGCCTCCTTAAACCGCTTTATCAGCCGGCTAGGAGAGAGGGCTCTCCCCCTGTACCGACTCATGAAGAAATCCACTCATTTCGAGTGGAATGACCAAGCAGACCAAGCCTTCCATGAGTTGAAGAAGATGCTGACCACTCCACCTGTCCTGGCGGCGCCGACTGAGAAGGAGCCCATGCTCCTTTACATTGCCGCAACTAGCCGAGTGGTCAGTACAGTTGTCGTGGTCCAGCGCCCAGAAGAAGGCCGAGCCCAGCTAGTTCAGAGGCCGGTATATTATCTAAGCGAAGTACTATCCAGCTCAAAGCAAAACTACCCACAGTACCAGAAGATGTGCTATGGAGTATACGTTGCCGCCAAGAAACTGAAGCCCTATTTTCAAGAGCATCCCATCACGGTCGTGTGCACCGCCCCGCTTGCCGAGATCATAGGCAGCTGGGATGCATCCGGCCGGGTGGCTAAATGGGCCATTGCGCTTGCACCTTACACAATCTTCTATCAGCCCCGCACCGCCATCAAGTCCCAAGCATTGGCCGACTTCCTCGTCGACTGGGCCGAGACCCAGTACCTACCGCCGGCTCCCGACTCCACTCATTGGCAGATGCACTTCGACGGGTCCAAGATGCGCACCGGCTTGGGAGCCGGCATCGTCCTCACCTCTCCCAAAGGCGACAAGCTCAGATACACGCTGCAAATCCACTTCGCCGCCTCCAACAACGTGGCTGAATATGAGGCGCTCATACACGGGCTCCGGCTAGCCAAAGAGCTCGGCATACGCCGGATCCTATGTTATGGCGACTCAGATTTGGTGGTCCAGCAGTCATCTGGCGACTGGGATGCCAAGGATGCAAACATGGCGAGCTATCGATTCCTCGTCCAGCAGATCAGTGGGTACTTCGAAGGGTGCGAGTTCCTTCACGTGCCACGGGCCGACAACGACCAAGCAGATGCCCTGGCACAGATCGGCTCCACCTGACAGGCTATACCAACCGGTGTCTCTCTCCAGCGCCTCCTCAAACCGTCTATCAAGCCGTCTCCAGAGTCGGACTCTATCTTCGTACCGCCTGCCCCCGATGCAGCCGGATCCGACTGGAGGAACCCAGCAGGCGGCTCGGGGACTTCGACAAGCGGCCCGGGGACTGCCGTAGTCGCACCCGGCTCGGGGACTTCAGAACCCGGCCCGGGGACTACAGCGACAAAAGAAGCGGTGGTCGACTCCAACTCCCCACCACCCAACCCGCCCACCCGAGTCACAGTGGCCGTACTAACAGTAGAAGAAGTCACAGCTCCATCATGGGCCCTGCCCATCCTCAACTTCCTAGTCAACAGAGAGCTGCCGACTGATGAGATCTCGGCAAGACTAGTGCAATGCCGAGCCGGAGCATATGCAATAATAAACAGAGAACTTATCAAGCACAGCGTCACTGGAGTCTTCCAGCGCTGCGTCGAGCTAGAGAAAGGTGTGGCAATCCTCAAGGGTATCCACCAAGGCGAATGCGGCCACCACGCAGCCTCAAGATCACTTGTGGCCAAAGCCTTCCGCCATGGTTTCTTTTGGCCGACTGCTTTGGAAGATGCCAAAGAGATAGTCAAAAGCTGCAAAGGATGCCAAGTCTTCAGTTCCAAGCAACACCTGCCGGCTTCTGCACTCAAGACCATCCCCCTCACCTGGCCCTTTGCCGTCTGGGGGCTGGACATGGTGGGCCCATTCAAGACAGCCCGCGGCGGCTTGACACATCTGCTTGTCGCCGTGGACAAATTTACCAAGTGGATCAAAGCGAAGCCGATCAAGAAGCTGAATGGGCCGACTGCCGTGACATTCATTGCCGACATCACTACTCGGTATGGCGTGCCGCACAACATCATCACCGACAACGGCACAAACTTTGCCAAAGGAGCACTGGCACGTTTCTGCGCGACACAGGGCATCCGACTGGACTTAGCGTCCGTTGCCCACCCGCAATCAAACGGCCAGGTCGAGCAAGCAAATGGACTCATCCTCTCCGGCATCAAGCCCCGACCGGTCGTACCACTGGAGCGATCGGCCGGCTGCTGGCTCGATGAGCTGTCGGCTATCCTCTGGAGTCTGCGTACTACTCCAAACAAGTCAACCGGCTTCACTCCGTTCTTCCTTGTATATGGTGCCGAGGCTGTCATCCCAACTGACATCGAGTTCGACTCGCCTCGGGTCACCATGTACATGAAGGCGGAGGCCAAGGAAGCGCGAGAAGACGGCGTCGACCTGCTGGAAGAAGGCCGGCTGTTAGCACTCAGCCGGTCCGCCATCTACCAGCAGGGTTTGCGCCGTTACCACAACCGAAAGGTCAAGCCAAGATCTTTCCAAGAGGGCGACCTTGTGCTTCGGCTGATCCAGCGAACAGCCAGCCAGCACAAGCTCTCGGTCCCTTGGGAAGGCCCTTTCGTCATCAGCAAGGCACTAGGCAACGACTCCTACTGCCTGATCGACGCACAAAAACCAAGAGCACGCAAGAGGGATGATTCCGGCAAGGAGTCGGAGCGACCATGGAACGCGAATCTCCTGAGAAGATTTTACAGTTGAAAGCAGTATGTACCATGCTACTGTTTTTATTAAATATGAGACAAACGGGCCCCCCAAAGAGCACTCGGGGACTGCCCTCCTTTATCTAAGAATGACGAGCATCATACTCATGAATGTATTATTACATTTGATTTTCTGTCTGGCACCGGGTTCGACTAGTCGGCCCGGGGACTGGCCGCCTTAAGTTATATTAAAAGTTTTACCTGAAGTCAGACAAGTAGTGTGCCGGCACCCGAGCCCTCTCTTGTTGAAAGTCGCAGCTCGAAGAACCGACTGTCCGACTGGCAAGAGCCAAAGGTAGAAAGGATGCCCACACGAAAAAGGATAAGGACTAACGAACTTATATAACGCAAAGACAGCCTCCAACCACGCCTGCCGGCTGTCAAAACAGCCGGCTGGCCGGCCTCCCATCACTTCGCTATAATCTAACAAAGCTAGAGTACTTGCCCTTCCAAGCACTTCCCCAGCCACAGATTGCAGAGCAGCTGTCCGGCTGGGAAGGCGGCAACCAAGGGAGGGCGGCAAAGGAAACAGCAGAAGGATGAAAAGCAAAGAACAAGGGAAAGCCAAACGCATGCATAATTATATTTACACATAAGGCCCCAAACAGGCCGGCAGTCAATATAGTTCGAATACACCCCCAGTGGGTGGAATTGTGCAAACTTAACAAAACACTGTTCCAAGAATGGTGAAACAGGAAAATAGAGGCAGCAGACTAGACTAAGGGCGCAACAGGGGAGCCGGGCTGGTCGAGGGAGACGGCTCCGCCGGCTGGAGGAGTGGCCGGCTGGCGGGTCTCGGCTTGATCATCGCCGGCTGCAGGCGGCGCACCCACGCATGCCTTGTTGCTGGAGGCACGGTCAAGCTGAGGTTGACCGGCCGCTCCACCATCTGGCGCGGCGTCTTCACCCTCCTCCTCCTCCTCCTCCTCACCCTCGTCGCTGGAGTCGATCTCCTCCGCTAAGTCCTCGCCGTCTGCCGGGTTCAGCCCGAACCACTCCTCCGGCTGGGCAACGCCGTTGTCGTCCACCTTAGGAGCGAAGGCGCTGGTGTCGGTGTAGTCGGCAATCGCCAAAGCCCGCTGGATGATAGCCGGCCGCGGCGGCTCCAACTCTGTGTCGGCCTCCTGCTGGCAGGTGGCCAGCTGGTCCAGACTCAGCTCGGGATACCAGGCCTTGGCGAACTCCAGCGCCCGCCTGGCGCCGGACCAAGCCGCAGAAGCCTTCCAGGCCTCGAAGCGGCCGACCGCCACCTCCAGCCAGTCGGCAGTCCGACTGGGGGTGCGGGGAATCACCTCAACAGGCCAGAGAGCGGCCAACACCTGCGCCCCAACGCGCTGAAGCCGGCGGAGCATGCGATGAGCCGGCTGGAGGCGGGCCTGAATCGCCAAGAGCTTCTCCTCCAGCGACTGGCGAGCGTTTGGCGCGATCTCGCGCCAGCCTGCCTTCGTGTCTCGCGGTGGGCCTCGACGACCTGGTTGGCGGCGGTAGAGTAGCCAGGGAAGTACTCTGCGCAAGGAAGAAAGAGAAAGAAGAGAAAAACACCAAGTCAGAAAGTGAGCTAAACGGCAAGCGGCAAGCAAGGACGAAGAGGAAGGCGGCCTACCGTCAACCAAGTCTTCGATTTGGCCATAGCCGTTGATCAGTGTCTGCTTCGCTTCGGCCCAGCTGGCCGCCTCTGTCTCATACTCGGCTTGGAGGGCGGCCTCGCTGTCCTGCACCGCCTTCAGGGCCGCCTTGTGGCTCTTCTCCTGGTCGGCCAACCTCTTGGCCAGGCGGTCACGCTCCTGTGCCAAGGCGGCAAACTCGGCCTCCTTAGCGTGGAGGGCGGCCTGAGCCCCACCCAGCTATTCCCTCAGACTGGCGTTGGCCACTGCAGGGATGGCAGAAAAGAAAGAAGCAATAAGGAAGAAGTCGTCAAGGAAGATCCGACCCGACTTCTCAGCAGTCGGCCCGAATCTCGGGGACTACACCTAGTGGGTGCGCTGACGCGCCCCCACGTGAGATAAAAGACGAAGCACTTACCCCGGCTCTCAGATAGGTCAGCAGTCTTCTGGGTCAGCTCCCGAGCCTGGAGTTGAAGGCAGCCGCGCGGAGGTTGTGGTAGTCCTACAAGTCAGGCAGAGGAGCGAATGAGAACAAGAATAGCAAAACAAGGCCCGCTAAGAAGTTCCAAGCCGCCTGCTCTGCAGCCGACTTGGAACTCGGGGACTACACCCAGTGGGTGCACTGACGCGCCCCCACGGAAGAAACCAAGATCAAAAAAGCAAAAATAAGAAGACTAACCCGAATGGCCGCCCGCGTCGCAAGGAACTCGTCATTATATTTCCTCAGCGCCGCAGCTTGGGACTGAAGTCGGTTCCGGACGTCCTGCGCTGCCACGTTCACCACAGCCGTCCCTCCACCCGGCGTCCACCCCGAGCTAGCGCTGGCCGCCTCCATGTCCTGGGCCGACGAGCTGGAGCCCGCGGCCTTCTGCGGCTCCGATGCGGCCTTCCCCGTGCACTGGCGCGAGGGCGACTGGTACACCGATCCGTCTTCGCGGCCGGCTCTCCCCCGGCCGATTGCGCAGGCGGCAAGTTAGGCCGGCCGCCTCAGGCGCCGCGACGTGCAGAGGGGTGGCGAGCAAGGCCCCCTCTGCCATCACCGCGGCCGTAGCCTCCGCTTGGGCCTTGGCCGCTGCGTCGGCGTGCGCCTTAGCCGCCTCCTCCTCCTGTGCCGCCTTGGCGGCAGTCGCCCTCAACTCCTCCGCCTCCCGCTCCTCCCGCGCGTTTCGCTCCATCGCCGCCTGAAGCTCGGCGCGGGGGTCCACGCGACGGGTGCTCCCGGATCCTCCCGGCGATCCAACGACGGAGGCAGCAGCAACCCGCTCGAGCGATAGCGGAGCCCTGATTTTTGAGAAAGGACAAGGATTCAGAATCTACCACAGAAAAGAAGAAAGAATGTACAAAGGAGTATACGCTTACGCCGACACCGTCTGCGGCTTCTTCACCACCTTGCGGAAGCGGGCCGCCTTCGCGGCCGCCTCATCCCGCCTGGTCGCCGCTGCCCCGCCCTTGGGCTTCTTCGACCGGCTGCCGAACAAGCCTGACGCGGCACGACGCTTCTACCCGCCGCCCCGAGCAGGCGGCGCGGCGGAGGAACCCGCGCCGTGGCCGGATGCCGGCTGGCGGCGTGGGACGATTTCTGCCTCGTCGTCGTCCGGCCAGTCGTCGAAGCTGGCTCCAAGCCCGGAGCCGCCTGCCTCACCGCCAGCTTCGTCGCCACCCGCCTCGATGTTGTCCTCCATGGCGGCCGCCCCCAAGTCGTGGTCCTCCAGGTCATGCTCCGCCCGGTCGGGGAGGAATCGGCGCTCCGTCTCCGACCCGGCTGCAGGTCGAAGGAGAGAGCTCTGCCAAGGCGTGCCGACTGGTTAGAGACGGCCAGAAGGAATTCGGCAACAAAACTAAGGAAAGGAAAGGAAAAAAGAAAACATACCGTGGGCGGAGGATGCGCACGGGAATATGGCTCCTTGCCAAACCGCCACTCTGTGGAGAGCTTGCAGTTCGCAAGGTAATTCACCATGTGGGCCACCTCGTCATGCGGCATGTCCTTGGTGCACATCCGGCTCGGATCGAGCTGGCCACTCATCTGACAGATCAGGTGAGGGCGGCTCTGAAGCGGAAGCACCCGGCGCACGATGAAGGCGGCCAGCAAGTCGGGCCCAGTCAGGCCCTCCAACTGGATCATCACCCGCAGTCGGGCGACGGCCGCAGCTCCAGCCGGCGTCAGCGACGCGGCCCGATAGGACCAGTGGGGCCGCCTCCCAGTCGGTGGGCCGGCTACGTAAGCCGGCAAGTTGACGAAGTCGCCTTGCGGGGCGACGTTCTTCACGTAGAAATAGGACTTCTGCCAGCGCTTCACCGACTGGATTAACGTGATGACGGGGAAGGGGTTGTCGGCCGCCGGCCTCCGCATCGCGATGAAGGCGCCGCTCTGGGTCGGCACGCCCTGCATGCGGGTGCCCAGCTTAGATTGGAAGAACTCCCCCCAGAGCTCGAGGGTGGGGAGAACGCCAAGGAAGCCTTCGCACAAGGTGACGAAGGCGGACAGCAGCACCACCGTGTTTGGAGTGAGGTGGTGTGGCTGGAGTTGATAGAAGTCGAGGAAGGAGCGGAAGAAAGCGCTCACCGGCAAGCCGATGCCGCGTAGGAAATGCGAGTGAAAGACTACCCGCTCGCCTTCCTCCGGCTCCGGCGTGATCTCCCTCGCAGGCGCGAGACGGACCCGCACCTGGTCCGCGCCGGGCAATCGCCGCGTCTTGCGGAGGAACTCAATGTGGTCCATGTTGACGTTGGAGCCGTCCCAGTCCCCGCCATACTGCATGGTGGCGAGAAGCTAGCGAGGAAGAGTGCGGCGGCGGAGAAAGCACGGCCCTGCGGCGGCAGAGCTGCGGGGCGGAGTGAAGAATGGTGGGACGGCGCGGCGGCAAGGCGCTGCTGCGAGGGAAAGCAGGAGGAAGAAGATGGCGGAGAGGAGAGGAGCGTGCGAGCGTCTGCCGCTTCCCCCCCTCCCCCTACTTATAGCCTCGTGCGGCGAAGCCGAGGAGGCGAGGCGTGGGGAGGAACGTGGGATTAACTGCGCCCACTCCCCCACGTCCCCCGATTATTGCGCCCTAATGGCATGCGGAAACCGTCGCCGGAAGATGTGCCGACGGCTTTGGGCCGCAAAGAATCCACGCCTGGGCCTAGGCGTAGGAGTGGTGGGCCCTTGGCCTGCGGCGACGTCTTGTCGCGCGCGTGGGTTGGCAGGCTCTCTTCAGCCAGGGGACGCCACGTGGTTCGCAGGCGGCGAGCGGCCGGCCCGCAGCCCGGCGCACGCGCCAACAGACTCCCGCCTTCCGACTTTAAAAATTTCGCCAAGACGACGCGCCCAACCGAAGCCGGCTCCCAGCTGCTGGCTCGTCAAGATAAGAAGCTGACCGAGCTTCTCGACCTCCACTCAGCCTCGAAGCCCAACCAACTTTGGGGACTACTGTCGGAGTAAATGGCCACAGGTAGCCAAACCGACTCCCCCCGGCTCTTCGAAGAATTACCAGGCCATTCAAGCCTTCAAACATACAAAGCATAGGGCCGCCTTCTCCCGGCCGGCTATCCCCAGGGCCGACACCCAGAAGGCGACCCGGCCCCAGAAACCTCCTCCAAGAAAGATATGAGATGGCCGACTCCAGGAAGCCGGCCCCAAGAAGACCGACTCCCAGAAGCCGGCCACGAAGAAAGTCGGCTCCCAGAAGCCGGCCAAGACTGCGCCCACTAAGACTGTACCCACATAACGGCGATAGGATGGGGCATGGCCGCAGTACAGCCCACTACCCCCGAATCCCGGAGCAGGCATGGCCACAGGGCGCCGTACGGGCCAGCCATCCCCCATCCGGCACGGCACTGTAGCCGTGTTGGCCTCGATGTCACCCATGACAGGCACCAATACGGCCCGTAGGCGGCGGGCCCCTCCTGCTAGAGAGACACCCGAAGGCGGCATGGCCTCCTATAGTCGGACAGGGGTGTGGCCGGCTCCCAATAGCCGGCTACCTCCCACCCTTGAAACATGCGCCTCATTAAGGACACAAGACGAGGTAAGGCTACAGTGAGAGCGCACAAGGCGGCGACACTGTAGCCACGCTTATCTCGACAAAGCCCTCGTCATCAGAGAAGTCAGCGAGCATAGACACTGATGGTTGGGACCCGCGCCCAGCCGGATTACCATTGTACCCCTGGGGGGCAGACCTATATAGAAACTCCCCGGGACACCCATGCAAAGGTTTGATCTCATAGAGTTTCACACACCACATAGAGAGAAAAGGAGAGCTAGCCTTGCCCTTCCTCTTCCTCTAGCCAGACAGCTCAAGGAGCACTTGTAGCTACTTGTATTGATCTAGTGATCATGCGGAGACCCCGCAGAGCAGGACTAGGGGTGTTATCTCCACGGAGAGCCCCAAACCTGGGTAAGATCCGCCGGCGTGCATGTCTTCGCCTCATCCCGTTTCCAGGCACCGGCGACGTCTAGTGGCTCTTACAATGATAAGCCACCCGTTGGCATATGTCACACCTACCACCCGACACAGTGCAACCACATTTGCCTTTTATGGGGAGGCCATAATGCGGTCTATTTTCCAACTAGGGAAGGTTCACTACAAAAAAATACACTTCCATGATGATACGTGTTTGTCACACTAGGTCACGTTTTCCGTCATGCATGTACATCCATGGCGATTTTATGACAAAATCAAGATAGTCATACCTGTGCTGTCATAGAAGTGTTCCGTGACATTACCAAAATTATCATCATGGAAGTGTCCACTTCCAGGATGGTAAATCGCGCGTCACAGAACTGCTTTCGTCAGGGGTGACCGACACGTGGCATCCACCGTAATGGGTCGCCGTTAAGCTATCGGGTTCCGGTTTGGATCCGATAACCCGTTAACAGCCCGGACCAATGGGGATTTTTCACGTGTAAAATTCTCAATGGCCAGAGGAACCACGTGTCGGCTCACCGTTGGGACAGATGTCATCCACTCATTGGACCGTAGGCGCCTATGATTCATCGACACATGGCATAGCCCAACAGAGGCCCATTCCAGTGAAAAGGCCGGCTTGTTTGACTTGGTCAAAAGGTAGCGGGCCGGCACACGGAAAGCCTGTTAACGGCCTATTCGCATATAACCCATTTACATCCCACTAACTCACGGCCTACCGGAGTTTGGCCCAGTAGCGTCATCTGGGCCGTCCAATATGATACCAGCCCGTTGTAACTTTCGGCCCATGTATGGCCCATAACGTCTTTCGGCCCATAGGAGGCCCTTTGTAACTCTGGGCGCATTAAAGGCCCGAGATGAAACTGGACCATAATGAACAGCGTATTGCTTTATACCCATTAATGGCCCATTATTCCGTTGGCCGTTTTCAGCCTGTGTTAACTTTCGGCCTTTTAAGGGCCCATTTATTCTTGGGCTCATTTCTAGAATTCGGTTAGTTACGGTCCGTTACTGGCCTGTTCAGTTTGTGGGCCAAATTCAGACCGTGGTTACATTCGGCCCGTTTGTGGCCCGTTAACCCGTTGGGTTGTTTTCATAGCGTTATCAAATACGGCCTATTAACGACCCGTTATGGTCCATGAATAGTATGGCCCATGTTTGGCGAAATGATTATACGCCCCGTAGAAGGCCCATGGATCCTACGACCCGTAGAAGGCCAGTGGATCCTACGGCTTGTAGAAGGCCCATGGATCATACGGCCCGTAGAAAGCCCATGGATCCTACGGCCCATAGAAGGCCCATGGATCCTACGGCCCATAGAAGGCCAATGGATCCTACGGCCTGTAGAAGGCCCATGGATCCTACGGCCCGCAGGAGGCCCATGGTTACAACAGTCCATGTGTTGCCATGGTTATTGTGGCCTCGTTACCAAAAATAGGTTATTGTGGCCACTAGAAAAACGCGAAAAAATAACTGTAGTGACTACAAACAAACAACTTAACAGGACAATAAGGAAATAAATAAGCAAGCAACTAACGCTAGGCTATTACGGCTAGTACACATATTATATCCACTGGGCATCCAAATTCGCCACCAGTGCAAATATAGGGAACAAAGCAGCATATTACATACACTGGCCATCTAAATTGGCCACCAGTGCAAATAAACGCAGCAGCAAAACAAGTCCATAACTGAAACAACTTCATAAGAGCTCAAGAAACGTTATCCTGGGTATCCACCATGCTGGCAATAAGCTTAGCAAGCTTATTAGCTTTGTCCTGTTTGGCTCTAAAATCCTCCAACGCTTGCTGTTGCACCAGAAAGTATGCATCTCAATGCTCCAGGGACTCCCGCAGTCCTTCCACTTCTTGTCGCAGCACAGCTGATCGATGTCTTTCAGCTTGTAGTTGAGACTCAAGAAACCGAACTGATTTAGACAGTGAGTTTGAATAGCTTGTGCAAGCAATTGTGGCCAGTAACTCGAACACTAAACCAAGACAGGACTTTGGGGTTGTCTCACTGTCTTCAAGATAGTCTTCTTAGCTGTTTTATCAGCTTTGTTGGAGACCAACAAGGCTGTCTCACTATCCTGAACCTTATCTGCATTACTTCCTTTACCATTGCTTAATAAGGCACTCTTCTCCAATATTCTGTCAGCATTCTAAAAGAAGAAACAAGCAGACACATAACAGGTTTAGCATGTACTAGTATATGAAACTCATTTCGGTGAACCAATTCATTAGTAAGGTGGACAAGATTAAACTACCAAGTCTTCTATTGCCAAGTACTAGTACATAATAAAAGCATCAAACAAACATATATCTATGTCCAATGGTCACTGCATTGTCTTGCCAAATCAAAATAGAGACACGATTCAAATCATATTAGTTCAAGACAAAGCAGCAGTGAAAGAATACAAAGTGTGGGAAACTACACGGCACAATAAGATTTCAGATGGGTACCACGGGTCTACATGTACAACAACACTATTGGCTCTGTTGTGATGCTAGTAATGTGCATGATATGAGAAGTCAACTGTATACACAATTGAAATTGAAATCAACAGAGCTATTGACAAGAGCAAACCTGTTAAAGAAACATGCGTGAACATACCTGTTGTGCCATTGGAGTTTCGATTGGATCCTTCAATTTAAAATTAAGTTTGTATGAGTAAATACAGTGATACAAGAGCAAAGCAGTATGCACGATAGCAATGTAATCTTAAATTAGAACAGTTGTTCTTCAGGTTTAAGCACTTGTTCTACATGAACAGAGTACAGTAAGACGCAAGCATATAGTACTTAAAAAAATGAGCTCATAGAACTTACCACATTCTTGGTTCGGGACCAGTACAGAACAAGGCGTTCCCAGTCATCGTCCAGTAAATGTGTCTCAAGAGAACGTAAGGGAATTTGATGAGTTTTTTTGCCAATGAAGTACATTTTCTTCAGGTAATTCTGATACTGCCACCAAGCATTCTTGAAGATAGCAGAAGTATTAGCACAGGTTACCTCATCTTGAGTTTTCAAATTGGTCCTTATCTATACAGAAAAATGGGAAAATTTGCTGTATTATAACCATCATGGAGGTAGAATGTATGGGACAAAGCAAAGTAATTGCCATGAATAACATTACTTACACATAACTCCTGGACCAACACGTACAATTGACATTTTCCTTCATCTTCAGTATGATATTTCCATGATGGGAAGATACGCACATACGATTTAACAACATCAAATGCGATAGATGCTAAACTACGAATGGCGGGTTGTGCTTCCTCCGCAGGAATAGGTGTACTAACTGGTGGAGTTGTGGTTCGCTGAGGTAGTACGGACGCTTTGGGCACTGGAGCTGCCTTATTAACTGCTCTTGTTTGGGAGCTCTGTGGTGGAGATGGTGCTGTGTCATCAGGAACTTGGTTACTATCTACTGGGGTTAAATTGGGTGAAGTTGGTTCTCTGTCCATCGCAGTAGGGGTACAATCTATGAAAGTCTGGGTTATGTGTGGTAGGGCTGGTTCTCATGCATGTACAACCGGGGTGCTATCTCCACCAAGTGATAGCATTGTTTTATTTGAAGACGGTGTTTTCACTCCGCTAGATACTTCCATCACCCGCTGCAATTCAAATGGCTGATAAACAGGAAACATAGTTGAATCTACAGACATTGTATGAGAGACAGATGCAATAGATAGTGTGGAAAAAAGAGGGCATGAAATAGTTGACATGTATATTGTTTAACTAAAACGGATAGCATGACAGAATTTCACATATATCATGTCTATCTAAACTAGATAACCTAGCATAACATAATTCAAAGATATGATGACTAACTAAACAGGATCGCATGACATAATTCACAAACATGTTTTCTAAGTAATCAGGATTGCATGATTTAATTCACATATGTGATTTATATGCTAAGCAGAGGGCATTCGCATATATGATGTCTGAACTAAGAACATGGTGTTGAATATTGTGTATATGATGTCTAAACTATGCAATGCAAGACACCATATGCATGATATCAGCAGTATAACCGTGCCAACTTAGAGCATACACCTCGGTGGGGGAATATGACTGGTCGTCTGTCTTTGAATCCATCTCTGAGGAGCTATAGGGACCCAGCAAGAGATCTGCTTCGACAGGTAGCACTGTCTGCTATGAAGGCCTTGTTTTCCCTCTAGATTTTTCCATCACCCACTCAAATGGCTGATTCACAAGAAGAGTAGTTTAATGTACAAACATTGTCGATGAATGGAAATGTAATGAAGAAAAGGATGGGCAAGATATCATTCAAATATATGATGCATTTTTAAATAGGACGACATTGCACATTTCACATATATTATGGCTGCCTAAAAGACATGAGACTGCATAATTCCCATATATGATATAGAAACTAAATAGGTGGCATTACAGAACATGTCTAAACTAAGCAGATGACATATATGATGTCGAAAGTAGGCACTTCAAGGCAACATATGCATGATATGACTAACATCATCATGCCAAGTTAGAGCAAACACCTTGGGGGTAAATAGGAGTGGTCAGTTGCGTCTCAGTCTGCCTCAGAACAGATATCTACCTCATGATTACAATCTGGAGAGGGGGAGGGTTTGCCATTGAACCCGCCATGGAACGATGTCTGCATGACATTGTATTGTCGTGCAAAACTCATCTCTTTTTCTCTACATGCTCAGCTTGACTGTGTATAATATCTGACATGCATACGAAAAAATATAGTGAGATTATGTAAGGAGAGGATGCAGAAATCGAGAGTGATGGTCACAACCTGTGGATGGATCCAAAAATAATGATAGCAGGCTGATGATTGCTTTAATTTAATAAAAAGAAAGATGATGATTGCTTTACTACTTGTTTCCCAACCAAGATGAACAACATAGGCATACCCTAGTTGAACAAGATATTAGACAGAGCTACTATCCATTGCTGCCTCGATATGTGGATACTATTCATTGCTTCCTCGATATGTGCCCCACAACTAATTTAGAACTCAAGTTTGAACATTAATTCGTACCTGACTTGGAGTCTAAGAGGTGAACAGGACGATAAAATAGCAGGTAATATTAAGCAGTGCGTAAACATGCATGTTAAAGAAACATGGTAAACATACCTTTTGTGCCATTGGAGTTTCGATTTGATCCTTCAATTTAAAAATAAGTTTGTATGAGTAAATACAGTGATACAAGAGCAAACCAGTATGCACGATAGCAATGGAATCTTAAATGAGAACAGTTGTTCTTCAGGTTTAAGCACTTGTTCTACATGAACAGAGTACAGTAAGACACAAGCATATAGTACTTAAAAATGAGCTCATAGACCTTACCACATTCCTGGTACGGGACCAGTACACAACAAGGCATTCCCGGTCATCATCCAGTAAATGTGTCTCAGGAGAACGTAAGGGAATTTGATGAGTTTTTTTGCCAGTGAAGTATGTTTTCTTTAGGTAATTCCGATACTGCCACCAAGCATTCTTGAAGATAACAGAGGTATTAGCACATGTTACCGCATCCCGAGTTTTCAAATCGGTCCTTCTCTATAGAGAAAAATGGTAAAATTTGCTCTATTATAACCATCATGGAGGTAGAATGGATGGGACAAACAGAAGTAATTGCCATGAATAACATTACTTACACATAAATCCTGAACAAACACCTGCAACTGGCATTTTCCTTCATCTTTAGTATAATATTTCCATGATGGGAACATACGCACATAGGATTTAACAACATCAAAAGCGATAGATGCTAAACTATGAATGGCTGGTTGTGCTCCCTCCACAGGAATAGGTGTACTAACTGGTGGAGTTGGGGTTTGCCGAGGTTGTACTAGCGCTTTGGCTACTGGAGCTGCCTTATTAACTGCTCTTGTTTGGGAGCTCTGTGGTGGAGATGGTGCTGTGTCAACAGGAATAGGGTTACTATCTACTGGGGTTGGGGTTAGATTGGGTGAAGCTGGTTCTCTGTCCATGGCAGTAGGGGTACAATCTGTGAGAGTCTGGGTTATGTGTGGTAGGGCTGTTTCTCGTGCATGTACAACCGGGGTGCTATCTCCACCAAGAGGTAGCATTGTTTTATTTGAAGACCGTGTTTTTACTCTGCTAGATACTGCCATCACCAGCTCCAATTCAAATGGCTGATAAACAGGAAACATAGTTGAATGTACAGACATTGTATGAGAGACAGATGCAATAGATAGTGTGGAAAAAAGAGGGCATGAAATAGTTGACATGTATATTGTTTAACTAAAACGGATAGCATGACATAATATTACATATATGATGTCTATCTAAACTAGATAGCATAGCATAACATAATTCAAAGATATGATGACTAACTAAAAGGATCGCATGACATAATTCACATGCATGTTATCTAAGTAATCAGGATCGAACGAGTTAATTCACATATGTGATTTATATGCTAAGCAGAGGGCATTCACATATATGATGTCTGAACTAAGAACATGGTGTTTAATATTGTGTATATGATGTCTAAACTATGCAATGCAAGACACCATATGCATGATATGAGTAGTATAACCGTGCCAAGTTAGAGCATACACCTCGGTGGGGGAATAGGACTGGTCATCTGTCTCTGAATCCATCTCTGAGGAGCTATCGGGACCCAGCAAGAGATTTTCTTCGACAGGTAGCACTGTCTGCTCTGAAGGCCTTGTTTTCACTCCAGATTTTTCCATCACCCACTCAAATGGCTGATTCACAGGAAGAGTAGTTTAATGTACAGACATTGTCGACAAATGGAAATGTAATGAAGAAAAGGATGGGCAAGATATCATTCAAATATATGATGCCTGGTTAAACAGGATGGCATTGCACATTTCACATATATTATGGTTGTCTAAAAGACATGAGACTGCATAATTCCCATATATGATATAGAAACTAAACAGGTGGCATTACAAAACATGTCTAAACTAAGCAGATGACATATATGATGTCAAAAGTAGGCACTACAAGACAACATATGCATGATACGACTAACATCATCACGCCAAGTTAGAGCAAACACCTTGGGGGGTAAATAGCAGTGGTCAGCTGCGTCTGAATCCGCCTCAGAATAAATATCTTCCTATGGATTACAATCTGGAGAGGAGGGGGGTTCCATTGACCCCACCATCGAGCGATGTCTGCATGACATTGTATTGCCGTGCAAAACTCTTCTCTCTTTCTCTACATGCTCAGCATGACTGTGTACAATATCTGACATGCATACGAAAAAAATATAGTGAGATTATGTAAGGAGAGCATGCAGAAATCTAGAATGATGTTAACAACTAGTGGATGGGTCCAAAAATAATGATAGGAGGCTGATGATTGCTTTAATTTAATAAAAAGATAGATGATTATTGCCTAACTATTTGTTTCCCACCCAAGATGAACAACATAGGCATACCCTACGTGAACCAGATATTAGACAGAGATACTATTCATTGCTGCCTCGATATGTGCCCCACAACTAATTTAGAACTCAAGTTTGAACATTAATTTGGACCTGACTTGGATTCTACGAGGTGAATAGGACGATAAATTAGCAAGTAATATTAAGCAATGCATAACATAACCAGAAACAAAAGAGTGCGACCTCTCCGTAGGACACGTATACTCCTCAGGTTCATCTGCTGAGTCGATGATGGTGATGCCGTTGCGGTGGGTGCCGGCGGCAGGGAAGGAGATCTGAGGCGGTGAAAGACAGTCAAGAGTCGTGATGTCTGGTTTGGTGGATGCTTCTGTTGATGGAGCAGCTTAGGTGAGGTGGACGACGTCGCGGTAGGAGCAGGACAAACCACACAAAGTTTTCTTCAACACCTACCAGTAACTGAAGTAATTTTGTAAGGGCTCCTTTGGCTTACATGAATCTAAAAACGCAGGGATAGGAAAAACACCGGAATCTAGAGTGATGGTAACAACCTGTGGATGGATCCAAAAATAATGATAGTAGGCTGATGATTGCTTTAATTTAATAAAAAGACTGATGATGATTGCTTTACCATTTGTTTCCCATCCAAGATGAACAGCATAGGCATACCCTAGGTGAACCAGATATTAGATAGATATACTATTCATTGCTACCTCAATATGTGCCCCACAACTAATTAAGAACTCAAGTTTGAACATTAATTTGTACCTGACTTGGAGTCTAAGAGGTGAACAGGACGATAAAGTAGCAGGTAATATTAAGCAATTCATAACATAAGCAGAAACGAAAGAGTGCGACCTCTCTTGTGGACCCGTGTACTCCTCAGGTTCATCTACTGAGTCGATGATGGTGATGCCGTTGCGGTGGGTGCCGGCGGCAGGGAAGGAGATCTAAGGCAGCGAAACACAGTCAGGAGTCATGATGTCTGGTTTGGTGGATGCTTCTGTCGATTGGAGCAGCTCAGGTGAGGTGGATGATGTGGCGGCAGGAGTAGGACAAAACACACAAAGTTTTCCTCGACACCTACCTGTAACTGACGTAATTCTGTAAGGGCTCCTTTGGCTTGCATGATTCTAAAAAGGCAGGGATAGGAAAAACACCGGAATAGGATAGGAATGCACATGGGAAACAGAGCATTTGTAAACACAAGATTTCTGTCAACTTGGTTGTTTGGTTCATAGGAATTGGAAGAGCAGAGGAATGCAAAGAAACATGGCCAAATTAAAGTGAAACCATATGAAAGCGTGTACAGATAGAATGTTATTCTGCCACTAATGCACTTGGTCTTGTTTTCATGCATAGGATTTTGAAAAGTAGGTCCAGGTGGATGTTGTGCTCCATTCCTTTCAACAAAATGCATGAATAATTGAATAGCAGAGTGCCATAGGAAAATTTCCTATTGCTATGTTTTTCCTTTGAACCAAAATAGCCCTAATGGATCGACATGAATGTAGAGTAATAAGTGATGCGACAAGTGTACAACCTCTTTGTCATAGTTGTGTCGACCTCAGCATCACTGAGTTGGTCACTGAAGACTTTGAGGTAGAGGTGGTTGTCGGAGGTGTGGAGGAAGATCTGAGGAATCTGTAGACGGCGTCCAAGGCACTGCTTTGTTGTGATGGATGGTTCTGTGGTTGGAGCAACTCCGGCGAGCCGTAAGACGTCGAGGCTGAAGCAGTACAAGACAGACATCGTTAATCTCAAGTGGTATTCTAATAGCATCTCCAATAGATGATGTAAAATACATTACCAAAAGTGATAGATGTAAAATTTACATCACCAAAAAACACCTCACTATAATAGATGAGGTAAAAACTGTTGACTCTGAACTTAACTGTCAAAACTGAAATTTACTGTGGAATCTGAATGTTACTGTCGAAACTGAACGCAATGGTAGCGGAGAGGCACTTCACATGTAGTTTAGGGAGGGCCTGCAGTTCATCTTCAACCTGCACCCCCTTGAGCCGCCAGCCACCACCGGCCGAACCGCCGGCCCCCGCCGACCGCGGCCGGCGGTGCTCCCACGCCCCCTCGCCACCCTTAAACCACTCCCCACCGCCGGTGGATGAGGGACGTCGAGCTATTGCGGTGGACGACGTCGTCAGAGAAGAGGCTCCTGCTAGCAGCGGTGAGGTGGCGGACAGAGGAGGGTGGGGTTTCGCGGCTGGAGCGGAGAGGTTATGGCGGCCTTGTATTTCGAATGGCGAAAAGGAGGCGATGGGAGGGGGGAACCATGACTTAGGGACGTGCTTGTCCGAAATGTAGGGCGTCTTAAAAAAGTACCCCCACTGATTTGAACTAGCGGTCCTTTCGGCTCAGGGTTAGAAGGGGGATTTCGCATGTCGGGATTTGGCAGCTAGAGGGAGTTTTCACGCGCGTTGTAATTTCGGGATAGCAAGGCGCGGGTTGTGAAGGCGCGAGTTTTGGGAGCACGATATCTGAATTTTCGGGATATAACAAGGCGCGGGTTGAATTTTAGGGGCAAGCCTAACATGTAATATTGTACTTGTACGTACCAAATCAATTCGCACTTCCCTCAATGAAAAAAACGAAAAAAATATAACTATTCACACCACACAAAGAGAGAGTCTTGTGCCGTTTTACTATACAAATGCTATTCAAAGCTTTGAATCCATGTTATGTCCAATTAAAATTTTTTCGCTGGCTGTATAATGCATGTAACCTACTCATACCAACATTTTAGTGCATTCCATATGTTTATACTACCACTATATTCGAACTAAATTTGAATTCGTTTCTCTATTTGAATAAGAATCTATAATCACGATTGTTGCCAACTTCAACCATCATTCGTGTATTACCTTAACAACACACCACATGATTACTATAGAGATAGATATGTGTACTATATGAACTCGAATTCAATTTTTTGAATACACTTCATGTTGATTCCAAATAATAGTACATTTGATGTACTAACTAGCTATTCATAATCTAAACCATGTTACATACGTACACCGTGTTTATCACACAAAGTATAGTGCCCCGCCACCTACATTATGACAAGTATTTAGCCCTGAGCTGCAAAAGCCACACATTATCCTAAATTATAATCAATGTTATATATATATTATATGTAGTACTTGCAAGATGCCCATGCGTTGCACAGAACATCAAGATTATCGAGGGGAGGCCTTATTTGCAAGTGTGAAGAGGGGTGTGGGTATCTTTTCTCAAAATTGCCATAGTTTCCTTCCTATCCATCAGATATAAATCGGACGGCCTATACTGCAGGATGGCAGGCACACCATCATCAACAACTCTGTTTTTATAAGAGTAGAGATAAAATATATTATATGTAGTATAACATGTTCATAACCACACCATGTCTATCACCGTTATATATATTCACGCATGCGTCGGTTTAAAACAGTATGATAAATTCTTCAAATATCCAAATTCACTTTTTATAATGAATTATGATCTCTATTCGTATTTTACACCCACAAAATCCTCTTATCTTTGTAGCTAGCGCTAACTTTCTCTCGTGCATGCACACGCCCGCATCCCTCTCACCCTCCCTCCCTCAGCATTCCCTAGCTCCATCGCGCAAATTCATCTTTTCACTTTAGGTCATTCGCCCACGGTGTGTGTAGGCCCCCCAGTTCCTTCTTTACGGCACACATCGATCGATATGCCTCTCTAGCCAGGTGTGCCTACACAAACACAACCTTTCCCTCTTCTCTTCTCACCGTCCATGCTTTACTTCCGCCCCTCTTTTCATCGATCTGGTACTCGCACACTCCTTCACCCTCGATATAGTATGCCTCTCGCACCACCTCCTAGCTGCATCCCTCTCTCTCTATCCTTCTCTCCGGGCCTTATTTGCTTCTAACACATGCATGCATGTATACCGATCGATCTCCCTACATATACCTAGGTCGACTTTAACTATTTTTCCCCACCCATTGATCGATGTACCTCACAAGTTATCTCTCTCCTTTCTCCAACAAAGGACGATTGATCTTCCTATGTAGTTGTGTCTGCTTACCACAGCCATATCGTCCCCCTCATCATTTGTGCATGCCTCCTGACCCGTCTCTCACACGCACGTGCACAGACAGGCGGGCATCCCCTCTCTTATTGATATTGCAGGCGTGCCCTCCGTTTGTCTAGCAAGCCTCTCCCACCATTTGTTAGAAGCAACTCCACCACCAACCCCTCTGACACTCTAGCTCTGTCTCTCTCCCAACCTTATTTCTCTCCTACACATATGCATGGATCTCGATTGATCTCCCTTATACTTAAGGTAGGTCTCTCTTCTCCTCCACACATATACCAGCCATTGTACCTCTATAGTTAATTAGGTGTCTCTGCCCCCACCCCCAACACACACCGATAGTCGAGCGCTGTAGGTAGGTATTCATGCCACAGAGACAAACTGCACCAGTCCCCTCTCACGTTCCATTAGGCCAGCCACCATATATCTTTGACGTGGGCACACACAAATTCGATGGCACTCTTTATCGATCGCGCGCGCGCACACACACACACACATCATCCCTCTCTTCGATTCTATGGATACCTCACGCCGATGATACCTCCACTCTCTTCTCCTGAATTGCCCCCTCTATATATATGATATATCTAGGCCTCTATTTCACACACATTGCATATGTTACATTTTTATTGAAATATCATCGACACATATTGCCTATCTATCTCTCACGCCCCAAAAAACACTTACGAACCCACACACTATATCTCTCTACGTTTGTATCTCTCTCACACAACCCCACGTAGGTGGTGTACGTACACGAAGAGAATAGGTGCACGTACTCACGCTTCGTGCCTAGCCACACCCGCGCAGGTACACGGTGGAGCTCATTTCTGTACGAAATTGCAGCCCACGTGCTAATTTGAGCATGTGTAGCGGTTGTTTACCTACGTAGGTCGTGTACCACGCGTGCACGAAACAAAGTTTGACTTGATGCGTTGGTGCGTTATTTTTAAATAAAGTTATATCACTCAATGGCATGTACACAGAATATAAAATGATTTTTATGGAGAAAAAGGTAGTCCGCTCGACTATATACAATGGAGCTTGCCTTCCGGGGTTTGTCCCTCTTCAGAGTATCTCACACAAGGCGGCGGTGGCCTCTCTCTCTCTCTCACCATTGGTCACTGATCCAACCGCATCCCGCCCACCGGCGGAAAGGGAGGATAAGCATCGTTTCTCCGTTCGACAGCGCCGAGGCAGCACGTCCTGATCTGCGGTACCCGCTGTTCTCTCTGACCAAGCTCCGGCACGGTAGGCTCTACGCCACTTGCTCGCTGCCGCAGTATGGACAGATACCGCCCATCGCCGCTCTCCTAGTTACATCCAGACAACCCCCACGTATCCCCTCTGGCCTTGCTCCACTACCTGTCATCCCGCGTCGCTGCATGTGGAAAATCTTGCATGTGGATCTTCCATAGTTCTTTGCCGAAAACGTATATCGTCCGCCGTACTTTCCATATTGCAATCTCGTCCTCACACCATTTTAGACAAACACAACCATGTTGTTATCTTCCCTTAGGACAAGGAATATTTTTCCTTTTTGTCGTCGTATATGTCACCAACTGTTATTGGCCAGTTATTGTTTCCTTTCTACCTCTTTTTTGCAAACAGGGCTATCCATTTCACCTCGTTGCTATTGCGACCTTTTGGTGAACTGCACAAATCACTTTTTTCTTAAGAGTGTTTTGTGCAGTTGTACTAAAATGTCACATGAGCAACGTCTCTACATTTCAGTGCGACTGCACAAAGGGAGATCGGTTTTGCTCTATCCTCCTCATCTAACTCCGAGCCTAATCTTCTTCAACTATTTGCTTAATCTTCTCCAACTAGTTAGTCTTAAGAGAGACTGCAAAGGTGACCGGCTTCTATTTGTGTGTTTATTGTTTCATCAACAGTCCTCTATTATTTTAATCACACTTAATATCTTTGGAACAGGGGCGCTAAGCTCTATTTTAGTGGAACTGCACAAAATGATCGGAATGTTGCATGCTACAGACAGCTACTTTTTTCTCAACATGCCTTGTTGATTTAGACCGAGCTAGGAGGAAGTTGCTGCCGATGAAAGCACGGATCAATTTTAATTTAACACCTTCTCACAACTTTGTCTTCAGTTGTGATGTAAATATTAGCTCTAACCTGCTAATCAGTGAGATGCATTAGCAAGGAAGTTAGTTTTTTAGTTTTTCCGAAAGAGCATGGATGGGAAGACACACGAAACAAAAGCTGAAAGCTCAGAGCATTGTACAATTTCATGTCGTTGGAAAATTATTTGTATAGTACGTCAATTATGTAAACAAATACTGGAATCTTGATAGCATTTCCAGAAGCCTCTTCGGCATCTGGGTCCATGTGCCATGCACAAAATTATACTCCCTCCATTCCTAAATATTTATCTTTTTAGAAATTTCAAATGGACATATTTTAGAGTGTAGATTCACTCATTTTGCTTCGTATGTAGTCACTCGTTGAAATCTCTAGAAATACAAATACTCTGTAGTATTTAAGAACCGCATGGAAGACTCAGCCTGGTTGTTGCGCCACACTAATAGTGAGTAATGAGCAGTCAAATCATAAGCCCCACCTTTCCCACTGTAAGTTTCTCGGAAGATGCAACCATCAATACACTCTTCTTTGAATCCGCTCATACTACTCCCTTGGTCACTGTTTATAGAGCGCGCTTCAACAATCTCTGGGACCAAGGCGACTAGCGATCAGCCTGAAAAATAGCATTGGTAGTTATAGCACAGCGTCTATTACTAGAGGAAATAATGCGTACAGACATGCATGCAGTGCTTCCACCCCGGGTACACACATGCATGCACTTACTCCACTCTGTGTACACACCTAGTACATCGAGAGAAAATTGTGGACTTGATTGCGGTTACCACGCCCTAATTAATTGAGCATTAAACCAAACGCGTCTAATGTCTCTCTGGTGGTGGAAATGCATGGAGAGAAATGCATGAGAATGAAGCGCGCCCTGTAAACTATGACAGAGGGAGGAGTAGTATGAAGGTGCAAAACCAAGTACACGTATGGCCAATCGGTCAACGCACTTCCTCTTGGCATATCACTGACATGTGGGACCGGAGTGTGAGCAAACCGATCTCACACTGGTACAGCGAGGTGCTATACAAACAGTTTTTAACCCCTATACATGACCCAGAAACTGTCGGGGATATGCCCTCCTGGCACACACACTTGGGAAAATGAGGTCATGTACGACCGGCGAGCGATCAAATATGGTTATACGTACAGTAGTGCTAAAAAAATACAATTATCCATGCGAAATCATTTCCAGTCATAAGTACATCCCACATAGTCAGTCCCCGCTAAACATTTCTGTTCGTATATACATCCCACACAATTGCTCCCAGGAAAACATTTCCGTTCGCAGTTACATCACGCACGATATTAACAATTTTATCGTTTGCATTATTGAATGCATCACACAAGGTGCATAGAAGAAACTGTGTGGCAAAGGTTGTCCATCACACACAATTTTTATGTGGTAAACGTTTGCCCAAGGTGGCCTAACGCAAACAGTTTTCAAGAGAAGGTCGTGTGTGATTGTTCATTGATCCAACACGGTTTATTCCTAGATACTGTGTGTGTTGCCTGAGGTCAGCACCCACGGTATTTTCTCAATAACCGCTTGCAATAGCAAAACCCAATTAGCAGGCTAATTCGCAATTAGCAGGCTAATTGCCATATTATTAATAATCCATTTATTAATCTAATTGACATTCATATTAAGCAAATAATATATTTCATTTCCATATTAAGGAAGCAGGATTTCATAATTGAAATACATCATAGTACAACATGATATAGCTTCAGCACACAGCTACCCCCATTACACAACTGCACCAGCACCAAGTTTCACATGCAACATGTAGAACCTTTCGAAATTAGCATCATAGACGGTACATAGACAGATGCATCTCATCTAGAAAACTGCTGAAGCGGAAGGCGAATATTCAGCCTTCATTCATGTTGAAGGTCTTTGCAACTTTAGGCCAGTTCCTGTGGATGATTGTGTGGCACCCCGGGTCAGAGCAACCGGTTTAGCCTGCATTGCCAGCCCAGAGTTCGAGTCTTCTGGCAATACACAACAACATGGTACATAAATAACCGCTTTATTGATACTAGTGTGGTACAAAGGTCCGATATTACATCGAGATTCGAGGCTAAGCGGCACACACGGTGCTGCTGGACAGTATCTACATTATTTAATGAACATAGCTGGGGCCTCGATCACACGAAACTACGTGGCAGCGGAAGAACGACGTAGCGAAACTCCATGGCACAGGGACACCGACGTGGACACGGCCTAGACACGAGATGCGCTCTGATGCGAATCAACTTGCCTGAAAGCTGGCATGACACGCTAGGTCAGTACATTGAATGTACTTGCAAGCTGACAACAAACATAAGCACGAGTACAGACAATATCATGATAATTAATCAAGTTAAACTAATGCAAGAAATTCCTACAAATGCAAAGCTATACAAAGCAACCAAACAGCCACCGAGTCACACGGACTCGCTTACCAGACGGTTACCTCGTAACCAAACGGTGACCACACCGGGGTCACACCTGAAACCAATCACTCATGAACACCTCGAGTGTTCAAGGTTCACCACGAAACAATGCATCACAACAATTACTAGCTTGCAAGATTAATTATAAAAGTTGATCCATGGTGTGACTTACTCCCGAGTCTTGCCCATAACCGAGGGCGCGGCTATCGATAGGTTAAATACACTCTGTAGAGGTAGCGCACTTTACCCACACTACAGAATACCTGGCCTCATACTTCCATTCGGGTGGACCAAAGTATTCCGACGAAATCCTTCCTTTGCCATGCACAATCCCCGGCCACTCCGACCATCTCCCTCTCATGATGGTTGAGGTGGGAGATGGGAGTTCAACCTTGTTCTGGAAAGATGCCGGGCATGATGATGTACTGGCTGATAGCCACCCCCGTCTGTTCTCCTTCGCTAAACACGAAGACATATCTGTCAGAGTGCTCCTGACATCGCCTACGCCCGGCCGAAACTTCTACTTGACGCTTTCGGTTCAAGCTAGAGAAGAGCTCGATGATCTGCAAGCCTCCTTGTCTTCGCTGGAGCTCACGGAGGTGAATGATGCCTGGCACCCGGTCTGGGGATCGGAGGAGCTCGCCTCCAGTAAGTTCTATCTACATTGTTTTCGGCACATGGAAGCAGATGAGGTGTTCAAATGGATCTGGAAAGCAAAGTGCACCAACAAATGGAAGGTTTTTACATGGCTGCTTCTTGCGGATAGGCTGAACACTCGGAGGCTGCTCAAGAGGAAACACATGAAATTGAGGGATGATAACTATGTGTGCCTGCTATGTCACCAGCCACCCGAGGAAACGGTGGAACATCTGTTCTTTCACTGTGAATTCAGTAAAACATGTTGGGGGAAGCTGGGGATCACGTGGCCAATGCATGGCAATCGGGTGCAACTTTTGCATGCAGCTAAAAACACGTGGGTCGGGCCAATGTTCATGGATGTCTTCATCATTGCCTCCTAGAGCATATGGAAGGAACGTAACAATAAACTGTTTAGAAGTGTGGCGCCGACAGTCGATGGGTGGAGCTAGAGATTCAAAATAGACTTTGGCATGATGAGACACAGAATCAAGGAGGCCTTAGTGCCATTTGTTGATCGGGTAGTTGACCTGATCTAGTTTACATCTCTATACCTTTGATGTACAGGTATACTCATACTCCTCCTGCCCCTATGTAATTCCTATCCCATGTAATCTTGTGCCTTGAGATGTAATACAAAAGTCAGTGGGGGGTTGCCCTCACTGTCCCAAGCTTTCAAAAAAAATCTCCCTCTCAGGGCTAGGACTTGGGTGGCCCCGTGTCTACCAAAGACACCAACGGCCACCGTTGTGGCAAAACGGTCCCAAACGGGGACAAGGTACCATAAAATGAAACGAGCACACAAGGTTATGTCTGCCTACCGGGCCAGGGTATGCACGCCCATAACCTTCCCTCGCGGGAGGCACCGGTGAGAGCCATGACAAAGGACTGAATCAAGACCTTCCCATTAGGTAAATGTGGTCGCACTGAATTAAAAACCCGATTCAGTGGCACCATGATGTGATCAACATCATATTCAGGTTGAACTTAATCAAGTAGTAACTTTCAGAAAAACTTTTTATGACTAACATGGCATCATACCGGAAGTCATGCAACTACTCGTCACACAGAGCAAGCAACTCTTAAGCATGGATCAAAACAAGCAACATAACTATCTTGCAATACTAAGATCAGAAACTTCTCTGGTTATAACTCATTTTTATCTACAAACAACATTTTTATTAGTTCATCATTTAGTTGAAAACTATTACTAGCAAAAATAGCTACCATAACTTTCCATAACAAAATATCTAGTGCAAAATCTTACTCTACTTAGCCAAACAATTCTATGAACTCAACCAGAAGCTAAAACAAGCATATCAAGCATCATAAAACAACTAGCAATTAACCATATTAAATTATCAAATTTTAAATGCAAATAAAGACCCATATTCAAGTAGAAAATCATAGATATTGAAATAACACCATCCAAATGATTCTGTGGCTTGCCTTAGTGTAGAGGAGGGTCACACTCCTCCAGGTTAGCTTCAAGGCAAGATCCTCCTTCTGAAAATATTTTAAAACTACAAAAATAAATGTCAAAACACATTCTGAAAATCACCAGAAATTCTAGACAGCAAGGAAAAATCCACCTTCTGGTGTGCTGCTAGAGATTTCTGTAACAAAGACAATGCAAAAAGAATCAATTCATTTGAACTTATGGTTTAGAAATGGTGGCTGGTCAAAGTTTGGTCAAATTTCTAAATTAAATTTGAATAAATAGAAAATCCTGGGGGGGTTGACGTCGAAGGCGTAAAGTGGGAGTGCGCCTCCACTCGTACCACTTTGGGCGCGAGTGGTGAGGCTGAGACTGGGCCCCACCAGTCAGGAGAGAGGGAAGGGGATCAAGATCAAAGGGGAGGCGGTGCTTCGCCGGAGCTCATGCCGGCGACGAGGGGGTTTGGGGCTAGGCTAGAGGGATAGATCGGAAGCGGGGCTCGCGGCGCACCTGACCGTACCCGTGGCTTGGCGAAAGGTGGACGGAGGTGGTCGCAGTCGAGCTCGCAAGCTTCGGTGGCGGACGGGGTTCGCCGGAGAGGTGGAAGACGGTGGCTAGAGGCAGCTCCGAGGGCTTGGCGGGGTCCAGGCAGCTCCAGCAGACCACCAAGGCCCTGCCCAAGCAGCTGCTTGAGCTCGAGAGGCCCTGGAGAGCGGCAGCTGGCCTGCGGGGATCGCTGGAGTCCTCGGGTCGGGGCGACGGCCAGAGGCCTGCCCGACCGGGCTTCTGCTCGTCTACGTGTTCGTGGATGTGGTGTGGAGTGGTGCGTGGCTAGCGAGGGAGGCGGGGTGGCTTGATATAGCCGGAGCAGAGGGGGGGACATGTCGCCGCCGAAGCGCTTTGGACACGCGGAGAACATCGACGAGAGGCTCCAACGCGAGGGGACAGGGTGCAGCGTCAACGCCGGCGCTTGCCCACGCTCGCGGACGAGCACAGGAGGCGGTTTGAGATGGGGACAAGCACACGTGCGCACTGTGCCGTTTTGGCCGCGACTTGACCAGGCTTGCTGAGGCTGCTCCGGCCTCGACGAGCGCCAGGGAGGGGTCATGGGTGATGGGTCGAGGGTTGTGGCACGTTGCGGCAGTCGGAGGCGAGCGCTTGCATGGACACGCGCGAAACAGAACGCAAAGCGCTAGCCAGAGCGCGTCGAGACGCTGCCAGGCACCGTGTCCTCGCGCGGTCACCAAGCTGGCATGGCCAAAACGACGGCCAGGAGCGGCCAAACCTTGTCTACGAGCTCGGCCGTGCAGTGCTATGACCCAGGCCGACCAGACGCGACTCTACCAAGCTGGCAAGTTTTTGGTCAGAAACTTGGTCGCAAAGTTTGGCCACCTTCTAGATGGCCATTAGGGCTAATCTCCTAGGGTTTAGGTTTCTTAGGAAGGTCTTTAAGCTCAAGAAATCTCAAGGCCAAAAGCTCAAGGAAAAATGCACTTGTTGTACAAAGTGCATTTCTGGTCCAGAAGTGAAAAGATTTTCTATAGCAAAAATATTACAAAAAGTGATGCAATATTTTTGCATGGGAAGATGTGCCATGGTCCTAAGAATATTTAGGAATTATCTCAGATTTTTCTGAGCAAGAAAAATTGAGGTTGCTATGGAGCACAAAGTTCTGAAATGAGCTTAAGAGAGAAAAATGAATATTTTCCTTTTAGGAAAAATATTCATTTTATTATTTTGGGAGTTTGTCGGAGGAATAAGGTAGATAGGTCACTTGGGTGAAAGCCAAGGATATGTCCAAGTGACAAGTCCATTTGAATTGATCCAAAAATCCAAATCAAATCAGGGCAAAAAACCACGATGAAAACCAAGTCCGGAAAGAGAGAGAAGGCAAGTCCGGTAAAAAGAGAGAAGGCAAAATCCAGGCTATCACAAACCTCCCCCACTTAGGATGAATCTCGTCCTCGAGATTCGGTTGCTTGGGAAAACCATTCTGGGTATGCAGTCCTTAAAAATTCCTCTCTTTCCCAGGTTGCTTCTTCATCGGTGTAATGCTCCCACTGAACCTTGTAAAATCTTATCTCTTTGCTGCGAGTGACCCTTTCTATCTGATCCAATATTCTGATTGGCTTTTCGTCATAAGTCAAATCCTTAGCCAATTCTATCTCTGACATATCAGTCCTTTTCTCCGGTGGCGAGATGCATCTTCTTAGCTGTGAGATGTGAAACACGTTGTGTACTTCTGACAATTCTGGTGGCAATTCCAACTGGTAGGCAACTGTTCCAACTCTGGCTATGATGGGGAATGGACCGATATATCTGGGTGCCAATTTTCCTCGGTTCTGAAACCTCTTGACTCCTTTCATAGGGGTGACTCAGAGATATACGTATTCTCTGGGTTCGAAGCTGATCTGACGATGTTTGGCATCATAGTAGCTCTTCTATCGGGATTTGGCCAGTTGCAGTCTGTCTCGGATTTCCTTGACTTGCTTCTCTGCTTCGAGCATTAATTCAGTCCCGAAAATATGGCTATCTCCGGTTTGAGACCAATTTAATGGGGTGCGGCATTTCCGGCCATACAGGGCTTCATAGGGTGACATCTTTAAGCTGGCCTGGAAACTGTTGTTGTAGGAAAACTTGGCGTAGGGCAGACAGTCTTCCCACTTGGTTCCTTGGGCCAATGTACATGCCCGGAGCATATCTTCGAGTATTTGATTTACTCGCTCAGTCTATCCATCTGTCTGAGGATGGTAAGCCGTGCTGTACTTCAGAGCGGTCCCCAAGGCTTGATGAAGTCAGGACCAAAATGCGAATGTGAACAGAGATCCCTTGTCGGAGGTGATAGTCTTGGGTACTCCATGCAGACTGACGATTCTTGATACATATAGCTGTGCAAGTTGATTTGCACAGTATGTGAACTGGATGGGTAGGAAGTGTGCCACCTTGGTTAGAGTGTCCACTATGATCCATATCGCGTCGTTTCCTCGATGAGACCTTGGTAATCCGGTGATGAAATCCATGCAAATATCGTCCCATTTCCATTGGGATACCGGCAGAGGCTGGAAGAGTTCGGCGGGTTTTTGGTGTTCTGCCTTTACCTTATTGCAGATATCGCAGCAGGCCACAAAATACGTGATGTCTTTCTTCATTCCATCCCACCAAAATATCTGATGAAGATCCTCATACATCTTGGTACCACCGGGATGAATTGAGTATGGTGCTTCATGTGTTTCTGCCAATATTTTCTTCTTCAGACTGTCTTGGTTGGGTACGCAAAGTCTTCCTCGGAACCTTAGCGAACCTTGCTGATCCATAGTGAAATCTGGTGCTTGCCCTTGGTGCAGCTTCAGATTTAGCAGCATGATTTCTTCATAGAGCTCTGGAGGCAAGGAATCCATTAGGGCATTGAGGTTGGCTGGTTTGCGGCTGAGGGCGTCAGCCACCACATTAGCTTTGCCCGGGTGATAATTTATTCCGAGGTCATGGTCCTTAACCAACTCGAGCCATCTTCGCTGTCGAAGGTTCAAGTCGGGCTGAGTGAATATATACTTGAGACTTTTATGGTCGGTGAATATCTGGCACTTCTTTCCAATCAGATAATGTCTCCAGATTTTCAAAGTGTGCACCACTGTTGCCAATTCCAAATCATGAGTAGGATAGTTTCCTTCATGTTGTCGCAGTTGGCGAGATGCATAGGCCACCGCTTTGCCATCTTGCATGAGTACACACCCCAGTCCTTTTCTGGAGGCGTCGCAGTAAACATCGAAACTGCGGTAGATATCTGGAAGAGTTAATACGGGTGTTAATGTCAGTCTGGTTTTTAACTCATTGAAGCTCCATTCACAGTCTTCAGTCCATACGAACTTCTTGTCCTTCTTGAGGAGCTCAGTCATTGGCTTGGCGATCTTTGAAATCCTTCGATAAAACAACGATAATATCCGGCCAGTCCAAGGAAACTCCGGATTTCTGAGACGGTGGTGGGTGCGGACCAATCAAGTACATCTTTTACCTTGCTTGGGTCCACCGAGATTCCTTCTGCCGAGAGGATATGTCCAAGGAATCCCACTTGCTGGAGCCAAAACTCACATTTACTGAATTTGGCATACAGTTGATGATCGCGAAGCCGTTGCAGAACTGCGCGAAGATGTTCCTTATGTTCGTCCTTGCTTTTGGAGTAAATGAGGATGTCATCAATGAACACCACCACAAACTTGTCCAAGAAGTCCATAAACACCTTGTTCATCATATGCATAAAGAATGCAGGAGCGTTGGTGAGGTCGAAGGACATAACAGTGTATTTGTCATGGTATTGTCACGGCAGATGTCCTAGAGAAAGGACTTAGTCGTGGAGCCATCGCTACGGGTTAGCTTAAAGGGGTTAAAGCGGACAAGGGACGCAAGAGAGTTTTATACTAGTTCGGCCCCTTACGATGAAGGTAAAAGCCTACGTCTAGTTATGATGGAATTGATGGGGTTTCGATGACCAGGGAGCGAATACGCTTTGCCTGAGTCTCGAGGTGTTGTCCGTTGTCCCTGAACCGCCGCCGGGTCGTCCCCTTATATACATGGGTTGACGCCCGTCGGTTTACAGACTCCGAGACCGGCTCATAATCGTGTCCGGCTCAGTCTCTGCTACCTCTATCTTACAACACAAGTTTACATATCAATGTCGGTTTGTGTCTACGGGCCTTAAACCGGCTTTGGGCCCTGGGCCTTCATGAAGCATCACCGTCTGTCTTCATAGGCTCCAGATACAGATGAACTACTTATGGGGTTAACTCGGCCTCTCCTGGCCGGTTTATGCCCAGTGGTAATATCCCCAACATTAGGCCCCAGATTGATTTGAACTGGTTCATGTCAATCCTCAATACTTAAGAAATTTGCTTCTTCAACATCTTCATATAATCTTGTAAACCGTCGTGATGTCATCTTCTAGGATCATGGTAAACCGCCATGACATCACCTGCTATTTAAAACTCTGTATAATCCACCTTCATTAATGAGCCTCCGACAATCGAGGCAACAACTCTACCTCATATCCAAAAAATTCGGCTCCTCGATTTTCGCGCCTGTCGTTTATCTCCCTTATAAATAGGGCCTGGGGGTCTTTCCATTTTCCCCTCGTACCTCTTCGCATCATCGTCATCCTCGCGACGCCCGAGCCTTCGACCTCAGCCGCCGCCATCGACCTTCGACTGCTGCACCAACCTTGGCCGCTGCATCGACCTGAACGTACCAGAGCTCCTCCGCGCGCCGCCACTGCTCGACAGCCTCCGTAAGTCTCCCCTTCTCTTACCATAGATCTGCACATAGGGTTTCTGTCGTTCATCAGTGTTCTTCGCCCGAACCTTCTTTATCCTTACTTATATCCATGGATTAGATCCAAGAACCACATAGATCTCGCGCGGTGGTAGTTTTAGCACCTGTTTGATATCCAACTCATCTCGTTTAAGTAGAAAATCCCATCTGAATCTTCATCAACTGCTTCGGTACCAATATTTAGGTCTGAATATATTTTCATTTTCTGACATGCGGTAGATCCAAAATTACAATGCCAACTTGTGAAACCTATTTTTCTCTTCACTTATACATCCTTAAGACCAGATTGGGCGGTTTAACTTTATATATAAAATGATGACCCAGTAGATACCATTAGTCCCCTGTTGAACCGCCAATGCATTACACTGTTTCCATTGT
Source organism: Aegilops tauschii subsp. strangulata (assembly GCF_002575655.3). Lineage (NCBI taxonomy): Eukaryota > Viridiplantae > Streptophyta > Magnoliopsida > Poales > Poaceae > Aegilops > Aegilops tauschii. The sequence continues at coordinate 177,160,741 of NC_053035.3, forward strand.
CAGACTCCGGTTTATGATTAACCAAATCCGGTTTGTCAATATGGTTGTATCCTCATACCGTTGTATAGTTGTCCACTGTAATTCTTAAACCGGCAATAATCATGTTTCAGATTTCCCTTGTCATGGCCAAGCAAGTCTATGAATGCAATTGGGCTCCCTCTCGAGTAACCGAGGAGCAATTAAGCAACCTTGTAAAAACGGGCGCTTTAGCTAAAAAAGATGTCATCCACTGGAGGGTCCCTGGCCCGGAAAATCCTCCTACACCCAAGGATGGAGAGGTAGTCGTATTCGCTGATCATCTCGGACGAGGTTTTAGCCTTCCCGGTTCAAAAAATTTCCGGGATGTACTGGCCAATTTTCAGCTGCGCCCTCAAGACATCAGTCCCAATTCTGTGACCAACATCTGCCACTTCCAAGTCTTTTGTGAGGTTTATCTGCAAGAGGAACCTTCAGTCGAACTGTTTAGGGATTTCTTTCACTTAAACCGTCACACAGAATTCTCAGATGGACCCAATACGGAATTGGGCGGAATGGTGGTTCAAAAAAGGAAGGAAGTCACCTTCCCTCATCCCAAACTCCACAGTCACCCCAAAGAGTGGAACCAGACTTGGTTTTACTGCATGGATACATCTCCATCTGATGAGAACCCCCTACCGGGTTACCGCCCTGAACGCCTTAGCAACACACATCCTTTCCTCAAAGGTTGACAGCAAGAGAAAGGGCCAACTATGCTCCCCAATTATGAAAGCTCAGAGCCTTCATGGCGAACGGTTTGACAGGAGTGGGTCTTTCTCGTTGCTGGATAAGCTGGAGTATTCTGCCCTTAAGCCGGTGCCCTGGTTTGATGTGTGAGTACACGGGGAGTTTGAAGGATGCTCAGCGGCATATTGACATTCAGCTCACAGATGCAGAAGTCACTGAAGCTGTAAAAAAGATACTGAACGACCCGGAGGCTGTCTGTGCCCAAACCGGACTACTCCCTTTCTGCACCTTCAACAAACCGCCAGCTGTAAGAATCATATAATCTTTTTATCTGACGTTGCGTCTGTCCAAATATTCTCTGAAAGTGTGATTATTTTCTGACAGGGTGACGATCCGTTCTGGAACAAGAAACCGTCACAAGACAAACCGGCGAAGCCGCAAGACAAACCGGTCAAGCCAGTTCGTCCAAAGACCAAGGTTATTAAAAAACCTGCCAAGAGAAGGACTATTGCATCCTCCGATCCACCAGCTGATGATGATGTGGGTAATCCGGAACCAGAGGTAGAACTTGACTCTCTTGGTTAATTTTTCGTACATCTCATTGACAATGATTATTATTAGGACGACGCTGAAGGCAGTCATGCTGAGGACATAGAGGTAACCATTCTTTCCTCCGATTCAGATCCTCTGCCAACATCAAAAATCCGTCAAGCAAACCGGAAAGTAAAATTTTCTCACCCTCTTGCTTATTTGGACCCAAACTTTCTTTTGAAGACAGAGCAGCACGAGGCTCGCCGTACAACCCGGCACAGCGGCCAGGTAGTTACCTCCGTCAGTTTACCAAACAGTCCGGTTCGGAAATGCTGATCAGAGGTCTCTTATCCCATTCATACTTCATGCCCAAAACCAGGTTGTTTTCGCCATCCTCTTAACCCGTCTGATTCAAATTATCAGGGTACTTCTCACTCATCCTCTGGTGAATCATCGGCCACACAGCTTCCACCCCTCAAAACAGTTCCTGGGTGAGCTATGCACATGTCTTTATTCTTGATGTGTTATCTTTACATACTGTACTGATCCTTATGTCTATCTTTTCTCAGCGCCAAGCCAAGACCCAGCAAGAAGGCTCGGTTAAACAAACCGGCTGATGATAATGTAGCTGCCGAACCGGAAGCAACTCCAGATCCGGAAGAAACAGAAGCTGACGACATGCTTAATGATCCGCCGCCTCAAGACCATGACTTCCTTGCCGAACACATGCAAGTTGACACTACCAGCCATGCAGACCGGCCAACCAGCCCTGTCCGAACTGATGACAAACTGGCCAGCCCGGTTAAAGGTACTGATAAACCGCCAACTCCATCAAAGGTTGCTGATGACCAAGATGATGACGTTATGATTACTGGCACTGGCCACACCACTCCTGGCAACCCCGTCGCTTTGTCAAAGCATACCGCCAAGGAGGAGCTTTCTGCTATCGGCAAAGGCAAGTGGAATGCCGATTTATCAAGCTACGCCAATCTCAATGCTCAAGAGATTCACTCTGGCTTCTTGAACCGTCTGTATACCAGCCGTGATTATGAAGCTAGTTTGGTAAACTTGATGAAGGAGCGATATGAGGTAACTACTATTTTTCTCTTTTGTCCAATTGCAGTTTATCAACTCCTAGTAGCCCCCAAGTGACGGTTTATGATTCCAATCTAAACCGGGACTTTTTTCATAACTTAACTTTGCATGTTTAGCCTCCAGGGACCGGATTACCTTTTTAAGATGAACCGGTTCCTTAAAATTTGCCATACCGCTCTTTCACCGGTATAGCCCCCAAGGGCCGGTTTAATTTTATAAAGATGAACCGGGACTGTAGAAGAATTCCCATACCAACAGTTTTTGAGCAAACACACATTAGCCCCCAAGTGCCTAGATTAATACTTGTATTGTGCTTGGGACTTGTAGAAATGTCTGATAAGGAGCAAATATGCATTAGCCCCCAAGTATCAAGGGGATAACTTGTTATGTGCTTGGTACTTCAAATATGTACTATCAACTCATCATGTATCTGTCTCTTTATAGGCTGAGCTGAGCAAAAAGGAAAGCCAAACCGCTGATCTGCAAGAGAACATCAAGTCCCAACAGGCCAAAACTTCCAAAGCAAAAAATGAACTGACGAGCGCCTTAGCCGCTATGGAAAAGCTAAAAGAGAGCTTTGCAAAGGAACGGGCGGATTGGGACACAGAGAAATCCACTTTGCGGAAAAGAGCTGAGGACGCAGAAGCAGCTCTCAAACCAGTCGTAGACGAGCTGACTGGTGTAAAGCGGCAAGTACATGCGATGACTGCTGCTGTGTTTGGTAAGCATATTTTCCTTAATACTTTCAACATATCTTCCCATGCGTTGCCGGTTTACTGATGTTTGCAATGATGCAGGAACTCGCATTAGCCATCTGGGCTCTGATGTTCAGAAGAAGCTGAAGGCTGCCTACACGCTGATAGAACAACTGTATACCGGTGCTCAATGAATTATCTGCACCGCTTCTCACAATAAGCCGCCCCCGACTTCAATCAAGGATACCTTAGACAAGCTATCTATGCTGCCTGCCCGGGTAGAAGAGCTAAAGAGGTCTGCTGCAAGGGCTGGCGCTCTGACCACTCTAACCCGGGCAAAGGCGTGGGTGCCTGATCTTGATCCAGTGGACGTGGCTAAAGGCTTCCCAAGCTTAAAAGAAGATGGATCAGAATTTGGCCAGGAGGATCTCCGCGCCATAAACCGGGAAGTACGTCCACTGGCTTGTCAATTGGCTGAAGAAGTTGATCTCTCACACTATCAGGCAAGCTATGATGAAAAGAACAGACGGTTTGCAGCGCCAATTCCAGAGGCGCAAAATCTGATCCCTCCAATCCGTAAGCACACTTATGCCCCTGATATTGAACCGTCAACCCTTATAAGCGATGAAGCTGTGTTCCAAGGTTTAACTGGGATCGACTGGACAACTGTTGACTTCCAGCCGCTGGGTAGAGACGAAGAAGATGAATCGGTGCAAGATGATTCGCAGCCGTCAGGTCAAGCTGACAAGCAATCGTAATCCGGGGGCCGGTTTAGTCTTTCACTTGCTGCAATGCTTACTGAGAAACAATTATTCTTTTAGGCACTGAAACGCCTTGTAATAGGCTAGTTAAAACACTTTGTCTGTTATGCCTTCATGCATATTTATCTGCAACTGATGCGTGTTAATCCGCCATGCTTAAGATATGATGTTCATAATCCATAGCTATTTATTCAAGTTGTTCCTGCAGATAAGAAGCTTAAAGCGCCCTGGCGGTTTACCACCGGGCGGGTCACGATACCCAAATATATATATGACCAAGGTTTATAACCAAGGTTGTAAAAGATAATCAAATATGGAAATATATGATACATGTGACCTTCAGACATAGTGTTGGCTAACCAACCTTGTAATGAGGGTAATAACCCTAATCCGGAGTAAAAGTAACTCCTGTTATATGATGCCGGTTTACAATAAAACCGTTCTGGGTTGTGATAAACACCAGTTTATTCCATACTGGTGACTATGAGTCAAAACCAGACCGGGATGATAGTCTCCGGATTATAACTTGATCATGTACTGACAACTTGTAGTTGACAGCCTAACCGGGTTGATAAACGCTGGTTTGAAAACGTCACAAATGTTATGAAAACCAAGAAAACTCAGCAAAAGGCAAATAAAAACCGTTGTAGTCGAGGCTTTTCACGGGCTGCCAGGCCCCAAATTTGATCAAGAGGTGTAGCTATGGTTCGGGTTCGACCAAGCCCCCAAGTGATGCGGTGGCATTACGTCGATCAAGAGGTGTAGCTATGGTTTGGGTTCGACCAAGCCCCCAAGTGATGCTGTGGCATTACGTCGATCAAGAGGTGTAGCTATGGTTCGGGTTCGACCAAGCCCCGAAGTGATGCTGTGGCATTACGGCGATCAAGAGGTGTAGCTATGGTTCGGGTTCGACCAAGCCCCCAAGTGATGCTGTGGCATTACGCCGGTCAAGAGGTGTAGCTATGGTTCTGATACGACCAAGCCCCCAAGTGACCTAATATTAAGCTTTGAGAAGCTAAATCAAGGGGTGAACCGGATGCCGCTTTGTAAGCTCCATGTAACCACACATGATATAAGAAAACAACAGATATCCCGCTTTAGCTGAGGTTCCGGTTTATTATATTGATCATAATATATACAATGTCATAATATGTACATAAGCAGAGCCTGTAGCTCAAGTATAGTAGGGCCGAAGATGAGCAATATTCCATGGCCGGTTGGTCTCCTCCTCCGATTTACGTGAGTCTTTGAGCTCTCGAACATCAATTAGGTAATACGACCCGTCGTGTAGATTCTTGCTGACCACAAAGGGTCCTTCCCAAGGGGGGATAGCTTGTGCATATCCGTCTGATCCTGGATGAGCCGAAGCACCAAATCACCTTCTTGAAAGGTTCTGGTTCTAACCCGGCGGCTATGATAACGACGCAGATCTTGCTGATAAATCGCCGAACAGGCTACCGCCATGTCACGCTCCTCGTCTAACAGGTCAAGAGCTTCCTGCCATGCCTTCTCGTTGTCAGCTTCAACGTATGCCGCTACACGAGGTGAGTCATGACGGATGTCACTAGGAAGAACCGCTTCCGCTCCATAAACCATGAAGAACGGTGTATATCCTGTCGATCTGTTGGGTGTGGTATTGATGCTCCATAACACTGAAGGTAGCTCCTCAACCCAACAACCCGGCGTCCGTTGCAAAGGAACCATAAGCTGGGGTTTGATGCCTCCCAAGATCTCTTGATTGGCCCTCTCCGCTTGACCATTGGACTGAGGATGAGCCACTGATGATACGTCAAGCCAGATGTGCTCACGTTGACAGAACTCCTTCATGGCACCCTTAGACAGACTGGTACCATTGTCTGTTATAATGTTGTGTGGAAAGCCAAACCAGAAGATCACATTTTTGATGAATTGAACCGCCGTGGCTGCATCACACTTACTAATTGGCTCTGCCTCCACCCACTTCGTGAACTTATCAACCGCCACCAAAAGGTGGGTCTTCTTGTCCTTGGACCTCTTGAAATTCCCAACCATACCCAACCCCCAAGTTGCAAACGGCCAGGTGATTGGAATCATCCTCAATTCTTGAGCTGGTACATGAGCGCGCCTTGAGAATTTCTGACAACCATCACATCTTTTGACCAAGTCCTCGGCATCAGCATGAGCTGTCAACCAATAGAAACCGTGACAAAACGCCTTGGCCACCAAAGATTTTGAACCGGCGTGGTGACCACAATCTCCTTCGTGGATCTCACGCAAAATTTCACGGCCTTCCTCAGGAGACACAGAGCGTTGAAACGCCCCTGTCACACTGCAATGATGTAACTCTCCATTGATAATAGTCATGGACTTGGACCGCTAGGTTATCTGCCGGGCCAAAGTTTCATCCTCTGGTAACTCGCCCCAGTTTATATATGCCAGATATGGAACCATCCAGTCCGGGATAACATGAAGAGCCGTCACCAATTGGGCCTCCGGATCAGGAACAGCCAAATCCTCTTCACCAGGGAGCTTGACGGACGGATTATGCAAAACATCCAGGAAGACATTAGGTGGAACCGGTTTACGTTGGGAACCCAGGCGGCTTAAAGCGTCCACCACTTCATTCTTCCGCCGGTCCACATGATCCACCTGATAACCCTTAAAGTGACCTGCAACAATATCCACCTCACGACGATATGCTGCCATTAGTGGGTCCTTGGAATCCCAAGTGCCGGACACTTGTTGAGCCACCAGATCCGAGTCACCAAAGCATTTAACTCGGCTTAGGTTCATCTCCTTAGCCATCCGAAGACCATGGAGTAAAGCCTCATATTCAGCTGCATTGTTAGTGCAAGGGAACATTAAACGGAGAACATAACAAAACTTATCACCTCGTGGGGAAGTTAATACGACTCCAGCCCCCGAGCCCTCCAATTGCCTGGACCCATCAAAATGAATAGTCCAATAAGTGTGATCCGGCTTCTCCTCTGGCGCTTGTAATTCTGTCCAATCATTAATGAAATCCACAAGTGCCTAAGATTTGATCGCCGTTCGGGGTATGTATTTCATCCCGTGAGGCCCGAGCTCGATAGCCCACTTAGCAATTCGTCCAGTTGCTTCCCTGTTCTGGATGATATCCCCCAAAGGAGCAGAGTTGACCACCATGATGGGATGACCTTGGAAATACTGCTTAAGCTTCCGGCTTGCCATGAAAACCCCATACACCAATTTTTGCCAATGCGGGTACCTCTGCTTGGACTCAATAAATACCTCACTGATATAGTAAACCGGCCACTGAACCGGATATTCCTTTCCTGCCTCCTTGCGCTCCACCACAATAGCCACACTAACAGCCCGAGCATTAGCTGCCACATATAGCAACAATGGTTCTTTGTCCACTGGAGCAGCGAGAATCGGCGGATTAGCCAGCTGCCGCTTTAAGTCCTCAAATGCTTCATTAGCAGCATCACTCCAGACGAAGTTATCCGTTTTCTTCAGCATCTAATATAAAGGGATGGCCTTCTTGCCAAGGCGACTGACAAACCGGCTCAATGCGGCAATCCGGCCTGCCAGGCGTTGAACATCATTGATACACTTCGGTTTAGCCAAGGAGGTGATGGCTTTGATTTTTTCCGGATTAGCTTCAATGCCCCTGTTAGACACCAAAAAACCCTAGAGCTTGCCTGCAGGTACACCAAAGACGCACTTGGCCGGATTAAGCATCATTTTATAAACCAGCAGGTTATCAAAGGTTTCCTTCAAGTCATCAATCAATGTCTCCTTCTTCTTTGATTTTACCACAATATCATCCACATAGGCGTGAACATTGCGGCCGATCTGTTCGTGCAGACAATTCTGCACACACCTTTGATAAGTCGCCTGGGCACTCTTGAGCCCAAAGGGCATGGATACATAGCAGAAGGCTCCAAAGGGAGTTATGAAAGTTGTCTTCTCCTGGTCCTTAACTGCCATTTTGATCTGATGATAACCAGAATATGCATCCAAAAAACTTAAATGCTCACAACCCGCCGTAGCATCAATAATTCGATCAATACGGGGAAGGGCAAAAGGATCTGCTGGGCAAGCTTTGTTGAGATCTGTGTAGTCCACACACATACGCCAAGTGCCATTCTTCTTGAGGACCAGCACCGGATTAGCCAACCACTCAGGATGGAATACTTCAACGATAAATCCAGCCGCCAAGAGCTTGGCTACTTCTTCTCCAATAGCTTTGCGTCTTTCTTCATTGAACCGGCGAAGAAATTGCTTCACCGGTTTATACTTGGGATCAACATTGAGAGTGTGCTCAGCGAGTTCTTTCGGTACACCTGGCATGTCAGAAGGCTTCCATGCAAAGATGTCCCGATTCTCACAGATGAACTCGATGAGCGCGCTTTCCTATTTCGGATCCAAGTTAGCGCTGATGCTAAACTGCTTGGACGAATCGCCAGGCATGAAGTCAACAAGCTTAGTCTCATCAGGTGATTTAAACTTCAGGGCCGGATCATGCTCTGTAGTTGGTTTCTTCAATGAAGTCATATCTGCCGGATCAACATTGTCCTTGTAATACTTCAACTCTTCTGTTGCACAAACCGACTCAGCATAAGCCGCATCACCTTCTTCACACTCCAGAGCAATCTTGCGGCTTCCATGCACGGTTATAGTTCCCTTGTGACCCGGCATCTTGAGCTGTAGATAAACATAACAAGGTCGTGCCATAAATTTAGCATAAGCTGGCCGTCCAAATAGGGCATGATACGGGCTGCTGATTTTCACCACTTCAAAGGTCAAGGTTTCTGATCTCGAGTCATGCTCATCTCCAAAAGCCACCTCCGGAGCTATTTTACCAACAGGATATGCCGACTTACCAGGCACCACACCATGGAACACCGTATTGGACGGTTTAAGATTTTTATCTGTTAACCCCATGCGACGGAAAGTTTCATAATAAAGGATATTGATACTACTCCCTCCATCCATGAGTACCTTAGTGAACTTATAACCTCCCACCTGAGGTGCCACCACCAGAGCCAGATGACCCGGATTGTCAACCCGGGGTGGATGATCTTCTCTACTCCACACAATCGGCTGCTCGGACCAGCGTAAATAACGGGGCACCGCCGGTTCAACGGCATTCACAGCCCTTTTATGAAGCTTCTGATCGCGCTTATCCAAGCTAGTGGTGAAGACATGATACTGTCTGCTATTCAACTACTTCGGGTTGCTCTAGTAACCCGACTGCTGCTGCTGCTGACTGCCCTGATGATTATAGCCACCTTGATTGCCCTGATTACTTTGATTGTTATGTCCACCCTGATTGCCGTGGAAGCCTGAACCGGAATTTCCTCCACCATAACCTGGCCCATGAGATCCGGGGCCCGAACTGCCTCCTGGTCCATGATCATACCGGAAAGAATCAGAATTTTTGAACTCTTGCATGATGTAACAATCTTTCCAGAGGTGCGTGGAGGGGTTCTCCTTCGTCCCATGCTTTGGACAGGGTTGGTTCAACAGATAAGACAAACGGTCCGGATTAGGATCTGGCCTTCCATCGCGCTCGGGCGGCTTACCCTTAGGCCGCTGGCCCTTGTCATGTGTATTAGTGTTAGTCACAAAGTCTAAACCGTGGTCCGCTTTACGCTTGCCGCCGTTTCCATGACCCGCCGGGTTGTGGTGCTGCCCCTTGGCGTTGCCGCTCTTCTTTCCCTTCCCTGTCTTGTCATCGTCAGACTCGGGATCCTTGGTACTATCAGAATCGGCATACATCACCAGTGCAGCCATGAGGGTTCCCATGTCATTACAATGACGTTTGAGCCGTCCCAACTTCAACTTCAGGGGTTCAAACCGGCAATTGCCTTCCAAGGTTAAAACTGCGGTGTCAGCGTTGATGCGGTCCGATGAATGGAAAATCTCCGAAACCCGGCGCACCCAATGGGTTGTTGATTCTCCTTCCTCCTGGACACAGGCAGCTAAGTCCACAATTGACATGGGCTGCTTGCATGTATCCTTGAAATTCTGAATAAACTGGGCTCTCAATTCGGCCCATGACCTGATAGAATTAGCCGGTAAGCTCTTTAACCAAGTGCGGGCTATCCCTTCTAGCATCATGGTGAAGTATTTCGCACAAGCCGCATCATCCACATCCAGCATCTCCATGGCCATCTCGTAGCTTTCGACCCATGTTTCTGGGGATAAATCGGCGGTGTAATTCGGCACCTTGCGCGGGCCCTTGAAATCCTTGGGCAGGCGCACATTGCGCAACGCCGGGACAAGACATGGCACTCCCAAGGAACTAGAGGTAACTCCTGACGGGCTTCATGCTGTGCCGCTAACTCGGCCTCTCTGCGTGCCCGAGCCCAGTTCACCACCTCCTGAGCATCACCAGCACCACCCGCCGGGTTATTGCCACGGGGCTGATCACGGTTCCGCGCATTGCTTGACACTGCCGGTTCATCCATATGCCTGCTGTAACTCCTGCTTGGACGGGGAGTGGAATGAATCCGATCGCGACTATACGAATAAGCCTCCTCTTGAATCAAGGCTGTCTGAAGAAGCTCCTTAACCCGACGCGTCTCGACTGCCGCTGGAGAATCACCTTCGATCGGGATGGCCGCCAGCCGTGAAGCGGCAGCGACATTGTTGTCCATCGGGTTAGAATAATGGCCCGGTGGTGTGGGGACATGCGGTGCCACAATATTGTCCTGACAAGGCGGATCCACCAAACGTGGCTGAACCGGCGCTCCTGCCCCTGGTGCCTCCGTCCGGTTTACCACCAGCGGATTACTAGTCCCTGCTCCTTGGGTATTAAAGAGATTTCTAGCGTCATAAACTGGCGGCAGGCGAGATTGGTGCCTCCTCTTTAGGACTTCGTTCGACGCACTCTGATCCAGAATAATCCGGTAAGCTTGTGCATCCAAAGTGGCCCACTCCGCGGCTATCCTGGTATCCTCAGCTGCTAAGTCGGCTTTAGCCTGGGTGATCTGATCTTTCACTTTTGCGATTTCAGCATTGTGTGCATCATGATCCGCCGGGTTAACCTCCGCCATCAGCGTTGCCAACGCGTCAAACAAATCAGATAGAACCTGAGCTGGTGGTCGCACGGGGCCTCCTGCCCCGGCCGCTGCCGCCGCTGCTGATCTGGAAATCATCGTCGTTGCGGTCGTAGAGTGGAGCACCGGTTGCGTGCCGGCCATGAAGATCGCAACCCGGTTTGGCAGATCAAAGGGGTCCGGAATACTGTCGCCATCGGAACAGCCCCCAATCCGGCCATCTTGTAACTGATATAACGACTCGGTCTCTCCGGTCGATGACTCGTCGCCGGAATAAACGACGGTCTCACCACCAGATTCCGATCTATCCTCAGATTCCCCTCCATGGATAACTCCCACGAAGGCACGCTTCATGACAGGCTTGACCCGGGCAGATCTCGCACGCTGAGCCGTCTCGTCGAGGTCGGTGCAGATGTCCGGCTCAGGGCCCGTTTCGCCGATCTTGCCAATGAAGACGTGTATGCCAAAAAAGGGGACCCGGTACCCGTACTCGATTGAGCCGGCCTCGGGCCCCCAGCCTGCATCGTCGATGTAGAGCTTGCCGTGACGACTTTGGGTCATCTAGCCCACAGCGTAACCCTTGAGTCCTTTGAAGTTGCCCTCTAAGAACTTGAAACCATCATGCGATAGCCCCACGGTGGGCGCCAACTGTCGTGGTTTTGTCAAAGCAGATGTCCTAGAGAAAGGACTTAGTCGTGGAGCCATCGCTACGGGTTAGCTTAAAGGGGTTAAAGCGGACAAGGGACGCAAGAGAGTTTTATACTAGTTCAGCCCCTTACAATGAAGGTAAAAGCCTACGTCTAGTTGTGATGGAATTGATGGGGTTTTGATGACCAGGGAGCGAATATGCTTTGCCTGAGTCTCGAGGTGTTGTCCGTTGTCCCCGAACCGCCGCCGGGTCATCCCCTTATATACATGGGTTGACGCCCGTCGGTTTACAGACTCCGAGGCCGGCTCATAATCGTGTCCGGCTCGGTCTCTGCTACCTCTATCTTACAACACAAGTTTACATATCAATGCCGGTTTGTGTCTACGGGCCTTAAACCGGCTTTGGGCCCTGGGCCTTCATGAAGCGTCACCGTCTGTCTTCATAGACTTCAGATACAGTTGAACTACTTATGGGGTTAACCCGGCCTCTCCTGGCCGGTTTACGGCCAGTGCTAATATCCCCAACAGTATTCGTAAAGACCGTACCGAGTGGTGAATGCGGTCTTAGGAATATCTTCCTTCTTAATCTTGAGTTGATGATATCCCGTCCTCAAATCAAGCTTTGAGAATACTTTGGCCCCGCTGAGTTGATCAAATAGATCGTCAATCCTCGGCAGTGGATACTTGTTTTTAATGGTGACGTCATTCAGTTGTCGGTAGTCTACACACATTCGTAGACTGCCATCCTTTTTGTCCACGAAGATTGCTGGTGATCCCCATGGGGAAGAGCTTGGACGAATGTATCCTTTTTGCAGCATCTCATCCAGTTGTTTCTTCAATTCCACCAATTATGAGGAGGGCATCCGATAATATTTCTTATGTATCGGGGTGGTTCCAGGCACTAGGTCAATAGCGAACTCCAATTCCTGGTCTGGTGGCATGCCGAGCAATTCTTCAGGAAATACATCTGGATACTCACTGACCACTGGGATTAATTCCACCTCTTCTGTCACGGCTGCGAAAACCATATCCTTCGTGGGGATGCGCTTGCGGGCATAAAAACTGGTAGTGCGACCTTCCATATTTTTCATGGTAACTTCTCTGGTCGCACAGCTGATGCAGACTTGGTATTGGGTTAACCAATTCATGCCCAGAATGACATCCAATTTGTTGGAATCGATGATTATCAAAGATGTTGGAAACTTGACGCCCTTGATGTCAATCTCCAAATTTCGGCAGACGAGATTGCTTCTGAGGAGGGATCTCGGGGATTGTACCAGCATGTGTTTTCCCAAAATCGAGCAAGAAAATTTGTTTTGGGAAGCAAAACTCTGCGAAATAAGAGAGTGGGAAGCCCCAGAGTCAAATAGAATTACGGTGGGTATGTCGTTAACGAGAAACATACCAATGACGACTTCCGGGTCCTCTTGGGCTTTGTCTGCGGAGATGTGATGAACTTGCCCTTGGATTATATCGGGGGCAGAATACTGCTCCATGTAGTTGACTTGTGGCTGAAATGGAGCGACGTGCTTGGTGTTCTTGGGACACTGTCGGGCGTAGTGTCCGGTTTGACCACAACTGAAGCACGAATTGTTGCGCTGGCAATCGTCGCGCACCGGGCTGGTCACGACATTCTTGATTTCTGTAGTAGTCTTGTTGACGTTCTGCTGCCAATTGGGTTTGTACTCCACCTGAGTATGTTGCCATGTACGAGCCTTTTGCACTGGTTGCATATCCTTCTTGGGCTTGAATTTGCGCTTCTGGTCATTAGCAGCTGGCTTGTTGTCGTGCAGGAGCTTGTGTTCCCTCTCGGCGATGAGGGCCTTGTTCACCAGAGTCAGGAAGTCCGGGAAATCAAACATACTGAGAGTGCACTGGAGATGTTGATGTAGGCCTCCAAGGAATCGGTCGATCTTCCGCTCTTCTGTGGCCACATCATGGAGAGAATAGCGGGCCAGATGGTTGAATTTATTCAGATACTCGGCGACGGTCATGCTGCCTTGTGTAACAGCGAGAAATTCGTGTTGCTTGATCTTCATGACTCCGGTGGGAATATGATATTTGCGGAAATGATCCTTGAATTTTGCCCAAGTAATTTCCTCGTCGGCAGGCCATATTGCTTTGGCATTATCCCACCATATAGCGGCAGCTCCTTCGAGATAATGCGTTGTGAAGGGAACCTTGTCTCCGTCGTCTGTGCGAGCAATTTCCAGTTTTCTTTCAATAGTCCTTAGCTAGTCATCGGCGTCCAAAGGATCAGTAGCATGGCTGAAACTGGGAGGCTTGGTTCGCTGAAAATCTGATAGCTTGGAATGATGGCCATTCTGGTTTCCATTCTGCCCAACCATAACTTGTACACTTTTCAGTATTTCCAGCAGATCATTGCTCCTTCTTTCTTCAAACGTTCGCAGTATTTGCTCGGTGGAAGGCGGTTGTGGCGGTGGAGGCCGAGGTGGCTGGTATGGTTCAGGGGAATGTCCTTCCTATTTTGCGGAACGACGGACAGGGACATCCTCACCAGCTTGACTGTTGTTGCCTCCACGCGGCATCCTATTTTTTGTTTTCCCAATACATAGCAACCATGATGAGAAAATTCCAAAATGGGGGAAAAACCAATGACAAATCCCGAAAGAAAGCAGCGAATAAAACCAAGTCAAAAAAGAGTCCAACATAATTATACAAGTCCCTACATGAAAATAAACATCGCAATGGGTCTACTACCCTCGTACATGAAACTACGCATCATGACAAGTGCGATTACAGCCATACATCTTGCTCATGACTACCACGATACTCTAACGATCTACTGCTTGGATGGTGCTGCTGCAGGCTCGTCTCCTGAGCCGGACCGAGATCCTGAACTGATAGTAGAGACCTCCGGGGGGAGAGAGGTGAGCTGGCGCTGCCTTGAGGGCTCTCCTTCAGGGGCAGGAGGGGGACGGGATCTAAGCATAGGAGCGGCATGAGTAGCGACAAGAGAAGACCATGCAGCAGGAGCGCTGTGAGGGTTCACCGTCAAAGGGTTAACGGTACCCTGCGAGGTCGCCGTAGGAACGGAGGTGGGAGGAGCAGAAGTGTAGATGACAGCGGGAGGAGGGTTCCTTATACGAGCAGCAGCGAGAGCGGCGCGAGCGCGTGAGAGCTCCCGCGCTAACTCGTAGTTAAGGAGATAGCTAGCGGTGATGTAGCGTGCAAGGTGGCTAGTGGGATGATCGCACGCCGGATTAATCAAAGGAAAGCGGATACGCCCATTCTTGTGCAGAGATGGGTAGAAGAAAAGTCCAGGGTGGGTGTGCATGCGAACCTCATTGTAGCGCAAGTCTACAAGAGCCTCGATAGCAGCAAACTGAACCGCCTGAGATGGCGTAGAAGCAAGACCACCCTTAGACGAACGAGTGTAAGCGCCGGATGGGGAACTGTGGTGTAGAGTGACCTCAGCATAATACTCATACAATGCACCGGCCAGATGCTCGCGATACACCAGATACTCTGGATCAGCACCCTCTGGATAGAGTCGTCGCCACACGTTCTGAAGCAGGTGCGGCGATGTGCACGGAGCTGGCTCAGGATGGTACAAGATTGGTACTGGTGCCATCTACACTCACAAACCATACGGTTAGTAATAAAAACAATAAGTCATGCATGCAATGCAACAACCAATTCCTATGTCTACCGCCACTCAAACGAAACTATCTACCGTTTTGCTAATGCACTACTGGTCTAGTGTGTCCTACAATCAGCGCGGCTCTGATACCAAGCGTTGTGGCACCCCGGCTCAGAGCAACCGGTTTACCCTGCATTGCCAGCCCAGAGATCGAGTCTTGTGGCAATACACAACAACATGGTACATAAATAACCGCTTTATTGATACTAGCGTGGTACAAAGGTCCGATATTACATCGAGATTCGAGGCCAAGCGGCACACACGGTGCTACTAGACAGTATGTACATTATTTAATGAACATGGCTAGGGCCTCGATCACACGAAACTACGCGGCAGCAGAAGAACGACGTAGCGGAACTCCATGGCACAGGGACACCGACGTGGACACGGCCTAGACACGAGATGCGCTCCGATGCAAATCAACTTGCCTGAAAGCTGGCATGACACGCCAGGTCAGTACATTGAATGTACTTGCAAGCTCACAACAAACATAAGCACGAGGACAGACAATATCATGATAATTAATCAAGTTAAATTAATGCAAGAAATTACTACAAATGCAAAGCTATACAAAGCAACCAAACAACGCACCGAGTCACACAGACTCGCTTACCAGACGGTTACCTCATAACCAAATGGTGAACACACCGGGGTCACACCTGAAACCAATCACTCATGAACACCTCGAGTGTTCAAGGTTCACCACGAAACAATGCATCACAACAATTACTAGTTTGCAAGATTAATTATAAAAGTTGATCCATGGTGTGACTTACTCCCGAGTCTTGCCCATAACCGAGGGCGCGGCTATCGATAGGTTAAATACACTCTGTAGAGGTAGCACACTTTACCCACACTACGGAATACCTGGCCTCGTACTCCCATTCGGGTGGACCAAAGTATTCCGACGAAACCCTTCCTTTGCCATGCACTCTCCCCGGCCACTCCGACCATCTCCCTCTCAGGGCTAGGTCTTGGGTGGCCCCGTGTCTACCAAAGACACCAACGGCCGCCGTCATGGCAAAACGGTCCCAAACGGGGACAAGGTACCATAAAAACGAAACGAGCACACAAGGTTATGTCTGCCTACCGGGCCAGGGTATGCACGCCTATAACCTTCCCTCGCGGGAGGCACCAGTGAGAGCCACGACAAAGGACCGAATCAAGACCTTCCCATTTGGTAAATGTGGTCGCACTAAATTAAAAACCCGATTCAATGGCACCATGATGTGATCAACATCATATTCAGGTTGAACTTAATCAAGTAATAACTTTCAGAAAAACTTTTTATTACTAACATGGCATCATACCAAAAATCATGCAACTACTCGTCACACAGAGCAAGCAACTCTTAAGCATGGATCAAAACAAGCAACATAACTATCTTGCAATACTAAGATCAGAAACTTCTCTGGTTATAACTCATTTTTATCTACAAACAACATTTTTATTGGTTCATCATTTAGTTGAAAACTATTACTAGCAAAATTAGCTACCATAACTTTCCATAACAAAATATCTAGTGCAAAATCTTACTCTACTTAGCCAAACAATTCTATGAACTCAACCAGAAGCTAAAACAAGCATATCAAGCATCATAAAACAACTAGCAATTAACCATATTAATTTATCAAATTTTAAATGCAAATAAAGACTCATATTCAAGTAGAAAATCATAGATATTGAAATAACACCATCCAAATGATGTTGTGGCTTGCCTTAGTGCAGAGGAGGGTCACACTCCTCCTAGTTAGCTTCAAGGCAAGATCCTCCTTCTGAAAATATTTTAAAACCACAAAAATAAATGTCAAAACACATTCTGAAAATCACCAGAAATTCTAGACAGCAAGGAAAAATCCAGCTTTTGGTGTGCTGCTAGAGCTTTCTGTAACAAAGACAATGCAAAAAGAATCAATTCTTTGGACTTATGGTTTAGAAATGGTGGCTGGTTAAAGTTTGGTCAAATTTGTGAATTAAATTTGAATAAATAGAAAATCCTGGGAGGTGACGTCGAAGGCGTAACGTGGGAGTGTGCCTCCACTCGTACCGCTTTGGGCGCGAGTGGTGAGGCTGACACTGGGCCCCACCAATCAGGAGAGAGGGAAGGGGATCGAGATCATAGGGGAGGCGGTGCTTCGCCGGAGCTCATGCCGGCGACGAGGGGGCTTGGGGCTAGGCTAGAGGGATAGATCGGAAGCGGGGCTCGCGGCGCACCTGCCCGTACCCGTGGCTTGGCGAAAGGTGGAAGGAGCTAGTCGCAGTCGAGCTCGCAAGCTTCGGTGGCGGACGAGGTTCACCGGAGAGGTGGAAGACGGTGGCTAGAGGCAGCTCCGAGGGCTTGGCGGGGTCCAGGCAGCTCCAGCAGACCACCAAGGCCCTGCCCAAGCAGCTGCTTGAGCTCGAGAGGCCCTGGAGAGCGGCAGCTGGCCTGCGGGGATCGCCGGAGTCCTCGGGTTGGGGCGACGGCCAGAGGCCTGCCCGACCGGGCTTCTGCTCGTCTACGTGTTCGTGGATGTGGTGTGGAGTGGTGCGTGGCTAGCGAGGGAGGCGGGGTGGCTTTATATAGCCGAAGCAGAGGGGGGGAACGTGTCACCGCCGGAGCGCTCTGGACACGCGGCGAACGTCGACGAGAGGCTCCAACGCGATGGGATAGGGTGCAGCGTCAACGCCGGCACTTGCCCACGCTCGCGGACGAGCACGGGAGGCGGTTTGAGATGGGGACAAGCACACGCGCGCACTGTGCTGTTTTGGTCGCGACTTGACCAGGCTTGCTGCGGCGGCTCCGGCAGCGGCGAGCGCCAGGGAGGGGTCATGGGTGATGGGTCGAGGGTTGTGGCACGTTGCGGCAGTCGGAGGCGAGCGCGCTTGCATGCACACGCGCGAAACAGAACGCAAAGCGCCAGCCAGAGCGCGTCGAGACGCTGCCAGGCACCGTGTCCTCGCGTGGTCACCAAGCTGGCATGGCCAAAACGACGGCCAGGAGCAGCCAAACCTTGTCTATGAGCTAGACCGTGCAGTGCTACGTCTAGGAGAGGTGATGGATCATACCCAGGCCGACCAGACGCGACTCTACCAAGCTGGCAAGTTTCTGGTCAAAAACTTGGTCGCCAAGTTTGGCCACCTTCTAGAAGGCTATTAGGGCTAATCTCCTAGGGTTTAGGGTTTCTTAGGAAGGTCTTTCAGCTCAAGAAATCTCAAGGCCAAAAGCTCAAGGAAAAATGCACTTGCTGTACAAAGTGCATTTCTGGTCCAGAAGTGAAAAGATTTTCTACAGGAAAAATATTACAAAAAGTGATGCAATATTTTTGCATAGGAAGATGTGCCATGGTCCTAAGAATATTTAGGAATTATCTCAGATTTTTTTGAGCAAGAAAAAATGAGGTTGCTGTGGAGCACAAAGTTCTGAAATGAGCTTAAGAGAGAAAAATGAATATTTTCCTTTTAGGAAAAATATTCATTTTATTATTTTGGGAATTTGTGGGAGGAATAAGGTAGATAGGTCACTTGGGTGAAAGCCAAGGATATGTCCAAGTGACAAGTCCATTTGAATTGATCCAAAAATCCAAATCAAATCAGGGCAAAAAAACCACGATGAAAACCATGTCCGGAAAGAGAGAGAAGGCAAGTCCGGTAAAAAGAGAGAAGGCAAAATCCAGGCTGTCTCAGATTGACCGTCCGTCCTTCGTCCTCTTCAGGGACACTTGAATATTGAACCGTGGGTGTTGTATGAAAACCGTCCTCGCCTCCTGGCCATAGAGGTGGTTTGAGAGGTAATCATCAGTGAACTGCTTTGGAAAGGCCTGAAAACAAGGATGTGCATAAATATCTTCTCTATATTAGAAATGGGGCAAAGGAATAAAAATGTCAAGGTATAATAGTTAGTACCATCTTGCAGTGAACTGATGTCTTCTTCATTGTGCAAACAAAGATCTTGTTTTTTGTCGCTAATTTATTTATCCTAACAATCTTTCTGAGTTTCTTGACTTGATTGATATTCATGGACAACTCATTTCCCCATATGCAAAAAGGGTCCAATAGTGGGTCAAAACCTCTGACAGCAGGACCTACATGTGCAAGAGCAAATTGTTAAAAACCTAAATATTAGAATGGTTCCTACAATTGCACAATAATGTGCTATTAGACAACGGACCATGCACGTGCTAACCTCGATTGTAAACCTCAGTGCTTCCCGTTGTTTCCCTGCAACACATACAAGCTAGTTAGTCATCAGGTTAAGTAAGGGTTCGCATGCTATCAGTAAAATATGTTGATGAAAAATAAGCACATTGCAGATTCATCAGATTAATTCAAGCCACACGGAAAACCCATTTATCCAAACCAAGCATGATTAAGAACTCAGAAATATAACACTTGTATATGTTTCTCATGTATTAAGTGCAGCCAAATTTGATTTATTCCTCACATACACAACAATACAAAATTCTACCCACGACAATTGGACATCGCATTGCAGAATTGAACCAAGCAATTAACTAAACACAACAACAAATGAACCAAACATTAACTTAGCACCACATAGCACAATATAACATACTCCTAATAGAAGATCAGACAGCTAACCAAACCAAGCATGCTTAACAACTTGGAAATATAGCAATCGTATTTTGTTTCTCATGTATTACTACAGCCAAATTTGATTTATTCCTCACATGGTATACAATAATAGAATGCACGCACAACAATTGAACATCGCATTGCAGAATTGTACCAAACATTTAACTAAACATCACAACAAATGAACCAAACGTTAGCTAAGCACCACATTGCACAATATAACATACTCCTAATGGAAGATCGGACAGTTAACCAAACCAAGCATGCTTAATAACTTGGAAATATAGCAATTGTATTTGTTTCTCATGTATTTAGTATAGCCAAATTCGATTTACTTCTCACATGGTATAAAATAACAGAATGCACCCACAACTATTGAACATCGCATTGCAGAATTGAACCAAACATTTAACTAAACACCACAACACAAATGAACCAAACGTTAACTGAGCACCACATTGCACAATGTATAACCAAACCAAGCATGCTTGACAACTTGGAAATATAGCAATTGTATTCGTTTCTCATGTATTTTGTAAAGATAAATTCGATTTATTTCTCACATGGAAGACAATACAAAATTGCATCCTGAAGAATTGAACATCACATTTGCAGAATTGAACCAAACAGTTAACTGAAGATGACAACTAATTAACCAAACAGTTAATAAGTGAGCACCACACTACACGACATATAGAACATATACACTAGAGCAACAGATTGCATGGTAAAATTAGATAGCACAATTCACTAGAAATTGTTAAGGAAAGGCAGGAGCAGCACACACAACGGGTAAATCGAGCATGCTTAACCGGCATAGCTAGCAAATGGCAAGGTGCTCCTCCAAGATCTGGGGGTCGGCACGAATGGCAGCCATCGCGACCTCATCTGCGCGTGCGACCGTGATTTGCTTCTCCGTTGCCATATGCTCCTTGAGCTCCTGGCTATACTGCGTGCACCATGGCTTAGGGCGGTGCTTATTTGGTGGAGGGGTTGGTGATTTGGGTGGAAGGTGTCGAGCCGGCGGTCGGGGCATGTGGGATGTGGAAGGAGGAGGAGGATGGGGTCGAGTGTGGATTACCTGCCTGGATAGACGAGGCCGAGCAGCATGAAGGAGGGTCGCCGGCTAAGAGGCGGTGCTGCAAGCAAGGAGTGAAGGTTTCAACTTGGAAAGGAAGGTGGAAACAAGGGAAATGTGGCTTTTGGTAAGGGGGAGGGGCGGGGAGGTAGATATTTCCACGGAAGCCGAAAATTTGGATACGGTTCAACGAAAAAACTGGCGAGCAAAGTGTCATCAGCCACGGTCCCTTATTCAGAACTATTTACGATATGTGAACATCACAAACGATTCAGATAGCTTAACCCGTGTGTGATGAGTTTGAACGTCAAAAAATTTGCTTCCAATTTCCCTGGTTACAGTGGTCATCCACGTCATTGCATAATTTGGGTACACAGCACACCCACACTTCTTAATCGAGCAAGTTCAGCAATTAAGAAAAGCTAGCTAGCCTAAACATTAGTCTAAAAAATTAAAGACTGGCGCTCTTAATTAAACAAAACAAAGAGTAGTACTACGGCTGGTGCTCGTCGATCTCCGCCGCCTCCTCCATGTCCAACTCGTGCCTGACGGTCTCCTGGGGAATGGGCTCCATGGCATCCATTGCACCATACTCGGCAAGCATCTCACCATCCGCGTCCGCCATCTCTTTGGAAAAGGCCTCCATGATGGACGTGGGCGGCCGCGATCCGGGCTTGGACGGGCTCCGTCGCCGCAAGGTATGCGGCGGAGGAATGGACGGCTGCTCGAACGCTCTCGACGATTGCCAACTCTTTGGCCGTGGGTTGCCGACCGTTGTCGGAGAAGCTTCGTTTGATTTGTTCGGTGACCGCCATGAGCTGGGCGTGGGCGGCCTCGACATGGTCGTGGGCGGCCTCCATCAGGGTGTCATAGCCTGAATTTTTGGCCCTTTCTTTTTCTTTTGTTTATCTGAGATTTTTTTTTGACTTTTCTTTTTTCGTGGCTATGTGGTCTGGAAACTGAAGAAGATGCCCTCTTCTTTCTTCCAGAGTGGCTTGTCATCCCCAAACCCTTCCCAAGACCTTGCCATTTCCATCTTGGACCAAACCCCGATATTCTTTTCCTTGGGAATATTCCTTTTCTATTAAAGGAATAACCCAATTTGCCCTAGGTTGTGAAGCAACCTATATTTCTATCACTCCCAAAATTCCAAAATAATTCCCATAAATGTTTTGGATCATATGTTCCTCAAATATGGCAAAATATTTCATCGGACATGTTTCCCATCATGCTCAATTAATTATTTTCCTATTTTGTCCTGGATGGTAGATTGTGAAGCAAGTGCCATTTACCTTTGCCCAATTGAACCCAAACTTCTTGGACACCTTTTCATGTCCATATAATTGCCCCATGCCAAAGTTCAACTTAATTTGCCTAGTGAATATTCCTGAGCAATTTTTCAAAGTTCCTGTCTGAGGGAATTGGTTGTGAAGGAAGTACTAGCTAGGTTAATCCTATTGAGTTGAAACATTGCAAGGTCCTTCATATGACCAAATCATGACTTTCCACCAAATTTGAGCACATGTAACTCATCTATGTGATCCTAGCTCCAAATCTTAGTTTCTTGTCAGATTTTCGGTTTGTGAAGTGTCACGCCCAATATGCGATACTATCCTAAAGAGACTCGAAGGTCCCACCAAGGATAGAACCGCATATTGACACGCTTTTGCAAGGTGGATATCATTACATCAACATTACATAATATATGGGGATACATACAAGGCATACAAATGCCGCAAGGATACATCAATATACATGAGAACAACATCCGACTACGGATGAAACATAAACAGAAGCTCAAACAACATCCACCCTGCTAGCCCAGGCTGCCGACCTGGAACCTATCCCCTGATCGAAGAAGAAGCAGAAGAAGAACTCCAAAACAAGCAAAATCGCTCTCGCGTCATGATCATCGCATAATCTGTACCTGCAACTGTTGTTGTAGTAATCTGTGAGCCACGAGGACTCAGCAATCCCATTACCATGGGTATAAAGACTAGCAAAGCTTAATGGGTATGGAAAGGATAAGTGGTGAGGTTGCAGCAGCGACTAAGCAATGTATGGTGGCTAACATACGCAAATAAGAGCGAGAAGAGAAGCAACGGAATGGTCGTCAAACTAGCAATGATCAAGAAGTGATCCTGAACTCCTACTTACGTCAAACATAACCCAAAACCGTGTTCACTTCTCGGACTCCGCCGAAAAGAGACCATCACGGTTCCACACGCGGTTGATGCATTTTATTTAAGTCAAGTGTCAAGTTCTCTACAATCGGACAATAACAAATTCCCATCTGCCACATAACCGCGGGCACGGCTCTCGAAAGTTTATACCCTGTAGGGGTGTCCCAACTTAGCCCATTATAAGCTCTCATGGTCAACGAAGGATATTCCTTCTCCCGGGAAGACCCGATCAGTCTCGGAATCCCGGTTTACAAGACATTTCGACAATAGTAAAACAAGACCAGCAAGACCGCCCGGATGTGCCGACAAATCCCGATAGGAGCTGCACATATCTCGGGCACACCAGATGAGCCAGACGTCGGGTTGGCATAGACCCTGGTTGCCCAGGGGGCGCCGGACATCGCTCGGTTTGGACCAGCACTCAGAGGAGCACAGGCCCGGGGGGTTAAAATAAAGATGACCCTCGGGAGCGCGACTCCCAAGGGAAAAAGGCTTAGGTGGCAAATGTTAAAAACCAAGGTTGGGCCTTGCTGGAGGAGTTTTATTCAAAGCAAACTGTCAAGGGGTTCCCATAACACCCAACCGCGTAAGGAACGCAAAATCAAGGAACATAACACCGGTATGACAGAAACTAGGGCGGCAAGAGTGGAACAAAACACCAGGCATAAGGCCGAGCCTTCCACCCTTTACCAAGTATATAGATGCATTAATTAATTAAATAAGAGATATTGTGATATCCCAACATATCCATGTTCCAACATGGAACAAACTTCAGCTTCACCTTCAACTAGCAACGCTATAAGAAGGGCTGAGCAAAAGCGGTAACTTAGCCAAACAACGGTTTGCTAGGAAAGGATGGTTAGAGGCTGACATGGCAATCTGGGAGGCTTGAAGAGCAAGTGGTAGGTAGCGCAGCATAGCAATAGAGCGAACAGCTAGCAAGCAAAGATAGAAGTGATATCGAGGGTATGGTCATCTTGCCTGAGATCCCACAAGGAAGAAGAACGAGTCCATGAAGAAGACAAATGGACGTAGTCGAACGAATCCTCACAACTCCGGAACGAAACTGAAGCTAACGAGAGAAGCAAACCGGAAAGAAACAACCAACATGATAAACAACCATCACGTAAACATGGCATGATGCACAATCAAGTATGATGCATGTCCGATTTAATGAGCATGGCATGGCAAAGTGCAACAAACAACACTATAAATTAAGTGGAGCTCAATATTCAACGACTTGCATATTGACAAAACACCACATTCAAGATATTTAGCTTGCTCTCGTTTAGGAACAAGACAAGACTAAATGTTGGTTAACATGGCAAGAGGTGAAGCATAATTAAACTGACTATTTAGGCAAGTTTAAATGAGGCCGGAAATAACAAATAACAATTCCGGAAGATCCCCATATGTCATTTAGCAATTTAAAGCAAAAAACAATTTTAAACGTTTTAAAGGTTATTATCATGATGCGGATGACATATGCAAGTTTTAAGCAATTTTTATGGAAATGTTGACATGAGCATGATACGAGGCATTTGTCACCATGGCGGAAGGAAAAGGGTGCCACGGCGGTGAAACGGAAATGGTGCCACGGCAACATCCCGGTTCCGGCAACTCATGGAGATACCGGCGCAAAAGGAAGCGTGCGGATGTGCGGAACATGCTAGAGATGGTGGGGTGCTCCCGACTACCGGGTTCCCACAGGTTAGTGGCATGGAAACGAGTGAAAATTCGGACACGGTGCAAATCATACAACACATGCATTCGGACCACGGGCGGTCGTTTCGGCGTTATACCTTCGAAGCATGCATTCGGGATGGATCAAGTTCGTAGTGGAAGTAGTGGTTCACAAGTCGGAGAGGAAGTAGTCGTTCATGTTCCGTAGATGCTCGGGGTCACGACAAGGAACTTGACGTCCACGGGGTCTTCGTGGGTCGACGGTAGTGGTACACGTTTCGTAGTCGTTTGAGTCATCGGTAGAGGAACTTGGTGGTCCATGTAGTCAAACTTGGCGCATCCGAGGGGTACTTTGTGAAATCACGTAGTCGTACACGGGTCGTAGAGGTACTTGGCGTCCCTGAGTCGAGGGTAGTGGTTCCCTTGGCGTTGTAGTCGCGCATGGTGATGAGCGTCGGGGTACTTGATGGTCTCGAACTCCAAAGTAGTACAAGGAGAGATGCGCGGCCGTCGTCATCTTCGGACCTGGGGCTCCATGATGGCGCCGTGGTGGTCTTGCAGCAACAGCAGCAACAAGCCGTCGGGGAGGAGATGGTCGCGGCAGAGGACGAAGCAGAGGAGCAGCAGTGCGAGGTCGGGCTTGCGGGAGGGTGGAGCGACAGGAACAGCAGTGGACGAGGTGGAGGCGCTCGATCCTCGGGCACGAGCGGGAGACGGTTAGCTGCGGACGAAGACGGCTGCTGGAAGTCGAGGTTGTCGGCGGACTTGGTCGCCAGAGGCGGGGACGCGGGAAGGAGGTTCGATGACGACCGGTGCTAGGGGCTCCGGCGAGCTCCTGCCAAAATGAAGGGAACGAGCGGCGCGGGGCTCCTGCTGGGCACGGAGGACGACGGCTGCGGGCGTAGGTGCTCGAGGCCTCTCCTCGGGCACTTGGGCGACGGGGATTTGACGAGCAGGAGGCGGAGCAGACGAACGAAGTGGACGGCGACTAAGGCAGGGGCTCCGGTCCGCTGTTGTTGTTGATGCCGACAGCGCAGGCGAGGCAGGGAGACGGTGCGGCGTTCGCCGGTGACAAGGAGGAAGCAGGGGCGTCAGACTGCAGCAACGGCTGCCGGAGGCTGGGAGCTCCGCAGCGGCGGTCATGGCAAGCAGTGAGACGGCGAAGGAGGCCCAGGCGCGCAGTGAGGCTGGAGAGGGCAAGAGGGAGGAGGTTGAGGTCGGGAGCTTCTCCTGATCGGAATAAGGATGGAGGGGCTCGTCCCTGTGAGTGGCAGCGCGAGGGAGAGAGTGGAGGGAGAGATCGAGAGGAGGGTTGCACGAGGGGATCCGCTAGGGTTAAGGGCGCCGGAGCTGGGCCTTGGGCCAACTGGTCCGGATGGATACAAGTGGCGGCTGGGCTGCAGGCTCTCTTCTCTCTCTCACTCTAAGGAAAATAAAAAAACAGAGATAAGAAAGAAAAGAAAGGGAGGTTAGGGGAAGAAGTTGGACACGCGGATAATTTTCCCGGACTCACAAAAATGTGCTTGTTCCGAGAAAATAGAAAAGGCCATGATTGAAAGATTTAAATTCAAACTCATTTGATTTAAATTCAAATGATTTGAATAGGAAGTGAGGGTTGGGAAGGTCCAAAATGTTCGGATTTTTGGTGGAGCTCCGGAATATGATGAAAGAATATATGGCAAGGTTGGAGACCAAGAATTAAGATAACAAAGGCATTGGGACAATTTGCAAGTGTGTTATGCTGATTTCCGAAGTAACGAAATATTTAATATAGCTCCCTAATATTGGGAGGATATGTTATAAAGAGAAGTCACCCTTCCCTCGATTAAATAGATCAACCATCTATGCAATTTATTAGTTGAGTTGAGATGCAAAGATTAATGACATGATGGCATGACGACATGATGCAATGCAAAAGTAAAAGAGCAAGCACAAAAGAAACACACGGTGATCATGAAAATATGGAAGTCTTCTGAAGCGTCGGTCTCGGGGCGTCACAACACTCCTCCACTTACAAGAGATCTCGTCCCGAGATCTAAGGATGGCGCCTGAGAGAAACGGAAGAGGAAGAGGTAAAACAAAGTTGCTTCTTTGACAAATGAGTGAAACCCACAAACCTTGAGAGGTTGAACAAATCGAAAGAAAGAATACAATAGAGGTGAACGAGATTGCAAACACTGCGTTAGCAGAGAAGAACAAAGAACATGATGAGAACCAAGAGCTTAGGGGACAAGATAGATTTTGAAGCCACTCCGGTTAAAACAAGATAGAGTAGGATTAAGAATGATATAATTTGGACAGCACTCCGACTGAAAATGGAAGGAATTAACATGAACTTGAGAAGATGGGATGATACTTGATGAAATCAACAACACACTGCCTCCGGAACTATTGAAAAATGGCACAAGGGGTAAGAAAGATTTCAGACCGCACTCTGGTTGTGGAAGGAGGCAAAACTTGATAAGATGAGAGAGCTCGAATGAAAACACGACACTCCAGTTAAATGGATAAGCAAGGAAAAGAACATGATCTCCAAAATGAGATGATGGGTCGAAGAAAACATCACAATGCCTTCGGGACAAATGAAAGAGTGGAATCAAGAGAACCGAGAAGAGAACAACAACTTCTATCACAATTGAATTTGAAAGAGCCTCCTTAAAAAGAAGGATTAAACGGAGTTGTTGGACAACCAACAACGAAAAGAATAAGCTTGGAGTGGACTTATGGAAACATCTCAACATTATGAGGTGACAAACGGCCACTAAAGGAAGCCATTGATTTGAGTGAGAGCACCAAGGCGATGAAAAACTTCTTTCACCAAGAGGATAGGAGAAACCTTGGATCATTGATAAGCACCATAATAGCAACATTCCTTAGGGAAGGCTTTAGGTGAAACATGACACAAGATAAATCCAACGAAGAGATTGGTGGATTTAAAATATCTCATTCTTGACAACATGTGAATCATGAAACGCGAACTCAAATTGTCAAGAATGACATAACACCACCTCAAATGATAAGGTAGAACGAATTGCACTTTAGAATGCAAGATGAAGAATGGTTGGACTCCACAAAACAAAACATGTGTTGAACACCATGTTTATTTTAGAGTATAGCTTGGCGGATCTTAACTCCGAGAGAAATCTTGAAGAACAATTGAAGAATGAAAAGAATCCTTGATGAACCACCATGTAGAGCCTCCATGAAGAACTCCGGTAATAAAAGGATGATAAAAAGAAAGAGAAATTGAGAACACAAGGTGAAGCCTTGCGATGATTTAGATGGAGCTTCGCGATGAGATAAAACGGAAAACTTGGAACTTTGGATAAGAAAAGATGAAGCATCTCGAACCGAGAATGTGACCTGATGGACAAACTCCGGAAAGAAGAGATGAACAACTCTGGAAAGAAGAAACTAGATCACTTGGGTGAAACAATAATAAGAATTATGTTATGCGTATCCTTCACCAATTTAAATTGATGACAAGCAACGGATTTGACGTACTACTTATTCTCGTAGAAAGGATGAAGAGAGGTATAACGTAAACTTGAGAAAGGTCTTCATGAACCACCGGTAGGATTTGGAAAGAACGAATTAATTGATATGATAACAACAGAAGGAATCTTGAACGAGCCACCGTAGGAATTGAAATGAATGACGAAAAGAGAATGAATCACCGGAAAGAATTAGAAAAGCACGAAGATACTTGAGGCAATCTAGAGACAACAGAACGAAGATATCGCAAACTAATTAAAGAGCAAAGCACCGGAAGAATATGGAGACGAATGAAAAGGCATGAATATAGAATAATCGGAGAACGGATTTGAAAAACTTAGAACGAAGAAATATTCCGAAAAGATGACCTCCGGATGATCGAGAGGGGAAGCAACTCCTGAAATACTCCGGATGGATGAAAAGAATTGCACAACTGGAAAACAACTTGAGAGGATAACATGAAGCTAGCGCCACGAATCTTCGGGAGAATGGACAAGATTTAGGGAAAAATCTACTTTGGTCTTCAAATGTTGAGAATGATGATGAGAAATAACACCAAAATTGTTGAGATACTCCGGGAGAATGAAAAGCGAAGAGGTAGAGTCAACAATGAAAATAATTTGAAATCGATCTTGGAAAGGCATCTGACAGATGAAATTCATTCTTACGTCAACTTCGAAAAGGATTTGAGAATAACTCTGGGAAACTTAGAAGAGTCAGGTAAGATCCTGGGAAAAGACCTGTGGGTTAGGGCCCACCAAAAGAAACACCGTTGAAAAAGGATTGAAGGAGAGACAATGCACCGGAACGATTGAAATATTTGAATGAGGTGATAACCTCGAATTAAATGGATGCAAATACGAATCTTCTGAGATGTCTTCAACACTCTGGGATAATAGAATGGCAAAAGGAGGAACGAGCAAGGGGAAAACATTTCGGTCAAGGAAAAGAATACGATCAACACCGAAAAACTTGAATTGAGTCCACCGGAGAAGAAAAGAGATGAAGAATGTAAAACGAGACGAGAATTCACCGGTTGAAATAACTTACGAAAGACTGAAGAGGTTCCGCACGAATGAAATTGATGCTCGCAAGAGACTCAGGCTCCGGGAAGAAGAGGGTGGGAGGGCGGGAAAAAGGCAACTTGGAAGGGAGAACCGACGAATAGCGTGAAGAGAAAACACCGGTTGAAATAATGCAAAGGCTTCGCACGAGTAGGAAGGATACTCGATTACGGACTCTGGTTCCAAGAAGAAAAAGGGTAGGCGGGTGGGAAAAAGAAAGACAACTTCAGGTGGGGAACAACAACGTCGGAAGAGAAATGACTGAGGACTGATCTCGCAAAAGATGACGAGGATCGAAAACACTCGAAGAGAAATGCGCCGGATTGAAAAGAGGATGGACAACGAACGAAAACTAACCGCGTGATCCTGAAGAAAAATTTGAAGGGGAAGAGAAGTAAGTCGAAACACCTACGTCCGGATTTCTCACCAGAGTGACGAAGGGGCTGAGGAGTAAAAGAAATCCTACTCTCCGATATAGCTAGACTCCGAAAATAGTTTTCTTCTAGACTCAACAACGGCCAAACTATACGATCAATCAAGGGGGCTCCTAGGGTCGGTCGAGGCGCTGATACCAACTTGTCACGCCCAATATGCGATACTATCCTAAAGAGACTCGAAGGTCCCGCCAAGGATAGAACCGCATATTGACACGCTTTTGCAAGGTGGATATCATTACATCAACATTACATAATATATGGGGATACATACAAGGCATACAAATGCCGCAAGGATACATCAATATACATGAGAACAACATCCGACTACGGATGAAACATAAACAGAAGCTCAAACAACATCCACCCTGCTAGCCCAGGCTGCCGACCTGGAACCTATCCCCTGATTGAAGAAGAAGCAGAAGAAGAACTCCAAAACAAGCAAAATCGCTCTCACGTCATGATCATCGCATAATCTGTACCTGCAACTGTTGTTGTAGTAATCTGTGAGCCACGAGGACTCAGGAATCCCATTACCATGGGTATAAAGACTAGCAAAGCTTAATGGGTATGGAAAGGATAAGTGGTGAGGTTGCAGCAGCGACTAAGCAATGTATGGTGGCTAACATATGCAAATAAGAGCGAGAAGAGAAGCAACGGAACGGTCGTGAAACTAGCAATGATCAAGAAGTGATCCTGAACTCCTACTTACATCAAACATAACCCAAAACCGTGTTCACTTCTCGGACTCCGCCGAAAAGAGACCATCACGGTTACACACGCGGTTGATGCGTTTTATTTAAGTCAAGTGTCAAGTTCTCTACAACCGGACATTAACAAATTCCCATCTGCCACATAACCGTGCGCACGGCTCTCGAAAGTTTATACCCTGCAGGAGTCTCCCAACTTAGCCCATTATAAGCTCTCACGGTCAACGAAGGATATTCCTTCTCCCGGGAAGACCCGATCAGTCTCGGAATCCCGGTTTACAAAACATTTCGGCAATGGTAAAACAAGACCAGCAAGACCGCCCGGATGTACCGACAAATCCCGATTGGAGCTGCACATATCTCATTCTCAGGGCACACCGGATGAGCCAGACGTCGTGTTGGCATAGACCCTGGTTGCCCAGGGGGCGTCAAAAATCGCTCGGTTTGGACCAGCACACAGAGGAGCACTGGCCCGGGGGGTTAAAATAAAGATGACCCTTGGGTGCGCGACTCCCAAGGGAAAAAGGCTTAGGTGGCAAATGTTAAAAACCAAGGTTGAGCCTTGCTGGAGGAGTTTTATTCAAAGCGAACTGTCAAGGGGTTCCCATAACACCCAACCGCGTAAGGAACGCAAAATCAAGGAACATAACACCGGTATGACGGAAACTAGGGCGGCAAGAGTGGAACAAAACACCAGGCATAAGGCCGAGCCTTCCACCCTTTACCAAGTATATAGATGCATTAATTAATTAAATAAGAGATATTGTGATATCCCAACATATCCATGTTCCAACATGGAACAAACTTCAGCTTCACCTGCAACTAGCAACGCTATAAGAAGGGCTGAGCAAAAGCGGTAACTTAGCCAAACAACGGTTTGCTAGGAAACGATGGTTAGAGGCTGACATGGCAATCTGGGAGGCTTGAAGAGCAAGTGGTAGGTAGCACAGCATAGCAATAGAGCGAACAGCTAGCAAGCAAAGATAGAAGTGATATCGAGGGTATGGTCATCTTGCCTGAGATCCCGCAAGGAACAAGAACGAGTCCATGAAGAAGACAAATGGACGTAGTCGAACGAATCCTCACAACTCCGGAACGAAACCGAAGCTAACGAGAGAAGCAAACCGGAAAGAAACAAACAACATGATAAACAACCATCACATAAACATGGCATGATGCACAATCAAGTATGATGCATGTCCGATTTAATGAGCATGGCATGGCAAAGTGCAACAAACAACACTACAAATTAAGTGGAGCTCAATATTCAACGACTTGCATATTGACGAAACACCACATTCAAGATATTTAGCTTGCTCTCATTTAGGAACAAGACAAGATTAAATGTTGGTTAACATGGGAAGAGGTGAAGCATAATTAAACTAACTGTTTAGGCAAGTTTAAATGAGGCCGGAAGTAACAAATAACAATTCCGGAAGATCCCCATATGTCATTTAGCAATTTAAAGCAAAAAAAAATTTCAAACGTTTTAAAGGTTATTATCATGATGCGGATGACATATGCAAGTTTTAAGCAATTTTTATGGAAATGTTGACATGAGCATGATATGAGGCATTTGTCACCATGGCAGAAGGAAAAGGGTGCCACGGCGGTGAAACGGAAATGGTGCCATGGCAACATCCCGGTTCTGGCAACTCGTGGAGATACCGGCGCAAAAGGAAGCGTGCGGATGTGCGGAACGTGCTATTGATGGTGGGGGCTCCCGACTACCGGGTTCCCACGGGTTAGTGGCATGGAAACGAGTGAAAATTCAGACACGGTGCAACTCATACAACACATGCATTCGGACCACGGGCGGTCGTCTCGGCGTTATACCTTCAAAGCATGCATTCGGGATGGATCGAGTTCGTAGTGGAAGTAGTGGTTCACCAGTCGGAGAGGAAGTAGTCGTTCATGTTCCGTAGATGCTCGGGGTCACGACAAGGAACTTGACGTCCACGGGGTCTTCGCGGGTCGACGGTAGTGGTACACATTTCGTAGTCGTTTGAGTCATCGGTAGAACAACTTGGTGGTCCATGTAGTCAAAGTTGGCGCATCCGAGGGGTACTTGGTGAAATCACGTAATCGTACACGGGTCGTAGAGGTACCGGTGACGAGGAGGAAGCAGGGGCGCCGGACTGCAGCAACGGCTGCCGGAGGCTGGGAGCTCCGCAGCGGCGGTCATGGCAAGCAGCGAGACGGCGAAGGAGGCCCAAGCGCGCAGGGAGGCTGCAGAGGGCGAGAGGGAGGAGGTTGAGGTCGGGAGCTTCTCCTGATCGGGATGGGGATGGAGGGGCTCGTCCCTGTGAGTGGCGGCGCGAGGGAGAGAGTGGAGGGAGAGATCGAGAGGAGGGTTGCGCGAGGGGATCCGCTAGGGTTAAGGGCGCCGGAGCTGGGCCTTGGGCGAACTGGTCCAGATGGATACAAGTGGCGACAGGGTTGCAGGCTCTCTTCTCTCTCTCACTCTAAGGAAAAAAACAAAGATAAGAAAGAAAAGAAAGGGAGGTTAGGGGAAGAAGTTGGACACGCGGATAATTTTCCCCGACTCACAAAAATGTGCTTGTTCCGAGAAAATAGAAAAGGCCATGATTGAAAGATTTAAATTCAAACTCATTTGATTTAAATTCAAATGATTTGAATAGGAAGTGAGGCTTGGGAAGGTCCAAAATGTTCGGATTTTGGGTGGAGCTCCGGAATATGATGAAAGAATATATGGCAAGGTTGGAGACCAAGAATTAAGATAACAAAGGCATTGGGATAATTTGCAAGTCTTCTGAAGCGTCGGTCTCGGGGCGTCACATGAAGCTACTATATTTTATATTGCTTCATTTAAGCTAAAAAAATCCAGGGCATTCTCCTATCCATATAAACACTCTCCACCAAAATTTGGCTCAATCCATTACATCATTTGCCCTGTGCAATTTTTCCAAGTTTCTATGAAGAGCAAAGCTATATGAAGCAAATGCTATTTTGGTTCATCCAAATGGCATGAAACTTTTTGGGCATCTTCATATCTTCAAATCATTGGGCCATGCCCAATTTCAGCTCAACTTGCCTCTTCATGTGAGTGCATCATCCAAATCTCCAATTTTGGCCACTATGGTGGTTTCTACAGCAACCCTCATCTAAACTCCTCCTCTTAGTGTGATATTTGGTGATCAACATCACCTTAGTGTGTGATCATCACCAGACAAATTATTTACTGCGTTACCAAGCTGGTGTCCCCACTGCGCAGCACAAACACTTGGCTGTTGGTTTGCTTTGGGGTCATCTGCAAATCTCTTCTTTGCCCCTGGACCAAATTATTTCTTCAGTTGGACTAAGGGCACTAAGGTACATCTACTGGACATGGTCGGCCCGGCCAGAACGCGCCATCGGCACCAGTGCCCGTGGTGATCACGCTGACGTGACACTAATTGCATGCTCTGGCTTGTTCTTGCCCCTGTGCTCGTCTCCTCCCTCCTCGTCTTGACCTCAAACCATGTCTAGTAGCTGCCCCGTGAGCCTCTGCATCGCCCGATGCCTCTGCCTCGTCGCCGTTCGCTATAAATGAGTCGCTAGCTCCACGCCCGTGCCGTGTCCAGCATCTGCCCGCCATTAAAGATTGGTCGGGAGCTCGCTCGTGAGCTCTAGAGCGTTCCTCCTCGGCTATATAAGCACCCCCAGGCTCTCCCCCAGCTCACTCATCCCTCCCTCGCCTCATTTGGTCACCAGAATCGCCCAATCTCGTCGTTCCCTCCTCGGGCCACCGTGACCTTGCCGGAGTTCGTCTCGGTTCCGACCTCCTCCAGCACCTCACCCCCAAGAAAATGACCATCGGAGCCGCCTCTGTTCTCCCCATCGCCGTGGTCGCTCCGCTCCTCTCCGGCGTCTCCTCTGCGCGGGGATGGATGCGGCAGGCCACGCCGAGCCTGCCGGTGGCCTCCGTTTCGCCGGAGGTGGCCGGAGTTGCTGGGGCCGACGCCGGCAGCGCCCTTGCCTCTGCTCCTCCTCTGCTTCAGTCGGGCCAGAGAGAGGAGGAAGATGACGACTCGCCAGCCCACCCCCCACCTGCGCGCGGCCCCCACCGGTCAGCCTCACCGCGCGTTGACCCCGCCCTTGCCACATGGTAAGTGGAAGCGTATTCCGCTGAATACGTCTTCCCTTGTCCGAAAACGTACTCTTGCATTGCTTCAGACCAAAATACGTTCTCTCTTCAGGAAGGCGTATTTCTCTCTATTGCGGCCAAGAATGCGCTTTCACTATTCCGAAAGCGTATTTTCTGAAATCCGTTTCTGTCTTATCCACTCAGGGACCCATTGGTGATGAAAACTTTCACAGATTGGTCCCTGATCTTCTACACCTCATAACTCCGCAACTGTAACTCCGTTTGAGGTGATTCCAAAGCGTACTTCTTTGTCTTGTCGAGATCTTTCTGTTGGTATCATTTTCACTACGGTTTGACATACTGGAAATGACCACTTTTCCCTTGTCCATAATCAGCCCCTTCAGGAGAGAAACCGTTCCGTCGATTCCTTCCGCGATCGTTCAGCACATCTTCCCGGAGTCTCCGTCACCCCCAGGCAAGCCACAACCACCATTTGCATGATAGCCATGCAGTAGTTTTGGTTTTCAACTTGAATCTTTAATAACGGTACGTTTGATTGTATTTATTTCGGTTATGCTTATGGGTCGGTGACTACCGTCATGCTATGTTTTCTTGTAGTCTGTCATCATGTTCTACCTGCTAGTATTACTTTCATATTGGTCATGCTTGATAGTAGTACATGCTGGGTTGGTCATGTTCTTCGGTGCATGACTAACGTCGGTTACCGAGTACCGTTAATATGTATTGTTCCTTTGCTATTAGTTGGTTAAGTGTTTACTCGGTAATGTATTTGATGTGTTCTTGCATGGTATTTATTGTTGATGCTAGTGGTCATGTTATGCTATGAGTAGTGTTGTACTTGTGATATTCATGCTCGCCACTATGCCATGCTCAGTTGGATATGATTCATTGTTGATATGGTTGTCTCACCCCATGCTTATATCATGCTCATGCATTGTAATTGCATCATGTTATTTTATCATGGCTCAGCATATTGCATTCAAGTTTAACCAGATTAAACTGAACTTGAACAACTGTTGGCTGAGTCATGGTGCCACCATATCGAGCTGACCAGTGCAACAACGCTTGCCTTTATGGGAAGGTCCTAACTGGGTCTATTGTCATGCCTCTCGCCGGTGCCTCCAACAAGGGAAGGTTATGGGCGCGCGCTACCCTGATCAGGTAGGCGAACATAAGCCTTGTGTGCCCCTTGTTGTTGTTATGGTACCTTATCCCTGTTTGGGACCGTTTATATTTTGCCACGACGGTGGTCGTTGATGCCTTTGGTAGGCACGGGGCCACCCATGACTTAGCCCAAAGGGGAGTTGGTCGGAGTGGCTGGGAGAGTGTCATGGCAGTAGGACAGTTTTGTCGGAATGCCGTTGGTCCACCCGAATGGGAGTGCGAGGCCATGGGTTCCGTGGTGTGGGTACAGTGTGCTAACCTCTGCAGAGTGTGTTTTAAATCTATCGATAGCCGCGCCCGCGGATAAGGGCCCAGTTCGTAGTTGGTCACAATGTAGGCCAACAGTAATAATAATAACTTGATTAATAACAACCCTGGTTCGACGATGATAATGAGATTGGTCGTGATTGTGAGATGATCACTGTGGTATCGAGGATACCGAGTTGATGGATATTTGTGGTTGTGATCGTGAGATGATCACCGCGGTATCGAGGATACCGAGTTGATGGATATTTGTGGTGTTATGCGAGAGTCAAGGGTGAAGATCAAGCTCCTTGTGGTCATGTAATGATTACTACGGTATTGTTAATACCAAGCTTGATTGTGTCCTGAGATGATCATGTGATGTCCGTGTTGGTTACGAGGTAACCCGAACAGAGTAAGTTGGTGCATGATAACATCATCATGTTGCATGATAGTGGCATCATGTTCATATGTTCATGCCATGCTCATATTTTTCTAGCCGTATCATGTTGTTCATGCCATGCTCGTATCGTTCTAGCTGTATCATGTTGTTCATGCCATGTTCTGATAGTATCATGTTAATCCTTGTTAATCTATAACTGCCATGCTGTGGTCTGTCTTGATTGCTTTGGTTGTTGTGAGCTTGCAAGTACATTCAATGTACTGACCTGGCGTGTGATGCCAGTTTGCAGGTCATGCCGGATTTGATTGCTTGTTTGCCGTGGATTCCTTGTTTGCGAGCTAGGATAAGTGTTCCAGCCAGAGTCCCTGCGGAGTGGAGTTCATCACCGTCGTCGTTGTTCCGCTACTAGAGTTATTCCGCTGCATCGTGTTGTTCTGCTACTTGCATGGAGCAACCATGGCAGGCATAGTGTCGTCGTGCTGATGTAATCCCCTTGTATCCATATAG
Source organism: Aegilops tauschii subsp. strangulata (assembly GCF_002575655.3). NCBI lineage: Eukaryota > Viridiplantae > Streptophyta > Magnoliopsida > Poales > Poaceae > Aegilops > Aegilops tauschii. Next base: position 177,197,512 of record NC_053035.3, read on the forward strand.
CTTGTAATAAAGAACTGATTTGTTCTATGCTAAGCAGTGCCGTATTCCAGAAGACTTCCCCTCAATCTTTGGGCTGGAATACGTGGCGTTCCGGTTTCTCTGAGCCTGGGTGCCACAGGCTTGGTATCAGAGCAGGTCTGGCTGTAGGATGCCCTAGCCCGCACGAACATTAGAAAGCGGTAGTATGGATTCTAGTTGGGTGTTGCACTTGTTTGCTGCATTTGTATGTTGCATAGCATGCATATAGATTATTATTTAGTCGCTAACAGTTAATCTTGTGAGTGTAGGTGGCATTGGTTTCGATCCACTACTTCCACCCTCCTCCTTAGCATGCCTGCTCTTCGGTGTTTGGCGTCATCTCTGTCCCAGCAGAGTGATGCCCTGGTGCCAAGTGTTCCAGACACCATTCGCAGGAGTTATGCTCAGGTATCGCATCGATATCTTTTCGCCACCCACCCATATTATTACAGTGATAGACTTTTCTCTATCCCGAATCGTGCCATCCATCTCGTCCCTTCGGCAACCCTTACAGCTATTTGTTATCAAAAAAGGGCAATGCCAGCAAGCCCTGCTTTTCCTCCCCTATATTGCCATGTCATTACATTCTTTGGACATGTACGATTCCCTTTCATACGCTTGATGATGATGTGGTCGTGACATCCGTGTCTCGCTACATGATCGCCAAGTCCGTCCTCGCCTCCGTATCCACCCGGTTGCGACCGGTGTTCAGCCAGCGCTTGGTGTAGCCTTGGTTACGCCAACTCCTTCCACACGTAAATTCACTTTCGTGCACACCGCCACAGCATATTAGACCGCAATACCGGACTTTCCATGAGATTTGTGTCCATAGGTGTGCATGCATATTACTGTTGTGAGTAGCAGTAATATGTGATATTGCTTGATTATATTATTATTTGTATGCTTTGTGTGCTTTTGTTTTCGTCGTTTCTTTTTCTTCTTTCTTTGGGCCCTCGGTGTTACATATTTTCCCCTCATAAAAGTTGCTCGTCAACCGACGTTGGACCCAAAGAGTCAGCAAGGAATGCATATATTTGGAAATTCAGCTGAGCAGAATGGAATTCTCAGCCGAGCGCAGTGAAATGAGAAATATCTGATTGTGAGGATAATCAAGTTTGCATTAATGTGCACTTCTCACAACAGTACAGATAATCAAGTCACCCCAGTGTGCACCCTTCATAGCAGAAATGATCAAATTAGCAAGAAGATAAATTGTGTGCAAGATTAACAGTATATTGTTTAGTCAAAGAAAGGAGGATAGTCCAGCAAAGCCCCGTTTCATACAAATAATCCACATCAGAAATATTAAGATGGTGTGTGTATATGGTAACCGGTCCGCATATCACAATGAGAAGCTTCTGGTGTAAGCAACCCAGTCTTCCCTCGCAAACTACCAAAGAAGCTTCCAAGGCAAGACTACTCAGTGCGCTACATGGATGACTTTTCGTGCAAGGTACCCTGCCTTCTTCAGTAAGCAACCGCAAAAAATTCCGGCATAAGGCACCGAGTCCTCCCTAGCAAGTCTTTAAGGGGGGAAGCTTCTGAAGCATGATACCCAGTCTTCCTCAGCAATATACTCTCAATGGTTTCCAACATAAGCCATCCAATCTTCCTCCGTGCAGCATGGGTACAAGATATGACACGGTGAATTGACAACATATGACCGTGAATCCCAATAATTAGGTTCCCAACAGTTTGGTTAGAAGCAAGCATCAGTCAGAAAACAAGTCTGCCTCAGGAATTAAATTCTCATTTATATTGTGCGCCTGCTGCCAAGCTCTTGCAAGTCAATGGTACGATGGTGAGAGGAAGGTGAGAATCCGGAAATCTCATGAGTCATGCCAGAAAGAAAGTCCGTTATACACCTCAGTTGGTGATGCAAGAACCGACAAGTTTTGGAGAAAGACAACATGGGACAGCAAAATTTGTCAGTACTCAGTCAGGCCAGATTCCTCATACCCGACAAGGTGATATCATTCGTCACCACTTGGTATGCTTTACAGCAAAAATGAGTTAGATGCAAGCAGATGTGAACCCGATATAGTTCCCACGGTACATGAACAAGGTTAAGTTATGCTTGCCGAAATATTGCACCCGACAGTCCCTATGGCCACACAAAGAATGCGATATGATCAAGCTATTTCAGCAAATAATCCAGAATAAGAGCACAATAATGAAGGAACAAGACCGGCAATGCAGGTATGAAAAATTGTTGCATGACCCACATGGTGCAGATACCCTGGACACTCTGAGTCACTATTGGTCGCCATGAATATTCATCAAGGGGGTCTACTCAATTTTGGTAAAAACCCCATATCAAGGAAAGGCCCGCTCAGTTAACAGTATATGCTCAGATTTGTCGGTATCTAATATCTGGGTCTGTCAAGTCAGACCAAAGGTCAATCCAACAGTTGATTCCAACGACTATGGTAAAACATCACACAGCCTACTATCCCCATGGATATGCCGACGGAATGAATGATCAGTATGAGGAATAACAGTCTCGACGCATGTGCCCTCACTTATGTGAATCACCAAAGGATAGCCTGCCTGGAACAAAATTCTTCTGCCAAAACCACTGTCAGTCAAGACCGCGGATACTATCATATAAGGCCGTACCCCTATGCTGGCCACGACAGGAGACAGTCAAATATGTGGTACGGATCTGACACTCAAGACAATGGAGTCAGTCAGCATGATTCAGAAATTCCTGCGATAAGTCAGAATCTGTCAGGAAAAAGGGTATGTCTCAACTCACTGTTTAGAACCCGAAGTACTTGCATTTAGTGGAAGAACCCAATGCAAAAAGTAAGAGCTTGGGGGTTCATTAGGAAAAATCTGATCACCAATTCATGGAAGTTTGCCTGTACAGCCACAGCAATCAAAAATCACTCTCGGATTTGAGAGACGGACATATATTTCAGTCATGATAACAAATCACACTCAGCTAAGTCAGCAGATATGAAAATAATTGGAGCCAGTATAAGCATGAAAATGGAATGTAAGGTCTGTCGGGATATGGATACAGTAAAGCAAACCACCCCACAGCCAGTCAGGTAAGTCAGATGAAGAATTTAATGGGAACAATCAATAAAGGAAAAGGGACACCCAAGTTGGAAACGGTCTCCTTAAGTCAGTATATGCATACTTGTTCCCTAAGCAACCAAATCTCGAGGACGATATTTCTTTAAGGGGGAAGAGTTTTCACGGCCTGAATTTTTGGTCCTTTCTTTTTCTTTTGTTTATCTGTGATTTTTTTTTAGTTTTCTTTTTCCGTGGCTATGTGGTCTGGAAACTGAAGAAGATGCCCTCTTCTTGTTTCTAGAGTGGCTTGTGATGCCCAAACCCTTCCCAAGACCTTGCCATTTCCATCTTGGACCAAACCCCAATATTCTTTTCCTTGGGAATATTCCTTTTCTATTAAAGGAATAACCCAATTTGCCCTAGTCTGTGAAGCAACCTATATTTCTATCACTCCCAAAATTCCCAAATAATTCCCATAAATTGTTTGGGTCATATCTTCCTCAAATATGGCAAAATATTTCATTGGACATGTTTCCCATCATGCTCAATTAATTATTTTCCTATTCTGTCCTGAATGGCAGATTGTGAAGCAAGTGCCATTTACCTTTGCCCAATTGACCCCAAACTTCTTGGACACATTTTCTTGTCCATATAATTGCCCCATGCCAAAATTCAACTTAATTTGCCTAGTGAATATTCCTGAGCAATTTTTCAAAGTTCCTGGGAATTGGTTGTGAAGGAAGTACTAGCTAGGTTAATCCTACTAAGTTGAAACTTTGCAAGGTCCTTCATATGACCAAATCATGACTCTCCACCAAATTTGAGCTCATGTAACTCATCTATGTGATCCTAGCTCCAAATCTTAGTTTCTGGTCAGATTTTCAGTTTGTGAAGAAACTATATTTTATATTGCTTCATTTTAAGCTGAAAATTTTCCAGGGCATTCTCCTATCCATGTAAACACTCTCCACCAAAATTTGGCTCAATCCATTCATCATTTGCCCAGTGCAATTTTTCCAATTTTCTGTCCAGAGCAAAGCTATATGAAGCAAGTACTATTTTGGTTCATCGAAATGGCATGAAACTTTTTGGGCATCTTCATATCTTCAAATCATTGGGCCATGCCCAATTTCAGCTCAACTTGCCTCTTCATGTGAGTGCATCATCCACATCTCTAATTCTGGCCACTATGGTGGTTTCTACAGCAACCCTCATCTAAACTCCTCCTCTTAGTCTGATTTTTGGTGATCAACATCACCTTAGTGTGTGATCATCACAAGAAAAATTATTTACTGCGTTACCAAGCTGGTGTCCCCACTGCGCAGCACAAACACTTGGCTGCTAGTTTGCTTTGGGGTCATCTGCAAATCCCTTCTTTGCCCCTGGACCAAATTATTTCTTCAGTTGGACTAAGGGCACTAAGGTCCATCTACTGGACATGGTCGGCCCGGCCAGAACGCACCATTTGCACCAGTGCCCGTGGTGATCACGCTGGCGTCACACTAATTGCATGCTCTGGCTTGTTCTAGCCCCTGTGTTCATCTCCTCCCTCCTCGTCTCGACCTCATACTATGTCTGGTAGCTGCCCTGTGAGTCTATGCGTCGCCCTATGCCTCTGCCTCGTCACCGTTCGCCATAAATGCGTCGCTAGCTCCACGCCCGTGCCGCGTCCAGCCTCTGCCCGCCATTAAAGCTTGGTCGGGAGCTCGCTCGTGAGCTCTAGAGCGTTCCTCCTCGGCTATATAAGCACCCCCAGGCTCTCCCGCTGCTCACTCATCCCTCCCTCGCCTCATTTGGTCACGAGAACTGCCCAATCTCGTCGTTCCCTCCTCGGACCACCGTGACCTCGCCGGAGTTCGTCTCGGTTCCGACCTCCTCGGGCCTCCTCTCCTCCTCCCGAGCTGTCCACCGGAGCCCCCTCATCCCTGCGGTTCGCCCCACCCCCTTTTCCCTCTCCGGAGTCCACCCTGGCCGCGTGCCCCACGCACGGCCGTTGATGACGGGAAAATGGCGGGCGTGAGACATGCGTCCACGTCATTGATACAGAGTGAAATTTAAATGCATAAAATAAAAGTAGAATCAAACATTGCAGGTACTTTATTTCTAGAACTCTTACATTTACATAAAAGGTCTGTTAATTACATCTCCGAAGAGAAAACCCCTGATTAAGAATTCCAACATATCTATTACATAGGATAAAGTCACATGCCTATTACAATATGCTACAAGAGAAATCCTCTTCGCGGTCGATGACGAACTCCTGCTTGGTGAGCTTGAAGTTTGGTCCCATGCAAGTACTCCTCTTCGATTTTATGTGTCATGTTTGGGAATATATTTCCTAGCATGCAACCATTTGTATGTGTTCAACCTCATTTATATGCGGAATGCAGGTTGATTTTGGCTAGGCATATTTTTATCCTACGTTTGGCATATAGGATATGTATATATTTTTCTTTGGGAATTTCATATGACATCTTTGGTTTCGGTGGCGTGGATATATGTGACATGCCAGTTTTAATAAGTTTTGCATCATCACATTACTACTATCACCGCGCGACACTGATGTGGTCCCATGTGTAGCGTAATGGACTGAAGCTTTCTGACACAATATTGATGCTTTTTATGGTGCATGTGATGTGTGCCATATTTTGTTGACTCTGAGTCCGCCCAGTATCAAGCCTGACCTGATTGGAGTTTGCTTATAATATTTTTGTTTGTTTAAAGCATGTGTGGGCTACATGAAATATGCCTTATCATATATTTTCTATGAACTTTGTATTCAAATGTGGATGTGGAGTGAACCTATTTTTTATTAAGTTCTGCTTTACCTGTATTACTACTAACACCGGGTAGCACGAAGATAATGCCCGCGTGCAGCGTAACCAAGCAAAGGTTTGTGGACCCATTATGGTATTGCATGAGTCATATCATATCTATCATTTTTGTTTATGTTTGTACCTTACATGGTATTAGCACTAACTCCACATAGCGTCATTTCATTGGCGCTCGTGTGTAGCATAACCGAAGTAAAGGGAGTTTGTGATATCCATTTGTGATGATGCTAATAGTTTAGGCTCTTATAGCATTGGAGCATTTCATGACATATTTTATTTGACTTTGGCCAAAATATGTGGCCCGAATGTTTTGTTTAATTTTCTCTCACTTGTATTACTACTAGCACCGCGTAGCATTAAGATAATGCCCGCGTGTAGCGTAACCAAGTAATATTGGTTTTTATGATGCAACATGTTTTATAATTCATCTTGCATGATTTTGATTTTTGGGTGTGTAACATGAACACATTTTTTAATCAAGTTTTCCCATGCTCGTATTACTACTAACACTACGTGGCATTAGGATAATGCCCGCGTGCAGCGTAACCAAGTGAGCGAATATATTTTTATGCTCCTGTTTGTATTACAACTATGACACATAATGCCCGTAGCGCAACCAAACAAGAGATTATCATTAGTTCAGTTTAGCACGTTCGTAATTTCAATCCAACTTAGTCATATCCATTTTTTCTGATGACCAAATTAAGGCATTTTTATGAGATTTTCGTGCCTATGATACTCTCTTGATTCGTATCCGCGTATAGGGACCAAACCAAGAAACGAGACGATCGTCCTGGCCTGTATCGCTAAGGGGACCGAATCAAGGAGGAGATCATTAGGACAAAGCATATGCAACATGCAGAAGGAACAAGCATGCTCCTTGGCTCGTACCGCGATGGCCGAACCAAGGACAAAATCTTTTATGTAGATTAAACATGCACTTTGGTTTGTACCGCAATGGCCGAACCGAAGACAATATATTTAGGGAGATGAAACATGCTTCTTAATTTGTGCCATGATGTCCGAACCGAAGACAAAAGTTTGGAGTGGATAACATAAATTCTTTGGTTTGTACCGTGATGGCCGAACCAAAGATAAAAGTTTAAGATGGATGTAACACACTCCTTAGTCTGTACCGCAATGGCCGGACTAAGGGCACAAATTTTGGGAGAGGAGAAAGAAGAAAGCTCCCTGGACTGTACCATAATGGCCAAACCAGGGGCTAGAAAAGAGACATGAGTCTCACCTTCTCACCTCCTGCACGCCTGCCTCCTTCTCTCCTTTTGTGCTATTGTGTGTGTATGATTTTTGGCAGAGAAAAGGGACGAACTCAGGGCCAACCTTGGAGCAGTCAGATCGCCTGGTATTTATAGGGCCGGGGAGGAGGAGGGCTCGTTGGCTGTAGCACGCGAGCACCCACCCACGTCCTGATCATGTGATGGTGTGAGATCATGCGTGGGAGTGGGGCTGCTCTTTTCCTTTTCTTATTTGTTTAATCATTAATTATCCGGCAATGTCCCATCAGTCAATATGGGCTTAATTAGGCCACCATCTGTCAATGTCTGGGCTCTTGCTCTAATTGTTCAGGGCCAAATACATGTACGCATGTACACATATTGCATGATGCTTCGATAATATCCGCGTCGTCTTTGACAGTGAAATTTTAGATCAGTATTGGTCGGCGACGGTGCGCGTACATATAAACTATGTATTCTCCATTTTTCATAGGAGAAAAGTTGATGAATGTTTGTTTGTTTTGTCATATTTTATAATTGTCGGTTTAATGCGTGCATTATCGATATTCAAAAATATATCATATGCATATTTTTATCAGTCCTTAATGTGAGCGGTTGATTATATTTTTTTAATTCATTATTTTTTTCAAAAATGAAATTTTGCCATTTTGCATTTATATTTTATGTTGTTTACTCCTTTATTTTATCTTGGTCAAAATCCATGTCAACAGCCGTCGTCTCCGCCTCTCGGCCGTCTCCTCGTCCGGCCTCCCCGAGCTCCCTTGCGCCCTCCCATCCACTTCACCGTCTTCCCCTCCCTCCGGCGAGCCTCCCAAGCTCTCCACCTCGCCTCCCCGTCGCCGGAGCACCTCGCCCCAAACAAAATGACCGCCGGAGCCGCCTCTGTTCTCCCCTTCACCGTGGTCGCTCTGCTCCTCTCCGGCATCTCCTCTGCGAGAGGATGGATGCGGCAGGCCACGCCGAGCCTGCTGGTGGCCTCCGTTTGGCCGGAGATGGCCGGAGTTGCCGGGGCCGACGCCGGCAGCGCCCCTTCCTCTGCTCCTCCTCTGCTTCGGTCGGGCCAGAGAGAGGAGGAAGACAACGACTCGCCAGGCCCCCCCACCTACGCGCGGCCCCCACCGGTTAGCCTAACTGCGCGTTGACCCCGCCCTTCCCACGTGGTAAGTTGAAGCGTATTCCTCTGAATACGTTTTCCCTTGTCCGAAAACATACTCTTGCATTACTTCAGACCGAAATACGTTTTCTCTTCCGGAAGGTGTATTTCTCTCTATTGCGGCCAAGAATGCACTTTCACTATTCCGAAAGCGTGTTTTCTGAAATCCGTTTTTGTCTTATCCACTCAGGGACCCATTGGTGATAAAAACTTTCACAGATTGGTCCCTGATCTTCTACAGCTCATAACTCCGCAATCGTAACTCAGTTTGAGGTGATTCCAAAGCCTACTTCTTCGTCTCGTGGGGATCTTTCTGTTGGTATCATTTTCACTATGGTTTGACATACTGGAAATGACCACTTTGCCCTTGCCCGTAATAAGCCCCTTTGGGAGAGAAACCGTTCCGGCGATTCCTTCCGCGATCGTTCCGCACATCTTCCCGGAGTCTCCGTCACCCCCAAGCAAGCCACAACCACCATTTGCATGACAGCCATGTAGTAGCTTTGGTTTTCAACTTGAATCTTTAATAACCGTATGTTTGTTTTACTACTATTGTATTTATTTCCGTTATGCTCATGGATCGGTGACTACCGTCATGCTATGTTTTCTTGCACTCTGTCATGATGTTCTACCTGCTAGTATTACTTTCATATTGGTCATGCTTGATAGTAGTACATGTTGGGTTGGTCATGTTCTTCGGTGCATGACTAACGTCGGTTACCGAGTACCGTTAATATGTATTGTTCCTTTGCTGTTAGTTGGTTAAGTGTTTACTCGGTAATGTATTTGATGTGTTCTTGCATGGTATTTATTGTTGATGCTAGTGGTCATGTTATGCTATGAGTAGTGTTGTACTTGTGATATTCATGCTCGCCATTATGCCATGCTTAGTTGGATATGATTCATTGTTGATATGGTTGTCGCACCCCATGCTTATATCATGCTCATGCATTGTAATTGCATCATGTTATTTTATCATGGCTCAGCATATTGCATTCAAGTTTAACCGGATTAAATTAAAATTGAACAACTATTGGCTGAGTCAAGGTGCCACCATATCGAGCTGACCAGTGCAACCACGCTTGCCTTTATGGGAAGGTCCTAACTGGGTCTATTGTCATGCCTCTCGCCGGTGCCTCCAATGAGGGAAGGTTATGGGCGCGCGCTACCCTGATCAGGTAGGCGGACATAAGCCTTGTGTGCCCCTTGTTGTTGTTATGATACCTTGTCCCCGTTTGGGACCGTTTATGTTTTGCCATGACGGTGGTCGTTGATGCCTTTGGTAGGCACGGGGCCACCCATGACTTAGCCCAAAGGGGAGTTAGTCGGAGTGGCCGGGAGAGTGTCATGGCAGTAGGACGGTTTTGTTGGAACGCCGTTGGTCCACCCGAATGGGAGTGTGAGGCCATGGGTTCCGCGGTGTGGGTACATTGTGCTAACCTCTGCAGAGTGTGTTTTAAATCTATCGATAGCCGCGCCCGCGGATAAGGGCCCAGTTCGTAGTTGGTCACACTGTGGGTCAACAGTAATAATAATAACTTGATTAATAATAACCCTGGTTCGATGATGAGACTGAGATTGGTTGTGATCGTGAAATGATCACCGTGGTATCGAGGATACCGAGTTGATGGATATTTGTGGTTGTGATCGTGAGATGATCACCGTGGTATCGAGGATACCGAGTTGATGGAAATTTGTGTTGTTATCCGAGAGTCAATGGTGAAGATCAAGCTCGTTGTGGTCATGTAATGATTACTACGGTATTGTTAATACCAAGCTTGATTGGATCCTGAGATGATCGTTGGATGTCCGTGTTGGTTACGAGGTAACCCGAACAGAGTAAGTTGGTGCATGATAACATCATCATGTTGCATGATAGTGTCATCATGTTTATATGTTCATGCCATGCTCGTATCGTTCTAGCCGTATCATGTTATTCATGCCATGCTCGTATCGTTCTAGTTGTATCATGTTGTTCATGCCATGTTGTTCTGATAGTATCATGTTAATCCTTGTTAATCTATAATTGCCATGCTGTTGTCTGTCTTGATTGCTTTGGTTGCTGTGAGCTTGCAAGTACATTCAATGTACTGACCTGGCGTGTCATGCCAGTTTGAAGGTCATGCCGGATTTGATTGCTTGTTTGTCGTGGATTCCTTGTTTCTGAGCTAGGATAATCGTTCCAGCCAGAGTCCCTGCGGAGTGGAGTTCATCACCGTCGTCGTTGTTCCGCTGCTAGAGTTATTCCGCTGCATCGTGTTGTTCTGCTGCTTGCATGGAGCAACCGTGGAAGGCATAGTGTCGCCGTGCCGATGTAATCCCCTTGTACCCATATAGCTTGTAATAAAGAGCTGATTTGTTCTATGCTAAGCAGTGTCGTATTCTAGAAGACTTCTCCTTGATCTTTGGGCTGGAATACGGGGCGTTCCGGTTTCTCTGAGCCGGGGTGCCCCACAGGGCTAAGGCCGCCGCAGCGGAACGGACAGCTATTGTGCCGCTCTCGCCAGTTGCTATCCCCGAGGCAGATGTTGCTGTCGCCACCTGAGAAGCAACAATGGCCGTTTGGGCTGCCTTGGCCGCCCGGTCGCAGATTGCGGCCATGCTCATGCACCTTGTTAGCACGCGCATGGCGGTTGCGGCCGCGCTCTCGCCGGAGTGGGCCGCCGAAGTTGCCCTCATGACACGGGTCCACGTCCCCACCTTTCACCGGCGACGATTTGATAGCGAAACGATATTTGGGGAGCGGGTTGTGTGCTTGACACGCCGACTGTGGACTGTAGCCGACGCACCTTCTCGCGTAAGCCATAGTCGTACTATACACCGATGGTGCTCTAGGATATTTTGTATTGCATCTCACGCGGTTGGTGATAATAAACTATGTTGGATCTACTTGGATTTTCATCTTGATTTGAATTACATAATGGGGTCGCAACAACAATGGATGGTGTTTGAATTGCTAGACCTTTTATTTGCAGTGAACATGCAACTATATGTGTGTCGTAAAAAAATTGGAATTACTCAGGGTTCGTTTGGAAATTTTATACATTAAATTGGTTTTCTAGACATTTCAGGTGCACAATTCAAAATTAAAGCACATGCTCTGGTGCACCAACATGGGTTGTAAAATGATATATGTGTCCATGGGTTAATGCTTATGTCCCATGCAAGAAATGGGGATGAATTTCGAACACCACGTCACCCTCTCCGGCAAATGTTGAGGTACTTGCTTTTGTAATTCTAGTAAATCAAAAACCCGTCTGAAATTCATGAACCTTGGTTGCTATCATGGAATGGCATCAACATGCTGGGGCAAAACATATTGTCCCATTTGGGGCAGGTTGTGGTATAAGCTTCTCACAAACCAGAGCTTCTCACAAGAAGCCTCATGGTTCGGTTAGGGAAACATATCACCTATGTGGACAAAATGATATTTGTCGCCTCTTCTTCCTTTCAATATTTTTCCTGGTGTCAACATAGAACAACAGGAGTGTGGTGTTAAATTGGATTTTTTCGAGGATCGTTTGGACATTTTTATACGTTAATTGAGTTTTCTAGGCATTTATGTGCATATTTAAAAATTGAACTACATGCACACGCTCTAGTCCATAAAAACAGGTTGCAAAATCAAATGTTTTTCCTTGGTTACAAGATTAGGTCACATGCAAGAAATGAGAACGAATGTCAAACACCTTGGCACTGTCGCTCGGCCGCTAACAATGAGATACATGGTTTTAAAATTCTAGTAAATCGAAAACTCGTCTAAAATTCATGAAACTTGACATGATATTAGGAACGGCAACGACATGCCGTGGTAAAAATATTGTCCCATTTGGGGCAGGTGTGGGTATAAGCTTCTCGCAAACCAGAGCTTCTCTCACAACAAGCCTGATGGTTTTGGAAGGGTACGTGCCACCTTGGGGGACAAAACGATATCTGTTGCCTCTTCTTACTTTCAAAATTTTTCTCGTGTCAACATAGAACAACACGATTGTTGTGTCAATTTTTATGATTTTCGGGGTTCACTTGGACATTTTTATACATCAACTGAGTTTTCTATGCATTCATGTGCATAATTCAAATTTGAACTAGAGGCACATGCTCTAATACATATAAATTAGTTGAAAATTAAAATATGTGTCCTTGGTTGCATGCTTAGGTCCCATGCAAGAAATGGGAATGAATGTCAAACACCCTGCCACTGTCACTCGGCCGCAAACATTGAGATACCTGGTTTTTAAATTCTAGTAAATCCAAAGCTCGTCTGATATGAAACTTGGCATGCTATCATGGAGCGGCATCAACATGCCATGGTAAATTTTTTGTCCCATTTGGGGCAGGTTTGGGGATATGCTTTTCACAAACCAGAGCTTCTCACAACAAGCCTGATGGTTTCGGTAGGGAACGTCCCACCTTTGGGGACGAAACGATATGCATTGCCTCTTATTGCTTTCAAAAAAATTCTCGTGTCAGCATAGAACAACAGGAGTGTTGTGTCAATTTTTGGGATTTTTCGGGGTTCGTTTGGACATTTTTATGCATTAATTGAGTTTTCAATGCATTTATGTGCATAATTCAAATTTGAACTACATGCACATGCTCTAATGCATATAAATTGGTTGAAAATTGAAAAATGTGTCCTTGGTTGCATGCTTAGGTGCCATGCAAGAAATGGGAATGGATGTCAAACAACCTGCCACCGTCACTCGGCCGCAAACATTGAGATACCTGATTTTTAAATTATAGTAAATCCAAAACTCGTCTGAATTTCATGAAACTTGGCATGCTACCATGGAGCGGCATCAACATGCCATGGTAAAAAATTTGTCCCATTTGGGGCAGGTTTGAGTATATGCTTCTCACAAACCAGAGCTTCTCAGAACAAGCATGATGGTTTCGGTTGGGAACGTCCCACCTTTGGGGACGAGACGATATCCATTCCCTCTTATTGCTTTCCAAAAATTTATCATGTCAACATAGAACAACAGGAGTGTTGTGTCAATTTTTGGGATTTTTCGGGGCTCGTTTGGACATTTTATGCATTAATTGAGTTTTCAATGCATTTATGTGCATAACTCAAATTTGAACTACATGCAGATGCTCTAATGCATATAAATTGGTTGAAAATTCAAATCTGTGTCCTTGGTTGCATGCTTAGGTCCCATGCAAGAAATGGGAATGAATGTCAAACACCCTGCCACCATCACTTGGCCGCAAACATTGAGATACCTGGTTTTTAAATTCTAGTAAATCCAAACTCGTCTGAAATTCATGAAACTTGGTATGCTAGCATCAACATGCCGTGGTAAACATTTTGTCCCATTTGGGGTAGGTTTGGGTATAAGTTTCTCACAAACCAGAGCTTCTCACAACAAGCCTGATGGTTTCGGTAGGGAACGTGCCACCTTTGGGGACGAAACGATATCGGCTGCCTCTTATTGCTTTCAAAAGTTTTATAGTGTCCACATAGAACAACAGGAGTGTTGTGTTAAATTTTGGAATTTTTCGGGGTTCGTTTGGACATTTTTATACATTAACTGGGTTTTCTATGAATTTTATGTGCATAATTCAAATTTGAACTACATGCACATGCTCTAGTGCATATAAATTGGTTGAAAAATCAAATATTTGTCCTTGGGTGCATGCTTAGGTCCCATGCAAGAAATGGGAATGAATTTCAAACACCATGGCACCATTGATTGCCGGCAAAACATTGAGATACTTTGCTTTTAAATTCTAGCAAATCCAAAACGCGTCTGAAATTCATGAAACTTGGCATGCTATCATGGAATGGCACCCGACATGCTGTGGTATTTTTCATGTCCATTTTGATAGAAGGCGCCCTAGAATAACAACCAACAAAGGCATTGTGAAACAAATAGCTGCCACTCTAACATCGCAAAAGTTTGGATAATCCAAATCGTGCGTTATGTTAACCATTCACATGACGCCACGTGTCTTCATTTTAATGGCTATAGGAGGTGTCGTGCAGACAGCTGCTTGACTAAACGGGAGGCATGCGAGCGCAGTCCGGTGCACAGGCTGACCGAGAGGCGTGCAAGCCGTCCTCCAATGCGCAGGCTCACCGGGAAGAGTGCAAGCTGTACGCTGCGCAGGCTCACTGGGAAGCGAGCCCTTTGACTTCCATGGCCGCCCGCCTTCCTCTCCATTAATGGCGCCCGAGCCGCTGCTTAATACGGGCGGCCTTACTGTTCGCTTCCCATTCCCCTCACTCCTGTAGACCTCCACCAACACCATGGCCCAGAAGGATCATCTGCCACTAGTCTTCAAGTTTGGTGAAGTCGACTCCGAGCCGGAGGAGATAGAAAATAAGGAGGAATGGGGCCTCATGGACATGGCCCAGAACGAGCTGGCCGTGGTGGTTGCTACCCCCGCTCCCGTCCCAGCTCCCATCCCCGCGCGCGCGCCAGCGACCATCCCCGTAGCATTGACGGGCTGGTCGCTGAGCACTATCGTATAGCTAGAAGCCGCAGGCGTCAGTGAGGTCTCTGCGGATCCGCGCGAGCTCGTGTACAGGCCAACGCTAGCGCCCGTGCCTGTGCCCGTGCGCGCCCCTCCACCCACTGCGGCGCCGGTCCCGTGCGTTTGCTGCAACCGCCGCTCCCGTGCCCATGCGCGCGCCCCCCCTAAGCAGCATGGGACACCGCGTCGACCGCTACCTCTCAGCGCCGCCAGCTGCCGTCCTCCCGCGCCTGTTACCTCTTGAGCATGCGTTGGTTTTTCCTTGAAGAGGAAAGGGTGATGCAGCAAAGTAGCGTAAGCATTTCCCTCAGTTTTGAGAACCAACATATCAATCCAGTAGGAGACAACACACAAGTCACCTAGTACCTGCACAAACAATCAAGAACCTTGCAACCAACGCGATAAAGGGGTTGTCAATCCCTTCACGGTCACTCGCAAAAGTGATCTCTAATAGAGATAGTAAAGTAAATATTTTTGGTATTTTTGTTGTATAGATTGGAAAGTAAAGATTGCAAAATAGTAAACGAGATGCGACGTAAATAAAAGAGATGCAATATAATAAGAAAGAGACCCGGGGGCCATAGGTTTCACTAGTGGCTTCTCTCAAGATAGCATGTATTACGGTGGGTGAACAAATTACTGCCGAGCAATTGATAGAAAAGCGCATAGTTATGAAGATATCTAAGGCAATGATCATGAATATAGGCATCACGTCCGTGTCAAGTAGACCGAAATGATTCTGCATCTACTACTATTACTCCACACATCGACCGCTATCTAGCATGCATCTAGAGTATTAAGTTCATAAGAACAGAGTAATGCATTAAGCAAGATGACATGATGTAGAGGGATAAGCTCAAGCAATATGATATAAACCCCATCTTTTTATCCTCGATGGGAACAATAAAATACGTGCCTTGCTGCCTCTACTGTCACTGGGAAAGGACACCACAAGATTGAACCCAAAGCTAAGCACTTCTCCCATTGCAAGAAAGATCAATCTAGTAGGCCAAACTAAACCAATAATTCGAAGAGACTTGCAAAGATATCAAATCATGCATATAAGAATTCATAGAAGAGCCAAATAATATTCATAGATAATCTTGTTCATAAATCCACAATTCATCGGATCTCGACAAACACACCGCAAAAGAGTATTTCATCGAATAGATCTCCAAGAACATCGAGGAGAACTTTGTATTGAGAATCAAAGAGAGAGAAGAAGCCATCTAGCTAATAACTATGGACCCGAAGGTCTGTGGTAAACTACTCACGCTTCATCAGAGAGGCAATGGTGTTGATATAGAAGCCCCCTGTGATCGATTTCCCCTCCGGCAGATCGCCGGAAAAGGCCCCAAGATGGGATCTCACAGGTACAGAAGGTTGCGACGGTGGAAAAGTGGTTTCGTGGCTCCCCCTGATGTTTCTAGGGTATAAGAGTATATATAGGCGAAAGAAGTACGTCGGTGGAGCTACGAGGGGCCCACGAGGGTGGGGGCGCGCCCTCCTGCCTCGTGGCCGCCTCGTGGCGTTCCAGACTTCGACTCCAAGTTTTCTGGATTGCTTTCGGTTCAAGAAAGATCATCGCGAAGGTTTCATTCCGTTTGGACTCCATTTGGTATTCCTTTTCTGCGAAACTCTAAAATAGGCATAAAAACAGAAATTGGCACTGGGCCTCCGGTTAATAGGTTAGTCCCAAAAATAATATAAAAGAGCATATTAAAGCCCATTAAACATCCAAAACAGATAATATAATAGCATGGAACAATAAAAAATTATAGATACGTTGGAGACGTATCAAGCATCCCCAAGCTTAATTCCTGCTCGTCCTCGAGTAGGTAAATGATAAAAACAGAATTTTTGATGTGGAATGCTACCTAACAGAATTATCAATGTAATTTTCTTTATTTTGGCATGAATGTTCAGATCCGAAAGATTCAATACAAAAGTTTAATATTGACATAAAAATAATAATACTTCAATCATACTAACAAAGTAATCATGTCTTCTCAAAATAACATGGCCAAAGAAAGTTCATCCCTACAAAATCATATAGTTTGGCTATGCTCCATCTTCGTCACACAAAATATTCAAATCATGCACAACCCCGATGACAAGCCAAGCAATTGTTTCATACTTTAGTATTATCAAACTTTTTCAACTTTCACGCAATACATGAGCGTGAGCCATGGACATAGCACTATAGGTGGAATAGAGTGGTGGTTGTGGAGAAGACAAAAAGGAGAAATATGGTCTCACATCAACTAGGCGTATTAATGGGCTATGGAGATGCCGATCAATAGATATCAATGTGAGTGAGTAGGGATTGCCATGCAACGGATGCACTAGAGCTATAAATGTATGAAAGCTCAACAAAAGAAACTAAGTGGGTGTGCATACAACTTGCTTTCTCACGAAGACCTAGGGCATTTCGACGAAGCCCATTGTTGGAATATACAAGCCAAGTTCTATAACGAAAATTCCCAGTAGTATATGAAAGTGACAAAATAAGAGACTCTCTATCATGAAGATCATGGTGCTACTTTGAAGCACAAATGTGGAAAAAGGATAGTAGCATTGTCCCTTGTCTCTTTTTTTGTTTGGCTTCTTTGGCCTCTCTTTTTTCATTGGCTTCTTTGGCCTCTCTTTTTTTCCTCACATGGGACAATGCTCTAATAATGATGATCATCACACTTCTATTTATTTACAACTCAAGGATTACAAGTCGATACTTAGAACAAAATATGACTCTATATGCGTGCCTTCGGCGGTGTACCGGGATGTGCAATGAATCAAGAGTGACATGTATGAAAAATTATGAATGGTGGCTTTGCCAAAAATACGATGTCGACTACATGATCATGCAAGGCAATATGACAATGATGGAGCGTGTCATAATAGGCGGAACGGTGGAAAGTTGCATGGCAATATATCTCGGAAAGGCTATGGAAATGCCATGATAGGTAGTGGCTGTTTTGAGGAAGGTTTATGGTGGGTGTATGATACCGGCGAAAAGTGCGTGGTATTAGAGAGGCTAGCAATGGTGGAAGGAAGATAGTGCGTATAATCCATGGACTCAACATTAGTCATAAAGAACTCATATACTTATTGCAAAAATCTACAAGTTATCAAAGCAAAGTATTACGCGCATGCTCCTAGGGGGATAGATTGATAGGAAAAGAGCATCGCTCGTCCCTGACCGCCACTCATAAGGAAGACAATCAATAAATAAATTATGCTCTGACTTCATGACATAACGGTTCACCATACGTGCATGCTACGGGAATCACAAACTTTAACACAAGTATCTCTCAAATTCACAACTACTCAACTAGCATGACTCTAATATCACCATCTTCATATCTCAAAACAATTATCAAGCATCAAACTTCTCATAGTATTCAACACAATCATAAGAAAGTTTTTACTAATCTTGCATACCAAGCATATTAGGATTATTTAAGCAAATTACCATGCTATTTAAGACTCTCAAAATAATCTAAGTGAAGCATGAGAGATCAATAGTTTCTATAAAACGAATCCACCACCGTGCTCTAAAAGATATAAGTGAAGTACTAGAGCAAAACTATATAACTCAAAAGATATAAGTGAAGCACATAGAGTATTCTAATAATTTCGAATCATGTGTGTTTCTCTCAAAATGTGTATACAGCAAGGATGATTGTGGTAAACTAAAAAGAAAAGACTCAAATAATACAAGACGCTCCAAGCAAAACACATATCATGTGGTGAATAAAAATATAGCTCCAAATAAAGTTACCAATGGAAGTAGACGAAAGAGGGGATGCCTTCCGGGGCATCCCCAAGCTTTGGCTTTTTGGTGTCCTTAGATTATCTTGGGGGTGCCATGGGCATCCCCAAGCTTAGGCTCTTGCCACTCCTTGTTCCATAATCCATCAAATCTTTCACCCAAAACTTGAAAACTTCACAACACAAAACTTAACAGAAAATCTCGTGAGCTCCGTTAGCGAAAGAAAACAAAAGATCACTTCGAGGTACTGTAATGAACTCATTCTTTATTTATGTTGGTGTTAAACCTACTGTATTCCAACTTATATATGGTTTATAAACTATTTTACTAGCCATAGATTCATCAAAATAAGCAAACAACACATGGAAAACAGAATCTGTCAAAAACAGAACAGTCTGTAGTAATCTGTAACTAACGCAAACTTCTGGAACTCCAAATCATCAGCCAAAATAGGAAGACCTAGACAATTTGTTTATTGATCAGAAGCAATTGGAATCAATATTTTATCACGTTCTGGTGATTTTTAACAATTATTTTCGTGAACAGAAAGTTTCTGGAAATTACAGCAAGATCAAATAACTATCATCCAAGAAGATCCTATAGTTTAACTTGGCACAAACACTAATTAAAACATAAAAACACATCTAACCAGAGGCTAGATCAAATATTTATTCCTAAACAGAAGCAAAAAGCAAAAAACTAAAAATAAAATTGGGTTGCCTCCCAACAAGCGCTATCGTTTAACGCCCCTAGCTAGGCATAAAAGCAAGGATAGATCTAGGTAGTGCCATCTTTGGTAGGCAATCCATAAGTGGCTCTCATGATAGACTCATATGGTAACTTTATTTTCTTCCTAGGGAAGTGTTCCATGCCTTTCTTTAATGGAAATTGGAATCTAATATTCCCTTCCTTCATATCAATAATTGCACCAATCGTTTTAAGGAAAGGTCTACCAAGAATAATAGGACATGAAGGATTGCAATCTATGTCAAGAACGATAAAATCTACAGGCACATAGTTCCTATTTGCAACAATAAGAACATAATTAATTCTTCCCATAGGTTTCTTAACAGTGGAATCCGCAAGGTGCAAGTTTAAAGAGCAATCATCAAAATCACGAAAACCTAGCAAATCACATAAAGTCTTTGGAATCATAGAAACACTAGCACCCAAATCACACAAAGCATAGCATTCATGATCTTTAATTTTAATTTTAATAGTAGGTTCCCACTCATCATAGAGTTTTCTAGGGATAGAAACTTCCAACTCAAGCTTTTCTTCATAAGATTGCATCAAAGCATCAACGATATGTTTGGTAAAAGCTTTATTTTGACTATAAGCGTGAGGAGAATTTAGCACGGATTGCAACAAGGAAATACAATCTATCAAAGAGCAATTATCATAATTAAATTCCTTGAAATCCAAAATAGTGGGTTTATTAACATCTAATATTTTGATTTCTTCAATCCCACTTTTATCAATTTTAGCATCAAGATCTAAAAACTCCGAATTTTTTGAACGCCTTCTAGGTAAAGGTGGATCATATTCAGTCCCATCATTATCAAGATTCATATTGCAAAACAAAGATTTAATAGGGGACACATCAATAACTTTTAGATCTTCATCTTTATTTTCATAGAAATTTGAAGAACACGCTTTCATAAAGCAATCTTTCTTAGCACGCATCCTAGCGGTTCTTTCTTTGCACTCATCAATGGAAATTCTCATGGATTTGAGAGACTCATTGATATCATGCTTAGGAGGAATAGATCTAAATTTTAAAGAATCAACATCAAGAGAAATTCTATCAACGTTCCTAGCCAATTCATCAACTTTAAGCAATTTCTCTTCAAGCAAAGCATTGAAATTCTTTTGCGAATTCATAAACTCTTTAACACTAGTCTCAAATTCAGAGGGCATCTTATTAAAATTTCCATAAGGATTGTTGTAGGAATTACCATAATTATTAGAGGAATTGCTAGGATAAGGCCTAGGATTGAAGTTTCCTCTATACGCGTTGTTACCAAAATTATTCCTACCAACAAAATTCACATCCAAAGATTCATTATATTCTCAATCAAAGTAGACAAGGGCATATCATTAGGATCAGAAGAAACACTCTTACTAGCAAATAATTTCATAAGTTCATCCATCTTTCCACTCAAAACATTGATTTCTTCTATCGCATGCACTTTTTTATTAGTAGATCTTTCAGTGTGCCATTGAGAATAATTAACCATAATATTATCTAGGAGTTTAGTAGCTTCTCCTAAAGTGATTTCCATAAAAGTGCCTCCCGCGGCCGAATCTAAAAGATTTCTAGAAGCAAAATTCAATCCGGCATAAAAATTCTATATAATCATCCACAAATTCAAACCATGAGTAGGGCAATTACGTATCATTAATTTCATCCTCTCCCAAGCTTGTGCAACATGTTCATGATCAAGTTGCTTGAAATTCATAATGTCGTTTCTAAGAGAGATGATCTTAGCGGGAGGAAAATGCTTAGAGATAAAAGCATCTTTGCACTTATTCCAAGAATCAATACTATTTTTAGGCAAAGACGAAAACCAAGCTTTAGCACGATCTCTAAGCGAAAAAGGAAATAGCTTCAATTTAACAATATCATTATCAACATCTTTCTTCTTTTGCATATCACACAAATCAACGAAGCTATTTAGATGAGTAGCGGCATCTTCACTAGGAAGGCCGGCGAATTTATCTTTCATGACAAGATTAAACAAAGCAGCATTGATTTCACAAGATTCAGTATCGGTAAGAGGAGCAATCGGAGTGCTAAGGAAATCATTATTGTTGGTATTGGTAAAGTCACATAATTTGGTATTATCTTCAGCCATCGTGACAAACAAGCAATCCAACACACGAGCAAACAAAAAACAAGCGAAAAAGAGGCGAACGAAAAAGAGAGGGCGAATAAAACGGCAAGGGTGAAGTGGGGGAGGGGAAAACGAGAGGCAAATGGCAAATAATGTAATGCGGGAGATAAGGGTTTGTGATGGGTACTTGGTATGTTGACTTTTGCGTAGACCTCCCCGGCAACGGCGCCAGAAATGGCTCGTTGTCGGGAGTCCAAATCTTGACTTGACTTTGCGTAAGCCTCCCCGGTAACGGCGCCAGAAATCCTTCTTGCTACCTCTTGACCACTGCGTTGGTTTTCCCTTGAAGAGGAAAGGGTGATGCAGCAAAGTAGCGTAAGTATTTCCCTCAGTTTTTGAGAACCAAGGTATCAATCCAGTAGGAGGCTACGCGCGAGTCCCTCGCACCTACACAAAACAAATAAATCCTCACAACCAACGCGATAAGGGGTTGTCAATCCCTACACGGTCACTTAAGAGAGTGAGATCTGATAGATATGATAGGATCATATTTTTGGTATTTTTATGATAAAGATGCAAAGTAAAATAAAAGCAACGGAAATTACGAAGTGTTGGAAGATTAATATGATGAAGATAGACCCGGGGCCCATAGGTTTCACTAGTGGCTTCTCTCAAGAGCATAAGTATTTTACGGTGGGTGAACAAATTACTGTTGAGCAATTGACAGAATTGAGCATAGTTATGAGAATATCTAGGTATGATCATGTATATAGGCATCACGTCCGAGACAAGTAGACCGACTCCTGCCTGCATCTACTACTATTACTACACACATCGACCGTTAGCCAGCATGCATCTAGAGTATTAAGTTCATAAGAACAGAGTAACGCCTTAAGTAAGATGACATGATGTAGAGGGATAAATTCATGCAATATGATAAAAAACCCATCTTGTTATCCTCGATGGCAACAATACAATACGTGCCTTGCTGCCCCTACTATCACTGGGAAAGGACACCGCAAGATTGAACCCAAAGATAAGCACTTCTCCCATTGCAAGAAAGATCAATCAAGTAGGCCAAACCAAACTGATAATTCGAAGAGACTTGCAAAGATAACCAATCATACATAAAAGAATTCAGAAGATTCAAATATTTTTCATAGATAAACTTGATCATAAACCCACAATTCATCGGTCTCAACAAACACACCGCAAAAGAAGATTACATCGAATAGATCTCCACGAGAGAGGGGGAGAACATTGTATTGAGATCCAAAAAGAGAGAAGAAGCCATCTAGCTAATAACTATGGACCCAAAGGTCTGAGGTAAACTACTCACACTTCATTGGAGAGGCTATGGTGTTGATGTAGAAGCCCTCCGTGATCGATGCCCCCTCCGGCGGAGCTCCGGAACAGGCCCCAAGATGGGATCTCGTGGGTACAGAAGGTTGCGGCGGTGGAATTAGGTTTTTGGCTCCGTATCTGATCGTTTGGGGGTACGTAGGTATATATAGGAGGAAGGAGTACGTCGGTGGAGCAATGTGGGGCCCACGAGGGTGGAGGGCGCGCCTGGGGGGTAGGCGTGCCCCCCCTACCTCGTGGCTTCTTGGTAGCTTCCTTGACGTAGGGTCCAAGTCTCCTCGATCATGTTCGTTCTGAAAATCATGTTCCCGAAGGTTTCATTCCGTTTGGACTCCGTTTGATATCTTTTTCTGCGAAACTTTAAAATAGGCAAAAAACAGCAATTCTGGGCTGGGCCTCCGGTTAATAGGTTAGTCCCAAAAATAATATAAAAGTGAATAATAAAGCCCAATAATGTCCAAAACAGAAGATAATATAGCATGGAGCAATCAAAAATTATAGATACGTTGGAGACGTATCAGTAATCATGGAAGACTATATGATAGTTGAGTATGTGGGATTTGCTAAATCAAAGCTCTTACATATACCCTTCCCGAAAATAAGATGAATTGAAATTGTTTGATGACTGAGAACTGTTTGTTAGTTTTCAAGAAAGTTTATGATCTATGCTTTAACATGTGAATAGCTTGTTACTTGATCGTGACAAGCTTTATGATATGAGCTACTGTTATGACATATAATGATGCTAGAAAAGATGATTGAAATTATCATTGATCAAACTTGTGCACCTGCTAGCATTCACACTTCAGAAATTATTTCTTTTATCATTTACCTACTCGACGACGAGCGGGAATTAAGCTTGGGGATGCTCATACGTCTCCAACGTATCTATAATTTATGAAGTATTCATGCTATTATATTATCCTTCTAGGATGTTTTATATGCATTTATATGCTATTTTATATGATTTTTTGGAGTAACCTATTAACCTAGAGCCCGGTGCCGGTTTCTGTTTTTTCCTTGTTTTTGAGTATCGCAGAAAAGGAAAACCAAACGGAGTCCAATTTGACCTGAAACTTGACGGAGCTTATTTTTGGACCAGAAGAAGGCCATGGAGTAAAAGAGTTGGGCCAGAAGAGTCCCGGGCTGCCCACGAGGGTGGGAGGCGCGCCCATCCCCCATGGGCGCGCCCCCTACCTCGTGGACAGCCCGGAGACCCCCCTGACTTGTTCCCGACGCCAAAACCTCTTATATATATAGAAACCCCAAAACATAACATAGATCGGGAGTTCCGCCGCCGCAAGCCTCTGTAGCCACCGAAAACCAATCTAGACCCGTTCCGGCACCCTGCCGGAGGGGGGAATCCCTCTCCGGTGTCCATCTTCATCATCCCGGCGCTCTCCATGACGAGGAGGGAGTAGTTCAACCTCGGGGCTGAGGGTATGTACCAGTAGCTATGTGTTTGATCTCTCTCTCTCTCTCGTGTTCTTGATTTGGCACGATCTTGATGTATCGCGAGCTTTGCTATTATAGTTGGATCTTATCATGTTTCTCCCCCTCTACTCTCTTGTAATGGATTGAGTTTTCCCTTTGAAGTTATCTTATCGGACTGAGTGTTTAAGGATTTGAGAACACTTGATGTATGTCTTGCATGTGCTTATCTGTGGTGACAATGGGATATTCACGTGATCTACTTGATGTATGTTTTGGTGATCAACTTGCGGGTTCCGTAACATTGTGAACTTATGCATAGGGGTTGGCACATGTTTTCATCTTGACTCCCCGATAGAAACTTTGGGGCACTCTTTGAAGTTCTTTGTGTTGGTTGAATAGATGAATCTGAGATTGTGTGATGCATATCGTATAATCATACCCATGGATACTTGAGGTGACATTGGAGTATCTAGGTGACATTAGGGTTTTGGTTGATTTGTGTCTTAAGGTGTTATTCTAGTATGAACTCTTGAATAGATCGATCCGAAAGAATAACTTTGAGGTGGTTTCGTACCCTACAATAATCTCTTCGTTTGTTCTCCTCTATTAGTGACATTGGAGTGACTCTTTGTTGCATGTTGAGGGATTATTATATGATCGAATTATGTTATTATTGTTGAGAGAACTTGCACTAGTGAAAGTATGAACCCTAGGCCTTGTTTTCTAGCATTGCAATACTGTTTACGCTCACTTTTATCATTAGTTACCTTGCTGTTTTTATATTTTCAGATTACAAAAACCTATATCTACCATCCATATTGCACTTGTATCACCATCTCTTCGCCGAACTAGTGCACCTATACAATTTACCATTGTATTGGGTGTGTTGGGGACACAAGAGACTCTTTGTTATTTGGTTGCAGGGTTGTTTGAGAGAGACCATCTTTAACCTACGCCTCCCACGGATTGATAAACCTTAGGTCATCCACTTGAGGGAAATTTGCTACTGTCCTACAAACCTCTGCACTTTGAGGCCCAACAACGTCTACAAGAAGAAGGTTGCGTAGTAGACATCAAGCTCTTTTCTGGCGCCATTGTCGGAGAGGTGAGTGCTTGAAGGTATATCTTTAGATCTTGCAATCGAATCTTTTTGTTTCTTGTTTTATCACTAGTTTAGTTTATCAAAGAAAACTACAAAAAAATGGAATTAAGGGTGCCTCATATGCTTCATCTTTTTAATGTCTTTCGTGAAAATGATGGGAAGGAAAATTGTGCTCAAGTACTAGAAGAAGAATTACATAGAATGCTTGGCATAAAATATGATGAGCATGATTGCAATGTTGTTAGTATGAATTCTTTGAATACCCATGATGCTAATGATATGCAACGCCACAAGCTTTGGGATGCTATGTTTGATGAAGATGATATTTTTTTGTCCCCTATGCAAATTTGTTATGATGATAGCATGCCTCCTATTTATGATGATTATTGTGATGACACGTATGCTATAAAGAATAAAGATAACCATGAAACTTTTCATCATGATTTTAATTTTCAATTGGATTATGCTTCACATGATAGTTATTTTGTTGAGTTTGCTCCCACTACTATCGATGAGAATAAATTTGCTTATGTGGAGAGTAGTAAAATTTCTATGTAAGTAGATCATGAAAAAAATGCTTTATGTGCTGGTTATATGGTTGAATTCATTCATGATGCTACTGAAAATTATTATGAGAGAGGATCATATGCTTCTACATATTGCAATAATATCAAGTTTCTTCTCTATGTGTTGAAAATCTTGAAGATTTGCTTGTTTTGCCTTCCTATGCTAGTTGATTATTGTTCCCATAATTTGTTTGCTCACAAAATCCCTATGCATAGGAAGTGGGTTATACTTAAATGTGCTAGTCATATTCTTCATGATGCTCTCTTGATGTTTCAATTCTTATCTTTTATGTGAGCATCATTGAAATCATCATGCCTAGCTAGGGGCGTTAAACGATAGTGCTTGTTGGGAGGCAACCCAATTTTATTTTTGTTTCTTGCTTTTTGGTTCTGTTTAGTAACAAATAATTCATCTAGCCTCTGGTTAGATGTGGTTTTATGTTTTAATTAGTGTTTGTTCCAAGTAGAACCTTTGGGAAGACTTGGGTGAAGTCTTTATGATCTTGCTGTAAAAAAGAGAAACTTTAGCGCTCACGAGATTAACTGCCATTGTTTACTGGAGAGTGCTTTTAGGTTGATTCTTTTTTCAGATGATTAATAGACAAATTACTCAGGTCCACCAATTTATTTCAGAATTTTTGGAGCTCCATAAGTATACGTTTGATACAGATTACTACAGACTGTTCTGTTTTTGACAGATTATGTTTTCACTGTGTTGTTTGCTTATTTTGATGAATCTATGAGTAGTATCGGAGGGTATGAACCATAGAGAAGTTTGAATACAGTAGATATTACACCAATATGAATTTAGAATGAGTTCACAACAGTATCTAAGTGGTGATTTATTTTCTTATACTAACGGAGCTTACGAGTTTTTTGTTGAGTTTTGTGTTGTGAAGTTTTCAAGTTTTGGGTAAAGATTCGATGGACTATGGAATAAGGAGTGGCAAGATCCTAAGCTTGGGGATTCCCAAGGCACCCCAAGGTAATATTCAAGGACAACCAAGCTAAGCTTGGGGATGCCCCGGAAGGCATCCCCTCTTTCGTCTTCGTTCATCGGTAACTTTACTTGGAGCTATATTTTTATTCACCACATGATATGTGTTTTGCTTGGAGCGTCATTTTATTTTGCTAGGATTTGCTTGATGTTATTTAGAATAATGTTTTGCATCTTTATTTTCAATAAAAATGTCAAGGATAGCTTTTACCATGCTTATTTTGCAAGTATACATGTTGCTGTTTCAAAACAGAAAGTTTACCGCTGTTGCAAAAATTCCCTAGAAAAGTCAGAATATGATAAAATGTTGAAACTTTTTGAATATTGAGCTCTGATAAATTTTATACAAGTGTGGTAAAGTTTCGTAATTTTTGGAGTTAGGGAAGTATGATGAATCTTTCATTCTTTACAGACTGTACTGTTTTGGCAGATTGCTGTTATGTTTGCATATGTTTGCTTGTTTAATGATTCTATTTGAGGATAGGAGTATTAAATATGGAGAGGAATTTAGTATGCGATGTTGAATAATAATTTTAGTGATTTGTTACAGTAGAAAATGATAAGGTTTTTGCATTGGTTTATACTAACTTATCTCACGAGTTCTTGTTGAGTTTGGTGTGGATGAAGCTTTCGAGATTTAGGAAACCGTGATATGAGAGGAATTAAAGAGACACAAAATCTCAAGCTTGGGGATGCCCAAGGCACCCCAAGATAATATTTCAAGAAGTCTCAAGCATCTAAGCTTGGGGATGCCCCGGTAGGCATCCCACCTTTCTTCTTCAACAATTATCGGTTAGTATCGGTTGAGCTTAAGTTTTTGCTTCTTCACATGATGAGTGCTATCCTTGAAATGTCGTTTTATTTTGTTTTGCTTGCTGTTTGAATAATATCCCAAGATCTGAAATTCTTAAATGAGAGAGAGTCTTCACATAGCTACATAATTATTTAACTACTCATTGATCTTCACTATCTTTTTGGAGTACCTTGTCATTTACTCATGTGCTTCACTTATATCCTATGAGTAAATGGTTGAATGATTTGAATATCATAACTCTGAAATTATATATGTTTCATATGCTTATCCCATGGGGAGTAATGACTTCACATATAAGAAGTAGAGGTGGTAAATTTATTGAAGGTTAGCAAACATTGTAGCTAGCCTGAGGTATAACTTCTTTTGGATTTCATGCTTCATTGTAGTACTAGTCCAGCTCCCCAGGTCGCTGCATGCAGATTTTCTTCTATGCCACTACTCCCCAGCTCCCCATGTACAGTAGCTAGGGTTCGTCGGCTGGTCCAACATCACCTATTTTCTACTATTATAGAGGAATGCCACTCGAAAAGTTGTCCTGGTTTATGCCTCGGTGGAGGTATACATGTTGTTTCGACAAAAAGTACATGGTGGTTGTGCGGTCATTGTCCATATGCTCCTATTGCTGCTGCTAATCTAATACTATCAATGGTTAAATGAACAAATGATTTTTTTTCTCGGGTATCCTAGTTTAGTTCCCATCAAGATAATCATGATGCTTCTGTTTGTTGGTGTACTTTTCATTAATTCTTATTGACAATTGAGATGTCGCTATTAATCTTGTACCACTGCGAAAACAAAGTAACAACACTATATCCCTTTTTTATATGTTTGCAAACAGCGATGCGTATCTCCATACCCGGGCATGTCTTCCTCAATTTTAGTGGAACTGCACAAAATTGGATGGCCATTGCTGTTCCGCCTCACTGTCCTCTGCCACGTGGTTCTTCCTTCCTCAAGCTTGATTATCGAGAAGAAACAGACCACAGTGAGGATTTGTCGAACTTCATTGGTGACTCACCCAAACTTGATGCCAAATGGATGATGCATCACCATGATAACCTATCGATGCTCATGGTTGCGCCTCATGGTTGCATCGGCTAGTGAACCTGGTCAATTTACAACTAAAAACAAGCTGTCTTCCATCAGTGTTCTTTGCTTGTTACCCACAAACATTATATCCTTCATCAGTTCACCTTGGTTGCGTTGGAGACGCAATCGTCTTTCACGTTGGTGCAATTTTATCACACAATTGTCTATGAACCAAATGCTTCCTCAAAGAAGGATCGACGTTGGTACTAAGAGCATAAATTTTGTATTGATTTCTAAGCCTTCTCACAGCTTTGTCTTCAGCTCCCCTGTAATTTTATTTGTCCAACTATTAACTAAATATGTGGTCGGACTTTGATTAAAAAATGATGTGGACTAAAAACCCGGATGGACGTAGTAGCCCTCCATTTTTATTTACTCTGGATATTAGATTTAGCTGAAGTCAAACTTTGTAAAGTTTGACCAAGTTTAGGCCGAACACAAGAAACCTTAATTATTTAGACAGGGCAAACTGTACATAATCTCAAACCTTTCCGGTAAATTGAAATTAAAATTCTTTATTTGTACACACTCTCACATGTTTCCAATAATTTGGCGCATGTGTGGTTGTTCACTTAACGGTGGGTAGTGTACCGCACATGAAGGACAGGAAGTGCGACCAGGACGCGTGGATCATTAGTTCATCATAAGTAGTTTTCTTCATTGGTACGTTAAATAAAGAGTTTCGTTTCGTACGTACACAATTTGAGACGATTGTTATGGAGAGAAAAAGAAAACCACTCCACTATATATTAGTAGTATACACAAGTACTATTTAAGTACTATATAAGCTGGAGCCTAGGCGCTTGTTCGCTAGGGTTTGCACTCTCCACACTCTCGCCGCACTACATATATATATACACGCTAGAGGCTCAGCGTTCCTTTGCTAGGGTTTGCTCTATTCACAGTCTCTCACCCTCTTCACCAGATCTAAACAAGACTGTGTTGGCCTCTGTCTCTCTCCCCCTCACAGCTAGTGAAGAGCCGTCCGGATCCCGTCGCACCGGGAAGGGGAGGAGGTGTAGCATTCACTCTAAAGCCTTCAGCGAGGTAGGCAATCCACTATCGGCTGTGTTGTTCTCTTTCAACCAGCTCCTGTGCGGGAGGGCCACCGACCCCTTCTTCCTTGCTGTCGTGCGTAGTGTGGGTAGATCCGGCCTCCCGCCGCACGCCTAGCCACATCCCGACGACCCTAAGGTATAACTTTCTTTGAAACCGTCATTGCTCTAGCTTCATGCGGATCTTTTTCGATTATGTAGTTGAATCTAGGTCTTGGTTCAAAGAGGAAAGAAGGATGCAGTGTGGTGGAGCATGAATCTAGGACATGGTTCAATGAGGAAAGGAGTGAGGGAAAGTAGTATAGACTGGCTATCCAGCCGCTTTGTTGGTCGAGAAGGGAAAAAGGGGGTAACCTAGTACACACATCTGTAAGGAACCGATCTCTTTGTTGAAAAAGGAAAGAAACTGGGGGGTTGGGTAGTTTGTGCAGGACTAGATTTGCTACCCTCACATAGGAAAAAGGTTCAAAGAGAACAAATATGGGACCAATGCAGATATGGTGCTTGGCAACATACTCCGCATCACCCATTTATACATGTGGACGCACATGGTGCTGGCATGACCCATGTCCCATACAACTATTTTGCTGTTGTTAATCTAAGAATGCCGCTGGAAAATTGAAGCAATGCCACTGTTAAAAGTAAATACATTTTTAGCGAATGTTGTTTTAAGAGAATGTCTCTGTTAATATGAATCAATGCAACCGTTTTACAAATACCACTATCCTACTTTGTTTTCCATCAAGATAAGTTAGATGCTTCCTTTAGTTGTCATATGTTTCATCCTCCTTTATTGGCCAGTAATTGTTTCCTTTTTTGCCTCTGTTAAAACAAGGATATCTATTCAACTTGTTGCTATAGCGAACTTAAATTTCACACGGCGACTTTGCTTGATTTCAGTGCAACTGCACAAAACGACATTGGATTTCCTATTTGTGTTGGCAGATTCGTACATGATCTTGTGTGCGTCATGAAAGGTTGGTACCTGCCTTCATCCACTTGATCGTGCAGTGTGCTTTGAGATGTTGTGCTACTTGCATTGGTACTGTTTTAAATAAATGTTGAATTGAAGCTATTGAATTGTTGTCTTTTCCCATTAAGTAGTGAACAAAAATGGGACCAACCCAGACATGATGCTTGTTGCTTTGTTACAACAAACTACCCCCTTTATAAGTAGATGGAAGCACATGGTGTTGTTGCACCCACTCTCCCCTAGAACTGTTTATGCTTTTTGTTAATCTAATGCCGCTGGTAAAATTAACCAATGCCACTCTCAGATTTAACTACTGAATCTTAGTTCAAAACTGCAACACTTGTTAGGGATCGGCGGGAGTACCATTTCTGTTAGGGATCGGCCGGAGTACATGTTTAAGAAATGTATTGTTGAGATAATTTCTCTGTTAATATATATCAGTTACACTGTTTTGCAAATGGTACTATCCTGCTTTGTAGTTCTTTCTACATGTTTAACCAAGGTATTGGTAAGATAATGTCTCTGTTAATATGAACCAGTCGCATTGTTTTAGGAATGGTACTTTTCTGCTGTGTCGTTCTTTATACATGTTGAAACAAGGCATTGTTAAGCTAATGTCTCATTTAATATGAATGAATCACTCTAATTGAGAATTGCTACTCTCCTGCTTTCTTTCCCATTAAGATAAGGTAGATCAGCAGATGTTTTTCTTCTAGGAGTATAAGTCATCAACCGTTATTTCTCAGTAATTGTTTCCCTTATACCTATTGTCGCATAGGAAAAAGGTTCAAAGAGAACAAATATGGGACCAACACAGATATGCTGCTTGGCAACATACTCTGCATCACCCATTTATACGTGTGGAGGCACATGGTGCTGGCATGTCCCATGTTCCATACAACTATTTTGTTGTTGTAAATCTAACAATGCCGCTGGAAAATTGAAGCCACTTTTAAAGTAAATCACATTTTTAATGAATGTTATGTTAATATGAATCAATGCAACCATTTTCAAAATGCTATTGTCCTATACTTTGTTTTCCATCAAGATAAGGTAGATGCTTCTTTTTGTGGCCACATGTTTCATCCTCCTTTATTGGCTAGTAATTGATTCCTTTTTTGTCTCTGTTAAAATAGGGATATCTATTCAACTTGTTGCTATTGTGACATTTTGCTTCGCTACGCGAAACACTTTTCTTTTAAGAGTGTTTTGCGCAGTTCAACTTGAATGTCACACTAGCGACTTTGCTTAATTTTGGTGGAACTGCACAAAAGGATATCGAATTTCCATATATGTGTTGAGATTTCTTTCATGTCCACGTGAGTTGTTTCAAATCTTGGTCAAGAAAGGTCAGTACCAACTTTCATCCACTTGATCGTGCAGTGTGCTTTGAGATGTTGTGCAGTAAAAATATTGGTATTGTTTTGTCTCTGTTAAAATATTGGTACTGTTTTGGATAAATGTTGAATTGAAGCTATTGAACTACCGTCTTTTACCATTAAATGAGCAAAAATTGTTCCAACCCAAACATGATGCTTGTTTCTTTGTTACAACAAAACTCTGCATCACCCCCTTTATAAGTAGATGGAAGCACATGGTGTTGTTGCGCCCACTCTCCCCTGGAACAGTTTATAATTTTTGTTAATCTAATGCTGCTGGTAAAATTAAGCAATGGCACTCTCAGAATTAACTACTGAATCTTATTTCAAAACTTCAACACTTGTTAGGGATCGGCAGGAGTACCATTTCTATTAGGGATCGGCCGGAGTACATGTTTAGGAAATGATTGTTGAGATAATGTCTCTGTTATTATATATCAGTTACAGTGTTTTACAAATGGTACTATCCTGCTTTGTAGTTCTTTCTACATGTTTAACCAAGGTATTGGTAAGATAATGTCTCTGTTAATATGAATCAGTCACATTGTTCTAGAATGGTACTTTTCTGCTTTGTCGTTCTTTATACATGTTGAAACAAGGCATTGTTAAGGTAATGTCTAAGTTAATATGAATGAATCACACTGATTGAGAATTGCTAATCTCCTGCTTTGTTTCCCATTAAGATAAGGTAGATCAGTAGATGCTTTTATTCTAGGAGTATAAGTCATAAACCGTTATTTCTCAGTAATTGTTTCCCTTCTACCTATTGTGGCATAGGAAAAAGGTTCAAAGAGAACAAATATGGGACCAACATAGATATATTGCTTGGCAACATACTCTGCATCACCCATTTATAAGTGTGGAGGCACATGGTGCTGGCATGTCCCATGTTCCATACGACTATTTTGCTATTGTAAATCTAAGAATGCCGCTGGAAAATTGAAGCCACTGCTAAAAGTAAATTACATTTTTAACGAATGTTATTTTAAGAGAATTTATCTGTTAATATGAATCAATGCAACCGTTTTAGAAATGCTACTGTCCTATGCTTTGTTTTCCATCAAGATAAGGTAGATGCTTCTTTTTATGGACGCATGTTTCATCCTCCTTTATTGGCCAGTAATTGATTCCTTTTTTGCCTCTGTTAAAACTGGGATATCTATTCAACTTTTTGCTATCACGACATTTTGCTTCACTAAGCGAAACACTTATGTTTTAAGAGTGTTTTGTGCAGTTCAACTTGAATGTCACACCGGCGACTTTGTTTAATTTTGGTGGAACTGCACAAAAGGAGATCGGATTTCCATATATGTGTTGAGATTTCTTTCAAGTCCTCCTCACGAGTTGTTTCAAATCTTGGTCAAGAAAGTTCAGTACCGACTTTAATCCACATGATGCTGCAGTGTGCTTTGAGATGTTGTGCTACTTGTATTGGTACTGTTTTGGATAAATGTTGAATTGAAGCTATTGAACTGTTGTGTTTTAACATTAAGTGAGCAAAAATTGTTCCAAACCATACATGATGCTTGTTTCTTTGTTACAACAAAACTCGGCATCACCCCCTTTATAAGTAGATGGAAGCACATGGTGGTGTTGCGCCCACTCTCCCCTGGAACTATTTATGTTTTTTGTTAATCTAATGCCGCTGATAAAATTAAGCAATGCCACTCTCAGAATTAACTGTTGAATCTTAGTTCAAAACTGCAACACTTGTTAGGGATCGGTGGGAGTACCATTTCTGTTAGGGATCGGTCGGAGTACATGTTTAAGAAATGTATTGTTGAGATAATGTCTATGTTATTATATATCAGTTACAGTGTTTTACAAATGTTACTATCCTGATTTGTAGTTCTTTCTACATGTTTAACCAAGGTATTGTTAAGATAATGTCTCTGTCAATATGAATGAGTTGCATTGTTTTAAGAATGGTACTTTTCTGGTTTGTCGTTCTCTATACATGGTGAAACAAGGCATTGTTAACATAATGTCTCAGTTAATATGAATGCATCACACTGATTGAGAATTGCTACTCTCCTGCTTTATTTCCCATTAAGATAAGGTAGATCAGTAGATGTTTTTCATCTGGGAGTATAATTCATCAACCGTTATTTCCCAGTAATTGTTTCCCTTAGACCTATTGTTGCATACAGGTCTATCAAAATTTCTGCTCGGTTTTATTTCGACTTTGATTTTAGTTGAACTGCACAAAAGGAGCCAATGTGTCTAAGGCAAACTGCTGCATTGGTGGGTCCAGTTGGTCTTACCACTTTGTAGAAAGAAGTAGTCACTGTTTGCGCTACATTACAGAAGGAATGATCGAGAAGCTTTACAGTGTATTAGTAGACATTGGTGACATGACTAGTCTGCAGAGAGCATGAGCAACTCAACAACACGTGGAGTGCAAAATTCACTCCACAAGGAAATGTATGACCAAGTCAGTTGCCGACGCATTTGTAACAAACGAGGTCAGTATCGGCCTTCATCCACATGATTGTGCTTTGTTATGTTGTGCTACTTATATTGTTGTATTGTTTTGAATAAATGTTAATTTCAAGCTATTGTATCGCTATCTTTTCCTGTTAAGATAATGAATATGATTATAGTTCTAAGCGTATGTTTAATCAACTAGTACCACTATTATATTCATCACGCTTTTTCTGTATTTATGAAGACAGGGATGCTCAGCTTGATTTTAGTGGAAGTGCACAAAATGTTCATATGGTTCGTGTCCTCCATAATACTTCATCATGCACAATACATCGAATGGTTCTCCAATCATTCATCGTCACCTTGAGCCGGCGGACTATCTGTTTGAACTGAGCTGCCAATGTGTTCAATGCCTTGCAACATATAAATACGAAATCCACCATGCTACTCAAGACATTGTTTGACTTCAGTGGAATCTACACAAAAAGATACGCTGGTTAATCTGGCTCCATCTGCCATTTCAATGTGCAAACTGATGACAAACCATGCCCGTCTGAATGGAGCTACCAACGTCTTCAAGGCAGAATACTACCTTTAAGAAGGGTAAGAAGAAAGACAAAAAGAGAGATGGCTGCTTTACTTGTTGTTCTGAGGAACACTGGGCAAACAAGTACAAGAAGCCAGGACATGACTCCAAGTCTGTAAATGTCACTCTAAGCAACAATGATGGAGCATCTGGGTATGGTAATCTGTTTACGTACTTTCACTTTGTCAGTCCACCGATTGGTGGGTTGACACTCGGGACAATATTCATGTGTGTGCTGATGTGTCTTTGTTTTCTTGCAGCATATAAATACGAAATCCACAGGGATGCTCAGCTTGATTTTAGTGGAACTACACAAAATGTTCAAATGGTTCGTGTCCTCCATAATACTTCATCATGCACAATAGATCGAATGGTTCTCTAATCATTCGTCCTCACCTTCAGCCACCGAACTATCAGATGACAAACTGATGACAAACCCTGCCCATTCCACAATCATAGGCATTACATATTTTGAATGGGAAAAGCTTGTCAAAGTTTAATCATTTATGTTAGCAAGAAGACATTAGTTTAATATATTGGAATTGGAAAACCTTGTCAAATTTTGCTCATTGATGTTAGCCAGAAGACATGGATTTGATATTTTTGAGTGGGACGCCCTTTGCTGTGAGCAACGTTGATCTTTTTTCCTATTCCTGTCTTCAGTTCAGAAGTAAATATTTACTCTACTGAGATGCATAGTCACATGAATGTTGACTTATGTAAGGTATTTTAAGAGTTCGTTCTGAATGTTGTCTATGTAATGCCAGGCCTTGTGAGTTTGATTGCAAAGTTGAGCTTGGAATGCTATGGCATGCGGCATCACGAGCTGTTGACCGTGCCTCCTGAGAATAATGCTTCATATTGTTTTGCATGTTGATCTAATGCATGTGATTTGCATGTTAAGAAGATCATCCTCTTCTGTTGTTTCTGTGCTTAAGAAGTTCATTGTCTTATGCTTCATCCATAGCCTATACGACAATCGGGTAGGTTAAAGGTGAAACCATATGATGTTCTGACCAACTCATCATCTTAGGCCGAGATTGGATCGTCCTTTTCCAACCAAAACCGCTTGTTAAGTTGACGCTTGTAAATAAAAGCAGATGGTCTTGGGCGAAGTGCTTTGGTTGGTTGATTTCGACTAGTAAAATATACACTAGTCTCTAAAATTACATGCGTAACTCGCCGGTTTTCGTTACAGACCTCGGGCCCTCGGTTTCATTACGCCTGTATTTTACGCGTTGTTTCTGGTGACGAGTAAATTACACTTGTATCTTAATATAGGTGTGAAACAACCCAGAGCTCCCAAGCACGGCCTTACCGTTTCATGTCGTCTCAGTTTCTCGAAGGTGCTCATAGGTGTCCGATGATCCTGGCTTCCTGAATGAGCAGCAGGCGTTGTATCAGACCATCCGTAGGGCCCGCGAGGCCCTCTCCAGCGCCGAGCATTGTCAACATGGTCAACGGACATGAGGAATCAGGAGATGATTTTATTTTGACATGATGATAGTAGGGACCCTCTAGGGACATAGCCGTATGTACGCAAGTTCCTCCTTATTATATACAACTATAATTCTTTTGCTTCCTCCTGGTTTCTTGACATCACGGTCCCACACCATCGTCAACCTATATAGTCAATAAACGAGAGAATTGCACAAGGAGCGGCCGACAGTTGGAACCCAGCAGCTCGAGTAGTATTTGTTTTTTTAGGTGTAAGCGGAGTTTTTCTTGAGCGATGTTTTCGTTGTTGTTCAGAGGAGTAGGGTATCAACTGGGCGGGCTATGGCCCGTCTAGCCCAGGCTATTATTTTATGTCGACTAAATATCCAGCCCAGATATTATTCTTTCAAGGTGAAAATGGCTAGCGCAGCTATACTTTTTTGCGGAATACCCAACCCAGGTCAACTTGTTATTCTCCGCCCGGCTGGGCTGTAAATCTTTCCTATGAGGGATGCATTAGGCCTAACAAGAAAATGGGCTTCAAGAAATAATAAATGGGATGTAATTATAAAAACTGGGCTGTAAATACACAAAAAATGCACCAAACAGGTAATTAGTTCAAAAAATATTATTGTTTGAATTTGGAAATTTTAATTTCATTACTTATTGCGGCACAATATTTCTTTAGATTTTTACCGTAAATGGGTTGCGGTAAATTCCATTAGAATTCAAAAATGGGATGTACACTATTACAAATAGCAAATGGGCTATATGTTCTCTGCCACAGATGTGATGCTCACTAGTGGGCCTACTAGTTTTTTGGGAATTATAGTCAGTGACACGTACGGAAGGCTTGTGGGCCTACTAAGGCGTACGGAAGGCTTTGTAAACTTATAGTCAAGACACGATTCTAGCAGAAGTGGTCGTTGGATGTCCATCCAACGGTTGTAGTGCTTCTTCAATCTCGAATATTCTTGCTTTAGCCGCCCAAACCACCGCCGGTAGTACTGCCTGCTACCGCCTCCCGTGGCCGGTTGTGCTGCCGCGCAGGCTTCACCGGCCCACTCTACTCCCAAACGCCATCCAGGCCATTCCTCTACTCACCAACACCTCCTATTCTTCACCGGCGACGGCAGCCTCACACGCGCAGCCGAACTGGTGAACCCTTGTACTCCCCTCCACGTGGGCATTCACTACTGTGTATTTGCCGGCTCCGGGTCGTTCCCTTCGTAATACTCGCCATCGTTCACTATGTTGGTTCTCTCGGCGCGGCGTGGTCAACTTTGTCAACAAACGACAACCATCGGATGAGGCATGTACGTGGATTGGCTGACAGTAGGGACCCACATGGCCCATGGCCGCACGCGGCAAGTGCCCCCGTATTATGCGAAAACAAATAATTTCTGCCCCTGACAGGTTTGACCCACCACCTACATCTTCGCACGCAAGGAAGTGCTTCCTTTATTACACGAAAATAAAAAGTTTCCTCTCCCTGACAGGTGGGACCCACCAGCTTTATTATGATCCTTTTCGTGTATAGATTGTACTGAAGATGCTAAATTGTTTTATTTTTATTCTAACTCGAAAAAGAAGAAATAAAAAAACAGAAAACATCTTCGCACGCAAGGAAGTAGCACCTTATTACGCGGAAAAAATTGAGTCCCCCTGGTAGTTGGGACCCACAAGATTTGGAGGCTGACTTGTGGGCCTACTAAGTTAACTCGTACGCAGGGCTTTGTCAACTTAGTCAATAAACGATTCTAGCTGCACTGACCGTTCGATGTTAATCCAACGGCTAAGCTGCGTCTTCAACCTCTGGTCTTGTTGCTCCAGCTGCCCAAACCTGCGCCCGCCGTACCGCCTGCTCCAGCCTCCCGTGGCCCGCTGTACTGCCGCGCAGGCCTCACCGCCCGACCATACTACTACTGGCCAGGCCTTCCCTCTACTCACCCACACCCCCTATTATTCTCCGGAGACGGCAGCCTCAAACCGCAGCCGAAGCAGTCAACCCTCATACTCCCCTCCGCGTGGGCATCCACTGCTGCGTATTCCCCAGCTCCGGTTCATTCCCTTCCTAGGTCGCGCCGTCGTCCACCACATTGGTGCTCTCGGGCGGTACGGCATCGTCAACGCGTTCAACAAACGACAGCCATCAGAAGAGGACTGTACGTGGAGTGGCTGATAGCTGGGTCCATGGCCGCACGCAAGGAAGTGCCTCCTTATTACGCGCAAAATAATGATTCCTCAACCTGACACCTCGGACCTACCGGGAGG
The DNA here is from genome assembly GCF_002575655.3 of Aegilops tauschii subsp. strangulata. NCBI lineage: Eukaryota > Viridiplantae > Streptophyta > Magnoliopsida > Poales > Poaceae > Aegilops > Aegilops tauschii. The sequence continues at coordinate 177,236,381 of NC_053035.3, forward strand.
GCCTCTATATTTCGCGAAAAAATGTGCCCCCCTGACAGCTAGGACCCACCGGCCTTATCTTCGCACGGAAGGAACTGCCTTCTTACCCCCTAACAGCTGGGACCCACCAGGTTGAAGCGAAGGTAGCGTTATCTGTCCGGCCGCGAACGTGTACGTACATAGCGGTCGTTCGATGTCTCTGTAGTGATGTACGGTGGCCGAGTAAGGAGCGGCACGTGTTGAAGTAGAGGCGCCGACGTAGCACGTCACGCAGTCCCGTCTATATCGTGTACATGTATGTATAGCCACGCTGCAAGATAGTAAATATGGCTACGTACGTACATACGGGCGGCGTCTGTAACGCGTACAGCAACTAATCCTATTCATCGGAAGCCAATCGGCTGGGTTGGAATGGAGAAAATGTGTCGTGTTCATGGGGAGGAAACATAATGCATCGTATTCATCGGGACGCAACGGAATACGTCGTGTTCATCGGGAGCCAACCGGCTTGTACGGAACAGCCGAAACGAGGTCTGGTGTACCGCAGAACAGAGGAAACATGTCTTCTGTTCGACCGAGTACGGTCGAAACAGGGTCCTGTTCATCGGGAAGGGTCTGGCGTACAGCAAAACGAAGGAAACGGACTTGTGTTCGACGCGTACGGTCGAAACGGGTTCCTGTTGATCGGGAGGGGTGTGGCGTACCGCAAAACGGGGGAAACAAACTAGTATTGGAGTGCCTACGGTCGAAACGGGGTCCTGTTGATCGGGAGGGGTGTGGCGTACCGCAAAACGGAACTCCACGGGCTACTGTTCATCCACCGTCGACTTCCTCCAGCCTCCACATGCTACTGTTCATCCACCGTCGACTTCCTCCAGCCTCCACGAGCTACTTCTCATCCACGGGGTCATGTTCATCCAGCCTCCCCGGCTACTGTTCATCCAGCCCTCCACGGGGTCCTGCTCATCCAGCCTCCACCGACTACTGTTCAACCAGCCCTCCACGGGGTCCTGTTCAACCAGCCCTCCACGTACAGGGTCCCTCCCCCGCCTACTGTTCATCCACCCCCACGCCTCCTCGATCGGGGTCCTGTTCATCCAGCGGCATCGGCCTCTACTACCACGAGATCCTGTTCATCCAACCCCCACCAGGAACTGTTCATCCAACCCCACCAGGAACTGTTCATCAAGAGGCAGCTTCGATCGGCTTCAGTTAGCAGTAGTAGCAAAGGAATCACTCGGGTTCAGTTAACAGCAAGGGATCAATCTGGGTTCAGTAACGTAGCTAGTGCAATCGCTCGGGTTCAGTTAGATCCCAACTCCTCGCTCGGGTTTAGTTAGAGCGCAACGCCTCGCACACACACACGTACGTGTACGAGCAAAACACGCAAACCTCCGTGCATCGCTCGGCCCCGACCACCCACCGTAACTGGGAACTCCTCGATATTTTCCTCGCCCTCGCTTCTACCACGATTTTTTCCGTCATGGACGGCCCAAAGAATGTCATGCTGCTGCGTCTCCGGCCCGCCTAGGACGAAAAGCCCATTTTCTGTCATGATTTTTTGTCATAGAAGTAGGAGCCCACCACATCTATGATGATACCGGGTTTTGTCACAATTATCGTCATAGAAGTGTCATAAGCATGACATAATTTTTTTCGTTCGGCCCAAAATGTCACGGATGTGTCTTTTTTTTGTAGTGGTTATGGGTGCGCGCTACCCTGATCAGGTAGGCGGACATAAGACTTGTGTGCCCGTGGTTGGTATTGAGATCTCATGTCTGATGTCTACTACGCAAGATTATTCTTGTAGAATCGTGTTGGGCCTCCAAGCGCAGAGTTTTGTAGGACAGTAGCAATTTCCCCTTAAGTGGATGACCTAAGGTTTATCAATCCATGGGAGGCGTAGGATGAAGATGGTCTCTCTCAAACAACGTTGCAACCAAATAACAAAGAGTCTCTTGTGTTCCCAACACACCAAAGACAATGGTAATTTGTATAGGTGCACTAGTTGGGCGAAGAGATGGTGATACAAGTGTAATGTGGATAGTAGATATTGGTTTTTCGTAATAAGAACAATAAAAAACAGCAAGGTAGCAATTGATAAAATGGAGCACAAACGGTATTGCAATGCTTGAAAATGAGGCCTAGGGTCCGTACTTTCGCTAGTGCAATCTCTCCACAATGCTAATCTAATTGGATCATATAACCATCCCTCAACGTGCGATGAAGAATCACTCCAAAGTTCTTATCTAGCGGAGAACATAAGAAGAAATTTTTTGTAGCTATTCTTTCCGATTGATCTATCCAAGAGCTCATACTAAAATAACACCAAGTTATTCTTTCCGATCGATCTATCAAGAGTTCGTACTAAAATAACACCAAGTTATTCTTTCTGATCGATCTATCAAGAGTTCGTACTAAAATAACACCAAAGCAAATTCAGATTCATAATACTCAATCCAACACAAAGAACCTCAAAGAGTGCCCCAAGATTTCTACCGGAGAAACAAAGACAAGAACATGCATCAACCCCTATGCATAGATTACCCCAATGTCACCTCTGGAATCCGCGAGTTGAGTGCCAAAACATATATCAAGTGAATCAAAATAATACCCCATTGTCACCACAGGTATTCATATGCAAGACATATATCAAGTGCTCTCAAATCCATAAAAGTATTCAATCCGATAAGAGCAAAATATCTAAGGGAAAACTCAATTCATCACAACAAGATAGAGAGGGAGAAACACCATATGATCCAACTATATTAACAAAGCCCACAATACATCAAGATCATGCCATCTCAAGAACACGAGAGAGAGAGAGAGAGATTAAACACATAGCTACTGGTACAAACCCTCATCCCCGATGGTGGACTACTCCCTCCTCATCATGGAGACCATAGGGATGATGAAGATGGCCTCCAGTGATGATCTCCCCCTCCGGCAGGCTGCCAGAATGGGCTCCCGATTGGTTTTTCGTGGCTATAGAGGCTTGCGGTGGCGGAAGGGTTGTCCCGAGGGTTTTTGGAATATTTGGGAATTTATAGGGCGAAGAGGCGGTGCGCGAGGCCACCGAGGTGGGCACAACCCACCAGGGCGCTCCTGGGCCCCCAGGCGCGCCCAGGTGGGTTATCCCTGAAGGAAATATGCCCTAGAGGCAATAATAAAGTTATTATTTATTTCCTTATATCATGATAAATGTTTATTATTCATGCTAGTATTATATTAACCGGAAACATAATACATGTGTGAATACATAGACAAACAGAGTGTCACTAGTATGCCTCTACTTGACTAGCTCGTTGATCAAGGATGGTTATGTTTACTAGCCATAGACATGAGTTGTCATTTGATTAACGGGATCACATCATTAGGAGAATGATGTGATTGACTTGACCCATTCCGTTAGCTTAGCACTCGATCGTTTAGTATGTTGCTATTGCTTTCTTCATGACTTATACATGTTCCTATGACTATGAGATTGTGCAACTCCCGTTTACCGGAGGAACACTTTGTGTGCTACCAAACGTCACAACGTAACTGGGTGATTATAAAGGTGCTCTACAGGTGTCTCCAAAGGTACTTGTTGGGTTGGCGTATTTCAAGATTAGGATTTGTCACTCCGATTGTCGGAGAGGTATCTCTGGGCCCACTCAGTAATACACATCACTATAAGCCTTACAAGCATTGTAACTAATGAGTTAGTTGCGGGATGATGTATTACGGAACGAGTAAAGAGACTTGCCGGTAACGAGATTGAACTAGGTATCGAGATACCGACGATCGAATCTCGGGCAAGTAACATACCGATGACAAAGGGAACAACGTATGTTGTTATGCGGTCTGACCGATAAAGATCTTCGTAGAATATGTGGGAGCCAATATGAGCATCCAGGTTCCGCTATTGGTTATTGACCGGAGAGGTGTCTCGGTCATGTCTACATAGTTCTCGAACCCGTAGGGTCTGCACGCTTAACGTTACGATGACGGTTATTTTATGAGTTTATGTGCTTTGATGTACCGAAGGAGTTCGGAGTCCCGGATGAGATCGGGGCATGACGAGGAGTCTCGAAATGGCCGAGACGTAAAGATCGATATATTGGACGACTATATTCGGACTTCGAAAAGGTTCCGAGTGATTCGGGTATTTTTCAGAGTACCGGAGAGTTACGGGAATTCGTATTGGGCCTTAATGGGCCATACGGGAAAGGAGAGAAAGGCCCCAAAGGGTGGCCGCACCCCTCCCCATGGACTAGTCCGAATTGGACTAGGGAGGGGGGCGCCCCCTTCCTTCCTTCTCCTTCTCCCTTCCCTTCTCCTACTCCAACAAGGAAAGGAGGAGTCCTACTCCCGGTGGGAGTAGGACTCCCCCCTTGGCGCGCCCTCCTCCTAGGCCGGCCGCCTCCCCCCTTGCTCCTTTATATACAGGGGCAGGGGGCACCCCATAGAGACAACAATTGATCTATTGATCTCTTAGCCGTGTGTGGTGCCCCCCTCCACCATATTACACCTCGATAATATCGTAGCGGTGCTTATGCGAAGCCCTACGTCAGTAGAACATCATCATTGTCACCACGCCGTCGTGCTGACGAAACTCTCCCTCAACACTCGGCTGGATCGGAGTTCGAGGGACGTCATCGAGCTGAACGTGTGCTGAACTCGGAGGTGCCGTGCATTCGGTACTTGATCGGTCGGATCGTGAAGACGTACGACTACATCAACCGCGTTGTGTTAACGCTTCCGCTATCGGTCTACGAGGGTACGTGGACAACACTCTCCCCTCTCGTTGCTATGCATCACCATGATCTTGCGTGCGCGTAGGAATTTTTTTGAAATTACTACGTTCCCCAACAGTGGCATCCGAGCCTGGTTTTATGCGTTGATGTTATGCACGAGTAGAACACAAGTGAGTTGTGGGCGATATAAGTCATACTGCTTACCAGCATGTCATACTTTGGTTCGGCGGTATTGTGAGATGAAGCGGCCCGGACCGACATTATGCGTACGCTTACGTGAGACTGGTTTCACCGTTGCGAGCACTCGATGCTTAAAGGTGACTGGCGGGTGTCTGTCTCTCTCACTTTAGTTGAACCGAGTGTGGCTACGCCCGGTCCTTGCGAAGGTTAAAACAGCACCAACTTGACAAACTATCGTTGTGGTTTTGATGCGTAGGTAAGAACGGTTCTTGCTAAGCCCGTAGCAGCCACGTAAAACTTGCAACAACAAAGTAGAGGACGTCTAACTTGTTTTTGCAGGGCATGTTGTGATGTGATATGGTCAAAGCATAATGCTAAATTTATTGTATGAGATGATCATGTTTTGTAACCGAGTTATCGGCAACTGGCAGGAGCCATATGGTTGTCACTTTATTGTATGCAATGCAATCGCCCTGTAATGCTTTACTTTGTCACTAAGCGGTAGCGATAGTCGTAGAAGCATAAGATTGGCGAGACGACAACGATGCTACGATGGAGATCAAGGTGTCGCCGGTGACGATGGTGATCATGACGGTGCTTCGGAGATGGAGATCACAAGCACAAGATGATGATGGCCATATCATATCACTTATATTGATTGCATGTGATGTTTATCTTTTATGCATCTTATCTTGCTTTGATTGACGGTAGCATTATAAGATGATCCCTCACTAAATTATCAAAGTATAAGTGTTGTCCCTGAGTATGCACCGTTGCGAAAGTTCTTCGTGCTGAGACACCACGTGATGATCGGGTGTGATAGGCTCTACGTTCAAATACAACGGGTGCAAAACAGTTGCACACGCGGAATACTCAGGTTAAACTTGGCGAGCCTAGCATATAACAGATATGGCCTCGGAACACGGAGACCGAAAGGTCGAGCGTGAATCATATAGTAGATATGATCAACATAGTGATGTTCACCATTGAAACTACTCCATCTCACGTGATGATCGGACATGATTTAGTTGATATAGGATTAGAGGGATGTCTATCTAAGTGGGAGTTCTTAAGTAATATGATTAACTGAACTTAAATTTATCATGAACTTAGTCCTGATAGTATTTTGCAAATTATGTTGTAGATCAATAGCTTGCGTTGTTGCTTTCATATGTTTATTTTGATATGTTCCTAGAGAAAATTGTGTTGAAAGATGTTAGTAGCAATGATGCGGATTGGATCCGTGATCTGAGGTTTATCCTCATTGCTGCACAGAAGAATTATGTCCTTAATGCACCGCTAGGTGACAGACCTATTGCAGGAGCAGATGCAGACGTTATGAATGTTTGGCTAGCTCAATATGATGACTACTTGATAGTTTAGTGCACCATGCTTAACGGCTTAGAATCGGGACTTCAAAGACGTTTTGAACGTCATGGACCATATGAGATGTTCCAGGAGTTGAAGTTAATATTTCAAGCAAATACCCGAGTTGAGAGATATAAAGTCTCCAACAAGTTCTATAGCTAAAAGATGGAGGAGAATAGCTCAAGGAGTGAGCATGTGCTCAGATTGTCTGGGTACTACAATCGCTTGAATCAAGTGGGAGTTAATCTTCCAGATAAAATAGTGATTGACAGAATTCTCTAGTCACCATCACCAAAGTTAGTAGAACTTCGTGATGAACTATAGTATGTAAGGGATGACGAAAGTAATTCCCGAGCTCTTCGCGATGCTGAAATCGACGAAGGTAGAAATCAAGAAAGAGCATCAAGTGTTGATGGTTAACAAGACCACTAGTTTCAAGAAAAGGGCAAAGGGATAGAAGGGGAACTTCAAAAAGAACGGCAAGCAAGTTGCTACTCAAGTGAAGAAGCCCAAGTCTGTACCTAAGCCTAAGACTAAGTGCTTCTACTGCAAAGGGACTGGTCACTGGAAGCGGAACTGCCCCAAGTATTTGGTGGATAAGAAGGATGGCAAAGTGAACAAAGGTATATTGAATATACATGTTATTGATGTGTACTTACTAGTGTTTATAGCAACCCCTCAGTATTTGATACTGGTTTAGTTGCTAAAGAGTAGTAACTCGAAACGGGAGTTGCATGAACATAACCTAGTTAAGGATGAAGTGACGATGTGTATTGGAAGTGGTTCCAAGATTGATATGATCATCATCGCACACTCCCTATACTTTCGGGATTAGTGTTGAACCGATTATGAATCACTTGATGCTTACGAACCGTGCCTCATGGGCAAGATGACTAATACGCCGTTCTCCGGAACTATGGAGAGAGCAACAGATTTGTTGGAAATCATACATACAGATGTATGTGGTCCGATGAATATTGAGGCTCGTAGAAGGTATCATTAATTTCTAACCTTCACAGATGATTTGAGCAGATATGGGTATATCTACTTGATGAAACATAAGTCTGAAACATTTGAAAAGTTCAAAGAATTTCAGAGTGAAGTGGAAAATCATCGTGACAAGAAAATAAAGTTTCTACGATCTGATCGCGGAGACAAATATTTAAGTTACGAGTTTGGTCTTTAATTAAAACAATGTGGAATAGTTTCACAAATTCACGCCACCTGGAACACCACAGTGTAATTGTGTGTCCGAACATCGTAACCGTACTTTATTAGATATGGTGCGATATATGATGTCTCTTACCGATCTACCACTATCGTTTTGGGGTTATGCATTAGAGACAGCTGCATTCACGTTAAATAGGGTACCATCTAAATCCGTTGAGACGACATCTTATGAACTGTGGTTTGGCAAGAAACCAAAGTTGTCGTTTCTTAAAGTTTGGGGTTGCGATGCTTATGTGAAAAAGTTTCATCCTGATAAGCTCAAACCCAAATCGGAGAAATGTGCCTTCATAGGATACCCAAAGGAGATAGTTGGGTACACCTTCTATAACAGATCCGAAGGCAAGACATTCGTTGCTAAGAATGGATCCTTTCTAGAGAAGGAGTTTCTCTCGAAAGAAGTGAGTGGGAGGAAAGTAGAACTTGATGAGGTAATTGTACCTACTCCCTTATTGGAAAGTAGTTCATCGCAGAAACCAGTTTCTCTGACGCCTATACCAATTAGTGAGGAAGTTAATGATGATGATCATGGAACTTCAGATCAAGTTATTACTGAACCTCGTAGGTCAACCAGAGTAAGATCCGCACCAGAGTGGTACGGTAATCCTGTTCTGGAGGTTATGTTACTAGACCATGACGAACCTACGAACTATAAAGAAGCGATGGTGAGCCCAGATTCCGCAAAATGGCTTGAGGCCATGAAATCTGAGATGAGATCCATGTTTGAGAACAAAGTATGGACTTTGATTGACTTGCCCAATGATCGGCAAGCCATTGAGAATAAATGGATCTTCAAGAAGAAGACTGACGCTGACGGTAATGTTACTGTCTATAAAGCTAGAATTGTCGCAAAAAGGTTTTCGACAAGTTCAAGGTGTTGACTACGATGAGAGTTTCTCACTCGTATCTATGCTTAAGTCTGTCTGAATCATGTTAGCAACTGCCGCATTTTATGAAATATGGCAAATGGATAAACAAAACTGCATTCCTTAATGGATTTATTAAAGAAGAGTTGTATATGATGCAACCAGGAGGTTTTGTCAATCATAAAAGTGCTAAAAAATATGCAAGCTCCAGCGATCCATATATGGACTGGTGCAAGCATCTCGGAGTTGGAATATACGCTTTGATAAGTTGATCAAAGGATATAGTTTTATACAGACTTGTGGTGAAGCCTGTATTTACAAGAAAGTGAGTGGGAGCACTACAGCATTTCTGATAAGTATATGTGAATGACATATTGTTGATCGGAAATAATGTAGAATTATTCTGCAAAGCATAAAGGAGTGCTTGAAAGGAGTTTTTCAAAGAAAGACCTCGGTGAAGCTGCTTACATATTGAGCACCAAGATCTATAGAGATAGATCAAGACGCTTGATAAGTTTTTTCAATGAGTACATACCTTAACAAGATTTTGAAGTAGTTCAAAATAGAACAGTCAAAGAAAGAGTTCTTGCATGTGTTACAAGGTGTGAAATTGAGTAAGACTCAAAGCCCGACCATGGCAGAAGATAGAAAGAGAATGAAAGTCATTCCCTATGCCTTGGCCATAGGTTCTATAAAGTATGCCATGCTGTGTACCAGATCTATTGTATACCGTACACTGATTTTGGCAAGGGAGTACAATAGTGATCTAGGAGTAGATCACTGGACAACGGTCAAAATTATCCTTAGTGGAATAAGGATATGTTTCTCGATTATGGAAGTGACAAAAGGTTTGTCGTAAAGGGTTACGTCGATGCAAGTTTTGACACTAATCTAGATGACTCTAAGTCTCGGTCTAGATACATATTGAAAGTGGGAGCAATTAGCTAGAGTAGCTCCGTGCAGAGCATTGTAGACATAGAAATTTGCAAAATACTTACGGATCTGAATGTGACAGACCCGTTGACTAAAATTATCTCACAAGCAAAACATGATCACACCTTAGTACTCTTTGGGTGTTAATCACATAGCGATGTGAACTAGATTACTGACTCTAGTAAACCCTTTGGGTGTTGGTCACATGACGATGTGAACTATGGGTGTTAATCACATGGTGATGTGAACTATTGATGTTAAATCACATGGCGATGTGAACTAGATTATTGACTCTAGTGCAAGTGGGAGACTGAAGGAAATATGCCCTAGAGGCAATAATAAAGTTATTATTTATTTCCTTATATCATGATAAATGTTTATTATTCATGCTAGAATTGTATTAACCGGAAACATAATACATATGTGAATACATAGACAAACAGAGTGTCACTAGTATGCCTCTACTTGACTAGCTCGTTGATCAAGGATGGTTATGTTTTCTAGCCATAGACATGAGTTGTCATTTGATTAACGGGATCACATCATTAGGAGAATGATGTGATTGACTTGACCCATTCCGTTAGCTTAGCACTCGATCGTTTAGTATGTTGCTATTGCTTTCTTCATGACTTATACATGTTCCTATGACTATGAGATTATGCAACTCCCGTTTACCGGAGGAACACTTTGTGTGCTACCAAACATCACAACGTAACTGGGTGATTATAAAGGTGCTCTACAGGTGTCTCCAAAGGTACTTGTTGGGTTGGCGTATTTCAAGATTAGGATTTGTCACTCCGATTGTCGGAGAGGTATCTCTGGGCCCACTCAGTAATACACATCACTATAAGCCTTGCAAGCATTGTAACTAATGAGTTAGTTGCGGGATGATGTATTACGGAACGAGTAAAGAGACTTGCCGGTAACAAGATTGAACTAGGTATCGAGATACCGACGATCGAATCTCGGACAAGCCATACCGATGACAAAGGGAACAACGTATGTTGTTATGCGGTCTGACCGATAAAGATCTTCGTAGAATATGTGGGAGCCAATATGAGCATCCAAGTTCCGCTATTGGTTATTGACCGGAGAGGTGTCTCGGTCATGTCTACATAGTTCTCGAACCCGTAGGGTCCGCACGCTTAATGTTACGATGATGGTTATATTATGAGTTTATGTGTTTTGATGTACCGAAGGAGTTCGGAGTCCCGGATGAGATCGGGGACATGACGAGGAGTCTCGAAATGGCCGAGACGTAAAGATCGATATATTGGACGACTATATTCGGACTTTGGAAAGGTTCCGAGTGATTCGGGTATTTTTCGGAGTACCGGAGAGTTACGGGAATTCGTATTGGGCCTTAATGGGCCATACGGGAAAGGAGAGAAAGGCCCCAAAGGGTGGCCGCACCCCTCCCCATGGACTAGTCCGAATTGGACTAGGGAGGGGGGGCACCCCCTTCCTTCCTTCTCCTTCTCCCTTCCCTTCTCCTACTCCAACAAGGAAAGGAGGAGTCCTACTCCCGGTGGGAGTAGAACTCCCCCCTTGGCGCGCCCTCCTCCTAGGCCGGCCGCCTCCCCCCTTGCTCCTTTATATACGGGGGCAGGGGGCACCCATAGAGACAACAATTGATCTATTGATCTCTTAGCCGTGTGTGGTGCCCCCTCCACCATATTACACCTCGATAATATCGTAGCGGTGCTTAGGCGAAGCCCTACGTCAGTAGAACATCATCATTGTCACCACGCCATCGTGCTGAAGAAACTCTCCCTCAACACTCGGCTGGATCGGAGTTCGAGGGACGTCATCGAGCTGAATGTGTGCTGAACTCGGAGGTGTCGTGCGTTTGGTACTTGATCGGTCGGATCGTGAAGACGTACGACTACATCAACCGCGTTGTGTTAACGCTTCCGCTATCGGTCTATGAGGGTACGTGGACAACACTCTCCCCTCTCATTGCTATGCATCACCATGATCTTGCGTGCGCGTAGGAAATTTTTTAAAATTACTACGTTCCCCAACAATCCCCCCTCAGGGCATGATACGTCTCCAACGTATCTATAATTTTTGATTATTCCATGCTATTATATTATCTGTTTTGGATGTTTAATGGGCTTTATGCTCTTTTATATTATTTTTGGGACTAACCTATTAACCGGAGGCCCAGTGCCAGTTGCTGTTTTTTTGCCTATTTCAGTGTTTCGCAGAAAAGGAATATCAAACGGAATCCAAACGGAACGAAACCTTCGCGAGGATCTTTCTTGGAACAAACGCAATCCAAGAGACTTGGAGTGGAAGTCAGAGACGCAACAAGGCGGCCACGAGGCAGGAGGGCGCGCCCAGGGGGGTATGCGTGCCCCCACCCTCGTGGGCCCCTCGTAGCTCCACCGACCTACTTCTTTCGCCTATATATATACTATTATACCCTGAAAACATCCAGGGGAGCCGCGAAACCACTTTTCCACCGCCGCAACCTTCTGTACCCGTGAGATCCCATCTTGGGGCCTTTTCCAGCGATCTGCTGGAGGGGGATTCGATCACGGAGGGCTTCTACATCAACACCATAGCCTCTCCGATGATGTGTGAGTAGTTTACCACATACCTTCGGGTCCATAGTTATTAGCTAGATGGCTTCTTCTCTCTCTTTGGTTCTCAATACAAAGTTCTCCTCGATGTTCTTGGAGATCTATTCGATGTAATACTTTTTGCAGTGTGTTTGTCGAGATCCGATGAATTGTGGGTTTATGATCAAGATTATCTATGAACAATATTTGATTCTTCTTTGAATACTTATATGCATGATTTGATATCTTTGCAAGTCTCTTCGAATGAACGGTTTAGTTGGGCCTACTAGATTGATCTTTCTTGCAATGGGAGAAGTGCTTAGCTTTGGGTTCAATCTTGCGGTGTCCTTTCCCAATGACAGCAGGGGCAGCAAGGCACGTATTGTATTGTTGCCATTGAGGATAAAAAGATGGGGTTTATATCATATTGCTTGATTTTATCCCTCTACATCATGTCATCTTGCTTAATGCGTTACTCTGTTCTTATGAACTTAATACTCTAGATGCATGCTGGATAGCGGTCGATGTGTGGAGTAATAGTAGTAGATGCAGAATCGTTTCGGTCTACTTGACACGGACGTGATGCCTATGTTCATGATCATGCCTAGATATTCTTATAACTATGCGCTTTTCTATCAATTGCTTGGCAGTAATTTGTTCACCCACCATAATATATGCTATCATGAGAGAAGCCACTAGTGAAATGTAGCGATCCGACCTCAAACGATCAAATCTCTGTGTATAAGTGTCATCCCTGGATCGGTAATACTGACACACACAGTACTCGAGGATTTATAATAGAGTTTCAATCACACTCTTATTACATCGAATATCTCAAAAGAGAACTTATTACAATAATATGGCTTAAGTCCATCTAAATAAGGTAACTGCGGAAGCATCGAAGGTAAATGAGTCCATCAACTCCAACGGCATAGCTGAGTGCACAACAACGACCTAGCGCACCTTACTCTTCGTCTGAAAAGTCTGCAACATAATACGTTGCAGCCCGAAACGGGTCAGCACATGGAATATGCTGGCAAAATAACACTATAGAGCAATGAACAAGAAAACAGCTATAACTACATGCATATATGGCTGGTGGAGGCTCTATGGTTATCATTTGCCTAAAGCTGGTTTTTTCCTACAACAAAGGAATATATTTTATTTAACTACAAAGTTTGTTGATAAATATTGAGAAGGTTCCTCCAACTCAATCCCAAATTATTAATTTTCAACCCAACAAATTAATTAAGTAGAGTGACGAGATCAAATCAATAATTCAAATACCAGATACTCAAGATGTCCATAACCAGGGACACGGCTAACCATGATTAGTTTATACACTCTATAGAGGTTTGCGCACTTTTCCCCACAAGACTCGATCTCCTCCATTGAATTTCTCACACTACATGGTGTTTGAGAAATGGATGACCGAGAAACAGTCTTTCAGAAGCGTTAACTCTTTACTCTGGGTAGATAGTACCACCTACATCCCCTACATCTGCTAGCCTACCACTGAAAGAGGTCACATAACATACTCAACTATGCCAGAGCCCATAATGGCTTGTGGCCGCACACGGAAGTTTTGCAGCATGAAAAATCTTATGATCCCTTTGAGCCTGGGTGGCAAACCATAGGATGATCACACGGGTACTCCGGGATATCCCAGGACAACACTGGATTGCTCCAGGTGCCCAGACAACCACTGGGTGCTCCAGGGTGCCTCAACCAATCCACCCAGATGTGTATTAAAGTAGCCACCGTAAGTTTAACCGTTAAGTAAAACTCTCACATCTGTCATGGATACACTCAAACCCAAACCACGTCTACGAGCATAGCATAGCAGGTATAAGCATAACGTAGAAGTAACCCCCATGGTTTGATACAAGACAATAGGTTCTACCTCATCAACTACTTCCCAATACCCACATGTTAATCAGATCCTAACCATGCAATGTTTGAGGGTTGAATCTAATGCATAAAAACTGGGTAATAAAAGGGTATGATCAAAGTGTTACTTGCCTTGCTGACGATCTGAAAACCCTAGTGACTCGTAGTAGCACGCTTCGCACTTCGGAAACTCTATCGTGAACAAACAATAGCATACATAAGCACTCAAGCATAAGATGCAAGGGTAAAATTCAAAAGAAAAGATCCACACTGAAAATTCAACTAAAGAGCTTCGATTTGCAAAAAGAATCAATCGAATCGGAGCTACGAAACTCAAACTACGATCAAAAGAAGTTTGAATTCAAATCTGCTTGAAACCAGATTTTGAATTGTCAAAACCATGTTCAAGTTGATTAACTAGAAAGAGGGGAACAAGACGAAGAAGTGGGCATTGGTTTCGTTGGCTTTGGATAAGCGAGCAAAAAGTTGTGCCAGTTTAAAGATCAGGGACTAATCACAAACGGGTCCCTGGCAGAAAATAAAATAAAAAGAAAAATCCTATCGAACGAACGTTCGCTACTGAACGAATCTGTTCACTGCTGAACCTAATCTAATGAACGTTCGCTAATTAGATCTAACTAAAAAGAAAACCGGTCTAAAAAGAAAATAAACCGAACTAATTAAAAAACAGGCAGGTTTACGGTTTATACCGGTTCACCAAAACAAAACCGGCGACGGCGGTGGTTACTCCGGCGAGACGGGACGGCGGCGCGGAGGCTCCGGTGAGGTGCGGGCGGCGGCTGTGCGGGCGGGGCGGCGTCGGCGGCGCCGGGCGATGCAGCGCGGGGCGGCGCTGACGGGCAGCGGCGGCGGCAGCAAGCAGCGGCGGCCCAACAGCGGTGGCGGCGGTGGTTGCGGGATGCGACGGCGCTGCGAGATGCGAGGAGAGAGAGAGGGGCCGGGCCTCGGTATTTAAGGGGGGAGGCGAGGCGTCGAGGAGGGGGCGCGAGGCGGACGCGGAGTCCGGCCGGACTTCGGCTGGCGGCGGCGATGCTCGGGACTCCGTCCCGAGCTTGGGGGCGGTGCGCCGCGGCTGGGCCGCGGCCTACTGGCGAGCTGGGCCGCCCCAGTTCGGCCGGTCCGAAAGAGAAGTTTTTTTATACAGTCAAAAGAATAAAAACAGAAAAAGAAATAAATAAAATAGGCATATAATATATCAAAATTTTCAAAAATGATTTTCTACAGCATAATCATTTTTTCTAACGTCAAATAAATTCCGCAAAATTTTAAATAAAGCAAAGAGTACTACTGGTTCAATAAAACCTAATAAAATCATTTTAAAAATACCAAAATGATTTCAAATTTATTTATCTCAAATTTTCTAATGTAGGGAATCATTTTACCCTAATTTCTATATATTTTATTTTTGGAGAAAAATAATTTGAATAAAACCAAATAACGCCAAATTGAAAATAATTTCAAAGGGACTTTTAATTTTAATTCTTTGAAAATTCCAACACATATTTCATACGATTTGAAGAAGTCATTTTATCTTCTCTCATAAAAATCATTGAGTTGCATAAAGTTTTTGAGTTTGAAATATTTCCAAATGAATTTCAAATATTTTAAAAAACCCTTTTCATTTATTTAAATGGAAGAATTCATTTCATCTTCTCTCTAGGGTTTTGTATTTTAAAATAATTTGAGTTCATGGAGATCATAAATGAAAAATGAAAGTTTAGGAAAGTCCTTTTATTCCCTCTCTTTTAAACTTTCAAAAAGTTTCAAATTTCACTCAATTTCACACAAGCAACCATACCACAATCAAACAAACAATCAAAACTACCTATTTAATATAACATTCCAAAATTTAGAATTTTGGGATGTTACATGAAACCTATGGCCCCCGGGTCTATTTTACATCATATTAGTTTATCGTCAACTTGCCAATTTCTGTCGCCGTTTATTTTGCAATCTTTATTTTCCAATCTATACAACAAAAATACCAAAATATTTATCTTATTATCCTTATCAGATCTCACTTTTGCAAGTGGTCGTGAAGGGATTGACAACCCCTTTATCACGTTGGTTGCAAGGTTCTTGATTGTTTGTGCAGGTACTAGGCGATTTGCGTGTAGTCTCCTACTGGATTGATACCTTGGTTCTCAAAAACTAAGGAAAATACTTATGCTACTTTTGCTGCATCACCCTTTCCTCTTCAAGGGAAAACCAACGCATACTCAAGAGGTAGTAGGGCACCCCTCTGGTACTTCTTTGTCCCACTGGATGTCTTCTGGTCCAAAAAAAATCTCCAAAAAGTTTCACTGTGTTTGGACTCCGTTTGGTATTGATTTTCTGTGATGTAAAAAAACAAGCAAAAAATAGCAACTGGCACTGGGCACTATGTCAATATGTTAGTGCCAAAAAAGATATAAAGTTGCTATAATATGATTGTAAAACATCCAAGAATGATAATATAACAGCATGGAACAATAAAAAATTATAGATACGTTGGAGACGTATCAATGTCCCGGTTTGGGACCGTTTTTGTTTTGCCATGACGCTGGCCGCTAGATGTCCGGAGTGGCATCGGGGCCACCCATGACTTAGCCCAAAGGGGAGTTTGTCGCAGTGGCTGGGAGGGTGTCATGGAAGTAGACCGGTTTTGTCGGAATGCCATTGGTCCACCCGAATGGGAGCACGAGGCCTTGGGTTTCGTGGTGTGGGTACAATGTGCTAACCTCTACAGAGTGTGTATAATCTATCGATAGCCGTGCCCACGGATATGGGCCCAGTTCGTAGTAGGTCACACTATGGGTCAATAGTAATAATAACATGTTTAATAACAACCTCGGTTCGATGATGAAAGAAGTGGTTGATTCTTATGTGATCACGAGAGGATCACGGTGGTATCAAGGATACCGAAGATGGTTGAGGTTTATGGTATTATGAGATAATCAAGGGTAAAGATCAAGCTCCTTGTGGTCATGTAATGATTACTACGGTATTGTTAATACCAAGCTTGATTTCATCCTGAGGTGACCATGTGATGACCATGATGGTAAGTGATTCATGTGGTGGTTACGAGGTAACCCCGAACAGAGTAAGTTGGTGCATGATATTGTTAACATGTTGCATGCTAGTATCATCATATGTTCATGCCATGCTCATCTGATATTGTTCTAGTGCTATTTTTTTCATGCCATGTGTTCTGATAGTATCATGTTCAACATTGCTAAGTAACCTTTAAATGCCATGCTGTTGTTTGTCCTGATTGCTTTGGTTGTTGTGAGCTTGCAAGTATATTCAATGTACTGAACTAGCGTGTCATGCCAGTTTGCGGGTCATGCCTTGGTTGCTTGCTTATTTGCCGAGGATCTTGAACTTGCGAGCTAGGATAAGCGTTCCAGCAAGAGTCCCTACGGAGTGGAGTCCATCATCGTCGTTGGTTGTTCCGCTGCTAGAAGTCATTCTGCTGCTATCTGTTGTTCTGCTGCTTGCATAGAGCAACCTTGGCAGGCATAGTGTCGTCGTGCCGATGTAATTCCCTTGTACCCATATCGATTCTAATAAAGAGTTGATTTGTTCTATGCCAAGCAGTGCCGTGTTCCAGAGACTTACCTCGATCCCTGGACTGGAATACGGGGCGTTCCGGTCTCTGTGAGCTAGGTTGCCACAATACGCCATTCATATGAACCGATCTAATTGCATAAACTTGAGTCATATGTAGTTGACTTGCTGGGTTTGATTACTTGAATTGTGTGGTGAATGCTTGCTTGAACCATTGTTATGTGAATGTGGATATGTTGGGTGTCTTACTTAAGTTATCTATTGCGCTAGATTGCAACGAGTGCGAAGGTGAATTCTACGAGGAGGTAGAACTGTGTGACTGGGAAACTGAAGGCAAGTTGCAACTTGATCATTCCTTTTCCTATGTTTTCGTAATATGCATGAAGTCTTTTATTAATATGCTTGTTTTACTAAAAGTTTTGCAAACAACTATTGCTAGTTAAAGCCCCAGGAACTTGTAGCTATGCTTAGCCATGCTTAAAAAGAAAGGGGTTGGGAATAAAACAAGTTTTATATGAATAAAGTTGCCCTCTTTTGGGGCAACGTTTTTTGAAAACTTTTGAAAAAAAATTATATACTATTTTACTTCTACTCCCTGGGCGTAACGGTATTACGGGAGCATCTACAAGTGATTGCGCCCATCGGGTCTTGCAGTGAATGCACCCGATTGGGGTCTTGCACATAGGTTTTTGGTGGGGACCGAGATCTTCCAATTACAGTTTGATGTAGCTTCCAGTACAACCACATGCTATTATGGCTCTGGCTTAGCTTTTCCTTATCGAGAAACTCTTTATCAAGGTACGGTCATCGAAGATGGGTCTTAAGAGCCAAGGGAGCGGGCCGTGCTAGAACTAAGTAAAGGGGGCCGTTTGGAAAGGCTTCGTCGAAATCTCCTCCAGGTCACACACCCAAAGTGGTGTCATCACACAGAGGATTGATTGTGTCATGTGGGGAACGTGTATAACCTCTGTAGAGGGTTAAACCTAATCGATTAGCCCTGCCCCCAGTTACGGGCAATTTTGAGCAACTGAAGACTTGGACTGAAAAAGAATCTCCACTCTCTTTTCTAAAAATCTATTTTAAGGGTTAGGTTGAGGATTCAGCACAGTGAATGTGTTTCACTTCAATCATATATATGTTTTATCAAAATTAGAAAATTAGCTTTGGTGCGTATATCCAAAGTCTCACTCCTATCTTTTGTACTAAAAACTATTTTTGTTTCAAAAGAAGTTTATAAGAATTTAGTATGGGAGAAAATTGGCTTTATGCAAAGGAAATCTCCACCAATACTTACTCTGCATATATAATTTGTTATACCTTTCTTTGCAACTTCCGAGTACATTCTACGTACTCACCTGCACCTGTCATGTGCAGATCTTGACAGATTAAGAGACGGTAGGGTTATGGTCTACACTCAACGAGCCAGTGGCGTTGATGGAGCCCCAACTTAGCAACTACGTATCATTCCGCTGTATTACGTGCCAGCATTGAGTTGTGCCAATGGTATATATTTACTTAATTCTGGATCCATCGTTGTAGTAAAATGATGTATGTTTTACTGATATTCATTCTTGTTACTATGTGTGCTAGCTACGATCCAGGGAAAGCACAGTAAGCACAGAGACCTGGATTCTACCAAATTCGGGTCGTGACAAAATGGTATCAACATACGTTGACTGTATGTCGCGACCCTAGAAAATGGCTTAGAAATAGAAAGACCTTGATAGGAACAACTTATATTTTCAGTAGTATTAATTGCATTCTCGTATCCTCTTCTTTTCTTTACTAAGTTCTCTTTTGCTTTAAAAAAACTTAGATGACCAACCTCCCAGACTCCATTGACTTTGACAATAATATGTGGTTTTGATTTTCAAGAGACTAAAGGTTACTTCATGGAAATGATGCTAATACAAAGGTGTCTCCAATACTGAAGCTTACATCCAAGAAGTTAAAGAAGGACTGAAGACACTCAAGACCAAGATGGTTGTGAAGATTACCACTACACAGGAATATCCCACATAATTCAATAGTGTCCAAGCCCACCATGAGAGTTGCGAAATAGACGAAAGAGTGCGAGTAGTGTGCCCGACCATGCGAAGTCATGTGGATGAAGGTACCATAGGAATTGTTTGTTTGAAATCTATGAGTGAATTTGGAGTTTTGTTGGCGTTCTTCGTCATAGATTTGATGTTGTTGTCATTTGAATTGTGTGATTTAAGATTTTGCGTTAGTAGGATACGAGCGCCGTAGGTTTGTATTATTTATTCAACCTCGAGAGGTGCAAGTTACGGATGATTAACACAAGACCTTCATACAGGTGAAACGTCAGACACTACTAATTTCCAAGGACTGAAGGATGAATACTTCTTAACGATATCGTAGTAAATGAGCCTATTATAAATGTTAGAAAACGAAGATATATGAGTATTTCAATGATTGATTGTCTATGTATTCTTCCTCCTTGCTATCTAAAAATTTATCTTCCCTTTGACCAAACCTTAAACCCCATAGATGGACGGAATTATTTTGATGGGACAAGCGACACATTCAGAAGCAAAAGAATGTATGCAGAATAAAGAAATAGTAATGGAAGATGCCAAGATAAAACCAAAGGAGAAGGTGAAATATGCTTCATAGTATTTCATTCGAGAGGCTAACACTTGGTAGAAGATGCGTATAACCATCGATGAATCCCAAATGGCAGTTACTTGGGAAAAAATTCAAGAAGTTTATGTTTCAATCTCGTCTTGTCATATGGGATCGAAAGAAAACAAGTGAAGATGCGAGGAAAATTCAATTATTTTATGGATGCAAGTTTAATGCAATCCGTCTAGGGTAATCGACACCCAAAATGTTGTATTAGCTTTGCAGGTGAAGACCTCTTTAAGGGGAGTGAGGAAGACCGAGTGTTAGAATACGCGATTCACCTGTCTACATATGAAGTAATGATATGAGTACGTGATGGATTGGCCCCCCTATCGGAGACTCTCATTATATACCTTTATATGTTTGATTGGTAAATCAAAGAGACTTTAAACCATAGTAGAGCATTGATGCGACAAGTCTAAAACCATAGAATGGTAAAACGTATTGCCCTTAGATAGGCAACCATGCCTAACATAGATGGACGATGAGGAAGAAACATGAAGATCTTCAAGGAGTTCCATAACAAGCTATCAACCACCATGAGAGTCTCGATAGGTAGGAATTTATGGATTTTGAGCGAGACTTGTTCTTCTGGCAAAAAGCTTAGTTCTTACTCACATGAGCTTGATGATGAACCATCAGGAAATAAGGAGTCGATGCAATTCCCTGTAAGTTTGTTTTTAATGGTGGTAGCTCCCGACACCCTGAAGGGATATTTGTTACCAAGTACCAGCGGGGTTGAAACTCATTGATGGTGTCTAAGTATATGCCTAAGTAACGGAGGCATAGTACCAACGGAAGATATTCCCTCAAAACAGGAAGCAAAAGAATAAACTGCAAGCCTGTGGGTATTATGAAATAACCCTTGGAAGTAACCCAAGAGACCCCAACCTTAACCTACTCTTGCTAGCCTCAGCAAATCTCGAGGATGAGATTTCTTTTAAGGGTGGTAGTTTGTAACATCCAATTTTTTTTTCCAAATTTGGAATGTTAATAATAAAATAATATTGATTGAATTGCTATGATTTTTAGGGGGAATTTAAACTTTTCGAGACATTGTTTAAACTCTTCCAACCATGTTACAAAAGTTGGATAACATTTTATTCAATAAAGAAAACGATGGTTGGAAACTTTATTCAAATGGCATTCCATTTATTTATTTATTTAACATTTTGAGATCACATTCAAATAGATGAGTGAGAATAAAATGACTTACTCAATTGTGGTGCAAGAATATTTCATTAAGGATTTATTTGGAATTTGGAGGTTCTCTTTAGAAGTTGGATCTTATTTGCTTTTAGAGACAATTTGAATATTTTTCTATGGGCTTGGCCCTCTCTCTCTCTCTCTCTCTCTCTCTCTCTCTCTCTATTTGCTCTCACGTAGCACACCTCCAGGGAAAATCCTATTGGCCGCTCATTGCGGCAAACTGCCGGCGCTTCGCACAGGGGCGAGCGACCGAGCGATGCTTTAGGCCGGCACTTACGTACATAGCTCCCCACCCCGGTTTTGTGAACCTTCTAGAAGGTTCAATGAGCCGGTTTTTTTCTCTTATTGGTTTTGCTCTTTCTTTTCACTTTTCTGTTTCTTTTTCTTTTCTTTTTTTCGTTTCTGTTTTTTTTCATTTTTTGTTTTTTGTTTCCTTTTCTTTTTGAAGTTTATTTTTCTTTTAGATAACATGTTCGCAGTTTTACAAAATGTTTAGGATTTTCCTTTTTATTTCCTTTTCTTTTCTTCTCCTTTTTTCAACAAATTGAAAATTTAAATTTTGTTCGTGTGTCCAAAAAATGTTCAGTTTCTGAAAAAATGTTCTCAAAATTCAAAAATTGTTCTCATTACACAAAAAAGTTTAAATTTTTTGAAATTCAGAAAATGTACCGGATTTCAATTTTATGTTCACATATTCAACAAATGTTCGTGCTTCCAAATTTTTTAGGAATTTTTCAAAAAAATTCTTCGTATCAACATATGTTCTCATGATTCAAAAAACATTTGTGCTTTAAAAAATTGATAGCTCTTCCAAATTTGTTCAGGATATTTCAAAATTGTTCTTCGTTTCAAATTTTGTTCTCAAGATTCAAAAAATGTTAGTGCTTCAAAAAATAGTCTGCGCTTCCAAATTTGTTCTCAAGATTCAAAAATCATTCGTGCTTTACAAAATTGTTCACAAATTCAAAGAAATTCATGTTTCCAAAAAATATTTGGGAAATTCAAAATTTGTTCGTTTTCATAAAATTTGTTCACATATTCAAAAAATGTTCATGTTTCAAAATTTGTTCACAAATACAAAAAATTGTCCACATGTTTAATTTTTTCACTAATTCAAAAAATTGTTCCTGTTTCTGAAATTTGTCCACATATTCCAAAAAATATTGCAGTTTTGGAAATTTGTTCACAATTTTTAAAAAATCATGTTTTCGAAATCCATTTCCAAATTCGAAAAATGCTCAATTTTTGTAAAAATTGTTTAATTGTTTAATTTTGTTATTGTTTTCAAAATATGTTTTGCATTTATGAAAAGTAGTTCATAATTCATATATCGAAATATGTATTTGGCAACCCTGTGACAGATTGCAAAAACGTCAACCACCTGGATGCCGTTCGTTTTGATCCAAATCGAGCGAGCAACATCACGCAGCTCGCATCGCTCGAGCACCACATCTCTCGGCAATTTTGCATCTCGCATCGCAACACTCGAGCGCCCCATCCCTGATCTCCAACCGCGCCGCATCGCCACCACCTTGCCGCGCCCCCCTCCGATGAGCCGCCGTCGGTGAGCCAGACCGCACTGCACCTTCCTGCTCTTTCTTTCCCCTCCATCCTCCTTCCTCCCTCTCTCTGTCTCATCTCATTCTTCTCTCTGTTATCCCATCCGACGGGAGCTCCTCCACTCGATCCCACCCGCCTCGACGGTCGCGACCTCCGGCGACTCCTTGACGTCTGCCCCCCGCCCCCCCCCCCCCCCCCCCCCCCCGCCTGCACCTCTCCACCGGCCGTCTGGCTCGATCCGTTGCTCGCTGCCGCTGGAAATGCAGCTCCTTCGCTGTACCTCCTCTGCCCTGACGGCTGTGGCCTCCGGCGCCTCCCTGATGTCCACCGACGACCCTGCCTACACAGCTCCGGCAGCCGCTTAGCTTGCCGGTGAGGATTTGCTCCCGTCGAGCACGTTGACCCCAACCACGTTCGCGAGCCTGCACCGTTGAATGGCCCGCTAGCAGTCCACCCTTCCTCTACTCCATTTTTCTCTTCTCTGGTATTTTTTTGACCCGGTACTTTTCTTGGAAAGTATGATAATTGACCAGAGAAAAAATTGTTCAAAACATGCACCCAAGAACTTCTGTTTAAATAACAAGGTGATATATGCACCAAAGAATTGAGAATTTAAGTACAAATACCATGGTAACTGTGACCTTGAGGAAATTTTTTGTTGAAAACAACTCTGATAACTTCAGTGTAAATAACATGACAATATACGAACCGCAGAGTTGATAACTCTAGGTAACTTTGAAGGGGTGGGGAGTTGTTAAAAACATGCACTCAATAACTTATGTAAATAGGAGGGTAATATACAAACTATAGATCTGATAACTTGGGTAGAAATATAGGCGGCCGTGGGAGGAGGCTATGCAGCAGAGACGAGAACGGGAAAACATATAACATTGACCAAAGAGCATGGTAGTATACGAACCTCAGACCTAAAAACAACATGATAATATAAGAACCGTAGGCCCGATAACTTATATGAATACAACATGGTAATATAAGAACCGCAGGCCCGATAACTTATATGAATACAACATGGTAATATATGAACTGCAGGGTCGGTGATTTGTGGAAGAGTAGTAAAAAGTGGTAATACGCATCACGTACAAATACCCGATAGCTTACATACAAACATCATTGTCATATTTGACTCGATGGGGAAATTATTTAAACATACCACCGTAAATTTTTGTGTAAATGGCATGGTTACATACACATCACGTACAAATACGATGGTAATATTTGACTCGATGGGGAAATTGTTGTAAACATACCCCCATAAATTCTGTATAAATAGCATGATTACATACGCATCACATACCTACGTACAAACACCACGGTAACTTTGATTAAGAAGAAAAATTGTTAAAAACATACCCCCCGGTAACTTATAAACATCATGGTAATATACGAACCGCGGCTGATAACTCATGTACACGCACCGATATAACATTGACCAGAGAGCATGGTAGTATACGAACCTCAGACCTAAAAACAACATGGTAATATAAGAACCGCAGGCCCGATAACTTATATGAATACAGCATGGTAATATATGAACTGCAGGGTCGGTGAACCATTTTTATGCGTTCGATAACTTATGTGAAAAGAGCACGGTAACTTGCATATAACTGGCATGGTAATTTATGTAGCCTAGGCGTGGTAAATTTTGGCTAAAAAGAAGTCATCGGAACATGCCAACATGGGATATAGTTTCGAAGATCTCGGCGCGACGAATCTTTTATGTAAAAACGGTTTTTACATCGGACCAACGGTTTAAGCTACAAAACATTTTAAATTTTTTGAATAAAAAAATCTAGAATGACATCAGCTTTTTTGTCCTCTAGTGTATGCATATACTTAGAAGAAGAAATGCACGTGAAAGAAGAAATAGTATATGCATATATTTAACCAAGGATAACTTGATTAAGCGTAATTGGACAGGACATACGAGGTGTAGCTTCTGTGATCGGGACGAGACGATCAAACATCCCTTTTTTGATTGCCCGTTTGCCAGAGTACTTTGACGGACGGTTCACATTGCTTTTAATATTACTCCACCGAATTCTGTCACTACGTTATTTGGGACATGGCTCACTGGGATTGAGCCTGAATTAGCGAGACATATTCGTGTTGGAGTTTGCGCTTTGTTGTGGACTATCTGGACTTGCAGAAATGATTTAGTTTTTAATAGAACATCACGTATTCACTTTTTGCAGGTTATTTTCCGAGCCACGGCCGTGATCCGTTCATGGTCGCTACTCACTCCGATGGAGGCCAGGGAGCATTGGTTACTGGATCTATCCGCTGGGAGATGGTAGCTCGGGATATCTTCAACCGGTTTGGATGGCGGTCATGTAATAGGATAGGCAATTAGTTTACCTATCTATCTTTAGCCAGCCGGTTGTGGCGTCTTATCTTGGCTAGTCTGTGTGTCCAGCCTCTTTAGCTCTGTGTGAGCTGTCTTTTTATTACTTTTCAGTCGGAGACTTTGAAACCTTGTTGGAACCTTTTATTTCGTTAATAAGATGGCCGTATGCATCACTTTGATGCAGAGGCCGGGGAGATCCCTTTTTCGAAAAAATATATATTTAAAGTGAAGAAAGTAATGGTGTGGCAGTTTTGTTTATATGGCACACATGTGCCAAATATCACAGTCCTATATATTCACGTATTCAATTTTTTTCCTGTTTGCTTTTCAAAAAATTGAGTCCCCTAACAATGTTTGCGTTTCAAAAAGAGTTTCTTTTTAAATAATTATGCTTCAAATTGTAAAACAAGTTTTAGTGAGCCGTGGATTATAGTTCATATACTCCGGGTTGCCATTGTACGTACTAAACCTCAGTTACTACAGTGGTTATCTACTCGTTCTCTGGCGGGAGGACTTGAGTAGGATCCCTTTCCCGCAAGTTTTAATTTTTTGGAATTTGGTGGACTGGTTTTATTTTTCGCCGCTGCTGGAGTTTCTTTAAGTATGGTGCTGCCAAATATTTAGAGTAACTCGCCTCACGTGGTGGCTAGCCCGTCGCGCGTCTACCTAGCAGGTCGTAGGTTCGAGTCCTAACGGTAGCGCGATGTTTTATTTTGCGAATTTTACGTTCCGCGCGAGACAGCGAATGGACCGGCCCAGTCGCACGCCTCCTGTGCATCGCGTGAGCTATTCGCCGCAAAATGCGGCGTATAGGAGCTCTCCACCCCCAGCGTGATTGTCTCACAAAAAAAAAAAAAAACTCCAGCGTGAGCACATCTCTCCTTCTATTTCCTTTTATTTCTTTTCTTTCCTTTTTTTCTCTCTAACCGCTGGACCCCATCATCTTCTTCCTCGCGAAGACTCACGAACAGAACAGGCAGCGAGCCGCCGCTGTACCGTGCCCCTGTGCACGCCCGCGACCCCTCCCCTCCCCGGCTTCCCCGCGCCAGCTGGCCTCCTGAACCGGATCCCCTCGCCTCCCTCGACGCCTTCCCTCCATTAGCTGCGCCGTAATGACCATTAGAGCACCGGAAACTGCCGTATTTACGTCTGCCATTAACGTCCTTGATGCTGCACGACCTGACCTCCCCAAGCCCTATAAAAATTACCCCGCGAGCCCTTCTCATCCCTCGTCCGAAGCCCCTCCTTGCAGGAGCTATCTCCCTCCCCGTCTCGTGGAATCTCTCGTCGGACTTCACCCTCTGCCACCGCTTCCGACGAAGCTAGCGACGCCTCCGGTGAGCCCTCGCGCAAAACTCTTCTTCTCTCCCCCGCAAAAAAAAAAACTCTTCTTCTCTGGCGCTTCTCATCAGTGTGCATCAGATAGTGACCTCAGTTGTCTCTAGGAGAACCGGAGCACAAGGGAAGGGCAAGCTGAAGCTCGCCGGCGTCCTGCATGACTCCAGCCGCTCCTACTTGATGCCATAGCACGAGCCCGATCTCGCCACTGCACCCACCGTCTTTGGCAAGCCCTTCTCTACCTCGTTGTGCACTTCTTCGTCACCGGAGACGCCCAAAACGTCGAGGCCGCACCTACCGTCTCCGGCGACCACTCCGGCAATTTTTCCCACGGTGAGCACCCAGCCCTTGCGTCCCATACTTGTTCTTTGATGAAGAGCTATCAGCCAACAGAAATGCGACACATGGCGGCTCTAGGTTAAATCCCGTAATTCATTTCCAGAAAAATACCCAAACTTCCGAAAATCATATCTCCTGAACCGTACGTCCGAATTCAACAAATAATATATTTCCGGATTGCTGAGAACATCTAGTTTATTATAAAAATATAAAATTTAACTTTTGGGAAAATTAAAATTCAGCTTTTATTTAAATGGGAAATTAAGTATTTTTGCTATATCTTTTAATCCATATTTCATTTGATTTTTTCTTAAATATATAAGTTTGTCTTTGGAACCATACTAATCTTCTAGGACTCGTAGAATAATTTTTCAGCAAGGTTTATTCACTGTTTTTGCCCAATACCCTAGTTTTGACCTTCTTTGGTCATCCATTAATAAACTAATTTAACTAGAATTTGTTTCATTGTTAAAACCATTAGATTGATCCGTAGAAAACCTCTCTGGTAAGTTGTTGTCATCATAAAAATTTAGAGTTAGAAAATTATTAATTAATTTATTAACATGAACTATACGCCATTCATATGAACCGATCTAATTGCATAAACTTGAGTCATATGTAGTTGACTTGATTACTTGAATTGTGTGGTGAATGCTTGCTTGAACCATTGTTATGTGAATGTGGATATGTTGGGTGTCTTACTTAAGTTATTTATTATGTTAGATTGCGACGAGTGCTAAGGTGAATTTTACGAGGAGGTAGAACTGTGTGACTACGAAACCGAAGGCAAGTTACAAATTGATCATTCATTGCCCTATGTTTTCATAATATGCATGAACTCTTTTTATTAATATGCATGTTTTACTAATTTTTTTTGCAAACAATTATTGCTAGTTAAAGCCCTAGGAACCTGTAGCTATGCTTAGCCATGCTTAAAAAGAAAGGGGGAATCAAACACGTTTTAAACGAATAAACTTACCATCTTTTGGGGCAACAATTTGTGAAAACTTTTGAAAAAAAACAATATACTATTTACTTCTACTCCCTTGGCGGAACGGTATGACGGGAGGGTCTACAAGTGATTGCGCCCATCGGAGTCTTGCAGTGATGCGCCCGACTGTGGTCTTGCACACAGGTTTTTGTGGGGATCGTCGTCCAGGGGACCGATATTTTCCAAGTACAGTTTGATGTAAGTTTCAGTACAGCCACATGCTATTATGGCTCTGGCTTATCTTTTCCTTATCGGGAAACCCTTTATTCAAGTACGGTCATCGAAGATGGGTCTTAATAGCCAAGGGAGCGGGTCATGCTAGAACTAAGTAAAGGGGGCCGTTTGGAAAGGCTTCGTCGCAATCTCCTTTCGTTCACACACCCAAAGTGGTGTCATGACACAAAGAGTTGATTGTGCCATGTGGGGAACGTGTACGATCTCTGTAGAGGATTAAACCTAATCGATTAGCAGGGCCCGCGACTACGGGCAATTTTGAGCAACTGAAGACTTGGACTAAAGAAGAATCTCCCCTCTCTTTTCTAAAAATATGTTTTAAGGGTTAGGTTGAGGATTGAGCACAGTGAATGTGTTTCACTTCAATCATATATATGTTTTATCAGAATCAGAGAATTAGCTTTGGTGCGTATATCCAAAGTCTCACTCCTATCTTTTATACCAAAAACTATTTTTATTTCAAAAAAAGTTTATAAAAATTTAGTATAGGAGAAAATTGGCTTTATGCAAAGAAAATCTCCACCAATACTTACCCTGCATGTATAATTTGTTATACCTTTCTTTGCAAGTTGCGAGTACATTCCATGTACTCACCTGCATCTGTCATGTGTAGATCTTGACAGATTAGGAGAAGATAGGGTTATGGTCTACACTCAACGAGCCCAGTGGCGTTGATGGAGCCCTAACTTAGCGACTACATATTTTTTCGCTGTATTATGTGCCAGCATTGAGCTGTGCCAATGGTATGTATTTACTTAATTCTGGATCTATCATTGTAGTAAAATGATGTATGTTTTACAGATATTCATTCTTATTGCTGTGTGTGCTAGCTACGATCCAGGGATAGCACAGTAAGCACAGAGACTCGGATTCTACCAAATCCGGGTCGTGACATTCTCCTTGGTGATGTTCCTCTTCGTATGATACATAGTGCATTTGGGTGAGGTAGCAACCAAGTTCCACTCGTGTCCATATGCATGTCAAGTAGGAAGGAGTTCAACTCGGTTTCCATTGCGCGTGCTCTAGCTCTTGTCATGGGTCTACATGGTGCTTGATGTGTTGGTGTAGAGTCCATGGGGATGATGGAAGGATGCTCCGCATCACTATACATGCATGCTTCGGGAATCACAAACCTTAACACCAATATTCATACTGAACCACAAGTGTTCACTAGTACATCCCACATATTACCATCTTAATGTCGCACAACTATTACAAGGAATCAAACATATCATATTCAATGATCTACAAGAAAGCTTTTATTATAGCCCTCTTGAATACCTATCATATCAGGACCAATTTCATAACATGTCCATATTTCCATCACTATTCATTACACTCTCAAAAAGATTTAGGTGAAGCATGTGAGTGCAAATATTTATTTAAAATATAACCACCACAGTGCTCTAAAAGATATAAGTCAAGCACTAGAGAAACTGCCTAGCTCAAAAGATATAAATGAAGCACAAAGAGTATTCTAACAAATCATGAATAAATGCGCGTCCCGCTCAAAAGGCATGTACAATAAACAAAGATTGTGGCTACCTAAAAATCGAACGAATCAAAAACTACTATGGCATAATACGCTTCAAGTAAAACTCGTATCATGTGATAAATAAAAATATAACTCCAAGTAATATACCGATGGTTTGTAGATGAAAGAGGGGATGTCATCTGGGGAATCCCCAAGCTTAGACGCTTTTACCTTGGGGTGCCTTCTGCATCACCAAGCTTAGGCTCTTGCCGCTTCCTATTCCTTCATCCATCGTGATCTGACGCCAAACTTGAAAACTTCAACACACAAAACTCAAGAGAAACCTCATGAGATCCGTTAGTATAACAAGCAAATCATAAACTTTAGGTACTATTATGAACCCATTCATATTTTATTATTGCGTAATACCTACTATATTCTAACTTCTACATGACTTAAAACCCTCGATATAATCCATAGCATCATTAAAACAAGCAAACTATGCAACGAAAACATAATCTCTCTAAAATAGAACAGTCGGTAATGACCTGAGCAAACGCCATACTTCTGTAACTCCAGAAAACCTAAAAATTTAGGAAAACGTGGGAAATATGTATATCAATCATGTGTAAAAAATTAATAATTTTATCACGTCCAGTAAATTTTAAAAATTCTAGTACCGAGCGCAAAAGTTTTTATTTTTTCGCAGAATCAAGTCAACTATCAACCAAATCATCCCAAAGGCTTTACTTGCCACGAACACTAACTGAAACATAAAAACACAATCATAACAGCAGCATAATTGTGTGAGCACTCAAAAATAGAAAATAAATATAAAAAGATAAGATAACTATTGTAGTTCCTCCCAGCAAGCTCTATTGTTTTACGTCGCTAGCTAGGCATAATGCATAGTTTCAAGTATTGTCATCCTTAGTTTCCAAATCCTAAATTACACATCCATGCTTCCTAGGAGGATTAGCATACATATTTCTAATAATCACACTCCTAGGACAAAATTTAAGAAATTTGTTTTCAATAATGGGTTCCTTTATCAAATTAATGAAGTTTGGGTGCAGACTAATCATTTTAAGAAACTCTCAACTACTAGGTGTGGCACCTCTATTCTTTGGAACATACATAAACTTTGGATTCTTATTAGGAGGAGTTCTCTCTATAGTTTTAATAGAAGAAAAAGTGGAACCCAAATTATTAATAATTTCTTCCAACGTATCAAATCGAGAAGGACTTTGTTCTATCCTCGCATTAATTATTGGTTCATTCTCTTTAACATATTTAGTGTAGTTCCTACCTTTGAGCCAGATTGAGTTACTTGATCATGAGTCTTATTGTCTACATTTTCAATATGTTTTATGATCGTCATTTTATTTTCAATAGCTTCCAATCTTTGCATAACATGTTCCAAAGTCAATGCTTTTTCATTAATAGTAATAGGTGGTGACCCCACTAAATTTCCCATCGCATTGAAAGCATACATAGGGTGACTACTCAAGAAGTTCCCTCCGGTAATAGTGTCAAGCAAAAATCTATACCGAGTAGTAACACCCACATAAAAATTGTGAAGAAGAACGGTAGTGGATTGCTTACGAGTTGGTCTATTTTGAGCATTGCAAATCATCTTTTAAATTCCCTCCTCCCTTTTGTTTAAAAATAAGCAATCGATTTTCAGGGGTACAAGCAACAAGCGAAGAACTAGGCATAATGGCAAAGCAAGCAAGCAAACGATTTTTTTGTATGTTTTTGTATTTTTATGAGAACTGGGAGAGATGGAAATGAGAGGCAAAGGAAAACAGAAAGGCAAATAAAAGTAGAGCAAGTAGATGATAGTTTGTGTGAAGGTACTTGATAGGTTTTGATGTTATCTCCCTAACAACGGCGCTAGAAATTCTTCCTGCCACTTGTGAGTTGCGTTGGGATTTTCCCCAAAGAGGAGAGGAGATGCAGCACAGTAGAGATAAGTATTTCCCTCAATGAGAACCAAGGTATCAATCCAGTAGGAGAATCACACAAAGCCTCGTGAACAGCACCTGCACACACAAAAACAAGTACTTGCACCCAACGCGGGCAAGAGGGTTGCCAATCCCCTTGAACTCGTTACTTGCAAGGATTAAATCTCATAGTGGTAGATAGATAAATTGCAAAAAAAAGAAATAAAATTACAGTAAGGATATTTTGGTTTTTTATATATGATAAAAGTAGACTCGACCATAGTTTTCACTAGAGGCTTCTCTCTCAAACACATAGTGATGCAGAGCATCCTACAGTCATCCCCATGGAGCTACCTTCGTCTCCTATGACACCACATGGACCTATGACAAGAGCTCGAGCAAGGGCTACCGAAACTAAGGTGAACTCGCTCCTCTCCGAACTACCACTTCCCACATGTGAGACATGGCTACTACCTCAAGCGAACACACTATGTGTGATCATGTACTTGGAGGGAAGCCACAGAGAAACTACATCCAATGGACAAGACGACGAGTACACCAAGTACAAGAGCCAAGAAGAAGGGCTGACGGAAAACCCCCATCCACCGGACGACCGGACCAGGCCAGACGTCCGACGCGTGAAGCACCAGCCAGCCCAAGTCCCAACCTGTGGGCATTACAGCGGCCGGATGACCAACGCGGACTGGACGTCCGACACCTCCCAGCATCTAGACGACCAAGCCCCTCCGGACATCCGGTGTCACCCAACAGAAGGGAAATTAACGGAAGTCCAAAAGGCACCAGATGAGCGACGATCGGACGTCCGACACAGACTGGAAATCCGACGCCGACCCATCCGAGCCAAAACGCCGGACGACCGGACCCTCACGAGCCACCGGACGTCCGGTAGCTGCCGGACGACCGACGCCTGTGTGTGCACAATGTGTTGGGCCGAGGCCCATGTACCCCTTCGTCCACTTGGACTATAAATACCTCCTCCCTCCACTACAAAAAGAAAGACATATCCGTGACATTTTGGGCCGAACGAATTTTTTTTCTGTCATGCTTATGACACTTCTATGATGATAATTATGACAAAACCCGGTATCATCATAGATGTAGTGGGCTCCTACTTCTATGAGAAAAAATCATGACAACAAATGGGCTTTTCGTCCTGGGCGGGCCGGAGAGGCACCTACATGACATTTTGGGCCGTCCATGACGGAAAAATCATGGTAGAAGCGAGGGCCAAGTGATGCACGGAGGTTTGCGCGTTTCTCCCGTACAAGTACGCGCGTGTGTGTGAGGCGTTGCGCTCTAATTGAACCCGAGCAAGGCGTTGGGCTCTAACTAAACCCGAGCGATTGCACTAGCTACGTTACTGAACCTCGATCGATCCCTTGCTGTTAACTGAACCCGTGTGATTCCTTCGCTACTGCTGCTAAGTGAAGCCGATCGAAGCTGCCTCTTGATGAACAGTTCTCGGTGGGGGTTGGATGAATAGGATCACGTGGTAGTATAGGCTGTTGCCGCTTGATGAACAGGACCCCGATCGAGGAGGTGTGGGGGTGGATGAACAGTAGCCGGTGGAGGGACCCCGTACGTGGAGGGCTGGTTGAACAGTAGCCGGTGGAGGCTGGATGAACAGGACCCCGTGGAGGGCTGGATGAACAGTAGCCGGGGAGGCTGGATGAACAGGACCCCGTGGATGAGCAGTAGCTGGTGGAGGCTGGAGGAAGTCGATGGTGGATGAACAGTAGCAGGTGGAGGCTGGAGGAAGTCGACGATGGATGAACAGTAGCCCATGGAGTCCCGTTTTGTGGTACGCCACACCCCTCTCGATCAATAGGACTCCGTTTTGACCGTAGGCGCTCCAACACTAGTCTGTTTCCTCTGTTTTGCGGTACGCCACACCCCTCCCGATCAACAGGACCCCGTTTCTACCGTACGCGGTCGAACACAAGTTCGTTTCCTCTATTTTGCGGTACGCCAGACCCTTCCCGTGAACATGACCCCATTTCGACCATACGCGGTCGAACAGAAGGCTCGTTTCCTCCGTTCTGTAGTACGCTAAACCTTGTTTCGGCTGTTTTGTCCAAGCTAGTTGGCTCCCGATGAACACGACGTATTCCGTTGCCTCCCGATGAACACGACGCATTCTGTTGCCTCCCCATGAACACGACGCAGTTTCTCCGTTCCGACCCAGCCGGTTGGCTTCGGATGAACAGGACACCGTTACTGTCGTCCGTTGCCTCTCCATGTACATGAGCCCTGGCCGTACGTATGCGCGGGTACGCGTTCGAGACCCCGCCCATATGTACATATGTGGTCATATTTTTTGGTATGTAGCTGTACGTATGTGAACACGGTTTGGAAGGGACTGCCTGAACTGCTACGTCGGGGGCTCTACTACTACACGTGCTGTTGCTTGCTCGGCCACGGTTCATCGTTGCAGAGAGATCGATCGACCAGTATGTACGTACACGTTTGCGACCAGAATGACAACGCTACATATGCTTTGACCAGGTGGGTCCCGACTGTCAGGGAGGATGAGGAGGCACTTCCTTGCATGCGAAGTTATTGATGGTGGGTCCCAGCTGTCAGGGAGTAGAATCATTTTTTGCCCGTAATATGGACGCACATCCTTGTGTGCGAAGATGTAGTTGGTAGGTCCCAGCTGTCAGGGGAAATGTTTTTTTTGCAAAATACAGAGTCCCTTCCGGTGGGTCCCCGCTGTCAGGTGGAGGAATAATTATTTTACGCGTAATAAGGTTGCACTTCCTTGCTGCGGCCGTGGACCTAGCTATCAGCCTCTCCATGTTCAGTCCTCTTTCGATGGAAGTCGTTCCGTGACCATGTTGACCACGCCGCGCCGAAGCACCAGGGATGTGGACGACGGTGTGGCCTGGAAGGGGATGACGTGGAGCCGGGGAAGACGCTGTAGTGGATGCCCACGCAGAGAGGAGT
Source organism: Aegilops tauschii subsp. strangulata (assembly GCF_002575655.3). Lineage (NCBI taxonomy): Eukaryota > Viridiplantae > Streptophyta > Magnoliopsida > Poales > Poaceae > Aegilops > Aegilops tauschii. The sequence goes on from NC_053035.3 coordinate 177,270,769, forward strand.
ATGAGGGTTGACTGGTTCGGCTGCGGTGTGAGGCTGCCGTCGCCGCAGAATAACACGGGTTGTGGGTGAGTAGACAATAGAGGGATGGCCTGGCCAGCGGTCGGAGTTGGGTGGGGCGGTGAGGCCTGCGCGACAGCACAACCGACCACTTGAGGCAGGAGCAGGCGGTCTTGCCGGCGCTAGTTTGGCGGCTGGTGCAAGAAGAGCAACGATTGAAGAAGCACCAGGACCGTTCGATTAAAATCCAATGGTCACTGCTGCTAGAATTGTTTGTTGACTAAGTTGACAAAGCCCCGCGCACGCGTCAACTTAGTAGGCCCACAGGTCAGCCTCCGAACCAGTGCGCCCAAGATGTCAGTGGGAGGAATCATTTTTTTCGTGTAATAAGGAGGCAGTTGCTTGCGTGCGGCCATGGACCATGGGGGTCCCTACTGTCAGCCTCTCCAAATACATCCTATTTCGATGGCTGTCGTTTTTGAATGTTGAGCACGCCGCGCCTAGAGCACCAACGCGGTGGACGACTGTGAGGCCTAGGAATGGAACGACCCGGAGTTGGCGAAGACACAACAGTGGATGCCCACGCTGAGGAGAGTATAACGGTTGATTGGTTCGGCTGCGGCGTGAGGCTGCCATCACCGGAGAATAACTGGAGATGCGGGTGGGTAGAGGGATGGTCAGGCCAGCAGAGGGAGTATGGTGGGCCGGTGAAGCCTACGCGGCATCACAGCCGACCACAAGAGGAGGGAGCAGGCAGTCCCGCTGGCGCTGGTTTAGACGGCTGGAGCAGGAAGATCAGAGATTGAAGAAGCAGGACAGCCGTTGGATGGACATCCAACAGTCACTACTGCTAGAATCGTGTGTTGACTGACAAAGCTTTGCGTAAACAAGTCAGCCTCGAAATCTGTGGCGTGTATAGCCCATTTGCTATTATTTTTATAATTTACTGCCCGTTTGCTAATTCGTATGGAATTTATTGCAGCCCATTTTCCATTTTTAGAGTTGCTGCCCATTTTCTGGTTAGTGCCGGGGTTAAAAAATTGAACTAAAAAATGTGCGAAATTTTAAAAATTCGCATATTTTTGCTGGGGAACAAAATATTCTTAATCCAAAAATTAGTAGCCATACTCTTTGGTACTATGTCATGTTAAAATCCAATGAAATATAAAATATCAGTGAAGAACAAAAACAAAAAACGAAACTAATTGCCCATTTGCCATAATTTTTTGGAATTTGCAACCCCTTTGATATTACTTTAAGATATACTGACCATACTCTTTGGCCAGGCCGGAATGCATCCCTCCTCATCTTGATAGATTTGCAGCCCAGTAAATCGGAGAAAACAAATAGGCCTAGCTTGGGTATTCTTCAAAAAGAAATAGTGGGCTACCTATTTTCCCAAAGAAAAAACTGATGTGGTAATGTTGTTAGACGGGCCACAGAGACCGCACAACCCAGTTTATAGCCTGCTCCTTCGAACAAATCCTCAAAAAAAAAGTTGTGCAATTCTGTCGTTAATTGACTAAACGTTGACAATGATGTGGGTCCCAGATATCAGTAGGGTGGATTAGAGTAAAAAACGAGGGGTGCATCTGAGTAGTAAAAGAGGCGCTTGCTTGTGTTTGGGAGTGGACCTGGTGGGTTCGTACTATCATACTCACAACTACAGTCCTCTCCCGCTTCACTATGTTAACAGGGCCTCACAGCGGCGCCGCGGCGAGCGCACCAAGGCGGAGGATAAAGTGGTGTCGCCAATGTGTTGGGCTGGGCTGTGCATTCTTATCAAAAAATAAAAATGGACTAGAACTATTTACGAAGTTGGCTATGATTTGCGTGGGTCCGCTAGTTGCGGGAAGAAAATGGTGGGAGAAAGAGGACTGGTCACTATCTTTGCCTAAGAATAATATCGACTGAATGTAATGACACTCTCATAGGAAATAATATCCTCCTGTTAAAATTTGAGTTTTCAAATCGTGAATTTAAAGAACTGCTGCATGAGCATTTAGCTTTATTTATTTACTTATTTATGTTTAGGGGACCATGAGCATGTACCTGGGCCGGATTCATGTGAGAGCCTCCCTTCCAGTTAATTATGGGCTCCTCTATTGGGCCTTCATCAGTGGGCTGCATGTTATCGACAAGTGGAAAATGTGTTCCCTACCAAAAATAGTACTCGCTAAAGGATCGGACCATTCAACGACTTCCAAAACATCGTGTTTGTCATTCTAACAACACATTTATTCAACCAACAGACGAAATATACTGCTGATTGTACATTGAAAATAGCAGCAGCAGCAACCAGGCCGGGGGTGCAACAGAAGCAGTAAGTAGGCCAGAAGAGTAAAGACGCAGCTCTCTCTTCCAAACCAAACATCAGCCATCATTACAAAAGGGCTACCAAAAAAGAACAAGTGTATGCATCAAACTAAATAAAGATCCTACTACACCAAATGTACGCATCTAACTAACTGGCTTAGTTAGATGTTACTATTTATTAAGCTGTGGAGATTGGCTAACGGCTTGAACCAGATGGGTGCCTGACGGGGGAAACTCCAACCAGCAGGTTGAAGTCTGATACTTGCGACCCTCTCTCCTTTGGGCTGCAGAGCCTGGCAGCACATATCAGGTATGGTGCATGGAGAGACGCATGGTATGCTGTGTACACACAGTTTTGCCTAATGAATGAAATCGCGCTGCCATCATGATCCTTGCCATCGGTTATCTCCTGATTAATTGGATAATTCAGTCCGAGAAACAGAGAGCATGTACCAAGGCTACTTACCAGCCTCCAGTCAAAAATTTCTGATGGCCCAGATAAGTTGAGATCCTGCTCAAAGACCTTGCAGTGAATGTGATTGTATTCCACGAAACAACGCGTCCGGTATGTGCGAATGATCATCAATCGTTCGCCATCGTCTGATCGAGCCAGGAACCACCTGCAACTGCCATGCCGCTTTTCTTTGAAAGGTTCTAGGATTAGGAAGGGTAGGGACACCATACGGCCCACAACATGATATCAAGTTGGAGTCAAATAAAAAAGGGCTCGTACAGTAGTCAATCTTAAGAACAACATGTTATGAGCATGAATATTTTTTTCAGTAAATGTGGACAGTTATATAAGCAAGCCATCATGATATCATAGGAAAGTAACATACTGTTGTAACAACCGTTTGTAGCGATGACTGGAGTAGGCCAGCAATATGTCCAACCATAGAAGGAGTCCACAGCATAAATGAAGCCCTTGTGTTCAATGACATCAGAGAACCATGGAGGATGTATGATCCTACGATGGAAGTAAAGATTTATCCGCTTACTGCAGTGACCTGTCAGATAGGCGAGACCGTGGTTGAAGAACGCAATCAGCCTGAAGTATTTATAATTGGCAGATCTTGTGGGCACTTGGCAGATTACAACCTTGATCGAATCAAACTTGGTTTCATATTGGCTACTGTAAACGCATCTCCAGCCGTTGGCCCCCCGAGGAGGCATAAAAATCACCGCATGGGGCGAGCCGGGTGTCGGATCGGCTCTGGGGCGGTTGGGCATCCAGCCGTCGCCCCTAGACATCGATATCGGCCCAGTTTTTGGCCCACTTTCGGCAAAAAGTGGCCCGATATCGGCAAGAATTGGCCCATATCCGGCGTGGTTCGCCGTGGTTAGGCTGCATGCCGGGCGACGTGTGGCGGGTGAGGGCGGGACGCGCGTCGCGACGCCTTCACTGCGCCGCCCGTGAGGCATCAATGGATGATGACCGGCGCGGCAGCCTTGGCCAGCCGCATTGACTCCCGCGGGAACCGAGGCGATGAGGGCGAGGAAGCAGCGTCTCGCTGACTTAGCGAGCCCATCCTCTTTCGCGCCAGAATCGCTCGCCCGGGTGCCCCCCAGCGCGCCGGGTTCGGCTTGGGTCCGCCGACGCCAGTTTCGGCCCAAACTGGCGAAAAACAGCCTCGTGGGGGCGCGGCTGGGCCAATTTTTGGGCGCCGACGCGGAAAAAACGCCTGGGGAGGGCCTCTTGGGGGCGCAGCTGGAGATGCTCTAAGATTCCGAGTATTCTGAGCCGCGCTGCCAAAGTAGTGCAGTGTTAATCGAAGGAAGGGGGATCAATCGCCGGGTGTAGACCTCCACGAGCATCCAGCTGCCGCGACCGTCGACGAGCACCATCCAAGACGTGTTCATGTAGTTGAGGGTGACCGGGATCAGATTGCAGTCAAGGGGGTTGATGTTCGCCACCCTACGTTCGTTATGCTGCGTGACACGCCATTTCTAAAGATCAGGCGGCATCAGCAAGCAAGGAGCTGGATTAAAAAGCTCCGGCCTGAGGGCTTTGAGTAAACGGTACAGCCCCGACGAGGACACATCGAGTGGCATGGTATTGAGATTGTCCACACGCGAAACAATGAGCTTGATTACCTCTGTGGGGAGCAAATTCCAGCCACTCTTTCGGCGGACGCTGCTCGGTTCTGCCATTGTTAGTGCTTGGGTTTCGGAAGAGGGGGGAGGCGCCTTAGCGGGGATGGAAGATTGGACTATCATGTGAGGACGAAGATGGAGAAGCGAATATGTGCTGCGGGAAGTGGACATGTGATGATGACAACAACACGCCGCTTGACTTACGAGACACATCCCAGCAGCATAGGGTCATATCGATGTGAGACAACTTGCTTGAGTGATCACAGTACTAGTACTCCCTAAAGTATGTACTACTATGCCCTAGTTTGCATATAGTGGAGTAGGACTCTGCTCTACTACTAATACCGAAGGAGTAGTATATTCTAATCTAAAATAGTTACAAACTTCAATGCCCGAGTGTGGAACGACTATGAACCACCATCGGTGCTAACTCCAATCCCCAGCAAACATTTGATGGGAGACATGGCAGTTGCAAACGTCCGCGACGCAGTTACAGTACTATGGCTTAAAAATAGGCCACCGTCGGATGGAAATCTGACGGTTACGTGGGATTCGCCAGGATTGAGCTCATGGCGAACAATCGCCAGATATCATTACTAAAAAAAGGTTAAAACACCCGGGGCTATAACTTGCACCGGCTGACCACTAACAATACAACAACAACAACAACAACAAAGCCTTTAGTCCCAAACAAGTTGGGGTAGGCTAGAGGTGAAACCCATAGGATCTCGCGACCAACTCATGGCTCTGGCACATGGATATCAAGCTTCCATGACCCCTGTCCATAGCTAGTTCTTTGGTGATACACCAATCCTTCAGGTCTCTCTTAACGGACACCTCCCATGTCAAATTCGGTCTACCCCGCCCTCTCTTGACATTCTCCACATGCTTTACCGGTCCTCTATGCACTGGAGCTTCTGGAGGCCTGCGCTGAATATGCCCAAACCATCTCGGACAATGTTGAACAAGCTTCTCTTCAATTGGTGCTACCCCAACTCTATCTCGTATATCATCATTCCGGAGTCGATCCTTCCTCGTGGGGCCACACATCCATCTCAACATGCACATCTCCGCCACACCTAACTGTTGAACATGTCACCTTTTAGTCGACCAACACTCAGCGCCATACAACATTGCGGGTTGCACCGCCGTCCTGTAGAACTTGCGTTTTAGCTTTTGTGGAACTCTCTTGTCACAGAGAATGCCAGAAGCTTGGCGCCACTTCATCCATACGGCTTTGATTTGATGGTTCACATCTTCATCAATACCCCCATCCTCCTGCAGCATTGACCCCAAATATCGAAAGGTGTCCTTCTAAGGTACCACCTGCCCATCAAGGCTAACCTCCTCCTCACACCTAGTAGTACTAAACCGCACATCATGTACTCGGTTTAGTACTACTAAGCCTAAACCCGTTCGATTCCAAGGTTTGTCTCCATAACTCTATCTTCCTATCTACCCCCGTCTGACTATCGTCAACTACCACCACATCAACCGCGAAGAGCATACACCATGGGATATCTCATTGTATACCCCTTGTGACCTCATCCATCACCAAGGCAAAAAGGTAAGGGCTCAAAGCTGACCCCTGATGCAGTCCTATCTTAATCGGGAAGTCATCAGTGTCACCATCACTTGTTCGAACACTTGTCACAACATTATCGTACATGTCCTTGATGATGGTAATGTACTTTTCTGGGACTTTGTGTTTCTCCAAGGCCCACCACATGACATTCTGCAGTATCTTATCATAGGCCTTCTCCAAGTCAATGAACACCATATGCAAGTCCTTCTTTTGCTCCCTGTATCTCTCCATAAGTTATCGTACCAAGAAAATGGCTTCCATGGTCGACCTCCCAGGCATGAAACCAAACTAATTTTTGGTCACGCTTGTTATTCTTCTTAAGCGGTGCTCAATGACTCTCTCCCATAGCTTCATTGTATGCCTCGCTAGCTTAATTCCACGGTAATTAGTACAACTCTGAACATCCCCCTTGTTCTTGAAGCTTGGTACTAATATACTCCGTCTCCATTCTTTTGGCATCTTGTTTGCCCGAAAAATGAGGTTGAAAAGCTTGGTTAGCCATACTATCGCTATGTCCCCGAGGCCTTTCCACACCTCAATGGGTATACAATCAGGGCACATCGCCTTGCCTCCATTCATCCTTTTTAAAGCCTCATTGACCTCAGACTCCTGAATTCGCCGCACAAAATGCATGTTGGTCTCATCAAAGGAGCCATCCAGTTCAATGGTAGAACTCTCGTTCTCCCCATTGAACAGCTTATCGAAGTACTCCTGCCATCTATGATTAATCTCCTCATCCTAGAGTTAGTCTGAGGTCCTTGATGCATTTGACTTGGCCAATATCCCTCGTCTTCCTCTCTCAGATCTCGGCCATCTTATAGATGTCCCTTTCACCTTCCTTTGTGCCTAACCGTTGGTAGAGGTCCTCATATGCCCGACCCCTTGCTTCACTGACAGCTCGCTTTGCGGCCTTCTTCGCCATCTTGTACCTCTCTATGTTGTCTGCACTCCTATCCAGGTATAGGCGTCTGAAGCAATCTTTCTTCTCTTTAATCGCCTTCTGGACATCATCATTCCACCACCAAGTATCCTTATCTTCGCTTCTCCTTCCCCTGGACACTCCAAACTCCTCCGAGGCCACCTTACGAATGCAAGTTGCCATCTTCAACCACACATTGTCCGCATCCCCTCCTTCCTCCCAAGGGCCCTCCTTAATGACCCTCTCCTTGAACGCCTGAGCTACCTCCCCCTTGAGCTTCCACCACTTCGTTCTAGTGACTTTGGCACGCTTATCCTACTGGACATGAATCCGAAAGCGGAAGTCAGCAACCACCAGCTTATGCTGGGTACAACACTCTCTCCAGGTATCACCTTACAGTCTAGCCACACACGCCTATCTTCTCTTCTCGAGAGAATGAAATCGATCTGGCTAGAGTGTTGGCCACTACTAAAAGTCACCAAATGTGATTCTCTCTTTCTAAAGAGGGTGTTAGCTACAATCATGTCGTAGGCTAGAGCAAAGCTTAAGACATCTTCTCCTTCTTGCATGCGCCCCTTCAAAACCTATGTTAGATGTACCCACATGGCCATTGAGGTCTCCTCCTATGAAGAGCTTCTCGCCAATTGGTACACTCCTAACCATGTCTTCCAGGCCTTCCCAGAACTCCCTCTTCGTGTTCTCATTGTGGCCTACTTGCGGGGCATACGCGCTGATAACATTGAGAACTAAGTCCCCAACTACCAGCATGACCAGGATAATCCGGTCCCCATGTCTCTTGACATCTACCACTCCATACTTGAGGCTCTTGTTGATCAAGATGCCTACGCCATTTTTGTTTGCAGCCATCCCCGTGTACCATAGCTTGAAGCCGGTATCCTCCACCTCCTTCGCCTTCTGTCCCCTCCATTTGGTTTCTTGGACACAAAGGATATCAACACCTCTCCTCAATGCTGCATCAACTAGCTCCCATAGCTTCCCTGTTAGAGACCCTATGTTCTAGCTACCTAAGCGAATCCTCATAGGATCGGCTAGCTTCCTTACCCTTCGCACTCGTCGAGTCAAATGCGAAGACCCTTTCTCATTTTCCACTACATCCGGGCGCCGATGTAGAGCGCCACTAAGGATGCGACGACCTGATCCTCGCTCACTTGCCACCGTATCCGAATCAAGATACGGCGCGCCACTAGGGGGGTGACAGCCCGGCCCTTGCCCAATGGCCACCACACCCGGGTTCCGATGTGGCGCGTCGCTGAGAGGGTTACGCCCCAACGAAAATCTTTTGGGTTTCATCTCCATAAGAGTGGCTGAGTTTTTACGTTGGCTTGCCAAGCCTATCACAACCCTCCTCCTTTACCCGGGCTTGGGACCGGCTATGTTGAGACAACATATGCTGACCACTAACAATGATACTCACATAGTTATAAAATGGTCAAAGACCGTGTCTACGTGGTCTTTGGAATTATATGCAAACTAGCAGATGCCCGTGCATTGCACGAAACATCAAGATGCATTTTTTACAAAACACCTGTTGTGATTGACCCATGCAGGAGTAATCCCATGTATAAAAACTAATGATATCTCGAGAATTTTATCAAAAAAATGGTATCTCGAGAATTTCATCGAAAAAATGATATCTCGAGAAAGATTAGAGATAAGGTGATGAGGAGTGGGGTGTGGTGGTGACTGGTGGTCGGACTAGGCGGAGGCATGGGGATGGACAGCGCCGGTAGTGGCCACCATGCCAGATTGTTCCAGAGACTTTTTTAATTGCTCAGCGATGAGGTTGTGGGAGATAAGGATGAACGGGGCAAGGCCTTATCTGTAAATGTGGAGAGAGGTGCGGGTATCTCTTGCAAAATTGTCATAGTTTGCTTTCTATCCGTCAGATATAGATCGGACGGTCTATATTACAAGTTGGCAGGCACACCATCATCACCAACTCGGTTTTTTATAAGAGTAGAGACTAAGGAGGAGCAATGCTGGACTTACGTAAAGATTTCTACGTAGCTTACGTAATAACCAACATGGAGTGTTGGTATTGGTGTTTAGGGATGTGAGGGGCCCACCCCCCTAAAAATCAGGGGGGTGATGTTTAGTTTGGTTGGAAGGCTTCGTAAACCTACGTAACGTTTTTGTAGGTGTAGCATTTTCCACTAGGGAGTACTAGTAAGGACACCATCTACTGCTTCGTGTGCTACCCCCGCGCTCCATTCGACGGGTGCAACGTCCCCTACAACCACTCCCTCCTGTGCTCCATTTGGCGGGCGCAACGTCCCCTACAGCCACTCTCGTTTCATGGACGGCCTGGTCGATTACAAGAGTTTTGGCTGCGAGAGGTACGTTGACCAGCACTCCACTACAAAAAAATACACTTCTGTGATGATACGTGTTTGTCACAGTAGGTCACGTTTTCTGTCATGCATGTACATCCATGACAATTTTATGACAGAATCAAGATAGTCATACCTGTGCTGTCGTAGAAGTGTTCCATGACATTACCAAAATTATCATCACGGAAGTGTCCACTTCCATGACGATAAATCGCGTGCATGTAAGTGCTTTTGTCAAGGGTGACAGACACGTGGCATCCACCGTAACGGGTCGCCATTAAGTTATCGCGTTCCAGTTTGGATTCGATAACCCGTTAACAGCCCGGACCAATGGCGATTTTCCGCGTGTAAAATTCTCATTCGCCGACGAACCACATGTCGGCTCAGCGTTGGGACAGATGTCAATCATCCATTTGACAACAATCGCCAATGAAACATTGACACGTGGGACGGCCCAATAGAGGCCCATATAGGTTTAAAAGCCGGCCGAGGAACATGCCCACAAGACTTCATTAGATCTAATGGGCCGGCCCGTTAACAGCCTAACATTTTCTGGACCATATTATAGCCCACATCAGATACGGGCCATTAAATGACTGCAATATTCTGGGCCAGTTTACGGCCCATATCAGATCCGACCCATTAACAGCTTGCAATAGTTTGGGCCAAATTACGGTCCACACCCGATCCGTCCCGTTAACCGACTTTCATTTCTTGGGCCAAATTACGGCCCATAATAGATACAACCCTTTTAACAGCTACTGTGCCATTGGGCCCATTGGCAGCCTGATTTGCTCTTCGGCCTCTTAATGGCCCGTTTAACAGTTCGATCCGATATTAGTTTCGGCCTGTCAGCGGCCCTGTCTACATATGGGCCTCTTTTGGCCCGGTTTCACTTTCGGCCATTTAAAGGTCCGAGTTGCACCTGGGCCTAATTATAGTCCGTAGTTACTTTCGGCCTCTTAACGACCCGTAGTCTTCGTGGATACATTCTAGCCCAAACTTCCTGTCGGCCTGTTAATGGCCCTTGAGAGTGTTGGGCCTAATTTAGGCCCGTTATACATCCAGCCTGCTTCCCGCCCATTATGTAATTGGGTCAGCCAAGGCCCAAAAACATTTCACCCTGTTAATGGCCCGTCACCCGAATGGGCCAATAATGGGTCAATTTATATTACAGCACGCTGTCGGCCCGTGATTAGTTCGCCACAATTAAGGCTGAATCTAGTTTTCAACCTGTTAAAAGCCTATTTAATTTTTGGGCCCAATTAAGGCAAGCGGTTTACTCGGCCTTTTAAAGGCCCGAAACTAATAGTGGGCCAGATTAAGACTAGACCTAACTAATGGCCCAAGATGATTGTCGGCCCACGGTTGGGCCCATACTAGCGATTGGCGACCGGCCAATTTTAGTACAGAAATTATTATTTTATAAACCTAACATATTGGCTCATTGTGCCTCAATCGAAGATTACGACCTTTTCTCAGAGTGACGACAGCAGAAACAACAAATAAATTACAACACCATGACGAAGAATAAACCTAGACTATACAACAAAGAAATTACAACATATTACATCCCCTGGGTATCAAAATTCGCCGCCAGTGATAATAAAGGGCAACCAGACAGCAGATTACATAAACTGGGTAGGTCGCCACCAGTGGAAGTTAACAGGCCGACAAAATAATAGACAGAACCGACATCATTTCAAGACAGTTCAAGAAATGTTAGCCCGACCCAGGAGCTGTAGCGCAAGCAACTTAGCAACCTGATAAGACTACACTTCTTTGGCACTTATATCCACCAACTTAAGCTGCATAGCATAGACGTCCTATACTTACGGTTAATCTTGCATAGAGAATGGAGTTCCAGTCAGATTTGAGCGGAAACATGTCTTTCTTCTTGATTTTCAAACTGAAGAAGTCGAACAGATTCAGACGGCGACTTCATCGAGCTTGTGTCATTGAGTAAGTTAGACACTACATCAAGATATGACTTCGTGGTTGTATCCCTACCCTCAAGATGTGTTGCCTTCTTCTCTGGGTGTTAGAGGGACAGACAGTGGGTTCATCTCACTATCATTGTGGCAGTTCTTCCTAGCAGCAGTGCTGTCACCCTGAAAGAGAAACAAGTAGGTAGGTAACAGGTTTTGCACGTATAAGCATCAGCGTTGTCAATTCATCTCATTTCTTTGTCAGAAATAAGAGACACTGTTTAAAATAGCATTAACATAATAGGAATTGTTCATAGTTAAAACGACAGGAAATGGCATTGTGCAGGAGCGGCCAGCTTCACCAGACCACTGGATTATAGATCAAGAACACAAGCATACATGTAGTTCTAAACAATGTATAAGCATCAATGGTGAGTGTACTATCAATTTATACCATTTCAGATTGGTAAATAAAGAGACACGATTTAAATAACATTCATATAATATGGCATTGTTCATATAATATGGCATTGTTCATAGTTGAGACATAGCAGGATATGACATTGTGCTATTGTTGGTAGTTTCACCACACCACTGGATTACAGATAAAGAACACAAGCATACACATAGTGCTAAAGAAGATAATTTGCTATGTTTAGTTTAATTTACATGGTACGAATAAGGAACTAGGTTGTAGAACTAAAGACTGAAATTGAGAAGGACAAACTTATGTTTATGCACTTCTTTATAAACTTTGAACAAGCAATTTGATGTAGACGACAAAAATAAACAGCATTTGCACTCATAGCTATCCAAATATACACAACAAAGTTTGAAGGCTCGAGGAGGACAAACTTACATTAGTATTGAAGATAGGCTCTATAAAGCCCTTGTCCATATTGATGGGGGGGGGGCAATTCAAGAAGTTTAACGCACACTCTTCTTCAAGAGCATTGGCTTTATTGTACATTTTGTTAAGAGTAAATAAAGATGTGAAAATATAGGAACAAATGGCAATTATTTAACTTAAGATGCAGAGTACAAATGTAAATACAGCATACAGGGAAAAGGCACTGACAAGAGCAATGCAGAGCTAAACTTCTTCAGTAGCATTGGATTTATTTAATATTTTGGCAAGAGTAAATGTAGATCTGATGTGTAGAAAATGGAGGACAAGGGAAAATAATCCGCAAAGTGTACATGAAGAACTAGCTCACAAATATAAGTACAATGATGAAGGACTGCAGATACTTACAAGAACAATGCAGAACTAAATTTCTTCATAAGCATTGGGTTTATTCTATATTAATTTAAGCATTAATATAGATCTGATTATTTGGAGCGAACAGTGGATAAGCAAGCTATAATACACAATGATGTCACATAATCCACCAGGTATCAATGTAAGGACAGCGATAGGACAATAGGCACTCACGAGAGCAAAGCAGCGACCAACATAGTTGCGATATCCTAGGTTTTGAGGTGCTGGTTCTATCACCAATATACGTCGGGTGCTATGTGATTTCTCTAGTAGCACCACCTTTTTCAAGGACTTTGCTTGTACTCCTTCAGGTTTTGCAATCACCCTCTTCCTTTTGTATGTCTGAAACACAAGAACAACATTTGAATGGAAAAACATGGTATGATGACAAATGGAATAGGTGTTGATAATGGATGGGCATGGCATCTTCAAATATATCATGAGTAAACTAAGCAGATGGCGGTGCAACGAAGCAAAATAAATGCAAGATATGTGCAACCAATAAAACCTTGCCAAATTAGAACATGCACCTTATTGGGTGAACAGGATAGGCCATCTGCCTTTGACTCCTGAGCTCAGAATAGTCATTAGGATCATATTCTGAATACGAATCTATAGGTCGGGAGCATGTGGGTTTCATTGCATCCACAATGGACCTCAATCCCTTGATGCCAAGTTTGTTACCCATTGAACTGTTCCACAATATTCTTCTGATGTGTGCATTCTTATATTCATTGTGATTATGTACAATATCTGAAAAGCATGAAAACATAAATAGTAGTGAGATTATCTTTGTAATGCAGAGGATATTGTAATATAATAGGGGCTCCTTGTAAACCCTTGTGTGCTATCACTGGATTCTTATGAGAGAGCCCATGTGTGCTATAATATGGTGAGTAGATTAATATAATCTGGCACAACTACACAAAAAACTAGGCTCCCTGTTGGGAGCTCCAAATGTAAGGATAGTTGGCAGATCATAGGTTCATAATAAACCGTATAGAAAGTTTATTTCGAAACCATGATAAAGAGAGCGCAGAGCCAGTAGGCAGATCGTAGTGTAGATAATAGAGGTACACCATAACCACCATAAATAAATCGGGAAAACGGAACTGGCTGGAAAATACAGGGTTTTGCCGCTACTAATATGCAACCTATCAATCAGCTATAGGCCAGCTCTATTCATTAGAAGGCGCACAACTGTTACTATGAGTTTAGTCTATCAAAGATCGCACGGCTCCCAACATTTTTGGGATATTATGGCAGACCAACTCGAAGTGCGAAATCATGTAGCAGAATCGGCCCAATAGAGCTGTTGACTGCAGATGTCCCTGCTCCCCTTCCTGACAAGGAACATACTGTACTTACTAAAGAAGAATAGAAGAGGAACATGTTAAAGAATAGAAGGGGAAGCATATTATTGAGATTCCCCTTCTTTCTATACAATGTTGGTTGCCCACCCATGATGAATCAGAGCGCCCAAAGAAATGCAATTCCATGATGTCTCTCTACATGTGGCCACATGCATTTGGAAACTCAAGTGGGAGCATTAGGTAACCAATTAAATGTGTGTCTGTTAGCTAATGTTAGTATCATATCACATTCGTATTTGAAGAACCTTAGGATGTATAATTGGTGTGTTATTTAGCTTTAACGGGTGGACAGGTCCTAGTAGGACACAAAACACCTACGTAGAACGTAGTGTAGATATAATGGGAAAACCCTAAGCATTAGGAGTAAAATCAGGAAATTGGAACTTGCTGAATATATGTGCTAGTATTGCCGGTACGGCTAGAAAGGCTTCGCATACCAACTCTCTACAACTGAAGGCGCAGTACTGTTACTATCAGTCTAACTCTCAAAGGCGACGCATACGATCGAATACGAAGAGTTGAAAGCGTCCATGACAATCAACATGAAGACCAATATGAAGAGTTGAAAGCGTCCATGACAAGCGACCGAATAGACCTGTACACTTCAAATATCCCTGCTCCTCTTCACTACAAAGAACATACTGTACAACTATTATACTCCCTCTGTTCCTAAATATAATTCTTTGTAGAGATTCCACTACATACGGATGTATATAGATACATTTTCGAGTGTAGATTCACTCATTTTGCTCTGTATGTAGTCCATGGAGGAATCTCTACAAAGACTTATATTTAGGTACGGAGAGAGTACTTACAAAGGAAGAACAGAAGAGGATCATGCTAAAGAAGAGCAAGCAGATTTTGGATAATAAAATGTTGGTTGACCACACATGATGAACCAGAGCGCATAAACAACGCAACTCCCTGCCGTCCCTCGATATGTGGCGCATGTGCTTTTCGAAAGTAAAGTAGAAACATTAACCGACCAATTAAACATTCTCTGTTTTAGTACATGTCAGCATCATACCAGATTCGTATTTGAGCAACTAAGTTTGGAATTATGAGTGGCATGTTGTTTAGTTTGATGGGTTGAGGAGCACTGCTTGCACCGACAATAATAGTACTGAATATATGGGAATGTCTACATGCAAGTCGCCTGACTTTCGTCATTGGGTCAGTCGACCATTTCAGGCGGTTGGATGAAGATCCTACGTCTCCTAACCCTTCTTCTTCCTCGCCTCTTATTCTTTCCCTAAAGACCACCGCACGGGTCGCCGGCCGAACCAATCGCCCCCGCCCTCCCCTGAACCGCCCACCACCTTCGATCTTTTGCCGCCCCCTACCATCCCTCTAGCTAACCCCACCCCCCACCCACGTCGAGTTTTGCCTCCGGCGAGGCCCCACCATAGCCCGATGACAGCCCCCCACAACCACTGTCCCCACCCGAAACCCTAAGATAGATAATGGGGCACCCTCCGGCAAGCCCCTTCCTTCCCGCCAGCGAACTCCAGCGAGCTCTCAAAAATCGACTAACCCAATTTTGAAATTTAGTCTATTGTCATTTAACTAGTGTGGAATATAAAAGGGGAAAACCATAAGAATTGCGAGTATAGTGCTGAGCATGCCATGGCGGATCTGAAGGTGCAAACCGGACAAAGGCAACTTCGCAATCAATGTTTGCTTTCAACTAACAAGTAAGATCCTAAGTGATGGACAAGAAATCACAACAAAGCAGTGGCAATCTATTTTCTTGCTGCTATAAATAAGTTGAGCAGATACGAAAGAGTACCGCCTCTGGTGCGGCACCATGTATGCATCTGCTGAGAATTTGATGGTGCTGCAGTAGCGATGGCTGTCGGCAGCGTGGAAGTAGATCTAGGACGGTAGACGGTGGCAGCAGGGGAAATATCCCGGTGCGGTGGACGAGACGGTCGTAGGAGCGGCGCCGGCAAGGTGGACGACAGCGGTGATGAAGCGATGGGGTGGCGGACGGGGGAGGCTGGGGTGGAGAGGGTGTTTTGGCGCCCACGGAGTATGAATGGAAGAATTGAGGGAGGGAGGAAGGGGGGAACCATGTCTTCAGGGCGCGCTTGTCTCAAATGCGAGGAAATTTACAAACTTAGCCCCCGTCTAAAATTTCCTACATCACAGCAATATTAGTCAGTTGGGGATAGGACGGTAATCTCGCATACACCGAATATTTGCCGAAGGAGATTTCGGCCGACAAGAGTTTGTTTTGGCGCCCACCGTGTATGAATCGGGAAGGGAGGCGATTTCGGCCGAGGAGACACTGTGTTTTGGTGCCCACCGTGTATGAATCCGGGTGAGAGGCGGTTATGTCACATTTGAGTGAAATTACAAACCTACCCCTATCGAAACCTATAGAAATCGAGCTGGTAGGCTTTGCGTGTCAGGGATAGGCAGTAATTTCCATCTCACAGATTTTTGTTTCGGGCGGTGTCGGTGCAATAGACCCCGGGTATGTTGCCCAACTGTGCATAGGCAAGATCAAGATTGAAGCACTAGCTCACGATAGGGATTGAAGAACCAAGAGACTTGAAGAACCAACATGCAGCTCGGAGAGATCGAGCCAAAGGAACGGGATTTCGGCAAGAGAAGGGCCTCCCTCACCGGGCAGGCGAGCCCGGCAAGAGGCCAGGCCACCACTAGAAGCAAGCAACCAAGACTCCCCGAAGCGCCTGCCGGGGCTTGCGGGGCCTGAGCCACCCCGCTAACCGTGCAAGTATGACCCACGTCGTCAATCAGTGCAGTGTCAAGCCGCAAGGTGATTAAGTGGCAGCATTTGCCACATGGCAGCCATCTCCAACAGAAGAAACCCACAGGTGACAACCGTCCAGCGACGTGTCAAGAGAACATGTGCGGAGCTGGTGAGATAAGCCCGACAGGCCTTGCCGGGCAGCTAGTGATGTGACACTGAGTGGTGCATTTAATGCACCCTGCCAGCGGCAGAGTTAGGTATGATAGCACTGTTTGCTATCATATCAGTGGGTAATGACTGTTTTGCCACTGTGGTGACCCCTTAATCTATAAAAGGAGGCCCATGGCAATCGTAGGAGGGGGTTAGAGGTTTGGAAACATGACAAAACCCAAGCCACCATACGCTTGTGGTCACCGTAGCCCTGAGGCAGGCCTTGCCTGGCAAGTGTACCACGCACCACCACGTTCATTTCCACCATCAATCCACCAAAGCAGGAGTAGGGTCTTATGCCTCGCGGCGGCCCGAACCTGGGTAAATTGCTTGCGTGCTCTCTGCCGTGCTGCCGCGCGCTGGTCTGCTCTTTGTGCAACACGACGTCCCCCGCCGAACCAGCAAGGGGCCGCCGGTCCCATAGGTGGCCGTGGATATCCCGCGAGATCTTTGGCGCGCCGGCTAGGGGGCTCACTTGTGCGAACCTGAAAGCGTGCGTAGCGCGTCATCTTCGTCGCCATCTTCGTCTTCGACGAGGCCATCGACCATGGCGCACAAGAAGAAGAAGTCCGGCCCTTCGGCCCAGCCATCTACCTCGAAGGCTCCACCGCTTGCGACCTCAGATGCCGCGCGGGATGTGGGAACAAGTGAGGACGTGAGCGCTGTTGGGGGCGTGGCAGGAGCAGGTGGCGCCATCGCCACTCCCCCTGCGGCCGACACAGGGGTTGAAGGCGTTGGAGGAGAACAGCTTCAGCAGCATCTGGACGGTCAAGCTCCGCAAGGTAAGGACGGGAGGGTGACTCTGCTTACATCCCCTCCTCCCACCGGTGGGCGCAGCCACAACAACGACGCTCGGTCCGGGATGAGCCACCGTCCTTCGGCCGTCCCTGCCACGGGGGCGGTCACGTCACGTGTGTCTCCTCTCGGGTGAGCCGACCCAACCACTGCACCCGACTGAGCCGCGGACCCTCGAGCGCCATCACCGTGCGACCCCGCTGCCCAGGTGGCCGCCCCACCGCAGCGCGGGCGCGCCACCGCCGCCGCCGCCGCGGGCACCGTCAGGAGCCAGGCAACGGTGCGGTCGAGGTCATCAACTTCCATGCCAAGAACAGCCACAGAGGCTATGGCGCGGGCCCGGCTGCTACTAAGGTTCCTGCCAGCAGCCGAGCAAATGGATGAATGGCGTGACACCAACCAGAGTCTGCTCGATTTCATTGAGGCCGAGGGCTCGCGGCGCACTGGCCCGCCACGACCTCCCCAAGTGACGACGACTACTCGTACTGCTGGCCGAATGGAGGGGGCTGTCCCTACCGTGTAGTCCCCACCACGGCAGCAGGCGCGGGCGCAGCAAGATCAAGATCCCGGCGACGTCTTAATGGCCTCTTCCAACCCTCGAGCACGTCCGGGCCAATGGCAAACCACGGAGGATAGGCGACGGGGAGACGCGCGCGTCATTGTGGGACGGCCCCTCGATGACCCCCGACAGACTGACGGGTGCGGCGGCCTCAAAGTCGACGAGCCTGCGTTCGGTGTTGGCAGGTGCCTACCTTTCGAGATCGGCTGCCCCGCCTTTACACGCGAGCTGCCGCAAGTCCATTTGCCGTTCGTCCGCACGTTCAAGCCGGAGATACCTGAGAAGTACGACGGGAGGCTGAACCCGACAGAGTTCCTGAGCATCTACAACATCGCTGTTCAGGCTGTCGGGGGAAGAGACGAGAAGGTGTTCGCCAACTACTTCCCGTTGGCTCTCAAGTCCAACGTGAGATCTCCATTTCGTCATGTGCAGACCTGTGCCACGAGTTCATCAGTGCCTTCACCGGTGGCCACCAGGAGCCCGGCAGGCCCAGCGACCTGCAGCTTCTCCAGCAGAAAGAAGGAGAAACTCTTCGTAAGTATTTACAAAGATTCAGTAAAGTCCATAGGAAGATTCCGAATATCCATCCTGCAGCTGTTATAGCAGCCTTCCAGTCCAATGTGCGCAACCATCGCATTCGTTCTAAGATGAATGTGCGGTTGCCCAAGACTATGAAGGAGCGGTACACACTAGTGGATAAGTGTGCTCGAATGGAGGAAGGAAGGAAGTTGCCAGGGGAGGAGGATTGCATCAATGTTAATTCAGAGGAAGAAGATGAATCAACCAGTGAAAGAAAGGGAAATAAGCGCAACAAGAAGCCAAGAGATAAGACAGTGATGACTGTGGAAGGTTCTGGCATGCCTAGTACCAGCAAGAAGGCCAAGGCTGAGGCCCCCGGCAAGGAAGTTGCCGCGTGCACTGCCTGCCGGGAAGCCGCTGCCGCGGAAAAAGCTGGGAAAGCTGATGGGTCGTACTGCAAGATCCACCGAACCAAGGGCCACGACCTCCATGAATGTTATCAAGTTGAGCAGCTTGTCAAGAGACAGAGAGCAAAGTATGATAAGCGTGATAAGGAGAAAGGTCAGAATGCTGCTGGCGGAAAGGGCCGAGGCGGTGAAGCAAACCGCCCCGACAAACCCTTCCGGAACCAAGGAAAACCCGCCAGGGGCCCAGAGAAGGAAACCTGTGATGATTTGAGTGATGGAGGGAATGAAGAGGAAACCAGTGAGCAGGAATTTCAGAGGGCCACTGACGCCCTATGCATTGATGGGGGTGCGTCTTTGCACTCCTCCCATCGCCAGCTCAAGCGATGGGCACGAGAGGTTAATGTTGTGGATCCAAAGCCAGAGGCCCGGAAGCCGCTCAAATGGTCCAGCACGCCCATCATCTTTTATGAGGAGGACCACCCTTGCCGCACCGCCGCGTTATGGTGTTTGCCGTTGTTGGTCTCCCCAACAATTCGCAACCTCAAGGTCACAAAGATGTTAGTGGATGGCGGGGCTGGGTTGAATTTGATTTCCCCAGCAGTTATTAACAAGATTCAGATAGGAAAGGAAGAGCTGGAGGTTACCGGCATGTTCCAAGGAGTCAATCCCGGCATGAGCCGTCCCAAGGGAAAGATTACGTTGCCGGTGATGTTTGGGGGAGAGCTGAACAATAGGACTGAGAAAATTGTGTTTGATGTGGTTGAGCTCCCCCTGCCGTATAATGGGATTCTAGGACGACTGGCCTTGGCCAAGTTCATGGCAGCATCCCACTATGCTTACAACACTTTGAAGATGCCTGGGCCATTGGGATTCATCACCATCCCCTCAGATGAGAAGGATGTGATTATCTCTGTGGACATGATGTATCGGGATGCCGTCGCAGCAGAGGCTGCGGCAGCAACGGTCCCCGCCAAGGAAAGCAAAGGAAAGAAGAGGGATTGTAGGACCTCTGGCAAGGAGTCCGGGAAGCATGCCCCCTTCGAGTGCACGGCGCCCGTTGACAACATGCCATAGTGTTCCAACAGCAAGAGATCCAAGGTTGCAACACCCCAAGTGAAGAAGGCCTCGGTAGGGCTGGCTGGTGTTGACGGTACTTTCACCATCAGCGCCACCCTTGACGACAAATAGGAAAGCGCGCTTGTTGCCTACATGGTTGGTCAGAGGAGTACTGCATCCTACATGGTTGGCAAACCCAATGGTAGTTCGGAAGGCGAACGGGAAATGGAGGCTTTGCATTGACTTCACAGATCTCAATAAGGCTTGCCCAAAGGACCCATTCCCCTTGCCGCGCATCGATCAGATTGTGGATTCTACTTCAGGTTGCGATCTGCTCTCCTTTTTGGGTGCATGCTCCAGATATCACCAGATCTTCATGTCCAAAGAGGATGAGGAGAAGACATCATTCATCCCTCCATGTGGTACATACTGTTTTGTCCGCATGCCTTTCGGATTGAAGAGTGCCGGAACTACTTTT
Organism: Aegilops tauschii subsp. strangulata; assembly: GCF_002575655.3. NCBI lineage: Eukaryota > Viridiplantae > Streptophyta > Magnoliopsida > Poales > Poaceae > Aegilops > Aegilops tauschii. The sequence goes on from NC_053035.3 coordinate 177,291,336, forward strand.
GCAAGAGCAGTCCAGATTGGTTTTGAGCCACAACTACACAGAAACATAGAAACCTATATGGATGACATTGTGGTCAAGACCAAGGATAAGACCACCCTTATCCAGGATTTGGAGGAGACATTTGCTAATTTGCACAAGATCAACCTGAAGCTTAACCCGGAGAAGTGCGTATTCGGTGTTCCCTCCGGCAAGCTACTTGGATTCTTCGTGTCCCAACGGGGGATTGAAGCCAACCCCGACAATATCAAGGCCATTGAGCAGATCCAAGCGCCAAGGACAGTTAAGGATGTGAGGCGCTTGACGGGATGCATTGCCGCGCTAAGCAGATTCATTTCCAAGTCTGCCAAGCGTGCCCTATCGTTCTTCAAAATTTTGAAGAAGGCAGGGCCTATGAAGGGGAACCCGGAGGCAGATACAGCCTTGCAAGAGTTGAAGGCTTACCTGTCATTTGTGCTTACCTTGGTTGCACCCAAACCTCAAGCGCCGTTACTGCATTACTTGGTAGCAACCAACCAAGTGGTCAGTGCAGCCTTGGTAGCACAGCAAGAAGTGGATGAAGCAGAGAGCGGTCAGACCATGGCAGAGTCAGAAGAGGATCAGAATAGCAGTAAGCATGGCAATGAGTGCAACCCCAAGGACGTGGGAAGGAAGAAAGTGGTGCAGTGCCCAGTGTACTTCGTCAGCTCCTTGTTGCATGGGGCTAGATTGAGGTACTTATGTGTGCAAAAGTTGATCTTTGGCCTCATCATGGCCTCAAGGAAACTGCACCACTACTTCCAAGCCCATGAGATCACGGTTGTTACTAGTTTTTCGTTGCAGAGGATACTCTGGAACCCTGAGGCTACTGGCAGAATAGTGCAGTGGGCTTTGGAGTTATCCAGCTTTGGTTTGAAGTTTGAGAGCACTTCAACCATTCAAAGCAGGGCGCTGGCAGAGTTTATTGCAGAATGGACGCCAACCCCTGATGAGGAAGCAACAGAAACAGCTCTCCCCGACAAGGAATCACCCCAAGAATGGATTATGTATTTTGATGGTGCTTTTTCCCTACAATGTGCAGGAGCTGGCGTGCTTCTTGTTGCCCCCGCCGGGGAGCACTTGAAGTACGTCATCCAAATGCACTTTGCCCGGGAAGAAGCCACCAACAATACAACCGAGTATGAAGTGCTCCTTGCGGGGTTGAGGATTGCAACAGAATTGGGAATCAAGAAGCTGATCATTCGAGGAGATTCACAGTTAGTGGTGAGACAAGTCAACAAGGATTACCAAAGCCCATTGATGGAAGCATACATTGAGGAAGTAAGGAGGTTAGAGGAGCGCTTTGAGGGGTTGCAAACAGAGCACGTACCCCGTGCGGAAAACAGCATAGCTGATCACCTGCCAAAGTGTGCTGCGTAGAAGCTTCCTGTGGAACCAGGAACTTTTGTTCTCCACCTCTCTCAACCCTCCATATCACCAACCACAATGGCCCGGAAAAGGAGAAAGTTGGACTACGGTAAGCCTCTCCCGATCGAGCCATCTGCTCCTGGCAGAGACCCTGCCGGAAACAACTCCTCACAGCCTGCCAGACCACCCCCTCCAGCCGGGCCTATGGACCCCGCGAACGAGGCTGGTGCTCGCGCAGCCGAGGAGGTGCCACTAGTCCTCGTTGCCGAGCCTCAGCTCCAACTTGGGCAAGGCACATCACTCGCTTCCTCCAAACCAGAGAACTCCCCGGCGACCCAGATGAAGCTGAGAAAGTAGCCCGAAGGGCCAGTAGGTATCAGTTTGTTGATGACTCTCTGTACAGAAGGAGGCCCAACAGTGTGAAATTGAAGTGTGTCTGCCGGGAGGACGGAAAGGAACTGCTGGCTGAGATTCATAGAGGAATGTGCGGCTCACACATTGGATCAAGGGCATTAGTTGGGAAAGCATTCCGGCAAGGATTCTATTGGCCCACAGCCCTCCAAGACGCAGTTGAGCTCGTCACGACATGTGAAGCTTGTCAGTTCCATTCCAAGAAAACACACCTGCCTGCCCAAGCTCTTCAGAAAATCCCTCTGTCATGGCCATTTTCGGTCTGGGGGCTCGATATCCTCGGCCCCTTCCCCCGAGCAATCGGGGGCTTTGAATTCTTGTTCGTTGCCATCGACAAGTTTACAAAGTGGCCGGAAGTGACTGCCATGAGGAAGGTGACTGCTCAGTCAGCTATCAAGTTCTTGATAGAATTGGTGTGTCATTTCGGAGTTCCGGCAAGGATCATCACTGACAACGGCACCCAATTCACGAGCCACGCCTTCATGCAATATGTTCAAACCCTCGGATGCAAGATCTCATTTAGCTCTGTGGCACACCCCTGGAGCAATGGACAAGCTGAGAGGGCGAACGCTGAAATGCTTCGTGGACTCAAGACAAGAACTTTTGATATGCTGCAGAAGCACGACAGGCGGTGGATCGATGAGCTGCCGGTAGTTCTCTGGTCCCTCAGAACGACAGCTAATCGAGCTATCAGACAGACTCCCTTCTCCCTGGTCTATGGGGCAGAAGCAGTTATCCCCACATAACTCATTTACGGGTCTCCTCGGGTGCTTGCCTATGATGAAGTAGCGCAAGATTAGCACCGGCGTGACGACGCTGTGCTACTCGAGGAGAACCGTCTCCGGGCCGCTACGCGTGCTGCATGCTATCAGCAAGCCCTGTGTCGCTATCACAGCCGTAGGGTTCGTGCCCGGTGTCTTGAGGAAGGTGACATTGTCCTTAGGCGCGTTCAGTCCGCCAAGGGTACACACAAGTTATCACCAAAGTGGGAAGGCCCTTACCGGGTAGTACGAGTCTCCAGACCCGGCGCAGTCCGTCTGGAGACCGGAGATGGCACACCATTGCAAAACTCATGGAACATTGAGCATCTCCATAAGTTCTACCCGTAAGGCGCAGAGGCTGCCGGGCCCTGCCCGGCAGCCACCCATTGTACATGGCATTGCCGAAGTTGCATGTAACCCCTTGTACAAGCCGGGCCATGACCCCGTGCAAGAGAAAATAAAGAAGTGCTATAGGGGGCCCCAACTAAGATTGCATGCATGCACAAGCACACCCAGATCATTGCATAAGGACTTCATGAGCATTTGCATATGCATATAGATAGGATTGCATCCTGCATTCATTCTCATCTGCATGGAGTTGCAGGTTCTTGCCGTGAACCTGGCTTCAACGAAGGACGAGAAGATTGCACGACACGGCGATCCCCGACAAGCCAAACAGATAAGTTCACCTCTTGTCCATTAGTATTATATAAAGCTACAACTTTGCATGAGCAAAACCTCGCCTCCCTCTTTGAAACTTAGGTGCTCCCATCCATGACTCGAATGCTGCTTTGGTCAAGGTGGTCGCAGTGGCCTTTGGGAAAAAGGAGTTGGCGGGGGGCTAGCCCCTCTGTCTGTTCCCCAGCAGACGTAGTTCTCCAGCAGACAAAGAGGGTGCCGGCAAGATATCCTGCCGGGGAAAACTCATTTATTCTATTAAAGAGGCACTTTGCCTCTGCATGGACATAAACATGCACGAGTTCCCAACAAGATTCATCTTTTTCATTCATATGCAGTTACAAGTACAAGCATTACAGAATACAAAGATGGACTCGAGAGATTACATTATTTGAATTAAATTAGGCGATTGCCTATAGGTTTAAGATTGAAAAAAGATAAGTGCTCCGTGATGCCCTTTCTTGTCCCTCTCCTCCTAGGTGCAGGCGTCGAAGGCGAGGAGGGCAAAAGGAGTGCCAAGGCGAAGGCCCAGACCGCTCTCATCGGGCTCCAAGGGAGGTAGCCTGGGGGAAGCGGAAGCACGAGGGAATGCCTCGATGGAGAGCACGGCGGAAGGCGACCCCGTCAACCACCGTCACTAGGGCCAGTAGGACCCGACAAGACTAACTAAGCTGCAGCCCAAGAGGAAGGCTGCTAGGGTCCAGCTGGAAGTCTGTTGGAAGAGCCCGGCAGCACCATCCACACCTCTGCATCCAACTCCCCGGCAAATCACATTGCCGGGAGGAAATGCAGATGTAGATGATGGTGTTGCTGCCTGATGAAGATGGTGCGGGCGACAATCACCCAGAGTCAGAGTCCTCGCCCCTCCGCCTGCTGCCATCGTCATCGCCGTCACTGTCCTCCTCGTCGCTTTCGCTCGAGGAGGAGCTTTCGTCGTCGGTCGAGCTCTCCACGCGGCACCCTAAGCGGCCTCCCGAGCGCCCAAAAAATCTTGACGGAGAGCAGGCCACTCTCCATTAATTTGAATTGGAGAACGTGCCACTTCGAAAAGCTGTGGGAATGGGCAAAGGTCTTCCAGCCGTGATGGAGGTACATGACATGAGAGGCAGGGAAGTCGACGTCAACCCCCATGCCCCCATCCCCACAGCCCCTCATGTGCAGCCTCAGGGCGCGCGGCTGCCGAGCTCCATCTCCCACGCAAAGAAGGTTGGAAGACGAAGGCGACTGCGCAGGGGCTTATACAGCCTGATGATGAAATCTCGAGGTTGGTCCTCGACATGGCCTTTCGTCGGGGGTGGAGCCGCCGGCGGAGGCACCACCGGGGCGCCGCCCTATCCTCCTCCTCCTCGGGTACCACGGCGACCACGACCACGCCCCCTTCCTCCTCTCCTCGTGGACGATTCCGCTGCCTCAAGGTCCGAGGGAGGAGGGGTGCACTGTCGAGAAGAAGCCCTCGTCGCCATCACCGGAACTCCCCCACGCCCTCGCCCTCGTACCATTGCTAGGTGAGAAAGATCACAGAGGAGAAGGAAAGGCGTGTGCTGAAGAACACTGCCCCGGGCCCTTTTTATATGGAAACAGGGCAAAGGGCTGACCCCTCCTACGGGAGACGGCCGCCCCTCTCCCCCAATACGGACTCTCTGCACCCACTATGGCTCTGAGGGCCGAGGCCGCCCCTTTGCCCCAACCATCGACGCTTGGGTTTCAGCTACAACACTCCTCCCCGTGCCCTCTGCATCCGCCACCTACCATGCCCAATGCATGCGGAGCACGTGGCGAGGTGCGTGCGGGACGAGGGGCTAGTGGGATAGCAATTTTTGCCCCGTGATTGTGGGGCGAGGAGAATCCGCGGGCCACATTCCAAGTTCTTCCACGACACCGCGCATGTGAAAATCAGAAACCGCCCCAGAATCAAGACTACCACAGCGGCAATGGACAACTTCAAAGGGGCCAACTCCTTCAGCAGCCATGCCTGTGCACTTATTAGGCCCTACCCCACCGACGCTCCGCAGCGCGATCGGGGCAGGCCCGGGGGCTTCTATCGGTGCAACAGACCCCGGGTATGTTTCCCAACTGTGCACAGGCACAAGATCAAGATTGAACCACCAGCTCACGATAGGGATTGAAGAACCAAGAGACTTGAAGAACCAACATGCAGCTCGGAGAGATCGAGATCGAGCCAAAGGAACAGGATATCGGCAATAGAAGCGCCTCCCTCGCAGGACAGACGAGCCCGGCAAGGGGCCATGCCACCACCAGAAGAAAGCAACCAAGACTCCCCAGCAGCGCCTGCTGGGGCTTGTGGGGCCTCAGCCACCCCGCCAACTGCGCAAGTACGACCCACGACGTCAATCAGTGCGGTGTCAAGCCGCAAGGTGATTAAGTGGCACCATTTGCCACATGGCAGCCATCTCCTACAGAAGAAACTTACAGGTGACACCCGTCCAGTGACGTGTCAAGAGAACAAGTGCGGAGCTGGCCAGATAAGCCAGGGTGGCCTTGCCGGGCAGATAGTGATGTCACACCGAGAGGTGCATTTAATGCACCCTACCAGCCCGCAGAGTTAGGTATGATAGCACTGTTTGCTATCATATCAGTGGGTAATGACTGTTTTGCCACTGTGGTGACCCCTTAATCTATAAAAGGAGGCCCATGGCAATCGTAGGAGGGGGTTAGAGGTTTGGAAACTTAACAAAACCCAAGCCACCATACGCTTGTGGTCATCGTAGCCCTGAGGCAGGCCTTGCCGGGCAAGTGTAACACGCGCCACCATGTTCATTTCCACCATCAATCCACCAAAGCAAGAGAAGGGTCTTACGCCTCGCGGTGGCCCGAACCTGGTAAATTGCTTGTGTGCTCTCTGCCGTGCTGCCGCGCACTGGTCTGCTCTTTGTGTAACGCGATGTCCCCTGCCAAACCAGCAAGGCGCCGCCCGGTCCCATAGGTGGCCGCGGATATCCCGCGACAGGCGGTTACTGCAACTTTCCCTGCTTCGTTCAAATTTTTGCAGAGAAAGAGTGCATGTTTACTGTGCCAACTCAATTCGAATCCAGTTTGTATTCTATTTTTGTTTGAGCAGGATCCATTTTCGATTGGAACAAAATTCTATGTGTATCATTTTTTATATACATTCAAAAGCACAACAACCTTTATACATAAATATGGTTTACAAATGGCATGATCTCAGATTCATAAGGCTGGATCCATCTTAATTTGGATTTTCAAATATTTGAAACCACTTTTATGTTGAAATCCAATGTATGCATTCCTCACTAACTGTCTCCAATTAATGTGCGTTTCATGTGGTTTTTTTACTTCTCAAACATGTATAATGAGTTTCACACACGCAACATATAGTGTAATCCCGTTTAGACATTAATTGCATATAAACCATGCATTGTCTCTACTTAAAGAATCTATGGATCACTAATATTGATAAACTATATAGCATTACATGTGTCCCCAAATTCAAATGAGTATGCATGTTTGATACACCAATTTCCATTATGATATTATCGATGTCGTGATCTCTAGTTTAAATATTTGAATCCCCTTTAATCCAGATATTCTTCTCATATAGCTATCACTCATGTTTATATCTCTCTCTAGACCTATACGCCTTCATCGTTTCTCAGGTATCTCTCGTGCTACTTGTATGTCAACAATGATCTTTTATCTTCGTAACACACTGACGGTTCTCTCTCCCTCGACCTTCACTCTATCTCTCTCTAAGTATATCTTGCTCCCTGCTATGTGTCTCTAACTATGATTCTCCCTGCGAAATCTCTTTCTCTCACACGAACACAAACTTCATCTCCCGAGGTCTCATTTCTCTCAACTATTCCCCTGTGTGCCACTCGCACACCCCCTCTCACACAGAGATGTCTTGCGCTCCTTAGGTATGAAAAGCTACCTCTTCCTCTTAAATATCTTTTTCTCACAGACAAATACAAACTCTGTTTCCCAGGGTCTCATATCTCTCCACCATTCTCTTGTATGTCGCTCACACACACACACTCTCTCCCTAGAGATATCTCGTGTTCCCTGAAATGTCTCTCTAGCTATCAGTCTCGTTGTGAAATATCTTTCTCGCAAACACAAAACTCCGTCTCTCGGGATCTCATTTCTCTCTGATATTTGTTTGCATGTGACTCACATGCACCCTCTCTATCTTTCTCACACCCACACACATAACTTAGCCTTATGATCCACTCGACTCTTATCTCTAACACACACACACACACGAGCTAGCATCTTTATCTTTCTATTTATCTGTTTCTCCATCAACCTTCTTTCTCGCCCTAACTCTTGCTTCCTATCATGCACACTATATATGTTTCCCTCTACATGCAGCCATGCGCCCTGTTTTTATCTTTCTCTCACACACACGTAACTTCACCCTCTGAACCACTCGGCGGTCATCTCCAACACTCAAACTAGCCGATGTCCCTCTAGCTAGCATCTGTATCTCTCTATCTATCTATAGTTTCTCCGTCAACATTTCTTTCTCACACACACTCTTGCTTCCTATCACGCACACTATATCTGTCTCTCCATACATGCACCTATAGGTTGATCTCTTTTGCACAATCGTTGTGTCTCGCTGCCTCTGCTCGCCATAGATGCATGCTCCAGTCCACGCCACTATCTCTTAAAGACAAAAACACATGCTCAATTATCGGGCCTTCTTCCCTCCACTCTCACATGCATGCATATTGTCATACCGATCTGTCTCTCCCATGTCGTTGATCTTATGACTTATGTCTTCTTTCTTTTATCTCGATCATGCGCACACGCACGCATACACACACATACCACAATACATTGTCGGGGGTTGGGTGCGACACATGCCAATGGATGGCTTGTCATGGTGGGAGCGAGTAGAACCTCGCCGGTGCCTGGAAGCGGGATGAGGCGTAGACACGAACGCCGGCGCACTTTACCCAGGTTCGGGACTCTCCTAGGAGATAACACCCCTAGTCCGGCTCTGCGGGGTCTCCGCATGATCACTAAGGCACTAGTGAGTACAATGGCGCTCCTCGATCTGTATGCTAGAGGTAGAAGAAGGCAGGGCTTGCTCTCCACTCCCCCTAGGTGTGAGTCTAATTCTAATAGGTTGGAACCCTTTGCATGGGTGCCCTGGGGGGTTTATATAGGCCTACGCCCCAGGGGCACAATGGTAATCTGGCTGGGTGTAGGACCCGACTGTCAGTCTCTCTGGTCGCCGGCTTCTCCGTCGGCTGCTGGGGCCCGCCGCCTGGTGGGCCCCGCCGACTGGTCTGGTACGGAGCCGACAGGCCGCCTCCGCCGCTCGCAGGTCTTGCCGGCTGCTGATTACTGTAGCTGCAATGCTAATGACGCAAGCTTGGTCAGGGGGGCATGGCTACAGTCCCGCCGCCTGGCGGGAGATCACTGTAGCCACTCCGCGTCTTATCTGCTTAATGGCGCATGGGCCCCGGGGAAGGAGCGGGCTGACTCCTAGGAGCCGGCCTCCCTCGGGTTCGTCTAGTCCGGTCTCCACCGTCTTCCGGGCTCTCGCTGCCTGGTAGGGCCCGCCGTCTTTAGGCCGTACCGACAGGCGGTCGTGGGAGCAGGGCTCCGCCTGACAGGAGTGACGTCAGGGGCGGAGTGGCGACAGTGCTGCGCCGGGCGGAGATCTCCGCCTGTACAGAGCACTGTGGCCACGCCCGCCCCTGGATACGTGGGTGATGGGCTACACTGTAGCCGGGCACCGTCTTGTCTTCTTAATGGAGGCGCAGACTTTGAGGGCGCCATGGGCCGACTGGTAGGAGCCGGCCTCTCTGGAGGCCGCCTGCTAGGAGTCAGCCCGTCTTGGAGCTGCCTTCCTGAGCATGGCCGTCTTCTGGCAGTCGGTCGGCCGTTCAGCCAGCCGGCCACCAGAAGGCGGCGCTTCATCTTGACGTCTTGAGGGGCGCAGCCGGCCCCGATGTCTTGAAAGGTTCGGGGACTCGGGTTAGGGTACTCGTGGCCCATTACTCCGACATACATGTATACCTCTCGCACATGCACGTTCAAGGTCTCCTATGTCTCCATACGTAGTTAATTACCCTCAGCCCTATCCCCACATCGAATCATTCTCTTATTGTGTGCACATAACTTCCGCCTGGATGGGTAAAACACCCACTCACACTTAACAATCTCCTTCTAGCTACCCCCTCTCTCACTCTTCCGCTATATCCTCGAAACCAATAAGACCATCGCTTCGTTTAATTACCGCCTACATGCACCATAGATATATAGTAGTCTTCCTCGGTGTCTCTCGAACAAACACGTTCTCTCGATGTCGACTCCTCTCACGCGCACACGCCTTCTCTTCCCTCTCTGCGGGCCTCTTCTCTCTCGCACCCCCTCTTTGGTCGCCTCTGCCATACACATCACCTCTCTACGATGAAGCCACACACACTTAAATTACTTTCGCCACCGAAGACTCCACTTCTTCTCCTCCCACCGCCTCTTCTCTGGTCGCCGTCGCCCGATAGCCATGGCCCGACCGAAGGTAATGACATACACCATACTCCTGCTAGAGCGACGCTTTAATTTGGAGGCGGCGCGCAGCCCGGATTGCAGCCGCCCTGCCTCCAGAGTCCGGACTAGCTAGAGCCGGACGAGGAGGCGTTGGAGGCGGAGCAGCACGCGGAGCCGGAGGAGGAGAACAACGATGAGGAGCTGGAACAGGAGGACGACGACGCTGGAAAAGCGGAGCCGGAGGACGACGATGATTTCCATTATACTCAGACTTGAAGGGCTTTGAGTTTCATGCCACATTTATTTCATAGAGATAAGAGAAAAGAAATTTTAGTGGCCATGCATGCATCTTTTTGTGCTAGCACTCCCATATAAGGGTTGACCAGTCGCTTCCAGCGGACGTGCGTGGGCGGTGGAAGAGGAAGGAGAAGGGAAGTGGGCTAGGGAGTACGCCAGTTGCAGCACGAGCTCCAAGGAACGTTCGTGCCAAACAATGCATAGTTGTACAGTATAGTCCAGCGGAGTATGAATTAGCCTTTAGGTTGCGTGTGGACGACATGGCTGCAACATGCAGGCTGCAGTTTGATAGCCTACCGCTCTGCTTTGCATGGTTTGGTCACGCAAGATTTGCATGCACGCATGCCACACACGTACTTGTTGAAGGCGTGCTCGACAAAGGGCGACCAGGTCCGCTAGTCCGTGTTGGTCCATGCGCCCAGAAAACAACTAATCCCAGTCACTGTAAATGTCGTGCGTGCTTTAATTCCGGGCTAGTGGATGGACGCGAACATGTTGTACAACGAACCGCCCGCCAGCTCCCTAATCTCTGTCTCCACTCTTATAATAATAATATTCTATCTATCTATCTCTATCTCTCTTCTACTACTCTACTACTCTTATAAAACAGAGTTGGTGATGATGGTGTGCCTGCCATCCTACAATATAGGACGTCCGATTTATATCTGACGGGTAGGAAGAAAACTATGGCAATTTTGCAAAAAGATACCCACACCCCTCTCGACATTTGCAAAAAAGGCCTTCCCTCATTCATCCTTTTCTCTCACAAGATAAACTACTCATACAAATGCATCTTGATGTTACGTGCAACACATGAGGATGTTTCCTTGGGGGTTGCTCCAGCGTGGCGTGGCCGTAGTTGCAAGTTGAGGCCCCTTGAGATGCCGACGTTGAGGGGTACTTGGATATTGTTCGATGAGCAGGTAAGTGATGAGTTTGATCACGTAGTAAATGCATTCTATAGACTACTTTCGTGTCCATTTCCTAATTCCCCCGCTGCCCACTATTTCACAGGTTAGGCTTGGTGCCAGCGGAGATTGGCTTGCATATGTACGGGAGGGTACCAACATCAATTTGCATAACATTTACAACGGTGACACCATTCCTGTAGAACCTTTGTCCAACATTGTGATCAGCCATGCAACGGGCCATCGCCTGAATTGGTACCATGGAACCACGGTGAGATTGAAGAAGATAGCAATCCCGGAAGCCCCGATAAGGTCGTCCGCCAACCAAAATTATGCTCTCATAACGGTGTTCGACATCGCGATTGCTTTCAAGAACCCTGTACATGGTGGTCAAAGGTGGACCATGCTGTCCGCGGCCGATTTGTTGTTGTACGAGTACGAAGATGCTGTGCTCCTTTCTAACCGCATCTTTGCGGTGACAAACCAGGGGACTTGTTTCATACTGGACAAATCCTACGATATACTCCCTCTCTTCCAGTTTATTTGTTTTGAATTTTTTTGTTTTATAAGTTTCAAATTCAAATTTAGAGCTCCCCATCACATGTTGAGATTACAATGTCCATTAAATCGTTGCGTGCATGCACTAGTTTTTTATTGGTCATTTATATTGGTCACGCATGCATGCATTGCAAGTAACATTTTTTACCACAATTTCTAAGGAAACTGAGTGCAATAATTCAGTAGTTTTGCAAACTACCGGTACTACACCTGAAACAGTTCAAAATCAATACCACCTCCACGCCCGCGTTTGACCGGCTTGGCCGACCCATATCCCCTTCCTTGCCGGCGCGCGCTTCCCGTGTGAAACGATCAGCGTAGCCCCGGAGCGTCAGTGACGCATTAATGCCCGACCAGAGCGGAGGCGACCTCTCACTGGTGCCGGCTTTGAAGTAGCACGACGGCCGAGAGAGCGCCGCTTCCCGGTGCACGTGACTGCTCCGCGTCGAGGCTGGCCATAGTTTGGATGAGTCTCCATCGTGGGGATCCACACTAAGAAGCTGCGATGATATGGACTCATGTTGCCCACCGCTATGGATCATTCCATCTATGAAGAACACGTTGGACTGGAACTACAAGACAGACATGTACCCAGGAGTGGACGTACAAACCTGAGTAATGTAGCGCAGTAAGTGAAGTAGAAAGGCACAAATAGTATGAACATGCGTGGCATATAGGCATTTGTCTCTTACTACCACTAAATGTTGTACGTGCAATGCACGGTGATGTTATGATGTACGTGCCTAAGTACTCTACTACTATATTAATTGGAGGCACATATTAGGTTTCATATTTGTTTACATGTATGGCCCGAGACGTTCCAACTAGACGTGTCTTTCTCTCCTGGTCGCACATTGTATCATTCATACCACTAGTACTACTACGTGTGGTCTCCGACCTAGAAGTGGACGAAGTGGAGATGCTCTACCACGCTATTCATGTCCCACTCCTTTCGCTGACGTGTGGGACATCCAGCACGTGTCGTGTTTGGCACTCCTTCGTCGTAAGAGTTGAAACACTAGCTTTCATCAAAAATAAAAATAAATATAAATCAGAAGTGATACTATACCATGCGGTTTCCTTGCTCCTCGATATCGGAAAGAATACTTCCGTTCGCCGACATGTGGGACGTCGACCATCCTAGTCCACTTGCCATGCACGCAGAACTCCAAGGGAGAGTCACCCCGGTCATCGTGCTGCAGTAATAATGACTAATGAGCCGTCAAATCACAGGCCCAACCTTTCCCACTATGAAGTTGTTCAGACGAAGCAACCATCATGACTTCGTTGAATTCCACTTCTTGAAGAGAACTATTGTACCAGTAGTACTGCTAGCTACAGTAGTACATACTCCAGCAGAGGCCTCCTTTGGTTCATAGGATAGGAATTTTATAGGAATATGAAAATCATAGGAAGTGAGATGACATGCATCTCAATTCCTATAGAGGAAGAGATGCCATTTGATGCATAGGGTAGGAATTTTTCCATTGAGTCCAGGCTAATGTACTGGTAATTTGCTCTAAAAACTACAATAGTAACTAGTACTGGACATGCTCGTAATTAATTAAACAAACGTACAGGTGACACAGACACACACACTAACTATAATACTACTACTTCTCACATGCTGGCCAGACGCCGTCGTTCTCCTTCCCGGCTTTGTCGGCGACACCCCATCGTGCTTGGATCTCCGCCGAGCTCTCCGCAGCAGCGTGTGCGTCCTCTTCTTTCTTGTGGCGACGGGCCTCTCTTTTCTTGAGTCTGCCTTTTCTGCTCCCTCTATGCGGCTTTGGCCGCCTCTTTCTCTACCGCCCATTCGGCCTTGGCAGCTTCAAAGTTCGCCCACGTAGGTGTGAGGTCGCGAGCGGCGATGAACTCTGCACGGCGGGATGCCATCGCTTCCCCACCATTTTGTGTGCAGTCGTGGGTGGCGAGGAACTCGGCGCGGTGGGATGCCATCGCTTCCTTAGCGGTTAGTGTGCGACGCAGTGGCATGAACGACGCTTGGTGAGAGCTGTGGGGTGGAGTGGCCGGACAACCGTATAGTGCATTGGTTTTTCAAGAGCTCAAGCACAGAAGACGAAGGGAATTTGGATTCCCCTTGAATCTTGGTCATTTATTACTGAGTAAAATGCATTGGCGGTCATCGAACTTGTCTTGATAGCTCACTTTGATCATTGTGTACGAGATATGGTGATTATACCGTCGCTGGCTCAGCGTATAGCTCTGTATTTGTTTGGTTGACCAGTCAAACAGTCCGCATGTGCCTCATCAGCTCGTGTTCTGTATCTATTATTTATCTATGCGGGCCTACCTGTCAGTGGAGAAAGAAATGAAAACCAAAATTATGCGTATGTGAGGAATCAAACCACGGACTTGTCGCTGCAACACACACTCGTCAGCCAAATGAAAATGAAATACTTTGCGTTAAATGCACAAACCAATTTTTTATAATATACGTGATGCACACATTAGCGCACAGTGTCCATAGATGCAAGTAGCATGTACGCGTGCAGACACTCACGCTCATGCTGTCAAACCATGCTAATGTGTTCATGTCGCCTTCTCAATTAAAGTTTTGCTCATGGCGCAATGCAAACGTCGAGCTCGTCACCTGTGTGCCACGGCAGTGCCTGACATTACTGTTTAGACGTTTGCTAGCGGCCTCCATGAACACTGAGCATGTATTCACCTGGCTCAACATCAACGTCGTACTCGTGCTTGGGCGCTAAGCTGCTCGACATTAGCCATGGCTCTGCACACGACATGACGACGTGACTCGGCGCCTTGCTCATGTATATCATCCATCACAACGACAATCTATAAAACAGCCTAGCAAGAGAGGTACTATGGTACCTATATATGTATCATGAGCAACCGATCATAGTGCCACTGCACACGAGTGTGTGTTTGATCGACTCGTCCATTATTCCTAAGTTATGCATGGTCTTGTGGTGTCTAGTGGTGGTCGTCGAAGGCTAGTTGGCGACAAGAGCTGTTGCATGGACGCCTGGTTGTCTATGCATGCCGCGTATGCTTCAAAGGCTCGTCATCCATGAATTCACACTTTACCACCATGCCAGTGTTTGACCGCCCTAGCCTACCGAAACCCCTTCCATCGCTAGCACGCGCTTCCCACCTGAAATGGTCACCGTCTCTTCAGAACATCAATGCCACATTCGTGGGACTTATCTGTAGGTGCAGTTGGGTCACTGATATGTGTGCCAGATACGTGTTGGGCCCACATGTCAGTGACCCAATTGCACCTGCAGTTAAGTCACTAAAGCAGCGTCTGCATTCACGACCGACGCGACCTCTCACTTGCGCCGGCATTGCAGCAGCGCGACGGCCGAGAGAGCGCCACCCGCGCGGCATCCTGGTGCAAGCGACTGCTCTGCGTTAACGACACCACGACCACCCCTCCATCCGCCGCCCACATTAAGGACACGCGGCTGCCGACGAACCTACTCCGGCGCCAGCTATCCATCCATCTATCACGGCTCATTTCCATTCGCTCGCTATATTAACTTCAGCCTTAGCTCCCAGCCATAGCCAAAGCCCCACAATCATTCTCCTCCGGTCCCTTCCTTCTGTTGGCACCACTCCAACCATGGCCTCCTAGCGCTCCAAAGCTCTCTTGGACGTACTGTCGCAGGAGCAGACGAAGGACATCGGCGGCTCCGCTCCAGGCGCGCTCCAAAGCTCTCTGGACATACTGTCGGAAGAGTAGACGAAGGAGATCACCGGCTCCCCCCTGCCGCCCTCCTCTGCCATGACCATGAAGCCGGCGCGTGTGCGCGGGCACAGCCGGCAGCGAGGAAGAGTATGGTAGGTCGCCGCCGCTCTGGTCCCAGGAAGGCCACGACTCCTCCACTCAATCGACGCCAAGATTGGTGGGGTAAACATCGGCGGCCAATTAGCCACTTGACGGCGACGTGGAGGCGGAAATCTTCAGAACCTTGTGCTCCAGAGGAGGAGGTTATCAAGGCGGAGCTGGACAAAGCCGAGGTGGATGAGGAGGAGGCGAAGGCAATAGCATGAGCGTTAGTTCTCGAGGCTCATGGCCGGACATGGTGGTCGTGCGCCGGCGATCATAGATTAGGTTTATAGAAGGTTTTAGTATGGTTTTTGTGAAATATGTAATGAATTTCGTCCAGTTTATTGGAAACGTTTTCAAAATGTAATGAATTTCATCCCGTTAATTTGAAATTTGCTTTGTTTGCACGAATTTCGTCCGGTTAGTTCATATAGTTGTTGAAAGGTATGGGAGCAACATTGGGTGGCATCCTCTGGCATCAGTGTCCTCGAACAGATGCCGGTGTAAATTTCTGGGTCAGCGCTACAGATGCCCTAACTATCATGCTATAATCGCTAACACCGCTCCATTATTTCACAGGGAACAGTTATCCCTCGATCAAAATCAGATCCGCCGTGTTTCGCAATCCTCCCATGTAAGAGTGCAGACGCTTGCTTACATAAAAATGGAGCATGGGGCCGTCACTGTAGCACGTCATATCACTCAAACTAGCCCGCCTAACACGCGGGAATGCCCCGCTCTCATCATTTTGTTCTAGATTTCTATCGATCGACCGCACGAAAATGTTATGCTTTGCAAGTTCAAAAGGAAAAGGCGGCACACTTAAAGCACGCATGTCGCATTTGCGTCGC
The DNA here is from genome assembly GCF_002575655.3 of Aegilops tauschii subsp. strangulata. Classification (NCBI taxonomy): domain Eukaryota; kingdom Viridiplantae; phylum Streptophyta; class Magnoliopsida; order Poales; family Poaceae; genus Aegilops; species Aegilops tauschii. Next base: position 177,307,486 of record NC_053035.3, read on the forward strand.
ACCCTCGACAGTCCAGCTCGCACGCCGCTCACCAGAGGGGACACGCATTGTCTTGCATTTTCACTGACATGTGGGACTACAATTGAATAAACCGTGGATAGCCAAAATCTAATCGCTCGGGGGGCGTCGGCTGAGAAGAGAGAGATGGGGGAGGGAGAAGAGATTGCCCGCCCGTCGTGCACGGACTCCAAGTAATATGGTGATAATGTGAGGTGGGCCATGCGGGAGTCCGGACCGCTTCCAAGCCCGCTTCTGACCGCCCTGGCCCACTAGAAAACCCCTCCCCTCTCCCGTGCGCGCTCCCCCCTCGGACGCCAGATGATGAGGACATCAATACCATTGTAGACCCACAGCCCCTGCTGCTATACATACTGGACCAATTACTAGATCTCGCGCACGCCAATTAAATTACCAGGTACTTTCGTTTCTTGGTAATGATTCTAATGTTCATGAGAATATGATGCTGCCTAAATTGGATACATTTGTTTTGCTTACAAATGAAGGGCCTAGCTTTGAGAAGGATGAACACTGGAGCAAGAACAAGCATGGAGATGATGGCATGCGCATGGGGAACAAGAACGGAGTTACAAGTGATGATTTCAGGACGTTGAAGCCACCATAATGCGTGCATGAAGCCTTGGACGAAATATACAAGATGCTACTTCATAACTTTCATCCAGAGGCTATTCTAGGTGCCGCGTCACCTTATTATTGGGCCAGCCCATGTAATTTCGAAATATACTTGAGTATAGGTTGTTTTTAGAGTCCGTATGTGTGGGGAAACAAGAGATAGGGTTGGTTTCGGACCCCTTCCCCAAGGGCCACGAAATTCGCCCCCTCTTCCTCCATATATACAGCCCTTAGGGCGTCGTTTAGACTTTGGGTTTTGTTTAGATTAAAAGTTTGCCATAGCTGCAACTTCGCGTACTTCGTTTGTGTTCAACGACCAGACAAAGGCGTCACAGAACCCCACTTTGATCAATAAAGCTTTCATATTATATTCGCAATATCCAGATTGCAATCTCAGTTTCTTGCTTGTTCTTCGTTTGCTCGCAGGAAACAGACCCTCATGGTCAGGTTGATCGTGCTCCGGCGTGGTCAATAACCTCTTGGAGTTGGTTTAGCGATTGCTAAGGCGCGACGTCATCGCACGTTCGTAGTCGAATCGTCAAAGTCGACTTCCACCAAAGCGATATCCATCATCTCATCGAAAGACGGGACACCTTTGCCTCTATCAAGTGGTATCAGATTTCCAGGTTGCTCGGTGAGATTTTACAGTTTTTCTTAGTTTAGATCGAGTCTGTTCTTCATACCTATAGTCCATGAAAAAGCCAAAAAAAATTAGGGTTAGTTCATCCTATCCGAACCAATCTGAGCCTTTGCATAATCTTTTCTGTGTTTGCTTTGTTGAATTTGCGGTTGCATCGTCGTGTCAAGTTGTTGGTCTTAGCGTCTAGTCCTTTAGAGTTTCGAGTTCTGTTCACAGGTTGTCACGTCGCCGCTGCCATATATCACCACCGCATCATCATCATCGCTGCTGCCATATACCACCACCGCACCAACTTCATCGCCGTTGCCATATACCACCACCACATATTCACCGCCAATCCGAGTCCATATACGCCACCACATATCCGCCGCCATCACGCCAATCCGAGTACACCTGCAACAAATATCCGCCACCAGTCCGAGTTCCACCAGATTCATCTCCGCCACCAGTCCGAGTTCCACCAGATTCATCTCCGCCACCAGTCCAAGTCCAGTATTTTTGTTACTCTGTTTTGGATTTCCAGATCACGCCATACTCCGAGTCGTGACAGAGAAGGACTCCCAAACTTATGTGTTACCCGCAGTAGAAAAATAGTTCCAGTTTCAAAAAAAAAACTAAGTCTGGAAAATTCTGGCTAGGCAGTTATTAGACCATTTGTAGACTTTTTCGAAAAAAATTGTTGCGGAGCAAAAAAAGAGGAAAAAAGTGCAAAAAAAATGTGAAAAAAGAGAAAAAAAATTCAAAGTGTGCTCCTCCCTTGTTTACGTGCAGCGCCGTGATTTTGTTAGTGTTCTAGGCTCGCATCTCTAGCATGGTCTAGCCTAGGACCAGCATAGTACCGTTGTTGAGCGTTTATTCAACTTTGCATATCTGAATTGATTATTGCTGACCCTTTTTGCTACCATATTATAAGCCTTCTCAGCTCCACATACATCTACGTCGTGCGTTTGACTCTCCCTGGTAATTGCTCTATCCAAGCTTTGAGAGTTTTGACTACAACGGTTGCCGATCACCACCTGCTGCTGGGTAAGAACTTGTAAGAATTTGAGATTCGCTTGAAGGATTTGTGACACACCACCATCACCACCACTTCCTAGTAGTCTGTAGGATCATATTCTTTTGTGTTTCTATTGCTGCTAACCATGGCAGGATCACAAGCCGATGAGACTGATTGGGAGAACATGACGAACAAGGAGTTGCATGATAAATTTTAGCAAATGATGAGTGGGCAGGTGGGAGATGTGCTAAACAGATTTGAAGAGGCTATGGAGAAGATAGATGTCGTGGAGAAGTCGTTCGAGACAAAGCTGGATAACAAGTTTAATGAATTGCTCAAGCGTCTTCCCCAACCACCACCGGCTGCACCTGTCGCACCTCTACAACAACAACAACCACATCTCCAACGCCGCCTTCCAAATCAAGTGGGACGAGCATAGCGCGTTCCAACTGAGATTGGTCAAAATTCAGGTGCCGCTGCACCTACTGTTGATGCTTCTTTGGCTCCTGCTACTGCGGCGGCTGAGGAGGATGATGATTATGCGGGCGATTATGAGGATGAGGTTGATCAAAATTAGAACTACGTGTAGCCACCAGCACCACCACCAACAGGTCGACCTCAGGTATATATTCGCAACGGTAGGCCTACACCACCACCTCAGATACGAGATCATGACCATGTTCCTGAACTGAAATTGAATATTCCACCGTTTGAGGGTAGATACATTCCTGATGTATATCTTACTTGGGAGTTAGAAACTGAACAACGTTTTACATGTTTACAATATCCCGAGGAGAGACGGGTTGCTGCTGCTGTTTGTGCTTTCACTAGTTTTGCATGTGTATGGTGGTCTAAACATTGTAGATTATATCCTATTCCAGCTACTTGGGCTGCTTTGAAAATTGCTATGCGTACTCGTTGGGTTACACCATATTATCAACGTGAATTGCTTCAAAAACTGCCGCGTTTACGACAAGGGAAAAATTCTGTAGAAGAATATTATCAGGAATTACAAACTGGCATGATTAGATGTGGTATTGTTGAGGAGAATGAAGCTATGCTTGCACGTTTTATGGGTGGTTTAAATAGAGAGATTCAGACCATTCTGGAGTATAAGGAGTATACTAATATCACTCGTTTATTCCATCTTGCTTGTAAAGCTGAACGTGAAGTGCAGGATCGACAAGCATTGGTGCGAACTAACTTTTCTGCAGGTCGACCTTCATCATGGACACCGCGTGCATCTTCTACTTCCACTGCACCAACACCTCCATCAGGTTCCACGTCCAGCCGTGATACAAGAAAGCAGGCACAACCACCACTATCTGCCAAGAGCGCACCTGCCGGGCCTACACAGAGCTCTTCTTCTTCCTTGGCATCAACAGGGCACACAAGTGATATTATTTGTCGTCGTTGTAAGGGAAGAGGACATTATGCGCGAGAATGCAAATCTCAGCGTGTAATGATTGCTACTGAGGATGGTGGGTATGAGTCCGCTAGTGACTATGATGAGGAGACTTTGGCTCTTATTACACGTGAAGAACATGGTGGAGATGATTCTGAAAATGAGACGCAATACATGGCTCCTGAAGACGCTGACAAGTATGAATGTTTAGTTGCTCAACGTGTTTTGAGTGTGCAGGTCACACAAGCAGAGAAAAATCAGAGGCATAATTTGTTCCGTACAAAGGGAGTTGTGAAGGAACGTTCTGTTCGCGTCATCATAGATGGAGGGAGATGTAACAACTTGGCTAGCATGGAGATGGTGGAGAAGCTATCTCTCACCACAAGACCACATCCACATCCTTACTACATCCAATGGTTCAACAACAGCGGCAAGGTTAAGGTAACACGTATTGTTCGTGTGCATTTTAGTATCTCTACATATGCTGATTATGTTGATTGTGATGTGGTACCCATGCAAGCATGTTCCTTATTACTTGGTAGACCATGGCAATTTGATAAAAAATATGTACACCATGGTAGAAACAATCAGTATACTCTTGTTCATAAGGATAAAAATATTACTTTGCTTCCTATGACTCATGATTCCATTTTGAAAGATGACATTAATAGAGCTAATAAAGCAAAACAGGAGAAAAATAAGAGTGAAAATCAGATTGTGGCAAAAGAATTTGAGCAACAAATGAAACCTAATAATAAACCATCTAGTGTTGTTTATGAAATTAAATTGAAAAGTGCATGTTTACTTGCCACAAAATCTGATATTGATGAGCTAGATTTCAGCAAATCTGTTTGCTATGCTTTTGTGTGCAAAGAGGCATTACTTTCATTCGAGGACGTGCCTTCCTTTTTGCCCCTGCTGTCACTAACATTTTGCAGGAGTTCGCTGACGTCTTTCCACAAGACGTGCCACCGGGATTACCACCTATTCGAGGGATTGAGCATCAAATTGACTTAATTCCCGGTGCATCGCTACCCAACCGTGCACCATACCGTACCAATCCAGAGGAGACGAAGGAGATTATGCGTCAAGTACAGGAGCTGCTCGACAAAGGTTATATACGCGAATCTCTTAGTCCTTGTGCTGTTCCTATTATACTTGTGCCTAAAAAGGATGGTACATCGCGTATGTGTGTTGATTGTAGAGGCATTAATAACATTACTATTCGTTATCGTCATCCTATTCCTAGGCTAGATGATATGCTTGATGAATTGAGTGGCTCTACAATATTTTCCAAAGTTGATTTGCGTAGTGGATACCATCAAATTCGTATGAAACTGGGAGATGAATGGAAAACATCATTTAAAACTAAGTTTGGTTTATATGAGTGGTTAGTCATGCCTTTTGGGTTAACTAATGCACCTAGTACTTTCACGAGACTAATGAACGAAGTTTTACGTGCTTTTATTGGACGATTTGTGGTAGTCTATTTTGATGATATATTGATTTATAGCAAATCTTTGGAAGAACATTTGGAACATTTACGTGCTATTTTTATTGCTCTACGTGATGCACGTTTGTTTGGTATCCTTGGGAAGTGCACCTTTTGCACCGACCGAGTATCTTTTCTTGGCTATGTTGTTACTCCACAGGGAATTGATGTTGATAAAGCGAAGATTGAAGGTATTGAGAGTTGGCCGCAGCCCAAAACGGTCACACAAGTGAGGAGTTTCCTTGGCCTCGCTGGTTTCTATAGGCGTTTTGTGAGAGATTTCAGCACCATTGCTGCACCTCTCAATGAGCTTACAAAGAAGGATGTGCCTTTTGTTTGGGGTACCGCACAGGAAGAAGCCTTCACGGTATTGAAAGATAAGTTGACACATGCTCCTTTACTCCAACTTCCTGATTTTAATAAGACTTTTGAGCTTGAATGTGATGCTAGTGGAATTGGATTAGGAGGTGTGTTATTACAAGATGGTAAACCTGTTGCATACTTTTCTGAAAAATTGAGTGGGCCTAGTCTGAATTATTCTACTTATGATAAAGAACTATATGCTCTTGTTCGGACTTTAGAAACATGGCAACATTATTTATGGCCCAAAGAATTTGTTATACATTCTGATCATGAATCTTTGAAACATATTAAAAGTCAAGCTAAACTGAATCGTAGACATGCTAAATGGGTTGAACTCATTGAAACTTTCCCTTATGTCATTAAACGCAAGAAGGGTAAAGAAAATGTTATTGCTGATGCATTGTCTCGTCGCTATACTATGCTTTCACAACTTGACTTCAAAATATTTGGTTTGGAGACCATCAAAGATCAATATGTGCATGATGCTGATTTTAAAGATGTTTTGCAGAATTGTAAAGAAGGAAGAACCTGGAACAAGTTTGTCGTTAATGATGGATTTGTGATCCGTGCTAACAAGCTATGCATTCCAGCTAGCTCTCTTCATCTTTTGTTGTTGCAGGAGGCGCATGGAGGAGGATTAATGGGACACTTTGGCGTGAAGAAGACGGAGGACGTACTTGCTACACATTTCTTTTGGCCAAAGATGAGACGAGATGTTGAGCGTTTTGTTGCTCGCTGCACTACATGTCAAAAAGCTAAGTCACGACTCAATCCTCATGGTTTATATATGCCTTTGCCTGTACCTAGTGTTCCTTGGGAGGATATATCTATGGACTTTGTTTTAGGTTTACCTCGAACAAAGAAGGGGAGGGATAGCATATTTGTTGTCGTGGATAGATTCTAAAAAATGGCACACTTTATACCATGTCATAAAAGCGATGATGCTGTTAATGTTGCTGATTTGTTCTTCCGTTAAATTATTCGCTTGCATGGTGTGCCAAATACTATTGTTTCAGATCATGATACTAAATTTCTTAGCCACTTTTGGAGATGTTTATGGGCTAAGTTGGGGACTAAACTGCTTTTTAGTACTACTTATCACCCCCAAACTGATGGACAAACTGAAGTAGTCAATAGAACATTGTCTACTATGCTTAGGGATGTTTTGAAGAATAATAAGAAAATGTGGGAAGAATGCTTGCCTCATATTGACTTTGCTTATAATCGTTCATTGCATTCTACTACTAAGATGTGCCCTTTTGAAATTGTGTATGGCTTCCTACCTCGTGCACCTATTGATTTGTTGCCTCTTCCATCTTCGGAGAAGGTTAATTTTGATGCTAAACAACGTGCTGAATTGATCTTAAAAATGCATGAGTTAACTAAGGAAAACATTGAGCATACGAATGCTAAATATAAACTTGCTGGAGATAAGGGTAGAAAACATGTTTTGTTTGCACCTGGAGATCTCGTTTGGTTACATTTGCGTAAGGATAGATTTCCTGATTTGCGAAAATCAAAGCTAATGCCACGTGCTGATGGTCCTTTTAAGGTGTTAGAGAAAATCAATGATAATGCATATAAACTTAAGCTGCCTGCAGATTTTGGGGTTAGTCCCACTTTTATCATTGCAGATTTGAAGCCTTATTTGGGTGAGGGAGATGAGCTTCCGTCGCGGACGACTTCATTTCAAGAACGGGAGGATGATGAGGACATCAATACCATTGTTACACCCACAGCCCCTACTGCTATACATACTGGACCAATTACTAGAGCTCGCGCACGCCAATTAAATTACCAGGTACTTTCGTTTCTTGGTAATGATTCTAATGTTCATGAGAATATGATGCTACCTAAATTGGATACATTTGTTTTGCTTACAAATGAAGGGCCTAGCTTTGATAAGGATGAACATTGGAGCAAGAACAAGCGTGGAGATGATGGCATGCGCATGGGGAACAAGAACGGAGTCACAAGTGATGATTTCAGGACGTTGAAGCCACCATAATGCGTGCATGAAGCCTTGGCCGAAATATACAAGATGCTACTTCATAACTTTCGTCCAGAGGCTATTCTAGGTGCTGCGTCACCTTATTATTGGGCCAGGCCCATGTAATTTTGAAATACTTGAGTATAGGCTGTTTTTAGAGTCCGTATGTGTGGGGAAACAAGAGATAGGGTTGGTTTCGGACCCCTTCCACAAGGGCCACGAAATTCCCCCCGTCTTCCTCCATATATACAGCCCTTAGGGCCTCGTTTAGACTTTGGGTTTTGTTTAGGTTAAAAGTTCGCCATAGCTGCAACTTCGCGTACTTCGTTTGTGTTCAACGACCAGACAATGGCGTCACAGGACCCCACTTTGATCAATAAAGCTTTCATATTATATTCGCAATATCCAGATTGCAATCTCAGTTTCTTGCTTGTTCTTCGTTTGCTCGCAGGAAACAGACCCTCGTGGTCAGGTTGATCGTGCTCCGGCGTGGTCAATAACCTCTCGGAGTTGGTTTAGCGATTGCTAAGGCGCGACGTCATCGCACGTTCGTAGTCGGATCATCAAAGTCAACTTTCACCAAAGCGATATCCATCATCTCATCGAAAGACGGGACACCTTTGCCTCTATCACCAGCTGCCTGCATTCATAGCAAGTAGTACTAGTACAATACTGGGCTATAAGTCGAGCTTATGTGGAGGAGAGAGAGGCACTGACAAAGTCAAGGAGTGGGCTCTGCAAGAGCCTGTCTCTACATGTGCTCCTAGGTATAAAAAAACTAATTCTAAAAAAAGAGGTATAAAAAACAATTGTGTCTAAAAAAGAAAGGTAAAAAACATTTGAGAGGAAATAGATAGAGAGAGAGAGTGAGAAAAAGTTGTAACCTTATAGTGAACCTTATAGTCAACACTATGGTACTCCCTCCGCCCATAATATAAGAACATTTTTGACACTAGTGTAGTGTAAAAAATGCTCTTATATTATGGGATAGAGGGAGTACAAGAGGTAGGAGGGAGTTGTGCACATGCCAAGTTCACTGGGCTGCCGTGTTTCACACTCCTCCGTCATAACAGTGGAGACAATAGCTTTCATAAAAAATAAACAATGAATACTCGTTGCTCGTCCTCGATATCGGAAAGAATACTTTCATTCGCCGACATGTCGGACGTCGACCATCCTAGTCCACCTGCCGTGCACAAAATTATCCTGGTCCACCCTGGTCGTAGCGCAGGCCCAACCTTTCCCACTGTAAGTTGGTCGGATGAAGGAACCATCATGACTTTGTTTAATTCCGCTTCTTCAAGAAAACTTACTTTACCCGCAATACTGCTACCACACGCGAAGACTGGACGGCACTGTAGCACGTCATATCACCAAAACCCACTAGGCCAACCTAGCCCACCTAGGATTTGTACTCCCTCCGTTTCAAAGTTAGTATAAAGTTGAGTCATCTATTTTGAACGGAGGGAGTACGTCTCTGTACTGCTATGATTTTGTGTTCTCAAAAAATATCCTTTGTCAATCTAATGATTAGGAGTAGAAAGCGGGTCTTTCTCTCTCTCTAGATCTCTCTCCATCCCACAACCCCTCTAGAACACGTACACACTCTCTATAGCCACTCCGAAAGTAAGACGTCACTACACATTCACGCATCCAACAAAAAAATTATGCATTCACGCATGTTACAAGTACGTGCCAATTTTGCTGGCTATTAATGTGAGGCCTCCTTTGGTTTAGAGGAATATTGTAGGAATTTCATAGGATAGGATTTCTATAGGAATTTTTTTGTAGAGCCCTTTAGTTTATAGGAATGGAATCATATTCCTATGGAGGAATTCTTCCTATCCTCCATATTTCATAGGAAAATAAACATTAGCCTATACTCAATGGAAAAAAATCCTATGATGTGAATCAAAGGGCATCTCCTTACCTATTCCTACTCATAGGATTTAAGATACATGTCATCTCATTTCCTATGACTTTCCTATTGCTACGATTTTCCTACCCTATGAACCAAATGAGGCTTGAATGTATCCGTGAACCAACTCTTTGAGTTTGATGTGAATTAATGTGTAATTGTGGACTATTGTCTGATCGATCGCTAAGCATACAATTTTAGGAGCTTGCGCTATTGGCAGATTGACGACGGATCAGACCTATAAGCGTACCACGAGCTCATCAGCCCCAACATTTCTCTTCGGTGAGTGTTTTGCAAGTACTATAGCTCGCACAGTAGCTAGCCTACTAACACCAAGAATCATCAAACAAGCCCTGCTGATATGATAAACCGTTCAAATTTACATCTAAGCATGCCATATATTACATCAGAAGCTAGTGAGGATACATTTGTTTCCATAACCCGGAGAGGGTTTGCATGATTCACTATCAAACAAAAGTAGCAAGTACTGCCCACACAAGACAGTGCACGAGCCCTAAGATGGTTTGATAACATGCATCATTCTGGTAATTAAACATAATGCAAACTACCTTGAAGGATTAGCACGACCAACTATTTCCTATCATCGATCTCTCGGGCAATGACCACGACACGGACAATGGCACGGGAATTGATCTCTGGGCGATGTCCATAGGACGGACCGCGACATCGGAATCGACCTCTGGGGCGATGTCCACAGGACGGACAGCGGCATCAGAATCAATCTCCAGGGCGATGTCCACTGTGACAGCCTGGATTTTGCCTTCTCTCTTTTTACTGGACTTGCCTTCTCTCTCTTTCCGGACTTGGTTTTCATCATGGTTTTTGCCTTGATTTGATTTGGATTTTTGGATCAATTCAAATGGAGTTGTCACTTGGACATATCCTTGGCTTTCACCCAAGTGACCTATCTACCTTATTCCTCCACAAATTCCCAAAATAATAAAATGAATATTTTTCCTAAAAGGAAAATATTCATTTTTCCCTCTTAAGCTCATTTCAGAACTTTGTGCTCCATAGCAACCTCAATTTTTCTTGCTCAGAAAAATCTGAGATAATTCCTAAATATTCTTAGGACCATGGCACATCTTTCCATGCAAAAATATTGCATCACATTTTGTAATATTTTTGCTATAGAAAATCTTTTCACTTCTGGACCAGAAATGCACTTGGTACAGCAAGTGCATTTTTCCTTGAGCTTTTGGCCTTGAGATTTCTTAAGCTTAAAGACCTTCCTAAGAAACCCTAAACCCCAGGAGATTAGCCCTAATGGCCTTCTAGAAGGTGGCCAAACTTGGCGACCAAGTTTCTGAACAGAAACTTGCCAGCTTGGTAGAGTCGCGTTTGGTCGGTCTGGGTATGATCCATCACCTCTCCTAGATGTAGCACTGCACGGTCGAGCTCGTAGACAAGGTTTGGCCGCTCCTGGCCGTCGTTTTGGCCACGCCAGCTTGGTGACCGTGCGAGGACATGGCGCCTGGCAGCCTCTCGACGCGCTCTCGCTGGCGCTTTGCGTTTTGTTTCGCGCGTGTGCATGCAAGCGCTCGCCTCCGACTGCCGCAACGTGCCACAGCCCTCGACCCATCACCCATGACCCCTCCCTGGCGCTCGCCGACGCTGGAGCCGCCACAGCAAGCCCGGTCAAGTCACGGCCAAAACGGCACAGTGCGCGCGTGTGCTTGTCCCCATCTCAAACCGCCTCCTGTGCTCGTCCGCGGGCGTGGGCAAGCGCCGGCGTTAACACTGCACCCTGTCCCCTCGCGTTGGAGCCTCTCGTCGACGTTCGTCGCATGTCCAGAGCGCTCCGGTGGCGACACGTCCTCCTTGCTCTGGCTATATAAAGCCACGCCGCCTCCCTTGCTAGCCACGCACCACTCCACACCACCTCCACGAACACGTAGACGAGCAGATGCCCGGTCGGGCAGACCTCTAGCCGTCGCCCTGACCCGAGGACTCCGGCGAACCCCGCAGGCCAGCTGCCGCTCTCCAGGGCCTCTCGAGCTCAAGCAGCTGCTTGGGCAGGGCCTTGGTGGTTTGCTGGAGCTGCCTGGACCCCGCCAAGCCCTCGGAGCTGCCTCTAGCCACCGTCTTCCACCTCTCCGGCGAACCCTGTCCGCCACCGAAGCTTGCGATCTCGACTGCGACCAGTTCCGCCCACCTTTCGCCAAGCCACGGGTACAGGCAGAAGGAGGATCTTGCCTTGAAGCTAACCAGGAGGAGTGTGACCCTCCTCTGCACTAAGGCAAGCCACAACATCATTTGGATGGTGTTATTTCAATATCTATGATTTTCTACTTGAATATGAGTCTTTATTTGCATTTAAAATTTGATAAATTAATATGGTTAATTGCTAGTTGTTTTATGATGCTTGATATGCTTGTTTTAGCTTCTGGTTGAGTTCATAGAATTGTTTGGCCAAGTAGAGTAAGATTTTGCACTAGATATTTTGTTATGGAAAGTTATGGTAGCTATTTTGCTAGTAATAGTTTTCAACTAAATGATGAACTAATAAAAATGTTGTTTGTAGATAAAAATGAGTTATAACCAGAGAAGTTTCTGATCTTAGTATTGCAAGATAGTTATGTTGCTTGTTTTGATCCATGCTTAAGAGTTGCTTGCTCTGTGTGACGAGTAGTTGCATGATTTCCAGTATGATGCCATGTTAGTAATAAAACGTTTTTCGGAAAGTTATTACTTGATTAAGTTCAACCTGAATATGATGTTGATCACATCATGGTGCCACTGAATGGGGTTTTTTAATTCAGTGCGACCACATTTACCTAATGGGAAGGTCTTGATTCGTTCCTTTGTCGTGGCTCTCACCGGTGCCTCCCGCGAGGGAAGGTTATTGGCGTGCATACCCTGGCCCGGTAGGCAGACATAACCTTGTGTGCTCGTTTCGTTTTTATGGTACCTTGTCCCCGTTTGGGACTGTTTTGCCACGACGATGGCTGTTGGTGTCTTTGGTATACACGGGGCCACCCAAGACCTAGCCCTGAGAGGGAGATCGTCGGAGTGGCGGGGGAGAGTGCATGGCAAAGGAAGGGTTTCGTCGGAATATTTTGGTCCACCCGAATGGGAGTACGAGGCCAGGTATTCCGTAGTGTGGGTAAACTGCGCTACCTCTGCAGAGTGTATTTAACCTATCGATAGCTGCGCCCTCGGTTATGGGCAAGACTCGGGAGTAAGTCACACCATGGATCAACTTTTATAATTAATCTTGCAAACTAGTAATTGTTGTGATGCATTGTTTCGTGGTGAACCTTGAACACTCGAGGTGCTCATGAGTGATTGGTTTCAGGTGTGACCCCAGTGTGGTCACCGTTTGGTTACGAGGTAACCGTCTGGTAAGCGAGTCCGTGTGACTCGGTGCGCTGTTTGGTTGCTTTGTATAGCTTTGCATTTGTAGTAATTTCTTGCATTAATGTAACTTGATTAATTATTATGATATTGTCTGTCCTCGTGCTTATGTTTGTTGTGATCTTGCAAGTACATTCAATGTACTGACATGGCGTGTCATGCCAGCTTTCAGGCAGGTTGATTCGCATCGGAGCGCATCTCGTGTCTAGGCCGTGTCCACGTCGGTGTCCCTGTGCCATGGAGTTCCGCTACGTCGTTCTTCCGCTGCCGCGTAGTTTCGTGTGATCGAGGCCCCAACCATGTTCATTAAATAATGTACATACTGTGCAGCAGCACCGTGTGTGCCGCTTTGCCTCGAATCTCGATGTAATATCAGACCTTTGTACCATGCTAGTATCAATAAAGTGGTTATTTCTGTACCATGTTGTTGTGTATTGCCAGAAGACTCGATCTCTGGGCTGGCAATGCAGGGTAAACCGGTTGCTCTGAGCCGGGGTGCCACAACGCTTGGTATCAGAGCCACGCTGATTATAGGACACGCTAGACCGATAGTGCGTTAGTAAAACGGTAGATAGTTTCGTTTGAGTGCCGGTAGACATAGGAATTGTTTGTTGCATTGCATGCATGACTTATTGTTGTTATTACTAACCGTATGGTTTGTAAGTGTAGATGGCACCAGTACCGATCTTGTACCATCCTGAGCCAGCTTCGTGCACAATGCCGCACCTGCTTCAGAACGTGTGGCGACAACTCTATCCAGAGGGTGCTGATCCAGAGTATCGGGTGTATCGCGAGCATCTGGCTGGTGCATTGTATGAGTATTATGCTGAGGTCACTCTACACCACAGTTCCCCATCCGGCGCTTACACTCGTTCGTCTAAGGGTGGTCTTGCTTCTATGCCATCTCAGGCGGTTCAGTTTGCTGCTGTCGAGGCTCTTGTAGACTTGCGCTACAATGAGGATCTCATGCACACCCACCCTGGACTTTTCTTCTACCCATCTCTGCACGAGAATGGGCGTATCCGCTTTCCTTTGATTAATCCGGTGTGCGATCGTCCCACTAGCCACCTTGCACGCTACATCACCGCTAGCTATCTCCTTAACTACGAGTTAGCGCGGGAGCTCTCACGCGCTCGCGCCGCTCTCGCTGCTGCTCGTATAAGGAACCCTCTTCCCGCTGTCATCTACACTTCTGCTCCTCCCACCTCCGTTCCTACGACGACCTCGCAGGGTACCGTTAACCCTTTGACGGTGAACCCTCGTAGCGCTCCCGCTGCATGGTCTTCTCTTGCCACTACTCCTGCCGCTTCTATGCTTAGATCCCATCCCCCGCCTGCCCCTGAGGGAGAGCCCTCAAGGCAGCGCCAGCGCACCTCTCTTCCCCCGGAGGTCTCTACTATCAGTTCAGGATCTGGGTCCGGCTCAGGAGACGAGCCTGTAGCAGCACCATCTGAGCAGTAGATCGTTAGAGTATCGTGGTAGTCATGAGCATGATGTATGGCTGTAATCGCACTTGTCACGATGCGTAGTTTCATGTACGAGGGTAGTAGACCCATTGCGATGTTTATTTTCATGTTGGGACTATGTATAATTATGTTGGACTCTTTTTCGACTTGGTTTTATTCGCTGCTTTCTTCCGGGATTTGTCATTGGTTTTTCCCCCATTTTGGAATTTTCTCATCATGGTTGCTATGTATTGGGAAAACGAAAAATAGGATGCCGCGTGGAGGCAACAACAGTCAAGCTGGTGAGGATGTCCCTGTCCGTCGTTCCGCAAGACAGGCAGGACATTCCCCTGAACCATACCAGCCACCTCCGCCTCCACCGCCACAACCGCCTTCCACCGAGCAAATCCTGCGAATGTTTGAAGAAAGAAGGAGCAACGATCTGCTGGAAATACTGAAAAGTGTACAAGTTATGGTTGGGCAGAATGGAAACCAGAATGGCCATCATTCCAAGCTATCAGATTTTTAGCGAACCAAGCCTCCCAGTTTCAGCCATGCTACTGATCCTTTGGACGCCGACGACTGGCTAAGGACTATTGAAAGAAAATTGGAAATTGCTCGCACAGACAACGGAGACAAGGTTCCCTTTGCAACGCATTATCTCGAAGGAGCTGCCGCTATATGGTGGGATAATGCCAAAGCAATATGGCCTGCCGACGAGGAAATTACTTGGACAAAATTCAAGGATCATTTCCGCAAATATCATATTCCCACCAGAGTCATGAAGATCGAGCAACATGAATTTCTCGCTCTCACTCAAGGCAGCATGACCGTAGCCGAGTATCTGAATAAATTCAACCATCTGGCCCGCTATTCTCTCCATGATGTGGCCACAGAAGAGCGGAAGATCGATCGATTCCTTGGAGGCCTACATCAACATCTCCGGTGCACTCTCAGTATGTTTGATTTCCCGGACTTCCTGACTCTGGTGAACAAGGCCCTCATCGCCGAGAGGGAACACAAGCTCCTGCACGACAACAAGCCAGCTGCTAATGACCACAAGCGCAAATTCGAGCCCAAGAAGGATATGCAACCAGTGCAAAAGGCTCGTACATGGCAATAGACTCAGGTGGAGTACAAACCCAATTGGTAGCAGAACGTCAACAAGACTACTACACAAGTCAAGAATGTCGTGACCAGCCTGGTGCGCGACGATTGCCGGCACAACAATTCGTGCTTCAGCTGTGGTCAAACCGGACACTGCGTCCGAGAGTGTCCCAAGAACACCAAGCACGTTGCTCCATTTCAGCCGCAAGTCAACTACATGGAGCAGTATTCCGCCCCCGATATAATCCAAGGGCAAGTTCATCACATCTCCGCAGACAAAGCCCAAGAGGACCCGGAAGTCGTCATTGGTATGTTTCTCGTTAACGACATACCCGCCGTAATTCTATTTGACTCTGGGGCTTCCCACTCTTTTATTTTGCGGAGTTTTGCTTCCCAAAACAATTTTTCTTGCTCGATTTTGGGAAAACATATGCTGGTACAATCCCCGGGATCCCTCCTCAGAAGCAATCTCGTCTGCCGAAATTTGGAGATTGACATCAAGGGCGTCAAGTTTCCAACATCGTTGATAATCATCGATTCCAACAAATTGGATGTCATTCTGGGCATGAATTGGTTAACCCAATACCAAGTCTGCATCAGCTGTGCGACCAGAGAAGTTACCATGAAAAATATGGAAGGTCGCACTACCAGTTTTTATGCCCGCAAGCGCATCCCCACGAAGGATATGGTTTTCGTAGCCGTGACAAAAGAGGTGGAATTAATCCCAGTGGTCAGTGAATATCCAGATGTATTTCCTGAAGAATTGCCCGGCATGCCACCAGACCGGGAATTGGAGTTCGCTATTGACCTAGTGCCTGGAACCACCCCGATACATAAGAAATATTATAGGATGCCCTCCTCAGAATTGGTGGAATTGAAGAAACAACTGGATGAGGTGCTGCAAAAAGGATACATTCGTCCAAGCTCTTCCCCATGGGGATCACCAGCAATCTTCATGGACAAAAAGGATTGCAGTCTACGAATGTGTGTAGACTACCGACAGCTGAATGACGTCACCATTAAAAACAAGTATCCACTACCGAGGATTGACGATCTGTTTGATCAACTCAGTGGGGCCAAAGTATTCTCAAAGATTGATTTGAGTACGGGATATCATCAACTCAAGATTAAGAAGGAAGATATTCCTAAGACCGTGTTCACCACTCGGTACGGTCTTTACGAATACACTATTATGTCCTTCGGCCTCACCAACGCTCCTGCATTCTTTATGCATATGATGAACAAGGTGTTTATGGACTTCTTGGACAAGTTTGTGGTGGTGTTCATTGATGACATCCTCATTTACTCCAAAAGCAAGGACGAACATAAGGAACATCTTCGCGTAGTTCTGCAACGGCTTCGCGATCATCAACTGTAAGCCAAATTCAGCAAATGTGAGTTTTGGCTACAGCAAGGGTGATTCCTTGGACATATCCTCTCGGCAGAAGGAATCTCGGTGGACCCAAGCAAGGTAAAAGTTGTACTTGATTGGTCCGCACCCACCACCGTCTCAGAAATCCGGAGTTTCCTTAGACTGGCCGGATATTATCGCCGTTTTATCGAAGGATTTTCCAAGATCGCCAAGCTAATGATTGAGCTCCTCAAGAAGGACAAGAAGTTCGTATGGACTGAAGACTGCAAACGGAGCTTTAATGAGTTAAGAACCAGACTGACATCGGCACCCGTATTAATTCTTCCAGATATCTACCGCAGTTTTGATGTTTACTGCGACACCTCCAGAAAAGGACTGGGGTGTGTACTCATGCAAGATGGCAAAGCGGTGGCCTATGCATCTCGCCAACTGCGACAACATGAAGGAAACTATCCTACTCATGATTTGGAATTGGCCGCAGTGGTGCACGCTTTGAAAATCTGGAGACATTATCTGATTGGAAAGAAGTGCCACATATTCACCGACCATAAAAGTCTCAAGTATATATTCACTCAGCCCGACTTGAACCTTCGACAACAAAGATGGCTCGAGTTGGTTAAGGACTATGACCTTGGAATAAATTATCACCCGGGCAAAGCTAATGTGGTGGCTGACGCCCTCAGCCGCAAACCAGCCAACCTCAATGCCCTAATGGATTCCTTGCCTCCAGAGCTCTATGAACAAATCATGCAGCTAAATCTGGTAATCACCGACGCCCGTCTTACAAATATATTGGAAGTTGCTCCTACTCCCAAAGAAGAAATCCGCATAGCTCAAGCGGATGATAAGGTGTTACGGATATATGTTCAGAAGCTGCACCAAGGGCAAGCACCGGATTTCACTATGGATCAGCAAGGTTCGCTAAGGTTTCGAGGAAGACTTTGCGTACCCAACCAAGACAGTCTGAAGAAGAAAATATTGGCGGAAGCACATGAAGCACCATACTCAATTCATCCCGGTGGTACCAAGATGTATGAGGATCTTCGTCAGATATTTTGGTGGGATGGAATGAAGAAAGACATCGCGTATTTTGTGTCCTACTGCGATATCTGCAATAAGGTAAAGGCAGAACACCAAAAACCCGCCGGACTCCTCCAGCCTTTGCCGGTATCCCAATGGAAATGGGACGATATTTGCATGGATTTCATCACGGGATTACCAAGGTCTCATCGAGGAAACGACGCGATATGGGTCATAGTGGACACTCTAACCAAGGTGGCACACTTCCTACCCATCCGGACCACATACCGTGCAAATCAACTTGCACAGCTGTATGTATCAAGAATCGTCAGTCTGCATGGAGTACCCAAGACTATCACCTTCGACAAGGGATCTCTATTCACATCCGCATTTTTGTCCCGACTTCATCAAGCCTTGGGGACCGCTCTGAAGTACAGCACGGCTTACCATCCTCAGACAGATGGACAGACTGAGCGGGTAAATCAAATACTCGAAGATATGCTCCCGGCATGTACATTGGCCCAAGGAACCAAGTGGGAAGACTGTCTGCCCTACGCCGAGTTTTCCTACAACAACAGTTTCCAGGCCAGCTTAAAGATGTCACCCTATGAAGCCCTGTATGGCCGGAAATGCCGCACCCCATTAAATTGGTCTCAAACTAGAGATAGCCGTATTTTCGGGACTGATTTAATGCTCGAAGTAGAGAAGCAAGTCAAGGAAATCCGAGACAGACTGCAACTGGCCAAATCCCAACAGAAGAGCTACTATGATGCCAAACATCGTCAGATCAGCTTCGAACCCGGAGAACACGTATATCTCTGAGTCACCCCTATGAAAGGAGTCAAGAGGTTTCAGACCTGAGGAAAATTGGCACCCAGATATATCGGTCCATTCCCCGTCATGGACAGAGTCGGAACAGTTGCCTACCAGTTGGAATTGCCACTAGAATTGTCAGAAGAACACAACGTGTTTCACATCTCACAGCTAAGAAGATGCATCTCGCCACCGGAGAAAAGGACTGATATGTCAGAGATAGAATTGGCTAAGGATTTGACTTATGAGGAAAAGCCAATCAGAATATTGGATCAGACAGAAAGGGTCACTCGCAGCAAAGAGATAAGATTTTACAAGGTTCAGTGGGAGCATCACACCGAAGAAGAAGCAACCTGGGAAAGAGAGGAATTTTTAAGGACTACATACCCAGAATGGTTTTCCCAAGCAACCGAATCCCAAGGACGAGATTCATCCTAAGTGGGGGAGGTTTGTGACAGCCTGGATTTTGCCTTCTCTCTTTTTACCGGACTTGCCTTCTCTCTCTTTCTGGACTTGGTTTTCATCGTGGTTTTTGCCCTGATTTGATTTGGATTTTTGGATCAATTCAAATGGACTTGTCACTTGGACATATCCTTGGCTTTCACCCAAGTGACCTATCTACCTTATTCCTCCCACAAATTCCCAAAATAATAAAATGAATATTTTTCCTAAAAGGAAAATGTTCATTTTTCTCTCTTAAGCTCATTTCAGAACTTTGTGCTCCATAGCAACCTCAATTTTTCTTGCCCAGAAAAATTTGAGATAATTCCTAAATATTCTTAGGACCATGGCACATGTTCCCATGCAAAAATATTGCATCACTTTTTGTAATATTTTTGCTGTAGAAAATCTTTTCACTTCTAGACCAGAAATGCACTTTGTACAGCAAGTGCATTTTTCCTTGAGATTTCTTGAGCTTAAAGACCTTCCTAAGAAACCCTAAACCCCAGGAGATTAGCCCTAAAGGCCTTCTAGAAGGTGGCCAAACTTGGTGACCGAATTTCTGACCAGAAACTTGCCAGCTTGGTAGAGTCGCGTCTGGTCGGCCTGGGTATGATCCATCACCTCTCCTAGACGTAGCACTGCACGGTTGAGCTCGTAGACAAGGTTTGGCCGCTCCTGGCCGTCGTTTTGGCCATGCCAGCTTGGTGACCGCGCGAGGACACGGTGCCTAGCAGCGTCTCGACGCGCTCTGGCTGGCGCTTTGCGTTCTGTTTCGCGCGTGTGCATGCAAGCGCTCGCCTCCGACTGCCGCAACGTGCCACAACCCTCGACCCATCACCCATGATGCCTCCCTGGCGCTTGCCGACGCCGGAGCCGCCGCAGCAAGCCCAGTCAAGTCGCGGCCAAAATGGCACAGTGCGCGCGTGTGCTTGTCCCCATCTCAAACCGCCTCCTGTGCTCGTCCGCGAGCGTGGGCAAGCGCCGACGTTGACGCTGCACCCTGTCTCCTCGCGTTGGAGCCTCTCGTCGATGTTCGCCGCATGTCTAGAGCGCTCCGGCGGTGACACATTCCCCCCTCCTCTGCTCTGGCTATATAAAGCCACCCCGCATCCCTTGCTAGCCACGCACCACTCCACACCACCTCCACGAACACGTAGACGAGAAGAAGCCCGGTCGGGCAGGCCTCTGGCCGTCGCCCCGACCCGAGGACTCTGGCGATCCCCGCAGGCCAGCTGCCGCTCTCCAGGGCCTCTCGAGCTCAAGCAGCTGCTTGGGCAGGGCCTTGGTGGTTTGCTGGAGCTGCCTGGACCCCGCCAAGCCCTCGGAGCTGCCTCTAGCCATCGTCTTCCACCTCTCCGGCGAACCCCGACCGCTACCGAAGCTTGCGAGCTCGACTGCGACCAGTTCCATCTACCTTTCGCCAAGCCACGGGTACGGGCAGAAGGGGGATCTTGCCTTGAAGCTAACCAGGAGGAGTGTGACCCTCCTCTGCACTAAGGCAAGCCACAACATCATTTGGATGGTGTTATTTCAATATCTATGATTTTCTACTTGAATATGAGTCTTTATTTGCATTTAAAATTTGATAAATTAATATGGTTAATTGCTAGTTGTTTTATGATGCTTGATATGCTTGTTTTAGCTTCTGGTTGAGTTCATAGAATTGTTTGGCTAAGTAGAGTAAGATTTTGCACTAGATATTTTGTTATGGAAAGTTATGGTAGCTATTTTTGCTAGTAATAGTTTTCAACTAAATGATGAACTAATAAAAATGTTGTTTGTAGATAAAAATGAGTTATAACCAGAGAAGTTTCTGATCTTAGTATTGCAAGATAGTTATGTTGCTTGTTTTGATCCATGCTTAAGAGTTGCTTGCTCTGTGTGACGAGTAGTTGCATGATTTCCGGTATGATGCCATGTTAGTAATAAAAAGTTTTTCTGAAAGTTATTACTTGATTAAGTTCAACCTGAATATGATGTTGATCACATCATGGTGCCACTGAATCGGGTTTTAATTTAGTGCGACCACATTTACCTAATGGGAAGGTCTTGATTCGGTCCTTTGTCGTGGCCCGGTAGGCAGACATAACCTTGTGTGCTCGTTTCGTTTTTATGGTACCTTGTCCCCGTTTGGGACCGTTTTGCCACGACGGTGGCCGTTGGTGTCTTTGGTAGACACGGGGCCACCCAAGACCTAGCCCCGAGAGGGAGATGGTCGGAGTGGCCGGGGAGAGTGCATGGAAAAGGAAGGGTTTCGTCGGAATACTTTGGTCCACCCGAATGGGAGTACGAGGCCAGGTATTCCGTAGTGTGGGTAAAGTGCGCTACCTCTGCAGAGTGTATTTAACCTATCGATAGCCGCGCCCTCGGTTATGGGCAAGACTCGGGAGTAAGTCACACCATGGATCAACTTTTATAATTAATCTTGCAAACTAGTAATTGTTGTGATGCATTGTTTCGTGGTGAACCTTGAACACTCGAGGTGTTCATGAGTGATTGGTTTCAGGTGTGACCCCGGTGTGGTCACCGTTTGGTCACAAGGTAACCGTTTGGTAAGCGAGTCCGTGTGACTCGGTGCGCTGTTTGGTTTCTTTGTATAGCTTTGCATTTGTAGTAATTTCTTGCATTAATTTAACTTGATTAATTATCATGATATTGTCTGTCCTCATGCTTATGTTTGTTGTGAGCTTGCAAGTACATTCAATGTACTGACCTGGCGTGTCATGCCAGCTTTTAGGCAAGTTGATTCGCATCGGAGTGCATCTCGTGTCTAGGCCGTGTCCACGTCGGTGTCCCTGTGCCATGGACTTCCGCTACGTCGTTCTTCCGCTGCCGCGTAGTTTCGTGTGATCGAGGCCCCAACCATGTTCATTAAATAATGTATATACTGTCCAGCAGCACCGTGTGTGCCGCTTGGCCTCGAATCTCGATGTAATATCAGACCTTTGTACCATGCTAGTATCAATAAAGCGGTTATTTCTGTACCATGTTGTTGTGTATTGCCAGAAGACTCGATCTCTGGGCTGGCAATGCAAGGTAAACTGGTTGCTCTGAGCCGGGGTGCCACATCCACAGGACAGACCGAGACATCGAAAACGATCTCTGGGGCGTTGTCCCCGGGACGGACCGTGACATCGGAATCATCAAGGACGTCCACCGGCACCTGCACAACCCTAACCTATTTGTTACATTGCAAATAATCGAAAACCAGAACTATGGTGAGCAATTTTTTTTACCTTGTGCAACTAACCGGGGGATCCCATCCCTCCCATGGCCATCTCCTCGATGGGGGCCATCGCCTTGCCAGGGAAATACTACTTCTCAATGGCGACTATCTCCTCAAACTCAGCCTTGAGCCTCTCATAGGTGGCGATTAGAGTTTCTGGGGTAGGCACGGTGGGGCCCTTGCTGTTCTTCCAGCTTTCTTTGAGGAGTTCGTCCGCCAACATCGTCAACTCTTTGGCTAGTGCTTGTTTCTTGGAGTTCTTCGTCTCCATGGGCTGGCCCACCAACATGGCCAACTCCTTGGTCTGTGCTCGCTTCCTGGAGATCTCTGTCTCGAGTGGGTTGTCCGCCGGCAAATCTTTGCCTAGAGCTCCAGGATCCATCAATAAACTGACAAATAAAAAGCAATCGAAAGGAAACCACAATCGCAATGAAAATGAGAAAAGAATAGGCTGTGAGAATCGGTCGGTGCTTCGCAAAAAGAAGATTCTTGGAATGAAAATATAGTAGCATCACTGATTCGCCCACCTTTCCTTCGTCGGTACAGAAGAAAAATGGCAGAAGTGAGTAGCCTCGAGTGAGGTTTTCTTCAAGAAAGGGGAGAAATGGCTTCGACGAGCCTTGCTGTGAAATGATGGTTGCTTCGTCCAGTCCAACTTCGAGGCCACTTTACCACTGCTGGTAAAGGTATGGGTTTTGTTATATGATGGGTCATGACAGCCACACCGGGGTGACCGGTGAGTCTCGACTGTAGCACCTCGCCGTGATTTGGTGGATGGCACGCGGGCCCGGATGCTTTGATGTCCTGCATGTATATAGAGCGGCTAGTCATATACTGTACAATAGTAGTTTGGATGACAGACGAGGAGCTCCGTCCTGGTTTATTGGTCCCTATGATAATCTGTGCCAAATTTTGACTATAAATTTAACTAACCAAATTTTCATGCATGTCACAAAAAATTACATCATTGAAAACTATGTTCAAATACGAATCAAAGGATATAATTTTTGTTAACATGCACTAACATTTTATCAGTTAAATCTTTGGTCAAAATTTAGCACAAATTACAAAGGGGCCCAATAAATATTGTACTCTCACATTTTGTTTTGAGGATACTTCCACATAGAAAATATAAATAATAATGCATGTTGGGGCAGCCCACGTTTCCGATAATTTTAGCCATGGGCTTGTTCACAAATTTTATGAGGCGATGGTTGTTCATTTAATGGAGGGTCTAGTAGCAGACTTGAACGATACAAAGTGCGACCTGGCACACCATAACACCACTTGGAATAAGCGGGTAGCTATCTCAAAAAACAATCAACAACTCAAAAAAAACTGCGACCTAGCACGTACACAATTTTAAACGATTGTTTTGATGGAGTGGAAAAAGAAAACTACCCCAGTATACGTATATATATAGGCCGGAGCCTCCGCGCTTGCTTGCTAGGGTTGCTCTATTCACACACTCTCATCCTCTCCAGATCTAAACAAGATAGCGGTGGTAACACTGTCTTTCTATCCTGACCGCTGGTTACAGATCTGGATGTATCCCCCTCCGTCGATGAAGGGGAGGAGGGGCAGTGCTTAGGCCGTCGTCGACAGCGAGGGAGGACACCCACTGTGGCCGCACCGTTATCTCTGGCCGAGCGCCAGTGCGGGAGGTCCTCCAATCCCTTCGTCGTTTCCCTAGTGTGGGCGGATTCAGCCTCCCGCCGCCCACCTATCCACATCTTGACGACCTTCAGGTATATCTTCCTTCGAAACCGGCCTAGCTCTACTTCCCCAGCTTGCTACGTCGCTGCATGTGCATCATTTTCTACCTTTCAGCCCCTCTCGATCGTATGGTCCAATGTCACCTATTTTTTTCTATTGTTAGAGGTAAAGCTACTTCATGGAGTCAAATCTAGTACTTGGTTCAAACAAGAAATAAAGGGGGGAAATTTAGTATGTACATCAGACTTGGTACAAACAAGAAAGAAAGGGGGTGACAGCAGTACAGACTGGTCATCCAACCGGTCTCTTGGTCGAAAATGGAAATATAGGGGAAACGCTCTACACAGTGGTATGACCAGGACAAAATTTGCTATCCACACATAGGAGTAGGTGGCTAGAGTGAACAAAAATGGGGCCAACCCAGATATGTTTCTTCGATGTTTGTTTCTCAGGGCAACAAACTCTGAATCGCCACTTTATGCCCCGATTTAGGTGCATGGTGCCGGACTCCTGGTGCACCCACTGTCCCATGCCCTTATACCAAATATTTAGCTCTTCTTAATCTAATGCCCCTGGTAAAATGAAGCCATGCCACTGTATAAGCCATGACAAGTTTAGCCAACTTCTTTTGCCAGTAATTGTTTGAGACTCTGACTGTTTCCACTGTAGCTTTTTGTGCAAACAGGGATATCCATTTCATCTCGTTGCTATTGCGACCTTTTGGTGCACTTCACAAACACACCTCTTAAAAGAAGTGACTTTTTTGCTGTTTAACCGGAATGTGAGAATGGAACCGTTGGTTTATTTCGGTGGAACTGCACAAAGGGAGATCTGTGTACCAATCTTCATCATCCATATTAGCACCATAACCTTCCTTTAGGTAAGAATGATATTTAATGCGTGTGTTCATCTCTATTTTGCGACTGCCATGAGAAAATAATGCTATTGTTTACTAGTACACTTGTACTCCCTCACTGACAAAACCAATTCTGAAATAGAAGGCCAATCATGTACTTGGTTTAACCAACTGGTGAGGAGAAAGAGAAACAGAGCAAGAAGAAGAAGAAGGAGGAAATGAAGAAGATCACACGATGGTACCGTCCTATGTTATCCTGACATCTTGCTAGTGGTATTGTATTGCTGTGTTGCTACTAGTCTTAATTAACTTGGAAGACTAGCAAGATGCCTGTGCGTTGCATGCAACATCAAGATGCATTCGTATGATTAGTTTATCTTGGGAGAGAAAAGGATGAACGAGGGAAGGCCTTATTTGCAAATGTGGAGAGGGGTGTGGGTACCTTTTTGCAAAATTGCCATAGTTTCCTTCCTATCCGCCAGATATAAATCGGACGACCTATATTGCTGGATGGCAGGCACACCATCATCACCAACTCTGTTTTTTATAAGAGTATAGTAGATAAGAGTAGAGTAGAGATAGATAGAGAAATGCAGCAGAGTAGTACTTGGGTTGACGACACATCAAACTAATTAACTGGATTCTGGATGCATGTGTGACCTAGCTCTACACGATCAAAAGTGCCAAGGTGATCTTGCCTCAGTCGACGCCATTCAAGGGCTCCGACAACGTCTACCTTACATGTGATACGATTCTCCAGGTAGCCCTTCCACTTCTGTTGTCTCTCCTGCAAGGTCACTTAATTAATTAGGAGTACTTAAGTAGCACTAATTTATTGCTACCTAATTTTCCTGTCAGAGTTAAACAAATCTTTAGTAGCACCCTATGCTGAATCATGTACATGTGTATGTGTGTCTGTGGAGGTGAATCATGAGGTGGAGCAGGGAGGGAATCTTGGTAGTGTCATGACATAATAGTGCTATTGTTTTGCATGTAAATTTATTGCCATTGGTTCAATGAGGCAATGTTTTGCGTATTGTCCATCATGAATTTGATGCTACTGTTAAAGTAATATGCTAATGTCTTTCTATCCTTTCTCACTAAGCTAATGAAGGTTTCACCTTGTTCCTACTTGTGCAAACAGGGATCATGTTGTGCCAATCGTACATTTTAGTGGAACTGCACAAGACAATACAATGAACTATATCCCAGCCAGTGCTTTTACTCTGCTGGAAGTTCTTGATAATCTTTCAATATAATCTTCTGGGACTACATGAATAAGATTTTTTGCTCATGTTGGTACCGGCCTTCATCCATATTAGTTTGTTGTCATCTCTATTTGTATCGTTCTACTATGTTGCTACTATCATGAGAAACACATTTATCTTTGCACGTTAAAGTTTTGCAACCTATGATACATGGCAATGCTTTGAGTGTTGAGCTAATTGGCACATATTAAATAAACTAATACCTCTCTTTAAGCAAGACTACTATGTTGCTAAATTTAACCATTAAGATAATGAGGGTGCTTCTATTTGTTAGTGTATGTTTCATCAACTAGTCCCACTATTACAGTAATCTCACTCTCTCAATATATGTGCCAACAGGGATGCTCGATTTTGGTGGAACTGCACAAAAACTTTGGGTGCTTCATTGCCTCGACTGCTTCCTTCCTTCCCTGTCAGTCGCTTATCTCGGCTTGCTTCCTTCCTTTCCTGTCAGTCGCTTCGCTTATCTCGGCTTCCAGTCAAAGGAAATAGTAATTGATATGCTACCTCACACCGGTTGGTACGAGTCTTTATCCTGATTATTGTGCTTGTCAGATGTATTGGTAATTTGGTATTGGCTACTGTTTGCCGATTTCATAAAGGAGTAACTTGGAGCCTGAATGTCACATCCCTAGTTCTGACAATGCCTAGTGCTAGCATCTGGTGTTGCATCATGTTTACTTTTCACAGAAAGTTGAAATGGGGATGACAGAACCCCCAGCACCCCCTGAAACCAACTAGGGTTTACTAAAATTATTTTCAATGAATTTGAAATGCCCTTCTAAAATGTTCATCATCTTTGCCTTGGTCTAGAACCCCTGAAAAAAATGGTGCACATTTTTCTAGGACACATAAGGTCACTGAATTAAATCATATGCTATTTGCAATTGGGCATTTAAATGCTATATAATATTTTAAATGCTCAATTAATTCTGAACTTAAGTGAGGGCTGTTGGGAATATTCCAAACAGAGCCCACAATTATTTTCAGGATTTTTGGAAACGTTTGAGTATTTTTAATAAAGCCAGAAGTTACAGAATAAAATAGCAAAACAGAACAGGAGAGAAGAGAGAGCAACCTTACCTGTCCAGCCCAGTCGGCCCAGCACTATAGCTGGCCCAGCCCAGCCGCCGCACCGTCCCTAACCTCCTGCCAGTAGGAGCAGGGGCGTGTAGCCACCGCGCGCCGGCCACCTCCTGCTTGCCTAGCTGCCCCTCAACGCCTGGAGGCCCTGGACGTCGCCACACAGCCCCCTGGTCCTCTCCCTCGCTCCCATCGTCCTTTCCCTCCCATGGATCCCTCTCTCTCTCTCTCACCATTGAGCGGGGCTCGTCGCCACCGACGCCGCTCACCGTAGCCACCGCCTCCCCCAGAACCTCTCACCGTGTCCAGAAGATCCCCCACGACCACCTCCTCCTCCTCGATGAGTCACATGAGCTCGGCCGCCCTGCATCGCCGCCTGCATCGCCTTCTTCTCCCTCTGGCCGCCGAGATCGCCAGCAATGCCACGACGTCGTCCGTGCTTCACCGAGCCCACTTCGACGCCCCCTACAACCGCCATGAGCCACTACGCCGAACCCCTCTCTCCCCGTGCTCGTTTGCCCCCTCTGGCTGTCTCTTCCATTAAGCCCGAGACCTCACTGTCACCGGCCATGGCGCCACCACAGCTACTGATGCCATAGCTCACGCCTGAGCGTGTCCCCGTGTTCAGTACTTCCCCGGGAGCACATAGCACCCACCAGTTCCTCCCCCTAGTGCACCGTAGCGTCGAGTCGGTAGGCGCCCGAGCTCCGGCCACCGCCGTTGAGGTCGCCGCCGCCATTTCCGGCCACCCCAGCCGCTGACTCCGGTCCCGTTGGATGCGGAAGAGTGCCAGCTACGCGTAGAGCCTCTCCGCCGCTTGTTTGGTCACCGGACGGCAAAACCCGACGCCCTGCGCCGTGTCTGTCGTCGCCGGCGTCGAGCCATCGACCAAGTCCGGCGGGTTTGACCCCGCTGACCAGTGTTTGACCTCCCCTGGTTGACTAACATGTGGGCCCAGGCGCCTGTTTAATTAGTGTTAGGTTTAGTTAGTGTTAATTAACTTAGCTAATTAGATGAGCCACTGACATGCGGGCCCCGCCCGGCTAATTAAGTTAGGTTAGTATTAACTAAGCTAGGTTAGTTTAGTTAGAAACTGACACTCGGGACCCACTGGTCAGTTTGACCTGGGCCGCCCGTTGACCTGCTGACATCACAGTGACGTAGTGCTGACGCAGTAAAGAATTTTCTGGATTTAAACTTATTCAGAAAATTCCAGAAAATGTTATAAACATCTAAAAATCATATAAAATCAACCGTAACTCCAAATGAAATAAGTTATATATGAAATTTGATCAGAAAAATCCAATCTTTCCATCTTTACCGGTTTCATGCATGTTAGAACATTTAACCTTGCTGTTAAGGTGAAACAAGTTAATGCACCTTTATGACTTCATAAAATGGGTTTGCATTTCAATCTTTGGTTCAAATGGACTCATTTCAATCTGTTCTAGCTTGCATTAGCCCAAAACACATTCATATTGCCATGTCATAGCATGCATCATATTGTTGCATATTGCCATGTGATGATTGTGTTCCGATGTGTCTTTCGTGGTAGGTTCTGCCTCCGAGGATTCCCACGAATATCCGACTGAAGGGCAGTATCCTACTACTACTCCGTCAGGCAAGCAAAACCCCCTTGTTAATTCCGATACAATCCCACTCTCTCGCTCCTACTCTCTTTTACTGCATTAGGACAACAACGATTCAACTGTTACATGCTGCGGTAGTTGAACCCCTTATCCTCTGCATGACCTGTCATTGCCACAGTAATTAGATGAAACCCACTAGCATGAGTAGGAGTTGTTTGAGCCCTGATGTGCCTACTCATTCATGTTTGTTTGCCATGCCTGCTACTGCTTAGAGTTGAGTTAGGTCTGATTCATCGGGGATGAATTGGAAAGTGGTGAACATGTCCTACTGTGTGTGAGCTAAGTGTGTGAACACGATTTGGTAAAGGTAGCGGTGAGAGGCCATGTAGGAGTACATGGTGGGTTGTCTCATTGAAACCGTCCTCTGGAACTGAGTTCTGTGTTTGTGATCCATGAACAGCTACTACCACATGTTGGGCCCTGAAATATGACCCCGCTCGACTTATTAACCCCCCTTGTCCTCTGTCCAGGAGTTGCAAGTAGTTTCTAGTGTTTGTAGCATACTGGAGGTCGTGCGCAGCGCTGACCCGCGGGGTGGGCTGTGATGCGGTAGGTACGTGGCACGGTGTACCGGGCGCCCGTTTGGTGTCTCGGGAACCCTGCACACATCGTTTGGGCTGTTGTGGACACCCCGGCCGGATTTCCTTGCGGATGGAACCCGAATAGGCGATAAACCTGGACTAGAGACTTGTGTGGTTAGTTAGGTTGTGGTCTACACCCACGTCGGCTTCCGCTTGATGTCTGCCGAGCACAGGTCGTGTGCAGACGCTAAGTGGTGGAAACATGTGTGAAGAAGTACACCCCTGCAGGGTTATAAATGATCTATTCGAATAGCCGCGTCCATGGTAAAGGACTTCTGGGTTGCCTGTACAGTTCATAGACAACTGAAAGTGGATACTCTAAAATGCGCAAGATAAGCGTGAGTGCTATGGATGGCGTTCTCGTAGGTAGATGGGAGTGGATCCGTAGTGGTGTATTGATTAGTGAATATGTGGACTCGTGTGCGCCACCTCAAAAGAGTTGCTGCAGTCGTAGTTCAGGTTAGCCACTGAGTCAAAGCTGGCTTGCTGCAGTTAAACTCCACTACCCCCTTTGTTGATACTGATGCATATGTAGTTAGTTCTTATGTAAGTCTTGCTGGGTACATTTGTACTCACGTTTGCCTATTTTATGTTTTTGCAGAGAGACGTCAGTCTCGCTAGTAGTTTCGCGTGGACTTCGACGTTTAGCTTGTTACCTCAGCTACGATCTTGTGCCCTCGGCAGGGTCTTGTAGATAGTCAGGCTTCTCAGCCTTCTTCATTTGTACTTGTCTGTACTCAGACAAGTTAAGCTTCCGCATGTGCTTGTTGTTTGTATGCTCTGTATGTTGGGGTCATGAGACCCATGTTTGTAATACTTGGCTCCTCGGAGCCTAATGAATAAATTCTTGAGTCGTAGAGTTATGTTGTGATGCCATGTTGTATTTACACATATCGAGCATATTGTGTGTATGATTGAAATGCTTGGTATGTGTGGGATCCGACAACCTAATTGTTTATCCTTGGTAGCCTCCCTTATGGGGAAATGTAGTCTTGTGCTTCCATGAGCCATAGTAGTCCGCTACAGCCCGGTTCACCGGAGTCCTCCTAGCCTAGCACTACTGCTCCGGAACACTTGACTGGCCGGCATGTGATTCACTTTGTTCCTGTGTCTGTCCCTTTGGGGAAATGTCACGCGGTGACATCCGAAGTCCTGCCTAGCCTACTATAGCCCGGGTTCCCGGAGTCCTGTTAGCCCAGTGCTACAGCCCGGATTCGCACGCTGCTGACCGACATGCTCGATGTTGATTCATGTATGCCTGTCCCCGTAAGTTAGTGCCATGTTGGGTTCATGACTAGTCATGTCGGCCCGGGTTCTCTGTCATATGGATGCTAGCGACACTATCATATACGTGAGCCAAAAGGCGCAAACGGTCCCGGGCCATGGTAAGGTGACACCCGTGGGAATACCGTGCGTAAGGCCGCAAAGTGATATGAGGTGTTACAGGCTAGATCGGTGTGACTTAGAATCGGGGTCCTGACAGCTTTGGTATCAGAGCCTGACTGCCTGTAGGATTACCAAGCCAAACTGGTCGAAGTCGAGTCTAGAAATGCTTTAGTTATATAACGGAATTGATTGTGGAAGGGAACATAAGGCTCTTTTTACTCCTTTACCTTATGCCTTCTGATCTGAGTCATCCTCTTCTTTTCTACGGGGATTAAGAACTAGGCCTCCTCATCTATCTATCAGGATGACGAGTTACTATGGTAGAGACTTATAGGATTGTTGAATTCAAGCCTCAGTTCAGTTTCTACTACTTTTAGTATGTTGTCAGTTGAACCAGAACCTTGATATGATGTTGTTAAGTGACTATGCAAATCCTTGTGAATGTCTCAAATCTTTATCTGAGCAATTACAGCCGTTATGCTGTCCGAGTCATCCCAGGTTTGTAAATAGTCCGATGCATTTGCAAATTCCTTCCTCCCATTCTCGATGCTCCTTTGGGCCAGATTAACCACACCCATAGCCGAGTTGAGCTACTCTATTGCCTCGACATATATGTTGGAGATATTATTATGACCCTAAGTGTTTTAGGGAGTCACCTAGTAATCTAGCCATGTCTTCTGTTCCCAGTGTGATGATTCTGGCCACCATCCTCGAAAGCATCCCATGATGCCATTTAGTTAGTAGGCCTTCTACTTCTAGGTTCTTGAGCCCAAGATTCACTCCACTTACCTCCTGTTGATAGTGTTTGCTAGTTCCTTTCGGATATTAGTAACCTTGCGACAGTCCTCGAGGTCCGTGATATTTATTTCTTCCAACTACCATGAACTACTTATGGCAGAAGTTCCTCGTTGAACCGAAAGATCACAACTAGAGTTCTCTTGGCGAGTTCCCGATTCTATGTTGTTACTCTGCCAGTTCTACCTTTCTGCATAGGTTATCCGGAAGGAACCTGTTGAACTTGGTTCGACATACTAATCTATCATCCACAACTCAGAAAATCATATGTTCTTTTGAGTTGTCCCTCTTTAGTTGTATCCTGACCTCCGTCTATCGAGTGATAGTCAGGAATAGTTGTGCCATCGTGTTCGTCGGTGTCTATTATCCTTGTGGTCCGTCGAGCCGTTCCATTTCAGAATCACTAGGAGAAACAAACTCCAGTACCTCATCCATATCTAGAATTGGGTCAAAGCAGTTGTATTCCGCAAATCAAATGTCAATCCAGCTTTTTATTCCGTTCTACCCTGAAGTATTGCCCTCTTGATGTCAGGAATGTCATGATAATTGCACCAACTCTTATGAATTCTTGATGCAGTGATACTTCTCGCCATCGTCATTCTCTCCTTGGTTCCGTGTTGTTGCAACCGGAATACCGACAAGTGAACTGTGATGTGTGAAATCAATACTCCTAGCAACTAGTTGCTTGGTAGTAAATGGACAATATTCTCATTCTTAGCGTGTTGGTTAGTGAATCATCATTCTAAGATAGATTGTGCTACCTAGTCCTTATTTCTGGTGCACTCTTCGATCAATGAGTTAGGATTATTCAATCCCTTGCTTATTTGATCATATCGTCTTGCTTTGAAAAGCAAGATTGTTCTCGAGCTTAGTAACATATCGGTGGTTCGCGATGTTCCGAATATCTTCTCAGAAGTATTACCAGGTTGTCACCTGACCGCTATGTTGAGTTCGTGATCATGTTGTTTTTCCTCCAAACCACCCATTCTCCAATAATCTGTGTTGGATACCCCTGAGCTAGTTGGTTAAGCTAAACAACAACTTGGAGAGTTGGAAGATGAAAGCTTGTCTGACTTAGTTCATCACTAAGGGATATCCTTGTGTGTGTGTGTGTGTGTTGAAGAAAGATGATATCTCCATCGATTGGTCCTCGTGATCAGTTGTTGGATCTATTGCCTTGTCAAAATTTTGACTTGAGTATGGGCTATTGCCAAGTCAAATCAGAACCAACGATGTTCGTAATGTTGTCTTACTCATGGTTGATCCCTCGAGCATACACCATTACATCATTTGGTCTGACCAATACTATCACCGTGTTCACATGATGGTGGAAGTCCAGCGATATGGAAATTCCGATGAGTTGCTGTTGAGCCCATCAGCAGCATTTTGTCTCCCCCTTGATTCATGTTGAACATCAACCTAGTGTTGAAAACTTTGTAAGCAATGCCTTCGTGTTCCGTTCATGAAGCTTATGCTTGGATGAAACAAGTGACTTTCTCCAAGTTCACGTGCATTAGGTGTAAGTTGCTGCCATGAATTTGAGAAAGGTTTGTTTTGTTTCCCTTGGAATCATCCCAAATCAGTCATTCATACGTGCGAAGTATTCTATGGTTTGGTAGATTAATTACCTCCACTCCATATGTGTTCCTAGCACACCAAGCCACTAATTGGTTTGTTCAAGGAGAAGAAGTTTCTTCTTAAGAGCTAGACTTACGCAAGGACTTCGATATCCTCGTTGATGGTTCCCCCCCGAACTCGGTAGTGTTTCGTTGTAAGACTACCAGGTGACCATGCTTGTCTAGGACAACGTGTTCAGATGCTTGTAGCAGAACCGGCTCATGTTTTGGATCTTACTACCGTAGTTCATTCCCCGGGAATCTCGCAACGACATCTCGTCGATTTGTGTTGCAAACTTTCATTTTCTTTCCAGACCCGATGAGTCTGGATTATCGTGACACCAGCCGGATCTGAATCTCAGGCAGATATGATGGTTGGAACGTTTCTCAAGAACTATAATATTGGTCTCTCAGTAACTCGGTAAAGTGGATGTTGTGGCCAACACACCCAACCGGAAGACTTATTATTGTAGTATCTTGATTGAGAAAGTTGGCCACCTCCCCATAAGGATCTCGTAGAATTTATTCCAATAGTCGTTCCTTATGGATTTTTGTGTTCCCGAAGTCCAACCTTTTACTTGATGTTCTAGATATCAAACCATATCTATGAACGGATTACGCTAGCACATCAAGGAGAACATTAGAAGCAGAGTGCTAAATGCCTCTCGGTCGATCATCCAGATTCTGTTTCCTTAGCCTCGCTAGGGGGAAATCTGAGAAGATGTTGTAATCCTTTGCATCTGCATCGTCCATCACTATTCATCATGGTAGTATGCTGTGTTACCAGGATCCTTGACATGGACAATGGTAGAACCTTGATAAATATGGAAATGCTCAAGTTCTTGAGAGCATGCGCAAGCAAAGTCATCCCTTGCGTTGTCTTCAACAAGGTAGTCCACATCATCCATTCTAGCCCAGTGTGTCGTTCTCCCGAACTCCGTCAAACGGTCATTCGTAAATTGCCTCAGGCTGGTGAGAAGAGTTCCAATGATCTATTTATCAAAAGTAATTCCTTTGTCACTTGAGGGAATAATTCTACGAGTCACCTTCCCTAAGGTGCCCCGTTATGGAATCATGGCAATTTTTCCTCGCTACTTTAAAACCCTCGTCAAATTGTTTCTTCTGTCCCTCCTGATGCATGTTTTGCCTCTCAGCTCCAGAGATGTTTCTACGTCCCATTCCGTGAGTTGATCTTGTGATCATTAACATGATCCTAAGTTGCTCGAACCTCAAGAAGATCGATTCTTCTAAAATTCTCCCTTTCTTCTCGTTGTCATGTTGGATGTAGTTCTCAAAGCAAGACGTCGAGATCAAGGTGATGCAATGAATCAACATCCTCGAGAAAGACATCTGGATCGTGAAGATTGTATTAGCTTGTGTCCCTCTGTCTTCTTACCTCACGACTTGAATCTCGGGACGAGATTCTTGTTTAGTAGGGGTGAGTTGTCACATCCCTAGTTCTGACAATGCCTAGTGCTAGCATCAGGTGTTGCATCATGTTTACTTTTCACAGAAAGTTCAAATGGGGATGACAGAACCCCAGCACCCCCTGAAACCAACTAGATTTACTAAAATTATTTTCAATGAAACTGAAATGCCCTTCAAAAATGTTCATCATCTTTGCCTTGGTCTAGAACCCCTGAAAAAATGGTGCACATTTTTCTAGGACACATAAGGTCACTAAATTAAATCATATGCTATTTGCAATTGGGCATTTAAATGCTATATAATATTTTAAATGCTCAATTAGTTCTGAACTTAAGTGAGGGCTGTTGGGAATATTCCAAACAGAGCCCACAATTATTTTCAGGATTTTTGGAAACGTTTGAGTATTTTTAATAAAGCCAGAAGTTACAGAATAAAATAGCAAAACAGAACAGGAGAGAAGAGAGAGCAACCTTACCTGTCCAGCCCAGTCGGCCCAGCACTATAGCTGGCCCAGCCCAGCCGCCGCACTGTCCCTAACCTCCTGCCAGTAGGAGCAGGGGCATGTGGCCACCGCGCGTCGGCCACCTCCTGCTTGCCTAGCTGCCCCTCGACGCCTGGAGGCCCTGGACGTCGCCACACAGCCCCCTGGTCCTCTCCTTCGCTCCCATCGTCCTTCCCCTCCCCTGGATCCCTCTCTCTCTCACCACCGAGCGGGGCTCGTCGCCACCGACGCCGCTCACCGTAGCCACCGCCTCCCCCTGAACCTCTCTCCGTGTCCAGAAGATCCCCCACGACCACCTCTTCCTCCTCGACGAGTCACGTGAGCTCAGCCGCCCTGCATCACTGCCTGCATCGCCTTCTTCTCCCTCCGGCCGCTGAGATCGCCGACAACGCCACGACGCCGTCCGTGCTTCCCCGAGCCCACTTCGACGCCCCCTACAACCACCGTGAGCCACTATGCCGAACCCCTCTCTCCCCGTGCTTGTTTGCCCCCTCTGGTTGTCGCTTCCGTCAAGCCCGAGACCTCACTGCCGCCGGCCATGGCTCCACCGCGGCTACTGACGCCATAGCTCACGCCTGAGCATGTCCCCGTGTTCAGTACTTCCCCAAGAGCACGTAGCACCCACCAGTTCCTCCCCTAGTGCACCGTAGCGTCGAGTCGGTCGGCGCCCGAGCTCCGGCCGCCGCCGTTGACGTCGCCGCCGCCATTTCCGGCCACCCCAGCCGCTGACTCCGGTCCCGTTGGATGCGGAAGAGCGCCAGCTACGCGTAGAGCCTCTCCGCCGCTTGTTTGGTCACCGGACGGCAAAACCCGACGCCCTGCGCCGTGTATGTCGTCGCCGGCATCGAGCTGTGGACCAAGTCCGCAGGGTTTGACCCCGCTGACCAAGGGTTTGACCTCCCCTGGTTGACTAACGTGTGGGCCCAGGCGCCTGTTTAATTAGTGTTAGGTTTAGTTAGTGTGAATTAACTTAGCTAATTAGATGAGCCACTGACATGCGGGCCCCTCCCGGCTAATTAAGTCAGGTTAGTATTAACTAAGCTAGGTAAGTTTAGTTAGACACTGACACTCGGGACCCACTGGTCAGTTTGACCTGGGCCGCCCGTTGACCTGCTGACATCACAGTGACGTAGTGCTGGCGTAGTAAAGAATTTTCTGGATTTAGACTTACTCAGAAAATTCCAAGAAATGTTATAAATTTCTAAAAATCATATAAAATCAATCGTAACTCCAAATGAAATAAGTTATATATGAAATTTGATCAGAAAAATCCAATCTTTCCATCTGTACCGGTTTCATGCATGTTAGAACACTTTAACCTTGCTGTTTAGGTGAAACAAGTTAATGCAGCTTTATGACTTCATAAAATGGGTTTGCATTTGAATCTTTGGTTCAAATGGACTCATTTCAATCTGTTCTAGCTTGCATTAGCCCAAAACACATTCATATTGCCATGTCATACCATGCATCATATTGTTGCATATTGCCATGTGATGATTGTGTTTCGATGTGTCTTTCGTGGTAGGTTCTGCCTCCGAGGATACCCACGAATATCCGACTGAAGGGCAGTATCCTACTACTACTCCGTCAGGCAAGCAAAACCCCCTTGTTATTTCCGATACAATCCCACTCTCTCGCTCCTGCTCTCTTTTACTGCATTAGGACAACAACGATTCAACTGTTACATGCTGCGGTAGTTGAACCCCTTATCCTCTACATGACCTGTCATTGCCACAGTAAATAGATGAAACCCACTGGCATGAGTAGGAGTTGTTTGAGCCCTGATGTGCCTAGTCATTCATGTTTGTTTTCCATGCCTGCTACTGCTTAGAGTTGAGTCAGGTCTGATTCATCTGGGATGAATTGGAAAGTGGTGAACATGTCCTACTGTGTGTGAGCTAAGTGTGTGAACACGATTTGGTAAAGGTAGCGGCGAGAGGCCATGTAGGAGTACATGGTGGGTTGTCTCATTGAAACCGTCCTCAGGAACCGAGTTCTGTGTTTGTGATCCATGAACAGCTACTACCACATGTTGGGCCCTGATATATGACCCCGCTCGACTTATTAACCCCCCTTGTCCTCTATCCAGGAGTTGTAGGTAGTTTCTGGTGTTTGTAGCATACTGGAGGCCGTGTGCAGCGCTGACCCGCGGGGTGGGCTGTGATACGGTAGGTACGTGGCACGGTGTACCGGGCACCCGTTTGGTGTCTCGGGAACCCTGCACACGTCGTTTGTGTCTGTTGAGGACACCCCGGCCGGATTTCCTTGCGGATGGAACCCGAATAGGCGATAAACCTGGACTAGAGACTTGTGTGGTTAGTTAGGTCGTGGTCTACACCCACGTCGACTTTCGCTTGAAGCCTGCGGAGCACATGTCGTGTGCGGACGCTAAGTGGTGGAAACATGTGTGAAGAAGTACACCCCTGCAGGGTTATAAATGATCTATTCGAATAGCCGCGTCCACGGTAAAGGACTTCTTGGTTGCCTGTACAGTTCATAGACAAGTGAAAGTGGATACTCTAAAATGCGCAAGATAAGCGTGAGTGCTATGGATGGCGTTCTCGTAGGTAGACGGGAGCGGATCCATAGTGGTGTATTGATTGGTGAGTATGTGGACTCGTGTGCGCCACCTCAAAAGAGTTGCTTGCAGTTGTAGTTCAGGTTAGCCACTGAGTCAAAGCTGGCTTCCTACAGTTAAACTCCACTACCCCCTTTGTTGATACCGATGCATATGTAGTTAGTTCTGATGTAAGTCTTGCTGGGTACATTTGTACTCACGTTTGCCTATTTTATGTTTTTGCAGAGAGACGTCAGTCTCGCTAGTAGTTTCGCGTGGACTTCGACGTTTAGCTTGTTACCTCAGCTACGATCTTGTGCCCTCGGCAGGGTGTTGTAGATAGTCAGGCTTCTCAGCCTTCTTCATTTGTAGTTGTCTGTACTCAGACAAGTTAAGCTTCCGCATGTGCTTGTTGTTTGTATGCTCTGTATGTTGGGGTCATGAGACCCATGTTTGTAATACTTGGCTCCTCGGAGCCTAATGAATAAATTCTTGAGTCGTAGAGTTATGTTGTGATTCCATGTTGTAGTTACACATATCGAGCATATTGTGTGTATGATTGAAATGCTTGGTATGTGTGGGATCCGACAACCTAGTTATTTATCCTTGGTAGCCTCCCTTATGGGGAAATGTAGTCTTGTGCTTCCATGAGCCATAGTAGTCCGCTACAGCCCGGTTCACCGGAGTCCTGCTAGCCCAGCACTACTGCTCCGGAACACTTGACTGGCTGGCATGTGATTCACTTCGTTCCTGTGTCTGTCCATTCGGGGAAATGTCACGCGGTGACATCCGGAGTCCTGCCTAGCCTGCTACAGCCCGGGTTCCCAGAGTCCTGTTAGCCCAGTGCTACAGCCCGGATTCGCACGCTACTAACCGACATTCTCTATGTTGATTCATGTATGCCTGTCCCCGTAAGTTAGTGCCACTTTGGGTTCACGACTAGTCATGTCGGCCCGGGTTCTCTGTCATATGGATGCTAGCGACACTATCATATACGTGAGCCAAAAGGCGCAAACGGTCCCGGGCCATGGTAAGGCGACACCCGTGGGAATACCGTGCGTGAGGCCGCAAAGTGATATGAGGTGTTACAGGCTAGATCGGTGTGACTTAGAATCGGGGTCCTGACACTGAAATCGCTGGCAAATCATTACATTGGGCGATTTCAGTAGAACTGCACAAAAATATCAGATGGACATATACTTATGCTGCTGCTATGTACTCCAAAGTTCACTCAGACAAGCATCGATGTTGACAAGAAGAAGTGCCTATATTCATTCGAGTATCAACCAGCGTCAACCAGTTGTCAAACTCTAAGTATTAGGAGAGTGAACGCCAAAAATATTGCTTGGTGCATAGCCCAGAAAAACGCAGGCCAGTCTTTGGTCCCAACTTGTGCCTTTTGGTTATCGGCACATATGGTAGCGAACTGTATGACATGGAGTCTAAAGATTCCAGACAAGTTGGTTGATGCATATATTCATCTGGCACTTAATTAGTCTGCACGCCAGGGATGCTCCATTTCAGTTGAACTGCACAAAAAATTTGGGTGGTTCATTTTATCAACCGCCTCCTTTCTTGTCTACAATGTAGAATTTTGGCGAGCTACAGGACCAAGATGAGCCAGTAAACTAGTTGGATGAAAGTAGTGGCCAAGTTGCTCAAACCTCCCTCAGCATCGAGGCCACTACCTCGAGGATAAACTTACAAGCAAAGTTCAGATTGTCTGTGCTGCCTCTTATGTACTCGAAAGTTTACTCGTACAAGCATTAATTTTAGCAAGAAGTACCTCCGACCGAACACCATTTACCAGTCTATACCCTAGGTAATTAAAGTTTGTCCATGGATGATATGGGCTGTGATCTCAATCATTTGCATGCATAAACATACCGAACATGTGTATATCTGAATCTTTTTGTGAATTATCTATGAATATTTTCTTATGATCTATCAATCATTTGGATGCATAGACATGCTGAACTTGTGTATATATGAATCTTTTGAGTTGTTGATTGTGAATGTTGGCTATGAATATGAACGTGTCCTGTGAACCTGAGTTTGATACGAATGTTTACGTTTTCTATTGCACTTGTGTGTGAACTTGTTAGTATGTCTACTGTGGGATTTGTGACGTGTGGGTGTCAACGACACACCTTCTTCCCGAGAAGAATTGCACATGCTTGTTAGGGTAGCAACGACGCATCCGATCTTTTTAATATTTTTGCTCTGTCTTCCCCCTCCCCCGCTCAACCCCTGCCATAATGTTTTTGGCCTCAAAACAAACATAGTACTGTGTTGTTTTTAGGGCTTGATGAAAAATGGAGTGCTGCTTTCTGTAGGTTGACCCGCCCAGCAAATGGGCTGCTGGTCCACCACGGACTGCGAGGCTAAAAATACAAGTTGTATGGTGCAGAGGCAAGTAAAAAAACGCCATCGAGAGCCATCCACTGAAAAAAATCGCGTCTAATGTGCTTCTTCAGTCGCACCGCCAGCCCCTCATTAATGTAGTTCGCTCCATTCCCCAACCGGCAGCAAGAGACGGAAGTTTATTTCCCCCTCGCTGCTGACGAGGGATTGAAGAAGCACCGCATCGAATCCAACACCAGTGATGGCTGCTTGTCCAAGTGATTTTCAGATAAGAAACTCCATGTTTCAGAGGTAGAGCATTTAAATCAACAGGCACCTTTCAAACATGAATAACAGAATGTTGGAAAGTTTATTCATGGTAAAATATGGAACTAACAACAAGTTAACATCATGCTGATCAAAATTCATGTATAGCACATCTTCATATGATGCAAAGTCAAAAAGATATGCTATTTTCAAAATGGCAAGACAATGTTGAGTGTGCGAAAAACTGGGTAAACTAGGGACAAAATTTTGGCAAGTGTTAGATAGTTTCAACTGCACCAGTTGGAATCGAACCCGGGAGTACAACTTTTCGGTGAGAGGGCTGCAGCCACCGGGCTAGTGCGATATGTTTGAAAGAATGAAGGTGTCTTCCCCGACTCCGGTTCTTTCCCGTCCGTGTGCGCTCTCCATGACGCCGCCGTATGCCATTGTCAACATGCTCAACAAACGAGAGGAATCCGGAGATGACGGTACACCGAGAGACTGATAGTGGGGACCCACTAGGTCCAAGCCGTATGCAAGCAAGTGCCCCATTGGAAAAAAAAGCTTCCTCCTAATTTTACACTGATGTTGGGGCCCACGGGTTTGTCAACCTTAGTCAATAAACGAAATAAATTTCCAATGATGACTGGCATCGGGAACTTTTTTTCCAGGGGTATCGGGGATCTTTTTTTTGTTGCGGGAAAGGCGTATCGGGGATCTAGCTGGTATCATTTTTTCCAGAGGGCGAACAAGTATCAGCTAGGCCTAGGTTTTGTTTTTTAACATGCGAAGCCCACGACATACCAAGACAGTGGTTTCAACTTATTTTTTGAGGTCCATCATGTACGTACCGACCTGTGGGCCTCCCAGCGTAGGTTTTACTTTTTCTTAAAGATCGGCAGCCCAATGTATTTTTTTTAATAAAACGCAGATCTGTGTTCTATTTATCTATATATAAGAATAATAATGCTGTGTCCAATTTATGTTTTCCCTTCTAACCACATTATATATATTTATATTATTACTATTATTGTATATTAAATAGAGATTTATATATAAATTATAAAAACATCCCACATCTTATTAACTTATAAAAGTAAATGTTTAACAGAAGTTGGCAAGAAAATCCTAGTTGTTTTTGACTCACATGCAAGGAATATCCTGGAGATTGCGTACAAAATCTTGGTAAGATTTTAAGGACCAATGTAATAATAATAACGGGCTCATTTTTGTTTTGAGCAATAACTCGCTAATTTGTTAATTCTATATATAAAAAATGTGTTGCTCCAGTTTATTTTTTGATATTAATTGCTCCTTCTAACCTAACATTATATACAGAACAAGCCCAGCTAATTTGTGTATTTCAAGAAAGTTCAAATGGGCTGGGATTTCTTAGAAAATATTAAATGGGCTGCATTGACGCGAAATTATTTGTTCACCTATCCCAGCAAATGGACTGTAAATTCTAGAAAACATGGGTTAAATATATGCGACATTTTTGCAGGCTAACATGTGGGCCAATAGGTCAAAGCCTACGCAAGGCGTTGTCAACTTGGTCAACAAATGATTATGACATCCACAGCCATTGGATTTATATCCAACGGCCGGCATGCACCTTAAATCTCTCGTCTTCTTCCTCCAGCATCGCTGGGACCACCTGCTCCGGCCTCCGGCGACTAGCGGCTCTGCTTAGCTACCCCACCGCCGGCTAGGCTATACCTCCACCCCACCACACCTCCTGTTATTCTCCACCGAATGCAGCCCCACACCACACCAGAACCAGTTATAACCCTTGTGCTCCTCTCAATCTGCGACTCCACTGCCGCGTCTTCCCATCTCCGGGGCCTCGCCGTCGTCCACCACTCGCGGCAGCTCGGCGCGGCGTGGTCAACAGACGAGAGTCATCGGAAGAGGACTATACGTGGAGAGCCTGATGGCTGGGACCCACGAGGTCCATGGTCGCACGCAAGGAAAGTTCCTCCTTATTAAGCTAAAAAAACATTTCCTCCCCTTGACAGCTGGGACCCACCGGTTGTATGTTCACACGGAAGGAAGTGCCTCCTTGTTATGCAAAAAAATATTCCTCCCGATGATA
The DNA here is from genome assembly GCF_002575655.3 of Aegilops tauschii subsp. strangulata. Lineage (NCBI taxonomy): Eukaryota > Viridiplantae > Streptophyta > Magnoliopsida > Poales > Poaceae > Aegilops > Aegilops tauschii. Next base: position 177,349,868 of record NC_053035.3, read on the forward strand.
GCTGGGACCCGACAGATTTGGTGGCTGACTTGTGGGCCTACTAAGCTGACGTGTACGTAGGGCTTTGTCAACTTAATCAACAAATGATTCTAGCAGCTGGACCGTTGGATGTTAATCCAACAGCCGTGCTGCTTCTGCAACCTCTCTTCTTGCTCCTGTCTCCCGTGGGCGGCAGTGCTGCCGCGCACCCGAACCAGTCAAGTTTCCCACTCCTCTCCATCTGCGACTCCACTGCCGCGTCTTCCCCATCTAGGGTCATTCCAGTCTGGGGCCTCACCATCGTCCATCGGCCTTGATGCGCTCGACACGGTGTGGTCAACGTGGTCAACAAACAAGAGTCATCGAAAGATGACTGTAGGTGAGAGGCTGACACTGGGGATGCACCACGCCCATGGACGCATGCATGCAACTGCATCCTTTTTAACTTGAAAAATAATGTTTTCTCCCCCTGACAGCTGGGACCCACCAGCTACATCTTCGCACGCAAGGAAGTGTGTCCTTATAACGGGTAAAAAAAATGATTCCCCCTGACAGCTGGAACCCAGCAGCTATATCTTCGCACGCAAGGAAGTGCGTCCTTATCCTCCCTGACAGCTGGAACCCACCCAGTCGAAGCGTACGTACCGTTGTCTGTTTGGTCGCGAACGTGTACGTACATACTAGTCGATCGGTCGCTCTGCAACGATGAACCGTTGCCGAGTAAGTAGCGGCACATGTCATAGTAGAGCCCCCCACGTAGCAGTTCAGGCTGTCCCGTCTAAACCGTGTACATGTACATACAGCCACACGCCAAAAAATATGGCCACACACATACATATGAGCTGGGTCTCGAAACACGTACTCACGCATATGGACAGCCAGGGTTGTTCATCTTCAGCTAACCGTCTGGGTCAAAACGGAGGAAACAACGTCGTGTTCACCGGGAGCCAAGTGACTGGGTCGGAACACGTCCATTTCATCGGGAGGCAATAGACTGGGTCGGAATGGGTCGTGTTCAATGGGAGCCAACTGGCTTGGACGAAACAGCCGGAATGGGGTCTGGCGTACTACAAAACGGAGGAAAACGGCCTTGTGTTCGACCGTGTACGGTCGAAACATGGTCCTGTTCATCAGGAAGGGTCTGGCATACTACAAAACGGAGGAAACAGACTTGTGTTCGAGCTCCTACGGTCGAAATGGGGTGCTGTTGATCGGGAGGGGTGTGGCATACCACAAAAAGGAGGAAATAGACTTGTGTTGGAGTGCCTACGGTCGAAACAGGGGTCCTGTTCATTGGGAGGGGTGTGGCGTACCACAAAACGGGACTCCATGGGCTACTGTTCATCTACCGTCTACCACCTCGCTCCAGCCTCCACGGGCTACTGTCCATCCACCGTCGACCTCCTCCAGCCTCCACCTATGACTGTTCATCCACGACATCTCCCTCCTGCCTCCACCAGCTATTGTTCATCCACGGGCTCCTGTTCATCCAGCATCCACCGCTCCTCCACCGGCTACTGTTCAACGAGCCCTCTCCACAGGGTCCTGCTCAACCACCCCTCCACGGGCTCCTGTTCATCCAGCCCTCCACCGGCTACTGTTCAACCAACCCTCCACCAGCTGCTGTTTATCCGGCCCTCCATGGGGTCCTGTTCATCCACCCCCAACCGGCTCGATCGGGGTCCTGTTCATCCAGCGGCAACGGCCTCTACTATCACGGGGTCCTGTTCATCCAACCCCCATCGGAAACTGTTCCTCCAACCCCCAATGACGCTCACCGTTCATCAAGAGGCAGTAGGTTCGACCGGCCTTAGTTAGCAGCAGTAGCGAAGGAATCGCTCGATCGGGTTCAGTTAACAGCCAGGGATCAATCGATCGCTCTGGCTCAGTAACGCTAGCCTGTAGTGCAATCGCTCGGGTTCAATAGGCGAACGCCTCGCTCGGGTTCAGTTAGAGCCCAACGCCTCGCACCCACGCGCATACGTGTACGAGAGAAACATGCAATCCCTCCGTGCATCGCTCGGCCCCGACCACTCACCGTAACCGGGAACTCCCTGATATTTTCCTCGCCCTCGCTTCTACCAAGGTTTTTTCCGACATGGACAGCCCAAAGAATGTCATGCAGCTGCGTCTCCGGCCGCCTAGGACGTAAAGCCCATTTTTTGTCATGATTTTTCGTCATAGAAGTAGGAGACCACCACATCTATGATGATACCTGGTTTTGTCACAATTATCGTCATAGAAGTGTCATAAGCATGACAGGAAAAAATTCGTTCGACCCAAAATGTCACGGATGTGTCTTTTTTTGTAGTTCTCGCTGGCGGAGCATAGTTCCTAATGTGCGCATGCGCCCTACTACTACTATGACTGCACGCCGCCGTTTGAGGGCTCGTCGGCAAGCCTCATGCATCACCTCACGGCAACGTCCGTCACTCACTACTGGCCCGCGACGGTGAACATCAAGTACGAGACGTGCTACCCGGTCGCCGTGCCAGAGTCGCTGGAGGATCACCGCTGCTTGCTAGTCACGAAGGAGGACGGCAGCATCTTCCTCTTGGTCGTGGGCACCGGCAAGGCCCGCTCAGGCCACCGCCCCATCTCTATAGTGTGCGTCAGTGGCGACATGAGGCCGGTGTACAGGTGCGTGCTCACTGTTACTGCCCCTCCGAGGTACTCGGGCGCCCACGCCGCCTCCATCGTGCTGACTGAGACTGTGCCGAGCTGCTCCGTTCCCGGCAATGTGGATATGGAAGACGCCTGGTATGATTTTCACAAGATGGTGCACGGGGACTCCAAGGAGATTCACCTGGTCATATGCATTACAAAGTCAAATGTTCGTCATTAGTCTTCGCTCAATGTAATCCGCTGTCCAAGCATGTGGAGACTACTTATTTATATAGTATAGAACCTTCCATGCATGATCTTGCTCTATTAGAGTATCGCGCTTGAATAAAAGTGTATCTATTTATGGTTTAGTCTAGAATCTTCCATGTATGCTTTTGCTCCATTAGGCCCTCCCAATGCGCCACCTTGTACAGGTGCTAAGCCTTCCACATAGGCATAATATCTGATGTGGAAAGTTATTTAAGAGGAGAGAGATGAGTGTGGTGACCCCAGGAAGAAACAATGCTAAGCGCGTGAACGTAGGCAAAACATTTAAATGAAGGAAGCCCACCAATACATGAAGAGCTTTAGTTTCTAAATCATTAAATGAAGCAAGCTTAGCTACCATAAGCTAAGCACCTATGCATTGGGAGTATAGTTGCTAAGCTATTTAATGTGCTTAGCACCTCATCTAAGCACCGCTGCATTGGCAGCAGCCTTAGAGTTCTCGCTTGCCATTTATGAGATTAATTGAGAATTTTTACTACAGTAATGGTGAAAGACTTATGATGAACAATTTCTTACATCTCCTCTGCCCCCTTCAAAGTCATCCCGATCCCGATTTAATCCCTCCGTCTAGGTGTATAAGGGAATGGTTATTACTTAATAGTATAGCCAACTGTTGACTATAAGAAAGTGCCATGTCATCTATAGCCAACTTATAGCCAACATGTATAACAATTAGCTATAAGTATGTGCTACTTTATTAATACACGGCCCACTTTCCACTCTCACATAGTGCCTAGGAGCACGTGCTATAGCTGGCTCTTACATGAGAGCCCTCTTACATTCTCTCTCCTATCCTCTCTCCTCCAACTAAGCATTAGAAATATTACTTTACTTCTTACAGCCTGCTAACTGTACCTTATTGTACTCTCTCTAAGCAACCTTACGAAAACCAAATAATCCCAAAATACTTAGGCGCGGTGCATTAACTCCCACCTCGTTTCTTGTTTCTTGACATATCAACCAATAAGAGATGTGGGGCATGCATGTTTTCAATGACTCAAGACAACCAAACACGACATGCAGTGGTTAGTTCATTGCATGCAATGCTATTAATTAGCAAATAAACATTAAATTCTCTCATCTTCCCCTCATTTCTTGGTCACGGTGCACAACTTAAGATGACTTATTCACCTAGACGGAGGGAGTACATTCATGGTGGTCTAGAAAATAAAATAAACAAAATCGATACTCAAAAACTAATTCTTAAAGATCATTTCTTGCACAGCGCAATAAGTGTTATTTCTTCACAAGTTTTGGATGCAGGTTGAACAGTTGAACGCTTTTGTTTGCAAAAGATACTTTTTTTATCTATTTCACCCGGATGTTTGTGAGCTCTAGAGAAGAAATAATATCTGAAGAAACCTATCGATACTCGTTACACATGAGATGACACCCACATACTTTGTCAAAATAAACAGCTCCCCGATCAATGTATTTCGCTGTTCCGTGCAATGCACGGGCACCTTACTATATATAGTACGACCATAAATTTAACTAACATTATATATAGTAAAATAAATGCTCATGCATGTCACAAAAAATTATATCATTGAAACCTATGTTCAAATATGAATCCAACGATATAGTTTTTGTTGACATGCACTAACATTTTGTCAGTTAAATCTTCAGTCAAATTCAATGGGGGACTAATAAACGACCGAGGTAGTACTAGTGTAGGGGCCGGCGCTGCACGGGAGTCTCACCCCGCTCGTGGTGTGGCAGTAAAGCCGTCATATCACAAAACCCCACCACTCCCAGTAATAAGTGGCCTGGTAAAATAAACGGACAAGCAACCATCACATCCCTCTGTCTTATTTGCATTTCATCTCTCTACATTTAGTTTGTCCGGTTCATCTCGCTCACTTGATCCCTATCTACTACTCCTAGTATCCATAGCTACTACTCCTAGGGCCAGTTCTTTTGGCGGCTTAAAAAATAAGCCGTCTCTTCTCCAGCTTTTCCCATAAGACTAGTCACACTGGAGAGTAACATAAGGCGCCTCACTCATTCATTTGGGCTTCTAAACTACTACCTCCATCCTGGTTTATTAGTCACCATTGTAATTTGTGCTAAATTTTGACCAAAGATTTAACTGATAAAATGCTACTGCATGTCAACAAAAGTTATATAATTTTTGGTGACATGCATAAACATTTCATTAGTTAAATTTATGGTCAAAATTTGATACAGATTACAATGGGGACCAATAAACCAGGACGGAGGTAGTAGTTATGGGATTACTAATCTAGAAGCCTAAAAGAACTGGCCCCTGGTACTCCTAGTATAGTACTCAAGTTGGAATTCCAATTGCACGACACAACTTCTTAGGCAAAAAATTTGATACAGGGTGTAGGAAGCGGTTTGGGAATTTGCATGACTTCCCGACCAGTGAGATACTCCGTACAAAGTATGATAGAGAAATAACCACAGAGAAGGAAGCTAAAAGTAAACAATCAAACGAGCATTTTTGAATTTCTTTTGCATTGAATCGTTTCACAAGCTTGACTAGTGCTGTTTTTCTAATTTTACAAAAACCGCATTGTAATGTTAAAACATGCATTTGCACGTACATAAGTAATAGTAGTAGCACAGTCTGCAAGCATATATATATAGAGAGAGAGACATGTAGTGCGATATATAGTTAAGTTTGTGCTATATACACATACTTACAAAATGCGTACGGATACACAAGTTTTCCAAACTTTTCCTTTTACATACTTAATTAGTGAAAGGGCAACTATCCCTGGGTGGGTTTGGTAATTACTAACAACATATAGCTCATTGAACTAATGCTCTTTCAAGGTACTCATTTCAGAAAGTTCAATGATTGACATGGCATGGATTAGGAATGTGGACCCCTCAAAATGCTAAGGACACATATTGGCTCAAGCTCAAGGCTCTACATTTTCATTTTAGTGATCCAAGATAACATTGAGTCCATAGGAAAAGCCAATACTATTAAAAGGGGATGAGGTGTTGCTTAATGGCTTGCTTGCTGAAAATGCTTAGTGATATGCTCCAAAAGCCCTCAACCACTTTCTCATATCCACATATGTCCCAAACCAAAAGTCAAACTCGGCGCTACCGATTTGATCTATCTGGCGCCACCGAGTTCACTTGACATAGCCACTGCTAGAAACCCTAGTCACTTCGGTCTCACCGATAGGGATCTCGGTCTCACCGAGATGGGATTGCAAACTCTCTGTTCCCTTCTTAATGTTTCGGTCCAACCTAGATGAGCGATAGGACCCATCGAGTTCGCAATGCAAACTCTCTATTTCCCTTTCATAACGAATCGGTCCCATCGAGTTTGCCTGACCAACTCTCTGTTTGCCTATTACAGAAATCGGTCCTACCGAGTTTATGTGATCGGTCTCACCAAGAATACGTTATGCCCCAACCCTAATGAAATCGGTCCCACCAAGTTGACATGCCGGTCCCACCGAAAAGCCTAACGTTCACATTTTGATCTAAATCGGTCTGACCGAGTTTTAGGATTCGGTCCCACCGAGTTTGGTAAATTGTGTGTAACAGTTAGATTTTGTGTGGAGGCTATATATACCCCTCCACCCTTCCTTCATTCGAAAGGAGAGCCATCAGAACATGCCTACACTTCCGGCATACATTTTCTGAGAGAGAACCACCTACTCATGTGTTGAAACCAAGATATTCCATTCCAACCACAAGAATCTTGATCTCTAGCCTTCCCCAAGTTGCTTTCCACTCAAATCATCTTTCCACCAAATCCAAATCTGTGAGAGAGAGTTGAGTGTTGGGGAGACTATCATTTGAAGCACAAGAGCAAGGAGTTCATCATCAACACACCATCTATTACCTTTTGGAGAGTGGTGTCTCCTAGATTGGTTAGGTATCACTTGGGAGCCTCCGACAAGATTGTGGAGTTGAACCAAGGAGTTTGTAAGGGCATGGAGATCACCTACTTTGTGAAGATCTACCCTAGTGAGGCAAGTCCTTCATGGGCGATGGCCATGGCGGGATAGACAAGGTTGCTTCTTCGTGGACCCTTCGTGGGTGGAGCCCTCCGTGGACTCGCGCAACCGTTACCCTTTGTGGGTTGAAGTTTCCATCAACGTGGATGTACGATAGCACCGCCTATCGGAACCATGAGAAAAAATCTCCGCGTCTACATTACATTTGCTCCCTCCAAACTCCTCCCTTTATCTTCATATGCAATGTTTTACATTCCGCTGCTATACTCTTAGACTTGCATGTGTAGGTTGATTGCTTGACTTGTTCTAAGTTGCTAAAATCTGCCAAAACTTAAAATTGGGAAAAGGCTAGATTTTTATTTAGTCAAGTAGTCTAATCACCCCCCCTCTAGACATACTTTCGATCCTACAATTAGGGACGCTAGTAATTCCCGAACGTTCAGGATTTATCATTTGCGTCCCAAAACTAATGAGATCGCCTTAGGAAACTAGATCTATTATCTCTACTCCTAATATCTCAGTTGGTAGTCTCCGTCGGTTAATTTTCGTCCCACCTACCATGGTTTTTTTTGTCCTCCCTCCCACCTCACGGTTCTAGAAAAAAACCAAAACCAACTGAGCCCCGTCCCACGAAACGAAATCAGAGGAACAAGGCCCCCTCGACTCCTCTCTCGATCTGTTTCTTAGGGACTGAACGCCGCCGCCGCCGATCCCATCTTCCTCGGTGACATGCCTCGCCGGCGGCCTCCTCTCCCCCATCCACGCCGGCAACCTCCCTCTACACCGCCCTCTCTGTCAACCCCCTCGTCCGCCGCCGTGGCTGTGTGTTCCCTCCGCCGTGCTATTTCCCAAGCGCTATCGCAATGGGCTCCATCGCCGTACGCCTTTCCTACCCAATCGCTTGATGCGATGGGTCATGACGCATCCCCAAGCCCCGCAAGGCACGCCCACCAGCGCTACCATATCGAGCGGAGAAGAGGACGCAAAACGACGGCGACGAGGCGGACGGCGCCGCCATGGTCGTGGTCGAGCGCCTCCGAGTACCCGGCATGCGCGCCGAGGCAAGGCGCCTCCTGGGCTCTATCCATCGCCGCTTGCCGGCGATACCGCGGCCGAGTAGGAGGAGTGCTTCCATGGCTTCAAATATATGCGAGTAGATTCACGCTGCAGCACATGCTTCCATCACCTCCCTGTGTCGCTTGAGTCATGGGCTCCGTCGTGTGTGACGCACTGCCAAGGATGTCAACCATGCTAGTGCAGGGTTCAGTGTCGTCATCTTTGTCTGCATCGGGTCATGGTCCCATTACCTCATGCCCCCCCAATTCATGCTCGTTTTCTTCATGTTGGTTGTTGATCTGGATACTGGATGCCATCAGACGAAGTACATTGTGAGTGTTAATAGATGATTTTTTTTCCAGCACATGGAGTCTCCATATAATTTATATGGCTGCTGAGATGAGTTGCTCAAATGATTAAAATTATGTTTGCGCTCCAGGTCTAGATGAGGTAGAGGAGCTCAGTTTGATCCTAAGGATGGTATTGCTTTTTGTAAAATTAAATTACTTGCTCGTATCATAATTTCAGACTGAGTATTTTTCTTTTCTCAACTATTCACTATCTGTTGTACCTTCGATGTTTTAAGTGGCCAATTTGAGCTTGTTCGATCACAGTTTCCACAAGCATTGCATGGCCTTGCTGGAAATCAGATGTCTTTAACCTTTTAAATGTTCTGATAGAAAAATTCTTACATTCTTTGTCTTACAACCAAAAGGACATTCTACTTTAGGTTTTGTCTTACAACCATAGGAGATTCTACTTCATGTTTTGTTTTACAAGCAAATACAATTCTGAATGTCATTTATGTTGATGGACAGTAAGTTCTAATCATATGGTAGCCTCAAGAAAGTTTAGGACAAGAAGCATGTTCCACTGATGTAACGAGGTATGCTCGTGATCTACAGTACTAATGTGCCTTACCCAGCAGCTTCTTGTCAATAGTATAACATAATTGGATCATATAACTATCCCTCAACATGCAACAAAGAGTCACTCGAAAGTCAATAATACCGGAGACCAAACGAAGAAATTATGGTAGGGTACGAAACCACCTCAAAGTTATTCCTTCCAATCAATCCGTTGGGCTATTCCTATAAGTGTCACAAAGGCATGCTTCCACCGTCGCGGATCTACGGGTGTAGATCCGCGACGGTGGAAGCATGCCTTGCTCGCTTCCTACGCATGTTCAAAAGTTCAAAGGATGAGTGGGTCGCTGGGCTAGATGTTGAGTACACCACAGTCCTGGAAAGCGAGAAGCTTTTAACGGAGGCAAAGAAGAAGAAGCCCGCCGTGATCCAGGTTTGCGTACATAATTTGTTCTTGGTCTAGCACATATGCCATGCCGACGTTAGGTGCCAGGAATTTGAGTTCTTCCTTAAGGACAAAAGAGTGAAACTCGTTACTGTAGACTTTACGAACGACAGGAGAGTCCTGGGTCGGATAGGCCTCGTTGTAGGCCAGCCCTTCGATCTCCAGAAGGCAAGCCTGGTGTCCTCCTCTCAGCCTTCAATGTTGACCCTGGCAGCAGCCATGATTGATCCTTCATACGCTCAACTGAAGAGAACTCACCCGGAGTTTCATTGTGCATCACTACTGCAGGATGCTGCTAATGCGACACTACGATCAGAGACCCTTCGACGAAACTCTGTGCGATGCCATAATCGCAAACGGTGGTGTAAAAAACCCGTCAAAAAAGGTGCAAAATGTTTGTGATGGCGGAGCCATCAAACACGGTTCAGATTTTAGTTGCGTGTGCGACGCAGGGCATACGATTCAGTTCAATTAACTGTTTGCGATGAGGACGAACAAAAGAAACGGGCAGCCAGATGGAGGTGTGTGCGATATACAGCATACAGTTTACTCGGATGAATTATTTGTGATTAGGCAACACAAATGAAATGGTCAGCCAGATCAAGCTGTGTGCGATATACGGCATGCGGTTCACTCGGATGAACAGTTTGCGTTGAGACATGAGAACAAAAACGGTTCAACTTAACAAGATGTGTGTGATACGCGGCAAACAGGTCTGTATTCAGAAATGTGTGTGAATACCGATAATAACACAGACGGTTGCTGCTAATAAGACGTGTGTGTTGTGCGATGGGATTGCATACAGAATAACAACATATATATATATATACACACACTTATAAGGACATGCTTGCATAACCAAATTAAACAGCCACTTACATAGGTGGCCAGTACAACCATGGCATTTGCACACACCAAAGTAAACTATTACATGCATAATTACATAGGTGGCTACTACACACATGACATTTCCACACACCAATAAAGTAAACTATATATTACATGCATGATTAACTAGCATAAACAATCATCTGATCATCATCTACTTCTTGTGACGCTTGCTCTACTTGTGGCTCGATCCGGGCTCGTCGATTTGGGTAACGAGGCACTTCCTCATGTCAACGATCCGTCTGTGCATTTCGTAGCATGTGTACACACTCTTGGCCGCGAACCTGAAGTGAGGTTCATCCAGTTGCCGCATCCAGGCCCTGTGCCAGGATAGGGGGCTTGTTCTCTGGGCATCCTGGTTCATCTTTTCGTAGTAGGGGTCGATGATGGCTGAGGCGAGTTCGACCAGGGAGTCCTTCTTCGTGCTGCCCCAGACCCTGTAGTGGTCACGGATTTCGACAAGGTCCTTGCAGGCCAAGCCCGTAACACTGAACGCATTTACATCATCTTTGGTTTCCACCGTGGCGAACTTGTAGTCGGTGCTGTTGACAAACCTGTTGAAACGGTCGCAAGGCTCTGTGGCCATGCAGTAGTGGTAGATGAGGACATGATGGCGCACCCACAACTGGGCGACGGCAACCTTCTGATCTATGCCGGGATGACCGGCGGTTACTGGAGGTTGATGCCGACCACCTTGTACTTGTCTCCAGCAAGCAACTGCTCAACGCTGTTGATGTAGTCGTCCACCACGACCGGGTCGATGGTGTACACCACCGAGAGATCCGTCTCCCTCGCGTGGGTCTCCACTCTATGCTCGCCGAACTCCACTGGAGCGCCGCTGGACACCCCCTCTCTATGTGTCATCGTGGGTGTGCTTGTTGTGTTGTGGGGCACGATCGAAAGGTTGAAGAGACTAAGGTTATAATGGCCGCGGGAATTAAAGGGGAAGCCGGACGACCAGGAATATCAGCAGCCCTGATGGCAGTTCTAATTTGCAGCGCGTAACCCCATCGTGCCGCACGTAACTGCATCGCGTGGCAACGCGTGCGGTGCAACCGCATGCATATGGGGCCCTCGACGTGATCGTGCGCATGCTCCGCGGTCGCCTCAACGGCAAGCAACCACATATATATGCATATAGCAGTTGAACGCGCAAGGAAAAGCTGTCCACAAGCCGAGCGCGTCGACGGACGCGAGTAGAGTGCGTCGCGGCGCCTAACAGCGAGCAGACCTTGCCGAGGGACGCGAGCAGAGGACGACACAGTGATACGTGGCAAATAAGACGAACTGTACAAGCGATGTCAGAGACATCAAGCACGAATCAGATTAGAGTTGCGTGTGCGATATGTGGCATATAGGTGATCCATCCGAGCTGTTTGTGATGGAATAAGCCGTGTGTGTTGCGGGAAAACACTCGCTGGTATATAACCTTAAATTTAACCAAAAAAGTGTTAATGCATGTTACAAAAATTGTATAGCTAGAAACTATGTTCAAATACGACTCCAACGATATAATTTTTGGCGACATGCATTCGTATTTTATTAGTTAAATCCTACTTATAAACCAGGACAGGGGTATAGTAGGTAATTAAATCGCAAATGTTTTTTTATTAACTGTATGTGTACGTGTCCTCTTGTCCTCCTCTCGCACGTCTTGTCACCCCGCTGTCGCAGACGGCTTACAGCGCAAGCTTGCGTAGCGTGCGGTGGCATTCTTTTGGCCAAACGGTGGCGCCAATGAATCGTCAGTGAGCCCGTTCCCACGCAACCACGCAGGTTCCCGCGCAAGCTTCCCGCCCGACTCGGTGAAATCCCCCAAAATCCCAATGCTTACCGGCCTGCTATAAAAAACCTTCACGGCCGGCGAGTCCTGCGTCACATTTTCCCCTCCCTACCTGTAGCTTATCTCGTCTACTTCTCCCACAATCGCCAATGGCACCGGTCCATCATCGTCGCTCAACGACTCCGCCGTCATCAGAGGACAGCTCCAGCTGGGAGGCTACACCGCGGCGGTGGCGCAGTCCCCGGTGTAGTGTAGTGCCCATGGCGTCCCTGTTGGGTGTGTGCGGAACACCCAACACATGCTCCGCCGCCGCTGCCCGTCGACAGCTGTTGTCGGCCGCCGTTGCAGCCACACCACCGTCGAAAGCCAGGGCCATCTCCCGCTCCGCTGCCGCGGCCCGAAGGCGGGAGGTGGCCGTTGTTGCCGCCACCCCACTGCCGGCCACCGTGGCCATCACCCGCTCCGCCACCGTGGCCCGTAGGCGGGAGGTGGTGGTCGTGGTCACCACCCCATCGTCGACCACCGTGGCCGCCAGCCCACCGTCGACCGCCGGGATTATCACCCGCTCCGCCGTCGCGCCCCGAAGGTGGGAGGCAGAGGTGGTGGCCCGCACGTGCGTCAGCGACCTTGCACGCTACATCGAGTTTCTGCGGGAGGAGGAGGAGCGCCTCGTCGACCATGGAAGGAGCCTTACCGCAGCCATGGCCGCAGCACACGCCGAAGCAGAGGCAAGGAATCAGGAGATCTACGAGCAGTCCGGCCGCTTAGAGAGGGATCGTCTGGAGCGGCAATGGGCGTTCGAGCTGGCGAGCGTCGCTGAACGTGCAGCAGCGGCAGGCACCGTATTGCATTTGTGCAGCTTGTCAGTAGGCTCCTCCTCTGCCTCTTACTGAGCGGGTGAGCGTGCTCGGTAGAGGAGAGGCTGCCGGAAGTAGCACAAAGCCCCTTCGTGGTAGTAGTAGTATTTAGGGGCTATTTTGTTCAGTTCATTTGACTATAGATGTGTCTTCGAACTGTACAACGTACTTAAAATTAGCTAGTATAGATAGTTGAGCTAGCTATTTCAGTACATGGTTGGCAACAATTGGGGAGAAGTTTGGTCGGTTCAGCAGTCGAGTTGAACTGTTTGTATAAATTAAGAATGACTGCTTAATCTATGAATGAAATCTATTCTTAATTACTGAATTTTAGTTCCAAAAATTAGATAGTGCTAATGATTTCTAGCTGCATATTTTGACAAATCGCAGTGTTACAAGGATTGAAAATGGCAACGTTACTAGATCAACAAATGTAAATCTTTCCAGTTTAACAAATGGCAACATACCCAATATGACAGATGCAAATCTTAACAAATTGTTTGTACGTGGTTGCACACGGGTCATCCAAAACAACCATTTGTGTTGAAGGGATGCACAAATCCTGCGTGTGGATTTTCCCTCGACTTAAGGGGAAGACAATAACTCTCACTTTGCATACGGGTATTCTAACTAAAACGTTTGTGATGAGTGTTTTATATTTAAAAACCGAATTAAACTAGGGAAATCGAATTAAACCTGGGGAAGCTGACAATTTTTTTACCACGGCATGTTGATGTCGCGCCATGATAGCATGCCAAGTTTCATGAATTTCAGACGAGTTTTGGATTTACTAGAATTTAAAAACCAGACATCTCAATGTTTGCGGCCGAGTGACGGTGGCAGGGTGTTTGAAATTCATTCCCTTTTCTTGCATGGGACCTAAGCATGCACCCAAGGACACATATTTGATTTTTCAACCAGTTTATATGCACTGGAGAATGTGCATGTAGTTCAAATTTGAATTATCCATGTAAAATGCCAGGAAAACCCAGTTAATCTATAAAAATGTCCAAACGAACCCCAAAAATTCCAAAATTGAACACAACACTCTTGTTGTTCTATGTTGACACTCGAAATTTTTTGAAAGCAATAAGAGGCAATGGATATCGTTTCGTCCCCAAAGGTGGCACGTTCCCTACTGAAACCATCACGCTTGTTGTGAGAAGCTCTGGTTTGTGAGAAGCTTATACCCAAACCTGCCCCAAATGGGACAAATTTTTTACCACGGCATGTCGATGCCGCTCCATGATAGCATGCCAAGTTTCATGAATTTCAAATGAGTTTTGGATTTACTAGAATTTAAAAACCAGGTATCTTTTGTAGCCGAGTGACGGTGGCGGGGTGTGTGACATTCATTCTCATTTCTTGCATGGGACCTAAGCATGCAACCAAGGACACATATTTGATTTTTCAACCAGTTTATATGCACTGGAGCATGTGCATGTAGTTCAAATTTGAATTATGCGCATAAAATGCCTAGAAAACCCAATTAATGTATAAAAACGTCCAAACGAACCCTGAATAATTCCATTTTTTGGACGACACACCTATAGTTGCATGTTCACTGCAGATAAAAGTTCTAACAATTCAAACACCATCCTTTGTAGCTGTGACCCCATTACGTAATTCAAATCAAGATAATAAATCAAGTAGATTAAACACAGTTTATTATCACCAACCGTGTGAGATGCAGCACAAAATATCTTGGAGCACCGTCGGTATATAGTATGCCTATGGCTTACGCGAGAAGGTGCGTCGGCTACAGTCCACAGCCGGCGTGTCAAGCACACTAGCTCACTCCCCAAATATCATTTCACTGTTCATTCGTCGCCGGTGAAAGATGGGGACATGGACCCACGTCGTGAGGGCAACTTCGACGGCCCACTCCAGCGAGAGCGCGGCCGCAGCCGCCAGGCGCGTGCTAACAAGCTTCGTGAGGGCGACCGCAGTCTGCGTCCGGGCGGCCAAGGCATCCCAAACGGCCAATGTTGCTTCTCAGGCGGCGGCGGCAGCATCTGCCTCGGGGATAGCCACTGGTGAGAGCGGCACAACAGCTGTCCGTTCCGCAGCGACGGCCTTAGCCCTGATGGAGGCCACCCACTACCATGTCGAGGCCGCCCACGCCCGGCTCGTGGCGGTCACCGCACAAATTGAACGAAGCTTCTCCGACAACGGTCGGCAACCCACGACTGAAGAGCTGGCAATCGCCAAGAGAGTTTGAGCAGCCGTCCGTTCCTACGCGACATACCTTGCGAGAACGGAGCCCGCCAGACCCAGATCGTGGCCGCCCACGCCCAGCTCGTGGCGGCCTATGCCAAAGATATGGCGGACGCGGATGGCGAGATGCTTGCCGAGTATGGTGCAATTGATGCCATCGAGCCCCTTCCCCAGGAGACCGTCGGGCGCGAGCTGGACATGGAGGCGGCGGCGGAGATCGACGAATACTAGCCGTAGTAGTACTCTTTGTTTTGTTTAATTAAGAGCGCCGGTCTTTAATTTGTTAGAGTAATGTTTAGGTCAGCTAGCTCTATTTAATTGCTGTACTTGCTCGATTAAGAAGTTAGTCTCCTTTGTGTACCCAAATTATGCAATGACGTGGATGACCACTGTAACCAGGGAAATTCGAACCAAATTTTTTGACATTCAAACTCAACACACACGGGTTAAGCTATCTGAATCGTTTGTGATGTTCATATATCGTACATGGTTCTGAATAAGGGACCGTATCTGATGACACTTTTCCCGCCAGTTTTTTCGCTGAAGCGATTCCAAATTTTTGGCTTCTGCGGAAATATCTACCTCCCCGCCCCCTCCCCCTTACCAAAAGCCACATTTCCCCTATTTCCGCCTTCCTTTCCAAGTTGAAACCTTCACTCCTTTCTTGCAGCGCCGCCTCCTCGCCGGCGACCATCCTTCACGCTGCTCGGCCTGGCCTATCCAGGCAGGTAATCCACACCCGACCCCCATCCTCCTCCTCCTTCCACATCCCACATGCCCCAACTGCCGGCGCGAGTGCGACACCTTCCACCCAAATCACCGACCCCTCCACCAAATAAGCGCCACCCTAAGCCATGGTGCACGCAGTATATCCAGGATCTCAAGGAGCATTTGGCAGCGGAGAAGCAAATCGCGGCCGCACGCGCGGATGAGGTCGCGATGGCTGCCATTCGTGTCGAACCCTAGATCTTGAAGGAGCACGTTGCCATTTGCTAGCTACGCCGGTTAAGCATGCTCGGTTTACCCGTTCCGTGTGCTGCTCCTGCCTTTCCTTCACAAATTCTAGTGAATTGTGCTATCTAATTTTACCATGCAATCTGTTGCTCTAGTGTATATGTTCTATATGTGGTGCAGTGTGGTGCTCACTTATTAACTGTTTTGTTAATTAGTTGTCGTCTTCAGTTAACTATTTGGTTCAATTTTGCAAATGTGATGTTCAATTCTTCAGGCTGCAATTTTGTATTGTCTTCCATGTGAGAAATAAATTGAATTTATCTTTACAAAATACATGAGAAACGAATACAATTGCTATATTTCCAAGTTGTCAAGCATGCTTGGTTTGGTTATACATTGTGCAGTGTGGTGCTTAGTTAAAGTTTGGTTCATTTGTGTTCTGGTGTTTAGTTAACTGTGTGGTTCAATTCTGCAATGCGATGTTCAATAGTTGTGGGTGCATTCAGTTATTGTATACCATGTGAGGAATAAATTGAATTTGGCTGTAGTAAATACATGAGAAACAAATACAATTGCTACAATTGGCTGTAGTTAACTGTTTGGTTAACTGTCTGATCTTCTATTAGGAGTATGTTATATTGTGGAATGTGGTGCTCAGTTAATGTTGGTTCATTTGTTGTGGTGTTTACTTAACTGCTTGGTTCAATTATACAATGCGATGTCCAATTGTCGTGGGTAGAATTTTGTATTGTTGTGCATGTGAGGAATAAATTGAATTGGCTGCACTTAATACATGAGAAACATATACAAATGCTATATTTCCTAGTACTTAATCATGCTTGGTTTGGATAAATGGGTTTTTCGTGTGGCTTGAATTAATCTGATGAATCTGCAATGTGCTTATTTTTCATCAACATATTTTACTGATAGCATGCGAACCCTTACTTAACCTGATGACTAACTACCTTATATGTGTTGCAGGGAAACAATGGGAAGCACTGAGGTTTACAATCGAGGTTAGCACGTGCATGGTCCGTTGTGTAATAGCACATTATTGTGCAATTGCAGGAACCATTCTAATATTTAGGTTTTTAACAATTTGGTCTTGCACATGTATGTCCTGCTGTCAGAGGATTTGACCCACTGTTCGACCCTTTTTGCATATGGGGAATGAGTTGTCCATGAATATCAGTCAAGTCAGGAAACTCAGAAAGATTGTTAGGATAAAGAAATTAGCGATAAAAAACAACAAGATCTTTGTCTGCACAATGAAGAAGACATCAGTTCACTACAAGATGGTACTAACTATTATACCTTGCCTTTTTTATTCCTTTGCCCCATTTCCAATATAGAGAAGATATTTATGCACATCCTTGTTTTTAGGCCTTTCCAAAGCAGTTCACTGATGATTACCTCTCAAACCACCTGTATGGTCAGGAGGCGAGGAAGGTATTCATACAACACCCACGGTTCAATATTGAAGTGTTCCTTAAGAGGACGAAGGATGGACGGTCAATCATTCACAGGCACTGGCCTAAAGTTACAAAGACCTTCAACATCAATGAAGGCTCAATATTCACCTTCTGCTTCAGCAGTTTTCCAGATGAGATACATCTGTCTATGTACCGTCTATGATGCTAATTTCGAAAGGTTATAGATGTTGCATGTGAAACTTGGTCTTGGTGTAGTTGTGTAATGGGGTAGCTGAGTGCTGAAGCTATATGATGTTGTACTCTGATGTATTTCAATTATGAAAATGAAATATATTCTGTGCTTAATATGAAATGTCAATTAGATTAATAAATGGATTATGAATAATCGGATAATTAGCCTGCTAACGGCGAATTAGCCTACTAATTGGGTTTTGCTATTGCAAACGGTTGTTGAAAAAATACCGTGGGCGATGACCTTAGGCAACGCACACAGTTTCTAGGAATAAACCGTGTGGGATCAATGAACAATCACACACGAATTTCTCTTGAAAACTGTTTGCGTTAGACCACCTTGTGCAAACGTTTACCACATAAAAACTATGTGTCATGGACAGCCTTTGCCACACAGTTTCTTCTACGGACCGTGTGTGATACATTCAATAACGGAAACGATTTAACGGGAAAAATTGTGTGTGATGTACCTATGAACGGAAACATTTTCCTTGGAGCGACTGTGTGGGATGTACATACGAACGAAAACGTTTAGCGGGGACTGACCATGTGGGATGTACTTGCGTCTAGAAACAATTTCGCTGTATAATTGTATTTTTTAGCTCTACTGTACGTATTTCCGTATTTGAGCGCTCGCCAGTCGCACGCGACCACATTTTGCCAAGCGTGTGTGCCAAGAGGGCATATCCCCGATGGTTTCTGGGTCGTGTGGGAAGGACTCCCCTATCGCCCACACTCACTTGGCGACGGTTCCAAATGCCGTCGCGGAAAGGGGTTAAAAACCGTTTGTTTAGCAGCTCGCTGTACTAGTGCATGGGAGTCGAACACAATAGATGAAGATCACATCATGTAAGAACCAGAGCCCAGTGTCCGCTTCAAGCAAAGAAATGTCGGTGAAGAGGAAGAGGAAGAGGGACGAGGACGAAGTCAAGGACGTGGACTCAGACTCCGAGTAAGGTGGCAGTGCCGTCGCTCATGCTGGTTCTACTGCAGTGTCAAGCGGACTAGTTGCTTAGTTTTATTTCAGGGGTGTGTTGTGCTGAGCCCCCAGCAGAACTATGTTTATTTTCTTTCTCGTTATTTGAACTCTTTGGTACGTACAATAGTACTAGTATGTCTTACTACTGTTCTTCTTGTAGTTGGTACTATTGCTCATATCTTCGCGGTCTACTGTACTTAATATGTACTAGTAGAATAATTTGGGCCATTCGATTTGTGAAAGAAGTTCGACGGAGCGAAGGAAGAAGACGGTAGAGAAGCTACCCCAGTATCTATATTAGGGTGGCAGGGTGCCCATGATCTATCTTATGAGTGTTGGTTGTGGAATGCAGCTCACCGGAAAAAAAGGATCGTGCCCGGGGTTAAACGAATGGCGGGGGTGGGGGGAGCATGGCGGTGGCAGGTGGTTCAGGGGAGGGTGGGGCGTCGGCGCCAGGTGGTTAGGCATGTGGCGGGCTGGCGGCTCGATGCCTGAGAGAGAAGATGAATAGTGCATCAGTTTTGGAGGTTGGAGAAACCCTTCTGGCCATCCATGTTGCATCCAATGGCTCACAAGAGTCGACTGACCCAAATTGTACCTTCAGATTGCAGGATCACATGGCATTCAAGGTCTCGAAGGTAGATTCCATGTCTGCACCCGGTTTGCGGGCTCGGCGCAGGCGCGACCGGCTTCTGCCGCGACAACTACCATGCGCGCGTCCTCCGCGTGGGCAGAGACAACAATAACATGCTAGCTCCTCCTCGCCGACGTGCTGGAGCACCCGCTCGTCCTCCTCTTCGTACGCTGCGGGCATAGACACGGCTCCAGCAGCTGCTCGCGTGCTTGGCAGCGCGGCGGCATCGTGAGGAGGGACTGCAGACGACATGAGCGGGCGAGCCTTGGACTTCATGGTACAGGGATGGCAGGGACACGGCGGTGATGGGCGAGAAATGGTCAGCCGGAGCAGGCGGGCGCCGGCATGCGCAAAAGCGGCGGCGGCATATTGATGAGTGCGCGTATCGGAGCTTAGTTTAGTTTTATATAGGGTTGGACAAACATAAAAGAACACAATACTAGTACACGTAAACATTAGACTGACGCAACGCTTATACTACCATATTAGTTAGCACAACATCAATACGGAATCCTGTGCAAGCGCATGCACTGCGGCCGCGCGGTCGATCGAACGGTGCGTCAACGTGTCGGGCTGGAAGGACATCCACCGAACCTTTTTGTGTGTGTGAAAACAATCCCTGAATATTACTCTACTTTTTTCCTGGAAAAGTTCTTCACGCTACAATATATCCATATATTTGAATTTAGCTTTAGTTCGTGCTTTTAGATGTTTTAGGTGCCCCTAGTTTTATACTGATTCTGTGTGTGTGACTGAGAGAGAACGCGTGTATGTGTCCATATGTGTGTTGTGGCGGAAGGGCAATGTGGAGACGGTGTGAGTGTAATAGAGACATAGAAAGGTGTGAATGTGCAAATGATCATGCATGAGTGAGACATAGAGAGATGCCGATATGTTGTGTCTACATGAGAGAACGGTCTTCTATTTGTACTTGTGTGTGCGAGAGATAGAGAGAGAGAGAGAGAGAGAGAGAGAGAGAGGAGCATCCGTAACACAACAACCATATCTCTCGATTCGCCCGTCCCTCGCAGGATCGCATGTAACACATGCATCAACGCACACATTTTGACACCCTCACTCGGCCCCTGCCCACCTCAAGGCCCGCACATCGCTCTCTATCTCGCACACACAATCTCTTCATGAAAACCCTATTTGGCATGTAGCTTTCGGTCACATACACACACATTCTCTCCAAAGGTTTCATTTCTCTCAATATCTGACACACACACACACACACTGCACAATCACTCCCCCCTCCCCTGAGCACACAATTCATTCCCATCCAAGGTTATATGGTGACCACTCTCGCTTGTGCTTCTCTGCACCCTAGCATGCACACCACCTCTATCTTCAAACAGGGCATCGAGGAGGCCGAAGACGGCGACCACACTGCACTAGAGAATGCGGGGCCATTTGGAAGCAAGAGGATGTGACGACGGCTGACTGACCCCTCCCCCCTCTCTCTCCCGCACAAAATTATCAATCCCTCAACTCACGAGATCCTTCCCCTCTCGTCCATGTTTTTCCAGCTCTCTCATCAAACCCATTGTCTCTTCTCCTTCCACATGTACAAAATCCAGATGCACACGCATCTCACGCATATTACATGTCTCCATCTTTCTCACAGACCTAACTTCTTCCTCTCTGTCTCTCTCTCTCTCTCTCTCGTTAGGTTTGTCTCCTACTCTCTCGCCCACATACATAAAATCTTTCCCGCCCTATCTGCTCCATCTTCGCAAGCTCTCTCTACACGTTTCATTCACACATTGGGATGTGTTCAAAATGTTGCTTTTATAATGGATCATGTAGAGTTATGGTTGGTTTTGTTGCATCCTACAAAGTAATAACTATGAAATGCATTTAGATTTTCATTTGACTGGGATTAAGTTTGAGCATATTGTGAAGTACTATAGACCTCGTATACATCTTGGAATTCAACAATGATTCTAACTATTGAATTGAATAAACCATTGCATTCAAAGTCAGTAGCTTAATATATTTATTTCACAATTACAACAAATGATAAATTCCACTACAAACTAAGAAAACAAATGTGTACTCCCTCAATTTTTATTTAAGTCTGCGTATTAGCATTGATCAAAGTCAAGTTTTGTAAACTCTCACAAAGTTTATAACAAAAAGTATTAACATATAGAATAACAAATAAATACCATTAGATTATATAAACTTGGTCAAACTTTAGGAAGTTTGACTTTGGTCAAACCTAATATGTAGAGTTAATAAAAATGGAGGGAGTACTAGTAGTTACTAGTACTACTAAATACTACTACCACTCGCTAGTTGCTTAGCCCAAGCACCCAACACGCCAAACGGGGAGTTCGGTGTCACAAAATTTTGAGGTCGGCGGGAAAATCTCCCGCGACCCTGATTCGAGCAGTGCTAAGTTACCATCATACCCTTTGGAACATGCCTATGGATGATGGTCGGTAGGGGGTTGTTTTGGTAACTTCAGGTTCACCCTACCCAACCAACCCCACCCCGGCACCCAGAGTAGTACACCTGGATACTCCCCATTTTCTATCCCCACCGCAAAATAGACTTCTCCACGGCACCGCAGCCTTCGTGCTCCTCCCCTTCTACATCGGCGCACTCGTCCACCGCAGTGCATCTGCCTCATTGACGACGTCGTACGCCGCACTGGAGCTGGTCCACCGTGATCGTCGTACACGGAGCCTCTTCCCTCGCACTGTCGTCCATGGTCTCGGATCTGCTTCCCGGAAGCCAACGCCAAGCGTAGAAGCACCACCATCGTGGACAATGAACTAACTCTCGTTGCTGACCATGATGCACAGAGGCCGCCGCGACCATCGTACTCCTCCTTGATTTTTAATGAAGGAGCATGCGAGAGAGATGGGAGTGAAAGGTGATTCAAATATTTAGTTGTGTGTATAGAAAATGTCAACATAAAAGGGATTCAAATATTTGAATTCGAGATGATGATACATGTAATTCATACTCGAACCAAAATTGATCTATCAAACATGCATACTCAGATGAATTCACGCGCATCCATGTTATTTAATATGTAGATATTACTGATCCATACATTTTAGTAGAACATAATTTGGTTTAAATTTTTTGAATTCAACCTTATGATTTTGAGATCATTGTATTTGTAAATCATATTATATATATAAAGGAGCATAATTCTTTGTTGTGCTTTTGAAAGTATATATAAAAAATGATGTATATAGAATTTTATTCCAATCGAAAATGGATCCCGCCCGAGCAAAAATTGAATACAAAATGGATTGGAATTGAGTTGGCATGGTAAATGTGCAAGCTTTTTCTCAAAAAATTGAACGAAGCAGCCAAACTCGCAGTAACCGCGCGAACCAAAATATGGGAGATGGAAATTACTGCCTGTCCCTAACATGCAACACATGTCGGCTTGATTTCAATAGGCCTTGATAGGGGCAGGTTTGTAATTTCACTCAAACGTGACATAACCACCTCTCACACAGATTCATACACGGTGGGTGCCAAAACATAGTGTCTCCTCGGCCGAAATCGCCTCCCTCCCCGATTCATACACGATGGGCGCCAAAACAAACTCTCGTCGGCCAAATTTTCCATCGGCAAATATTCGGTGTATCCGAGATTACCATCCTACGCCCAACCGACTAATATTGCTGTGATGTAGGAAATTTTAAACAGGGGCTATGTTTGTAAATTTCCTCGCATTTGAGACAAGCGCGCCCTGAAGACATGGTTCCCCCTTCCTCTCTCCCTCCATTTCCCCATTTGTACTTCGTGGGCGCCAAAACACCCTCTCCACCCCAGCTTCCTCCGTCGGCCACCCCATCCACCGCCGTCCTCCTCCACCATGTAAAAGCTGATACCCCGACACCGTCATCCATTAAAAGAGATCGACCTCTTTCATCCACGGCTTCGGACCAGGATCCTTGCATACCATCCTCTCGCTTCATCCCCGCAGTCGTCCACCTTGCCGGCGCTGCTCCTACAACGGTCTCATCCACCGCGCCGGGATATTTCCCCCGCCACCACCGTCTACCATCCTATATCTTCTTCCATGCCGCCGATAGCCATCGCAACCGCAACACCGTCAAATTCTAAGCAGATGCATACACGACGCCGCACCAGAGGCGATACTCTTTCATATCTGCTCAAATTTTTTATCACAGTAAGATAATACATCACCGCTGCTTTACTGTGATTTCTTGTCCATCACTTTGGATCTTACTTGTTAGTTGAAAGCAAACATTGGTTGCGAAGTTGCCTTTGTCCGGTTTACACCTTCAGATCCGCCATGGCACACTCAACACTATACTCACAATGCTTATGGTTTTTCCCTTTGATAGTCCATACTAGTTAAATGACGGTAGACTAAATTTCAAAATTGGGCCAGTCGATTTTTGAGAGCTTGCCGGAGTTCGCCGGAGGGAAGGAAGGGCTCGGGTGTGGACGGTGGTTGTGGGGGGCAGTGGCCTGGCGGTGGTGGGGCCTCGCCGAACGAAGAAAACTCGATGCGGGTGGGGGCGGGTGGGGGTGGGGGTGGCGGAGGAACATAGGTGGTGGGGGCGGTTCAGTGGAGGGCGGGGGGGGGGGGGGTCGGGGCCGGTGGTTCGGCCGGCGACCCGTGTAGTGTTCTGTAGGGGAAGAATTAGAGACGGGGAAGAAGAAGGGCCAGGAGACGTAGGATCTTCATCCAACCGCCTGAAATGGTCGACTAACCCAAATGACAAAAGTCACGCGACTTGCATGCAGACATTCCTTTATATTCAGTACCATCATCGTAGCTGCTTAGCAATGCTCCTCAATCCATCAAGCTAAACAACATGCCACTCATAATTCTAAACTTGTTGCTCAAATACGAATCTAATATGATGCCGATATTACTAAAACAGACAACGTTTAATTGGTCAGTTAATGTTCCTACTTTACTTTCGAATAGCACGTGCACTACATATAGAGAGACATCAGGGAGTTGCATGCTTAATGCACTCTGGTTCATCATGTGTGGGCACTGCGTAGGGAACATTTTATTATCCAAAATCTCCAAGCTCTTCTTTAGCATGTTCCTCTTCTGTTCTTCTTTAATAAGTACTCTCTCTGTTCCTAAATACAAGTATTTGTATAGATTCCAATATGGACTACATATGGAGCAAAATGAGTGAATCTACACTCTAAAATGTATCTGTATACATCTGTATGTGATCCATAGTGGAAATCTGATGTAGGGTGGAACCCTAGATGGCCGATCTTTCACGAAAGGATCGGATCCCTACGAAGAACGTGATGAACACGAGGGGAAACACGAGGGAAACACGAGGGGAACACGAGAGAAATCACTCAACCAACAAGAATAGATCACACATGCGCTAGATCAATGAACACAAAGGTAAGATACAAGATCCAAGTCCAACAAAGGACGATACAAAGGGTAATCGGCTATTCTCCGTGAGGAGGTCTTGATGGGGGTCTTCTCCGTGAGGAGGTCTTGAATCCAAGGTGGATCGTCTCCATAGAGGGGCCGCAGTCTCTCTCGTGGAGTAGATCCGATATGGATGAGCAAAGCTCTATCACTAAATGAGCTAAACCAATGCTAACCCTAGAAAGATGGAGGAGAAGGAGTATATATAGTCTAGGGGGTCGAAGGGGTACTTGGGTCTCGGCCCTTACTGTGCGCAGACAGGGGGGGCCGGATGTCCGGGCGACGGGCCGGATGTCCGGGGCTTCAGGAGGGGCCGGATGTCCGGGCTGGAGGGCAAAACTTCTGGATGTTCTGTAGCGTGGCGCCGGATGTCCGGGCTTTTGGCCGGATTTCCGGGCTGGGGCCGGATGTCCGGGCTGGACGCCGGATGTCCGGGCCCTGTAGGCTTGGGCGTCTGGGCTTCTGCTGCTGCGGTTGCTCAAGGGGCCGGATGTCCGGGGACTTGGCCGGATGTCCGGGGCCTGGAAGGTGAACTTGCCCGTTTCCGTTGGTTCTCTTCATCCGTGAACTTGGCGGCTTGTCCGTCTTCACGTGCATCCTCGGGAGGCTCCTCTTGACACCTAATCATGCATAGCATATCGGACTTAGGTAGTAGCCATGTCTCGAGTGGATCATATGTGATATCACTAAGGAAGGAAGTCACCTCGTTCTCGAGAGCTCTAGCTTGTGCTCGTGTCATAGGTCCTCTTGGCTCTTGATGAGACGATGGTAGGTCCATGGGGATGACCGTAGGATGCTCCGCATCATCTCCCCTCCCTTGGGAAAGATCCGACCTCGGATCGAAATCCTCATCCATGGTACGGGGATAGATCTTTGATGTTGAAGATGTCGCTCACGGAGTACTTGTCGCGTGGGATGTCGATCTTGTATGCGTTGTTGTTGTAGCGTGCAAGCACCTTGAAGGGTCCATCCGCTCGGGGTAGTAGCTTGGACTTGCGTTCCTTGGGGAAGCGATCCTTCCAAAGGTGTCACGACCGGTTTTTCGGGATATTAATTCTCCAGAAAATGGCCGTTGTGCTCACCAGCCCCAGGATTACTGTTAGCTGATGAGGCACCAACTTGATACAAGAAATCCAAGCAAGGTACAAAATATGTAGTACAAGACCATTTTGGCCTAGGAGTACAACATTTGGTTTCTAAAGGTTGATGGCGGAAGCGGTTTGTGGTTCATCTGTGTCTATGGGACTCCATTTCCCACTAGAACAGCTGACCAGGATAACTCCTATCTTCGCGAGGCTGCTGACAACACTGCGTAGGTTCCGGGGCCGTCGTTGTAACACTCTTCTCCGTGCAAGAAATCTGGCCAAGACAATAGCCAGGGACAAGCCAGTGAGTATGTTTGAATGTACTCGCAAACATCAAGAACACGGGTATAATATATCAAGGGTAATCGAGTTCCGAAAATATTCTAAGATCATAACGTCAGTCACGAGGTAAACAAAATATTCATGATGCACGCATGTGGGTAATATATGAATATGCAATTAAAGAAATAATATGTAGTGATCGCAAAATAAATACTGGGTGCCAAACGAGGGTCTGAATGACTCCTCGAGAGGAAACTGCAAGAATAATAATGCCGCAGTCGGGCGTCGGGGCGACACCACATACAGGGCTTATAAATAAAAGAAATAACAAGCATGCCGCAGTCGGGCGTCTGAGCGACACCACATAAAGGGCCTATAAATAAAAGAAGTAACAAGCATGCCACAGTCGGGCGTCTGAGCGACACCACATAAAGGGCTTATAAATAAAAGAAGTAACAAGCATGCCACAGTCGGGCGTCTGAGCGACACCACATAAAGGGCTTATATAAGGATAATCACAGAGAATATCCGGGAGGTAGAACCATCCCAGGGGTACTCAATAATACCAATAAAGTAAAAGGTTAGTCCACAATAATAATGATCATAATCCACATATGTCACAGTTCATAATCAAAGTTCTGGTTTAGCAGCTTTCCTCCGAAGACCGACACTAAGACCGACACTTGACCTATCCCAGACTGTAGTCCTTAACCATGGACACGGCTATTCGAATAGATGTATAATCTCTGCAGAGGGTGTACTCTTTACCCACGGGTAACGGATTTCTTTAGTCCATCGGGACTAATTCCGTCTACGGTCTTTTGATTGAAAACACGCCTGACCTGCACACACCAGCTTAACTCACCGATGTCTGGAATCACCCACAACACCTGTCAAGCCAAACTCTAAGTGGGGAGGCTACAACCTCGACGTAGCATGGGATCAAATTTCTATACGCGCGCTCTAAGGGGTGGCCCCCCTCTCGGTCCCAACCGAAAACACCCATGCCCCCGGACCGAATGACAGGCTTTAATCCGTGGCCACGGGACCCTCATTCACGGCCTCTCTGTACGGTGTGTGCTAGGACGGGGTTGACAACTTACTGAACCGTACCCTACCAAAGGCAGGGACAAGTGGTAGTACCAGGCAAGTATGGGGGTTACTGGACAAGACTCGATCTAAGGCCGACTCAGGAGGTTTAAGTGTTCCCTGCATGATTAGCACAACAAAAGTATTTCCATTAACAGGTAGACTTATCACTCGTCAAGCCTCACCATGCCATACCGGACATGCTCGTCCCGACGAGGTACTAGGGACAAGCCCGTGTCTACCCAAGACCATGGCTTTCCCGGCTTCCTTCCGGTATGCAAGGGAAGCTTACGAGGATGAATACCATCACCAACATATCCATTTATCACAGCAAAGAAAACTCCACTATGCACTCATGCATATGAATTTTTATCGTCACATAAAAATAAAGTATGCTCCGAGTCAAAGGTGCTGTAACCATATCAAAACACCACACAAAATATTATGCCAGAGTTCATGAATGCTTGCCTTCAAGTGTATTCATGTGGGGTGCACTTTTGAAGGTTGCCTTTCTCCAAAAATCCTATTTTGAGAAATATATAAATAACACACATTTAAAATACAGTACAAAAAGTTGTCCCAAATATTTTTGAAATAAATCTTAAAATAAACTAGATGAAATTTGAGAGAGGTAGGAAAAAGAATCAACTCATTTGGAGTTTTATTTTAAAAGTTATAGCCAGTCAAATATTAGTCAAACTTCTGTTTTAATAAAATCAGAAAAAGGAAAACGCTGCGGGGGAGAATACGTTTTCAAAGCAGAGGTGACGTACTCCGGTCTTTGCGCTACCACTTAACCAGAGAGAGCAACCGCGCGGGTCACTGACAGTGGGTCCAGAGGGCCCACTGGTCAGGTTTGACTGGTCTCCCCCTCCCCCCTTTCTCTGTGCCCGAACGGTGGCGGGGCTCCGGCGATTGCCGGCGGCGAACGGCGGCTCCTCGAGGGCATCTGAGGGCAGGGATGGGTTGGCCAGACCGAGGCGGTCCTCTCGGTGGGCGTTAGGCAGGTGGGGACGGAGGAGGTCACCGGCGGCGAGCTCCGCGGCGGAGGGGGCTACGGTGGTGGAGTGATATTTGGGTTCCGGTGGTCCTTGGTCGAGCCTGAGATGCGGGGCAGCTCTGCAAGACCATGGGGAGGCGTCTGGTGAAGCTGGATGGACGGGAGAGGGCCTAGCTGCGATGCAACGCACTGGATTGCGGCGGCGACCGAACTTGCCGGAGGCGGGGAAGAAAGCTCCTTCCCGTCGATTGCTGGCTGCGGGAGGGCTATGGGGGTGGCCTGGGGTTGCTTGAGTGTTCGGTGGAGCACGGGGTCCCTTTATATAGGCGCTCGAGGCCGGCTCCCGTGGTGGTCGAGGATAAGATCGCCGGCGACCACTTTTCTGTAGTTGCAGGGCATCGTGGCGGCGACGAAAGCGTGCCGACGAGCAAGAGGATAAGCACGGCCTGTGCTCTGGGGCAGCTGGCGTGCGCTGGCGGTTTGGGCGGCGCCGTCCGCGGCGGAATCTTCTTTGAGGGAACTCATGGATGTGTCGAAGTAGTCTCTTGTACGTTGCTCAGATTGTCGTAGATCGGTGGCGAGGTTGTCGATGCGATCGCCCAAAGCAAGTTGTTCTTGATGCAAAGCTCGGTGTGCACCAAATAGTTGAGTCTTGGTGACGTAGGATGACATGTCGTCGTCTTGCTCCAAGAAGAGTGGGTTGGTAGAAGTACTTGGCCTATCCATCATTTCAAACAAAGATATGTGAGTGGGAGAGAGAGAAGAACCAATACCAAATGTACTTTGACCGATGTTGAAAATGGATCAAAGATCACTCCAATGTGTATCAAGGGAATAGCACAATTGGTACCGTTTCTTGTCGGTTCTCACACCTACACAAGTAAAAGCTTATGGTGGAGCTTGGTTAGGATGGTGGCACAAAATTTGATGCAATTGTAAGTGAGACTCAATAATGTTGGAAAAGATTCACAAATTTGCAAATGCAACAAGTAGACCAATAGCAAGATATGGTACACGGAAACACACACGCAAATAGATAAGTGGGGTTGGGCAACCAAGGGTGAGCCAAAATGTGGAATCCACCAAGATGCTCTTGTTGCACAACACTAGAGAGACGCTAGCACGATTGCACAATAGGCGGATACGAACTTGTGCACAACCTACTAAGCAAAAATGCAACGACTTCTATCCCAAGTATGCTATATGTATGATGTTTCTATGCTTTGATCCAAGATGATCGAGTATGACAATCTTAATGTTGTATGATGCTATGGTTCTTGCTTACAAGCTCTTTGCTTATCGTTCCCTTTTGCTTAAAAGCTTGTTTAGCTCTTTGTTGTTTGAGCTCTTTTCTCATGCGATGCTTCACGAACCAAGATAGCAATTGTGTATGCGAAGACAACTTTTGTGACACAAGAGATGATACCAAGATATGCAACTCAATGATGGTATGTATGCTATGTGAAGTATGAACACTAATGTGCACAAGTCACGTTGCCGGCAATACTCAAAGGCTAGTCTCGATGGGTAAGCTACGCAAAAGTAAGGCCATAGGTTTATCAATGCAAATGCAAGAGAGTATGATGATATCGTTATACCAAGATGATATGAAGGTGAAAGTGATACCAATGTAGCCGTTCGTAGTAGTCCTTGGCGAAGATGAGCGGTGGTGATGTTGTTGCCGAACCGTACCTAGATAGCCGAAACACAATAGGATACGGAAACCACAACTCAAATTCTCAAAACAAAATGGGTCAAAATTGCCGGAGTTGGTAGCGGGAAAGGCTATGGTGGTGCTATGCGGAAATGGTGGTTGGTATGCGGAAGTGTATGTGGGCTCCGGAACAAAATTGGACTAAAGTTAGGCGGTAAACGGAGTGGAGGATGGAGTTGATGCTGTCAGGGGCCGGATGTCCGGCCTGATGGCCGGATGTCTGGGCCGGGCCGGATGTCCAGGCTGGTTGGGCCGGATGTCCGGGCTCGGGATCCGTGGATGAACACCGCGTGGAGAGGTCAAATCCGGGGCAAAAATTCGGAAGATTTTGTGGATGGAAATTGGGGAAAAGCTAGATCTACCTGCAACACACGAAATCCGCGGATCAAATCCAACAAAACTTCATCACACCAACAAATCACAAAAAAAAATTGGGGCTATTTTTGTGGGGAATTTTCGGGTTAGGACGAAAAACAACAAAATCAAGCTAGAAAACAAAGAGAGGGGGCTTCGAAATCGTTATCAACGTGGCTCCTGATACCAAGATGATGTAGGGTGGAACCCTAGATGGCCAATCTTTCACGAAAGGAGCGGATCCCTACGAAGAACGTGATGAACACGAGGGGAAACACGAGGGAAACACGAGGGGAACACGAGAGAAATCACTCAACCAACAAGAATAGATCACACATGCGCTAGATCGATGAACACAAAGGTAAGATACAAGATCGAAGTCCAACAAAGGACGATACAAAGGGTAACCGGTTCTTCTCCGTGAGGAGGTCTTGATGGGGGTCTTCTCCGTGAGGAGGTCTTGAATCCAAGGTGGATCGTCTCCGTAGAGGGGCCGCGGTCTCTCTCGTGGAGTAGATCCGATATGGATGAGCAAAGCTCTATCTCTAAATGAGCTAAACCAATGCTAACACTAGAAAGATGGAGGAGAAGGAGTATATATAGTCTAGGGGGTCGAAGGGGTACACGGGTCTCGGCCCTTACTGTGCGCAGACAGGGGTGGCCGGATGTTCGGGCGACGGGCCGGATGTCCGGGGCTTCAGGAGGGGCCGGATGTCCGGGCTGGGGGGCCGGATGTCCGGGCTGGAGGTGTTGGGGAACGTAGTAATTTCAAAAAATTTCCTACGCACACGCAAGATCATGGTGATGCATAGCAACGAGAGGGGAGAGTGTTGTCCACGTACCCTCGTAGACCGACAGCGGAAGCGTTATCACAACGCGGTTGATGTAGTCGTACGTCTTCACGATCCGACCGATCAAGTACCGAACGCACGGCACGTCCGAGTTCAGCACACGTTCAGCTCGATGATGTCCCTCGAACTCCGATCCAGCCGAGTGTTGAGGGAGAGCTTCGTCAGCACGACGGCGTGGTGACGATGATGATGTTCCACCGACGCAGGGCTTCGCCTAAGCTCCGCAACGGTATTATCGAGGTGTAATATGGTGGAGGGGGGCACCGCACACGGCTAAAATATCGTATATCAAGTGTGTCTAGAGGTGCCCCCCTGCCCCCGTATATAAAGGAGCAAGGGGGAGGCCGGCTGCCTTTGGGCGCGCCAAGGAGAGGGGGGGGGAGTCCTCCTCCTAGTAGGAGTAGGACTCCCCTTTCCTAGTCCAACTAGGAAGAGAGGGGGGAAGGAAAGAGAGGGAGAGAGAGAGGGAAAGAGGGGCTGCACCCCCCTCCCCTAGTCCAATTCGGACTCCTCATGGGAGGGGGCGCGCCACCTCCTGGCTGCTGCCCTCTCTCTCCCCTCAAGGCCCACTAAGGCCCAATACTTCCCCGGGGGGTTCCGGTAACCCCTCCGGCACTCCGGTTTTATCCGAAACTTCTCCGGAACACTTTCGGTGTCCGAATATAGTCGTCCAATATATCAATCTTTATGTCTCGACCATTTCGAGACTCCTCGTCATGTCCGTGATCACATCCGGGACTCCGAACACCCTTCGGTACATCAAAACATATAAACTCATAATATAACTGTCATTGTAACTTTAAGCGTGCGGACCCTACGGGTTCGAGAACTATGTAGACATGGCCGAGACACCTCTCCGGTCAATAACCAATAGCGGAACCTGGATGCTCATATTGGTTCCCACATATTCTAGGAAGATCTTTATCGGTCAGACCGCATAACAACATACGTTGTTCCCTTTGTCATCGGTATGTTACTTGCCCGAGATTCGATCGTCGGTATCTCGATACCTAGTTCAATCTCGTTACCGGAAAGTCTCTTTACTCATTCCGTAATACATCATCCCGCAACTAACTCATTAGTCACAATGCTTGCAAGGCTTATAGTGATGTGCATTACTGAGTGGTCCCAGAGATACCTCTCCGACAATCGGAGTGACAAATCCTAATCTCGAAATACGCCAACCCAACAAGTACCTTTGGAGACACCTGTAGAGCACCTTTATAATCACCCATTTACGTTGTGACATTTGGTAGCACACAAAGTGTTCCTCCGGTAAACGGGAGTTGCATAATCTCATAGTCATAGGAACATGTATAAGTCATGAAGAAAGCAATAGCAACATACTAAACGATCGGGTGCTAAGCTACCGGAATGGGTCAAGTCAATCACGTCATTCTCCTAATGAGGTGATCCCATTAATCAAATGACAACTCATGTCTATGGCTAGGAAACATAACCATCTTTGATGAACGAGCTAGTCAAGTAGAGGCATACTAGTGACACACTGTTTGTCTATGTATTCACACATGTATTATGTTTCCGGTTAATACAATTCTAGCATGAATAATAAACATTTATCATGATATAAGGAAATAAATAATACTTTATTATTGCCTCTAGGGCATATTTCCTTCAGTCTCCCACTTGCACTAGAGTCAATAATCTAGATTACACAGTGATGATTCTTACACCCATGGAGTCTTGGTGCTGATCATGTTTTGCTCGTGGAAGAGGCTTAGCAACGGGTCTGCAACATTCAGATCCGTATGTATCTTGCAAATTTCTATGTCTCCCACCTGGACTAAATCCCGGATGGAATTGAAGCGTCTTTTGATGTGCTTGGTTCTCTTGTGAAATCTGGATTCCTTTGCTAAGGCAATTGCACCAGTATTGTCACAAAAGATTTTCATTGGTCCCGATGCACTAGGTATGACACCTAGATCGGATATGAACTCCTTCATCCAGACTCCTTCATTTGCTGCTTCCGAAGCAGCTATGTACTCCGCTTCACACGTAGATCCCGCCATGACACTTTGCTTAGAACTGCACCAATTGACAGCTCCACCGTTCAATGTGAATATGTATCCGGTTTGCGATTTAGAATCGTGCGGATCAGTGTCAAAGCTTGCATCAACGCAACCACTTACGATGAGCTCTTTGTCACCTCCATAAACGAGAAACATATCCTTAGTCCTTTTCAGGTATTTCAGGATGTTCTTGACCGCTGTCCAGTGATCCACTCCTGGATTACTTTGGTACCTCCCTGCTAAACTTATAGCAAGGCACACATCAGGTCTGGTACATAGCATTGCATACATGATAGAGCCGATGGCTGAAGCATAGGGAACATCTTTCATCTTCTCTCTATCTTCTGCAGTGGTCGGGCATTGAGTCTTACTCAATCTCACACCTTGTAGTACAGGCAAGAACCCTTTCTTTGCTTGATCCATTTTGAACTTCTTCAAAACTTTGTCAAGGTATGTGCTTTGTGAAAGTCCTATTAAGCGTCTTGATCTATCTCTATAGATCTTAATGCCTAATATATATGCAGCTTCGCCGAGGTCTTTCATTGAAAAACTCTTATTCAAGTATCCCTTTATGCTATCTAGAAACTCTATATCATTTCCAATCAGCAATATGTCATCCACATATAATATCAGAAATGCTACTGAGCTCCCACTCACTTTCTTGTAAATACAGGCTTCTCCAAAAGTCTGTATAAAACCAAATGCTTTGATCACACTATCAAAGCGTTTATTCCAACTCCGAGAGGCTTGCACCAGTCCATAAATGGATCATTGGAGCTTGCACACTTTGTTAGCTCCCTTTGGATCGACAAAACCTTCCGGTTGCATCATATACAACTCTTCTTCCAGAAATCCATTCAGGAATGCAGTTCTGACATCCATGTGCCAAATTTCATAATCATAAAATGCGGCAATTGCTAACATGATTCGGACAGACTTAAGCATCGCTACGGGTGAGAAGGTCTCATCGTAGTCAATCCCTTGAACTTGTCGAAAACCTTTCGCAACAAGTCGAGCTTTATAGACAGTAACATTACCATCAGCGTCAGTCTTCTTCTTGAAGATCCATTTATTTTCAGTGGCTTGCCGACCATCGGGCAAGTCAACCAAAGTCCATACTTTGTTCTCATACATGGATCCCATCTCGGATTTCATGGCTTCAAGCCATTTTGCGGAATCTGGGCTCACCATCGCTTCTTCATAGTTCGTAGGT
Source organism: Aegilops tauschii subsp. strangulata (assembly GCF_002575655.3). NCBI lineage: Eukaryota > Viridiplantae > Streptophyta > Magnoliopsida > Poales > Poaceae > Aegilops > Aegilops tauschii. Next base: position 177,384,066 of record NC_053035.3, read on the forward strand.
TCGTCATGGTCTAGTAACATAACCTCCGGAACAGGATTACCGTACCACTCTGGTGCGGATCTTGATCTAGTTGACCTATGAGGTTCAGTAATAACTTGATCTGAAGTTTCATGATCATTATCATTAACTTCCTCACTAATTGGTGTAGGTGTCGCAGAAATTGATTTCTGTGATGATCTACTTTCCAATAAGGGAGCAGGTACAGTTACCTCATCAAGTTCTACTTTCCTCCCACTCACTTCTTTCGAGAGAAACTCCTTCTCTAGAAAGGATCCATTCTTAGCAACGAATATCTTGCCTTCGGATCTGTGATAGAAGGTGTACCCAACAGTCTCCTTTGGGTATCCTATGAAGACACATTTCTCCGATTTAGGTTCGAGCTTATCAGGTTGAAGTTTCTTCACATAAGCATCGCAACCCCAAACTTTAAGATACGACAACTTTGGTTTCTTGCCAAACCATAGTTCATAAGGCGTCGTCTCAACGGATTTCGATGGTGTCCTATTTAGAGTGAATGCAGCCGTCTCTAAAGCATAACCCCAAAACGATAGCGGTAAATCAGTAAGAGACATCATAGATCGCACCATATCTAATAAAGTACGATTACGACGTTCGGACACACCATTACGCTGTGGTGTTCTGGGTGGCGTGAGTTGCAAAACTATTCCGCATTGTTTCAAATGTTGGCCAAACTCGTAACTCAAATATTCTCCTCCACGATCTGATCGTAGAAACTTTATTTTCTTGTTACGATGATTTTCAACTTCACTCTGAAATTCTTTGAACTTTTCAAATGTTTCAGACTTATGTTTCATTAAGTAGATATACCCATATCTGCTCAAATCATCTGTGAAGGTGAGAAAATAACGATATCCGCCACGAGCCTCAATATTCATCGGACCACATACATCTGTATGTATGATTTCCAATAAATCTGTTGCTCTCTCCATAGTTCCGGAGAACGGTGTTTTAGTCATCTTGCCCATGAGGCACGGTTCGCAAGTACCAAGTGATTCATAATCAAGTGATTCCAAAAGTCCATCAATATGGAGTTTCTTCATGCGCTTTACACCGATATGACCTAAACGGCAGTGCCACAAATAAGTTGCACTGTTATTATCAACTCTGCATCTTTTGGCTTCAACATTATGAATATGTGTGTCACTACTATCGAGATTCATTAAAAATAGACCACTCTTCAAGGGTGCATGACCATAAAAGATGTTATTCATATAAATAGAACAACCATTATTCTCTGATTTAAATGAATAACCGTCTCGCATCAAAAAAGATCCAGATATAATGTTCATGCTCAACGCTGTCACCAAATAACAATTATTTAGGTCTAATACTAATCCCGAATGTAGATGTAGAGGTAGCGTGCTGACGGCCACATCGACTTTGGAACCATTTCCCACGCGCATCGTCACCTCGTCCTTACCAATCTTCGCTCAATCCGTAGGCCCTGTTTCGAGTTGCAAATATTAGCAACAGAACCAGTATCAAATACCCAGGTGCTACTGCGAGTATTAGTAAGGTACACATCAATAACATGTATATCACATATACCTTTGTTAACCTTGCCATCCTTCTTATCCGCCAAATACTTGGGGCAGTTCCGCTTCCAGTGACCAGTCTGCTTGCAGTAGAAGCACTCAGTTTCAGGCTTAGGTCCAGACTTGGGTTTCTTCTCCTGAACAACAACTTGCTTGGTGTTCTTCTTGAAGTTCCCCTTCTTCTTCCCTTTGCCCTTTTTCTTGAAACTAGTGGTTTTACTGACCATCAACACTTGATGCTCCTTTTTGATTTCTACCTCCGCTGCCTTTAGCATTGCGAAGAGCTCGGGAATTTTCTTATTCATCCCTTGCATGTTATAGTTCATTACGAAGCTCTTGTAGCTTGGTGGCAGTGATTGAAGAATTCTGTCAATGACGCTATCATCCGGAAGATTAACTCCCAGTTGAATCAAGTGATTATTATACCCAGACATTTTGAGTATATGCTCACTGACAGAACTATTCTCTTCCATATTGTAGCTGTAGAACTTATTGGAGACTTCATATCTCTCAATCCGGGCATTTGCTTGAAATATTAACTTCAACTCCTGGAACATCTCATATGCTCCATGGCGTTCAAAACGTCGTTGAAGACCCGGTTCTAAGCCGTAAAGCATGGCACACTGAACTATTGAGTAGTCATCAGCTTTGCTCTGCCAGACGTTCATAACCTCTGGTGTTGCTCTTGCAGGAGGCCTGGCACCTAGCGGTGCTTCCAGGACGTAATTCTTCTGTGCAGCAATGAGCATAATCCTCAAGTTACGGACCCAGTCCGTGTAATTTCTACCATCATCTTTCAACTTTGCTTTCTCAAGGAACGCATTAAAATTCAATGGAACAACAGCACGGGCCATTTATCTACAATTAACATAGACAAGAAAGATACTATCAGGTACTAAGTTCATGATAAATTCAAGTTCAATTAATCATATTACTTAAGAACTCCCACTTAGATAGACATCCCTCTCATCATCTAAGTGATTACGTGATCCAAATCAACTAAACCATGTCCGATCATCACGTGAGATGGAGTAGTTTCAATGGTGAACATCACTATGTTGATCATATCTACTATATGATTCACGCTCGACCTTTCGGTCTTCGTGTCCCGAGGCCATATCTGCATATGCTAGGCTCGTCAAGTTTAACCTGAGTATTCCGCGTGTGCAACTGTTTTGCACCCGTTGTATTTGAACGTAGAGCCTATCACACCCGATCATCACGTGGTGTCTCAGCACGAAGAACTTTTGCAACGGTGCATACTCAGGGAGAACACTTTTATCTTGAAATTTTAGTGAGAGATCATCTTATAATGCTACCGTCAATCAAAGCAAGATAAGATGCATAAAAGATTAACATCACATGCAATCAATATAAGTGATATGATATGGCCATCATCATCTTGTGCTTGTGATCTCCATCTCCGAAGCACCGTCATGATCACCATCGTCACCGGTGCGACGCCTTGATCTCCATCGTAGTATCATTGTCGTCTCGCCAACTTATTGCTTTTACGACTATCACTACCGCTTAGTGATAAAGTAAAACAATTACATGGTGATTGCATTGCATACAATAAAGCGACAACCATATGGCTCCTGCCAGTTGCTGATAACTCGATTACAAAACATGATCATCGCATACAATAAAATACAGCATCATGTCTTGACCATATCACATCACAACATGCCCTGCAAAAACAAGTTGGACGTCCTCTACTTTGTTGTTGCAAGTTTTACGTGGCTGCTACGGGCTTAGCAAGAACCGTTCTTACCTACGCACCAAAACCACAATGATAGTTTGTCAAGTTGGTGCTGTTTTAACCTTCGCAAGGACCGGGCGTAGCCACACTCGGTTCAACTAAAGTGAGAGAGACAGACACCCGCCAGTCACCTTTAAGCAACGAGTGCTCGCAACGGTGAAACTAGTCTCGCGTAAGCGTACGCGTAATGTCGGTACGGGCCGCTTCATCTCACAATACCGCTGAACCAAAGTATGACATGCTGGTAAGCAGTATGACTTATATCGCCCACAACACACTTGTGTTCTACTCGTGCATAGCATCAACGCATAAAACCAGGCTCGGATGCCACTGTTGGGGAACGTGGTAATTTCAAAAAATTTCCTACGCACACGCAAGATCATGGTGATGCATAGCAACGAGAGGGGAGAGTGTTGTCCACGTACCCTCATAGACCGACAGCGGAAGCGTTATCACAACGCGGTTGATGTAGTCGTACGTCTTCACGATCCGACCGATCAAGTACCGAACGAACGACACCTCCGAGTTCAGCACACGTTCAGCTCGATGACGTCCCTCGAACTCCGATCCAGCCGAGTGTTGAGGGGGAGTTTCGTCAGCACGGTGGCGTGGTGACGATGATGATGTTCCACCGACGCAGGGCTTCGCCTAAGCTCCGCAACAGTATTATCGAGGTGTAATATGGTGGAGGGGGGCACCGCACACGGCTAAAATATCGTATATCAAGTGTGTCTAGAGGTGCCCCCTGCCCCCGTATATAAAGGAGCAAGGGGGAGGCCGGCTGCCTTTGGGCGCGCCAAGGAGAGGGGGGAGTCCTCCTCCTAGTAGGAGTAGGACTCCCCTTTCCTAGTCCACCTAGGAAGAGAGGGGGGGATGGAAAGAGAGGGAGAGGGAGAGGGAAAGAGGGGCTGCGCCCCCCTCCCCTAGTCCAATTCGGACTCCTCATGGGAGGGGGCGTGCCACCTCCTGGCTGCTGCCCTCTCTCTCCCCTCAAGGCCCACTAAGGCCCAATACTTCCCCGGGGGGGTTCCGGTAACCCCTCGGGCACTCCGGTTTTATCCGAAACTTCTCCGGAACACTTCGGGTGTCCGAATATAGTCGTCCAATATATCAATCTTTATGTCTCGACCATTTCGAGACTCCTCGTCATGTCCATGATCACATCCGGGACTCCAAACAACCTCCGGTACATCAAAACATATAAACTCATAATATAACTGTCATCGTAACTTTAAGCGTGCGGACCCTACGGGTTCGAGAACTATGTAGACATGACCGAGACACCTCTCCGGTCAATAACCAATAGCGGAACCTGGATGCTCATATTGGTTCCCACATATTCTACGAAGATCTTTATCGGTCAGACCGCATAACAACATACGTTGTTCCCTTTGTCCTCGGTATGTTACTTGCCCGAGATTCGATCGTCGGTATCTCGATACCTAGTTCAATCTCGTTACCGGCAAGTCTCTTTACTCGTTCCGTAATACATCATCCCGCAACTAACTCATTAGTCACAATGCTTGCAAGGCTTATAGTGATGTGCATTACTGAGTGGTCCCAGAGATACCTCTCCGACAATCGGAGTGACAAATCCTAATCTCGAAATACGCCAACCCAACAAGTACCTTTGGAGACACCTGTAGAGCACCTTTATAATCACCCATTTACGTTGTGATGTTTGGTAGCACACAAAGTGTTCCTCCGGTAAACGAGAGTTGCATAATCTCATAGTCATAGGAACATGTATAAGTCATGAAGAAAGCAATAGCAACATACTAAACGATCGGGTGCTAAGCTAACGGAATGGGTCAAGTCAATCACGTCATTCTCCTAATGAGGTGATCCCGTTATTCAAATGACAACTTATGTCTATGGCTAGGAAACATAACCATCTTTGATGAACGAGCTAGTCAAGTAGAGGCATACTAGTGACACACTGTTTGTCTATGTATTCACACATGTATTATGTTTCCGGTTAATACAATTCTAGCATGAATAATAAACATTTATCATGATATAAGGAAATAAATAAAACTTTATTATTGCCTCTAGGGCATATTTCCTTCAGGAGGGCAAAACTTCTGGATGTTTTGTAGCGTGGCGCCGGATGTCCGGGCTTTTGGCCGGATTTTCGGGCTGGGGCCGGATGTCCGGGCTGGACGCCGGATGTCCGGGCCCTCTAGGCTTGGGCGTCTGGGCTGCTGCTGCTGCGGTTGCTCCAGGGGCCGGATGTTCGGGGACTTGGCCGGATGTCCGGGGCCTGGAAGGTGAACTTGCCCATTTCCGTTGGTTCTCTTCATCCGTGAACTTGGCGGCTTGTCCGTCTTCACGTGCATCCTCGGGAGGCTCCTCTTGGCACCTAATCATGCATAGCATATCGTACTTAGGTAGTAGCCATGTCTCGAGTGGATCATATGTGATATCACTAAGGAAGGAAGTCACCTCGTTCTCGAGAGCTATAGCTCGTGCTCGTGTCATAGGTCCTCTTGGCTCTTGATGAGACGATGGTAGGTCCATGGGGATGACCGTAGGATGCTTCGCATCAAAATCTCTACAAAGACTTATATTTTGGGACGGAGGGAGTATGATAGTAGTATAGTATGTTCCTTGTAGTGAAGAGGAGCAGGGACATTTGAAGTGTAGAGGTCTATTCGGTTCGTTGTGATGGACACTTTCAACTCTTCGGGCCTCCTTGATTCGTAGGATTTTGTAAACATAGGAATAGGAATGTAGTGGCCTGCACACTTGAATCCTATAAGATTAGCAAGGAAATGCGGGGAGCTGTGTCGCCTTTGAGAGTTACACTGATATTAACAGTACCGCACCTTCAGTTGAATTGAGCTGGTATCTGAAGCCTTTCTAGCCATACCGGCAATAGTAGCCCATATTTTCCAGCAAGTTCCACTTTCCTGATTTTACTTGTGATGCTTACGGTTTCCCCGTTATATCTACACTATGATCTGTGTAGCTACTTTGTGTCACACTTGTAGCAGTCCACTCTTGAAGCTAAACAACACACCAATCATAAGTCCAAAGCTTACTTCTTCAAATACGAATTGTGATATGATACTGATATTAGTTAAGAGACACACATTTAATTGGTCAGCTAATGCTCCCACTTGATTTTCCAAATGCATGTGGCCACATATAGAGAGACAACATGGAATTGCATTTCTTTGGGCGCTGTGATTCATCATGAGTGGGCAACGAACATTATTGCAAAGAAGCGGAACCTCAAGAATATGCTTCCTCTTTTGTTATTCTGTATTTAGTACATACAGTATGTTCCTTGTCAGGAAAGGCGGCAGGGACATCTGCAGTCAACAGCTGATAGAGCTGGCCTGTACGTGATCGATACGCTTTCAATTAGTAGCGACAATACAACACCGTATTTTCCAGCCATTTCCACTTTCCCGATTTATATATCCTGGTTATGGTGTACCCCTTTATGTACACTACGATCTACCTAGTTGATGTGTGCTCTTGTTATCATGGTTTGACAATAAACTCTCTATACAACATATTATGAACCTATCATCTGCCAACTATCCTTACTTCTGGACCCTATTCTTTTGTGTACTTGTGCCAGAATATATTAATGCATGCACCATACTACATCACACATGGGCTCTGTCATCAGAATCTAGTGATAGCACACAAGAGTTTACAGGGAGCCCCTATATTAGAATATCCTCTGCATTACAAAGATAATCTCACTACTATTTATGTTTTCATGCTTCTCAGATATTTTACGTAATCACAATGAATATCAGAATCGCGCATCAGAAGAATATTGTGGAACACTGCAACGACTAACAAAATTGGCACCAAGGCATTGAGTGCCATTCTGGATGAAATGAACTCATACGTTCCCCACATGTAGATTCTTGTTCAGAATATGATCATAATGACTATTCTGACCTCGAGGAGTCAAAGGCAGATGGCCTGTCTTGTTCACCCATCAAGGTGCCTGTTCTAGTTTGGCAAGCTTATATTGATTGCGCGTATCTTGCATAAGGTGTCTTGCATTTCTTCTACTTTGTTGCACCGCCATTTTCTTAGTTTACTCATCATATATGTCAAGATGCCGTGCCCATCCATTATCAATATATATTCCATCTGTCATCATACCATCTTTTTCCACTAAAATGCTATTCTTGTGCATCAGACATCAAAAAGGGAGAGGGTGATTGCCGAACCTAAAGAAGCACCATCAAAATCTTTGAAAAATGTGGTGGTGCCAGAGAAATCAGACATCACCCCACTTATATTGGCTCTACAACCAGTGACACAAAACGTAGGACCGACTCTAGCAGACTATACTCGTACTTCACTAGCCACACCACTAGCCCCATCACACAGGACCTGCACTCCAGCAAAAGGTATGCCGATTTCAGTTGCCATAGCACCAGCCGTACCATAGAAAAATCCCACTCCAGCAAAAAGTACAGCAAGTCCACCGGCTGAAGACCTATCCCAACTGCAGAGACGGCCAATTCCTGCAGACTGGAACCCCATTCCAGTTATTCCCAGTTTAAAAGACAATGCTTTCAATGTTGTTAGGGACTACGTGCATATATTCCCATCATGGGAAGATTATAGTGAAGACAAACACCATTTTCACATCTTCCTGTCCCACTTACGTGTAAGTGCTATTATTCATGGTGATTATTTTCCTGTTTTCTGCTGATTGAACACATCAATGATTTACATTACATTGTTGTAAGTAGGTGAGGGTCAATCTGGATAGTCATGACAAGCAAAGCTTGCTTGCGCTTTCAAGGAAGCATTGTAGTAGTATCGGTGTTACCTGAGGAAATCACACTTTCATGGCAAGTCTATAAATGAATTTCCGGTGAAGTCTCCCTGTGCTAAATTTAGAAGACATTCAATGGAAAAACCCATTTATGCACTGGTCTCGTTCCCCGGGATGAGGTATTGTCTATGATATCACATGACAATTTGAACTTCTACTTTTCCGCATGTGCCTTACGGATTTCTTTTTCAGGAAATCTACTCGAAGAAGAATTCCGGTTTGAAAAGGACGACAGGATATCGCAAATATGTTGCCCACTGCTTTGCTCTTGTTAGTACCTGTTGTCCTGTATCACTGTACTTGCATTCATACCTGGTTAATTAATTATGTGACAACAGTATGCATGATAGCTTGCTTATCAACTGTTCGCTCCAAATTATCTGATCTGTATGTATGGTTACATTAGTGTAGAATATATCCAATGCCAATGAAAAAGTTTAGCTCTGCATTGTTCTTGTAAGTACCTGTTGTCCTTTATCAGTGTACTTATATTGACAACTAGTTGTTCATGTACCATCACTCTGCAGCTTATTTTCCTTTGCCCTCCATTTTCTACACATTAGATATATATTTACTCTTACCATAAGGTTGCATAACACTGGTTGTACTGAAGAAATTTAGCAACGCATTGCTCTTGGTTGTAACTTTTTCTTGTATCGCTGTACCTACATTTATAGCTACTTGGTTATGTAGCATCACTCTTTATCTTATCTTAAATATTCTCCATTTTTATTATATTAGCACTTCATATTTACTCTTAACAAAATGTTGAATAAAGGAAATGCTTATGAAGAAGATTATGTGGTAAACTTCTCGAATTGCCCCCCCCCCCATCAGCATGGACAAGGGCTTTATAGAGCCGGTCTTCACCACTAATGTAAGTTTGTCCTTCTCAAGCATTCAAACTTTGTTGTGTATATTTGGCTAGGCATGACTGCAACAGCCGTTTATTTTTGGTGTTTGCATCAAATTGCATGTTTAAAGTTTATTATGTAGTTCATAAACAAACGTTTGTCCTTCTCAATTTAAGTTTTCAGTTGTACAACCAAGTTCCTTCTTCATACCATGTAAATTAAACTATACAGAGCAAGTGATATTCTTTTGCACTGCATGTATGCTTCTGTTCTTGATCCGTAATCCAGTGGTGTGGTGAACCTACCCACTACAACACAATGTCATATTCTGCAATGTCTTAACTATGAACAATGTCATATCATTGTACTATTATTTAAACCGTCTCTTTATTTGCCAATCTGAAATGGGATAAATTGACAGCACACTAACCATTGATACTTATGAGTTCTTGATCTGTAATCCAGTGATGTCGTGAAGCTGCAACCTCCTTCACAATGTCATTTCCTGCCATGTCTTAACCTGAAGAATACCATATTGTGTTAATGCTATTTTAAACTATGTCACTTTATTCGTCAATAAGAAATGTGATGAATTGTCAGCACTGATACTTATGTGTGCAAAACCTGTCATCTGTGTGCTTGTTTCTCTTTCAGAGTGAGGAGGATATAAGCGTCAAACAAGCACAGTCTCATCAGCTTGCTCAGCTGCTTGCGCTGCAGCACCCGAGCGGGGCTAACCTTTCTTAAACTCTATTGAAGTGCTGTCGGTTTTGTATATTATTTTGTCGGCATGTTTATTTGCACTGGTGGTGATCTTTGATGCCCAGTGTATGTAATCTGGTGTCTGCTTGTGCTTTATTATCATAGTGGCGAACTTTGATGCCGTGGATGTAATATGCTATAATTTCTTTATTGTATAGTCTAGGATTTTTCTTATTCATGATGTTGCAGTTATTTTACTGTATATATATATCCTGTCTTCGCTCCATGAAAAGTAAACCGGCCAAACCATAAAATTACGGTACATAATCGGGCCGTCATGCAAATCACTATGTATGGGCCGCATCATGGGCCCAGTCTTCTTAGTCCGTTAACGGGCCTAGATGTAAATTGGCCCACTAGTAGTTTTGGGCCTTTAATAGGCCGAGTAAACCACCGGCCCTATTTTCACAAGAAAATTCAATGGGCTTTTAGTAGGGTGAAAAGTAGGTTGGGCCTGAAATGTGCCAAACAGCTCATGGGCCGACAGCAGGCCGAAGTAGACCCCGGCCCAGGATTGTGCTAATCACATCACGGGCTGTTAACAGGCCAAATTGGCTCGGTCCTTGTTTGGCCCAATCAGATTATGGGCTGTGAGCAGCCCAGATGCAAAGCGGGCCATAGTTAGGCCCAATTATATGACGGGCTTTTCACAGGCCGAAATAAATATAGGGCCGAAATGTTAAACGGGCCTTTAACAGGCTGAAACTAATATCAGGCCGTATTACTAAATGGGCCTTTAGCAAACATAAATCCTAACCGGCCCTCAAGTGGGTCCAAAAGCACAACGTCCAGTTGACGGGCCGAATTTGATATGGGCCATAATTTAGCCCAAAGGCTCTTAAAGGGCCGGATCTGATATGGGCCGTAATATAGCCCAGAACGTGGTAGGCTATTAATGGGCCAGATCTCATATGGGCCCTTAGGCCCAGAACATGGCAGGCTGTTAATTGACTGGATCAAATGTGGGTCCGCATTTGGCCCAAACCATGGCAGTCTGTTAACGGGCCGGCCCACCAGTGTCTTCAAAATATTGTGGGCCTTAAGCTGGGCCGACCCATTATGGCTGCAACATCTTGTTGGCCTTTAGCTGGGCCGGCCCATTACGGTGTGCAAAATCGTGGGCCTTTAGTTGGGCCGGCCCATTTAATCTTTATGGGCCACTTTTGGGTCGGTCCACGTGTCAACATATCATAGGCGCATCTCGCCCATTGGATGAGTGACATCTGTGCCAATGTGGAGCTGACACGTGGTTCCGTCAGCCAATGAGAATTTTACATGTGAAAAATCGGCATTGGTCGTGGCTGTTAGCGGGTTATCGGATCCAAAACTGGACCCGATAGCTTAATGGCGACCCGTTATGGTGGATGCCACATGTCGGTTACCCTTGACGAAAGCACTTCCATGACGCGCCATTTATCGTCATGGAAGTGGACACTTCCGTGGTGATAATTTTGGTAATTTCATGGAACACTTCTACGACAGCATAGGTATGACTATCTTGATTCTGTCACAAATCATCATGGATGTACATGCATGACAGAAAACGTGACCTACTGTGACAAACACGTATCATCATGGAAGTGTATTTTTTTGTAGCGCCCTTTCTAGGGTTACCATTGGTTTAGCTCATATGAGAGATAGAGCTTTGCTCATCCACTTGATATGTACTCCATTGGAGGCCAAGCCCTCTGAGGGAGTCCTGGATTAAGGGGTCCTCGGGCGTCTGGGCTATGTGACATGGGCCGGACTGATGGGCCATGAAGAAACAAGATAGAAGACTTCGTCCAGTGTCCGGATGGGACTCTCCTTTGCGTGGAAGGCAAGCTTGGCATACGGATATGAAGATTCCTTCCTCTGTAAACCGACTCTGTACAACCCTAGGCCCGTTCGGTGTCTATATAAACTGGAGGGTTTAGTCCGTAGAGGCAATCACAATCATACCGGCTAGACATCTAGGGTTTAGCCATTACGATCTCGTGGTAGATCAACTCTTGTAATCCTCATATTCATCAAGATCAATCAAGCAGGAAGTAGGGTATTACCTCCATCAAGAGGGCCCGAACCTGGGTAAATATCGTGTTCCCCGTCTCCTGTTACCATCGACCTTAGAAGCACAGTTCGGGACCCCCTACCCGAGATCTGCCGGTTTTGACATCGACATTGGTGCTTTCATTGAGAGTTCCGCTGTGTTTTCATCAGAAGGTTCGATGGCTCCATCAGTCATCTACAACAATGCCGCCCTGAGGGTGGTTTTTCTCCCTGGCCAGATCATCGTATTCGGCGGCATCGCACTGTGGGCCAACTCGCTTGGCCATCTAGAGCACATCGACAGCTACGCCCCAGGTCACCAGATTAGTTTTGGAAATCTGGACTATGTCGCTGATATCCGAGGAGACTTGATCTTCCAAGGGTTCACGACCCCAACCTCTGCTCTGGCCTTAGAGCCGGAGCGCATCGCCAGGTCCGAAGACGGGATTCCTGAGCCCGCCGGACTATCTGCGGCCACTAAGCCAAATACGGGAGAGTCAGAGGAAGAAGTGCCACTGGCAACCATCATAAAGCCGGACTCTTCTTCGGACACTGGCTCCGAACACTCGGAGTCAGCATCGTGTGAGCTCGGCCAAGGAGTCTCCTTCCCGCCGTACTCCACGGACTCTCTTCTCCCTGGCCAAACCTC